>NC_045791.1:6418461-7084479 GCF_009873245.2 Balaenoptera musculus
CATATAAAATAAAAGTACAATAACTAATATGAAAACTTCACCAGAAGGGCTCAACAGTATATTTGAGCAGACAGAAGAAAAAAGTCAATGAATCTGAAGATAGAGCAATTGAGATTATCCAGTCTGAGAAGCAGATTAAGCAGAAAGAAGAAAAAATGAAGAAAAATTAACAGAGCCCCAGAGACCTGTGGACACTGTGAAATATACCAGCATATGCATAATGGGAGTCTCAGAAGGAGAGGAGAGAAAGAGGCAGAAAAATTATTTAAGATATACTGGATGAAAACTTCCAAAATTTGATGAAAGATATCATTTCATATTCTCTCTCTCTCTCTCTCTATATATATATATATAAAACAAACTTCCAAGTGCTCAGAAAACTTCAAGTAAGGTAAATTCAAAGAGATCCACACCTAGATACATCATAATCAAATTCTCAAAAGACAAAGACAAAGAATCTTGAAAGCAGTAAGAGAGATGATTCATCATGTATAAGTGATCCTCAATAAGTTTAAAAGCTGATTTCCCATTAGAAACAATGAAGGAAGCAGTGGGATGATAAATTCAAAGTGGTGAAAAAAGCCCCTCAAACAAGAATTCTATATCTAGCAAAACTCTCTTTCAAATATGAAGAATAAATTAAGACATTTAATTTATTCATACAAGCAAACACTGAGAGAATTCATCACTAGGAGACCTGTCTTATAGGAAATATTAATGGGGGTCCTTCAGGCTAAAATAAAAGAAGCACTGCACAGTAACTTGAAGCCAGTGAAGAATGAAAAGCACTGGTAAAGTAACTACATAGTTAAATATAAAAAACAGTATAAATGTATATTGTTATTAACTCTTTTTTTCCCATCTGAACTAAAAGACAACTGCATAAAACAATAATTAGAAATCTGTGTTAATGGTTACAAAATGTATAAAGATGTAATTTGTTTGAAAGTAGCATCATAAAGCAGAGGGGAAGGAATGGAGTTTTATTGGAAGAAAGTTTGGTATATGATTGCAACTAAATTGGTATTAATCTGAACTAGATTGATATAAATTAAGATGTTAATTGTAATCCCAGAGTAACCATTAAGAAACAATCTTTGAAAATATATAGTAAAAGAAACACTAAGAGAATAAAAATGTTATACTAGGAAATATCTATTTAATACAAAAGAAGGCAGAGGAATAGAAAAACAAAAAACATATAAGAAATATAGAAAACAAAAAATAAAAGGGCAGATGTAATTCCAACCATATCAATGATAACATTAAATGTAAATGGATCAAGCAATCCAGTCAAAAGGCAGAGATTATCAGACTGGATTAAAAAAATAAACAAACAAAACAAAACAAAACAAAACAAAACGAGACCCAACTATATGCTGTCTACTGGAGACATGCTTTAGATTCAAAGATACAAGCTGATTTTAAATAAAAGAATGGAAAAAGATGTGATGCAAACAGTAAAGAGAAGAAAGGTGGAATGGTTATACATGGAACAAAATAAGCTTTAAAAATGTTACTCTAAGTAAACAGGGACATTTTATAATGATGGAAGTGTCAATTCATCAGCAAGATGTAACACTTATAAACATATATGCACCTGCCAGCAGAGCCCCAAAATACATGAAGCATGACATATTTAGAGGGAGAAATAGACAATTCAACAGAAATAGCTAGAGACTTCATATGTCATATTCAATAATGGATAGAACTAGACAAAAGAAATCAACAAATAGAAGACTTGAATGTCACTATAAACCAACTAGAACTAACAGCCATCTATAGAACTTTCCACCCAACAAGAGTAGACTATACATTCTTCTCAAGTGTACCTGCAACGTTCTGAAGAATAGACCATTTACTAGGCCATAAAACAAACCTAAATAAATTTTTAAGGATTGAAATAATACGAAGTATGTCTTCTGACCATAATGGTATAAAATTGCAAATCAATAACTGATAGAATTTTTTTTTTGGAGATACAATACTCCTTATTTATTTATTTATTTATTTATTATTTTTGGCTGTGTTGGGTCTTCGTTTCTGTGCGAGGGCTTTCTCTAGTTGCAGTGAGTGGGGGTCACTCTTCATTGTGGTGCACAGGCCTCTCACTATCGCGGCCTCTCTTGTTGAGGAGCACAGGCTCCAGACGTGCAGGCTCAGCAGTTGTGGCTCATGGGTCCAGTTGCTCCGCAACATGTGGGATCCTCCCAGACCAGGGCTTGAACCCGTGTCCCCTGCATTGGCAGGCAGATTCTCAACCACTGCGCCACCAGGGAAACCCCCTGATAGAATTTTGAGAAACTCACAAATATGTGGAAATAAACAACATACTTCTAAATACCCAATGGATCAAAGAAGAAATCACGAAGGAAATTAAAAAATACTTTGAGATAAGTGAAATGGAAGATACAACATATCAAACTTACAGGATACAGCTAAAGCAGAGTTTAGGAGAAATTGATAGCTGTTAACACCTATGCTAAAAAAACAGAAAAATCTAAGATCAATAGCTTAACCTTCCACTTTAAGACACTAGAAAAAGAATAAAGTAAACCTAAAGCAAGCAAAAGGCAGGGAAATAATACATATTAAAATGAATATAAGTGAAATAGAGAACAGAAACACAGTAGAGAAAAATCAATAAAACCAAAAGTTAGTCCTTTAAAAAGATCATCAAGATGGACAGTTATAACAACTTTGACAAAGAAAGAAGAGAGGAAACTTCAATAACTGAAATCATAAATGAAATAGGGGATATTACTACTGATTTTATAGAAACAAAAAGGATTATAAAGGAGTACTACAAATAATGTATGACAATGGATAACAGATAAAATTGATAAATTTGTAGAAAGACACAAACCATCAAAATTGACTTCAAAAGAAATAGAAACTCTGAATAGACTTAAAATAAGAAAAGAGATTGAATTAGTCATCAAAAAACTACCCACAAAGAAAAGCCCAGGCCTAGATGGCTTTATTGGTAAATTTCACAAAACATCTAAAAAAAATTAGTACCAATTCTTCACAAACTTTTTCCAAAAAATAAAAGAGGAAAGACCTCCCAAATCTTTCTATAAGGCCAATATTACTCTAATAGCAAAACAAGACAATGACATCACAAGAAAACGTCAGACAATCTTTTTTTTATGAATATGAATACAAAAATCCTTAACAAAATACTAGCAAAGCAAATCAAGCAGCACATGAATAGATTTATATACTATAACCAAGTGAAATTTAGCCCCAGAATGCAAGATTGGTTTAATATCCTGAAATAATTAATGTAATACACCATATCAATAGATTAAAAACAAAAACCACATGGTTATCTCAGTAGAACAGACAATAAGAAAAACCATTAACAAAATCCAGCACCCTTTCATGATAAGACACTCAACAAAGTAGGAATAGAAGGGAACTTCCTTGGGACTTCCCTGGCAGTCCAGTGGTTAAGACTTTGCCTTCCAGGGCAGGGGGTGTGGGTTTGACACCTGGTTGGGGAGCTAAAATCCCATATGCCTTGGGGCCAAAAAACCAAAAACCATAAAACAGAAGCAATATTGTAACAAATTCAATAAACACTTTAAAAATGGTCCACATAAAAAAAAAAAGTCTAAAAAAAAAAAAAAAAGGGAACTTCCTCAATCTAATAAAGAGCATCTATAAAAACAAAACAAAACTAAAACAAAAACCCCAAACCTACAGTTAACATCATGCTTAATAGTGAAAGACTGGATACATTTCCCCTAAGATCAGGAACAAGAAAAGGATGTCTGCTTTCACTATTTCTATTCAATATTGTACTGGAGGTTCTAGCCAGGGCAATTGGGCAAGAGGAAATAAATAGAACCCAGACTGGAAAGAAAGAAGTAAAACTTTCTCAGTTCACAGATGACATGGCCTTTTGGATAGAAAATCCTAGGGAATCCACAAAAAATTATGAGAACTAATAAATGAATTCAGCAAAGTACAAGCTCAATACACAAAAATCAGTTGCATTTCTATACCTTAGGAATGAAAAATACAAAAATGAAATTAAGAAAACAATTCCACTTATAATATCATTAAGGGGAATAAAACACTCTAGAATAAATTTAACAAAACATGTATACAATTTGCACATGGAAAACTACAAAATACCACTGAAAAAATTAAAGAAAACTTAAATAAATGAAAAGGCATGCCTTGTTCGGGGATCAGAAGACTTAGTATTGTTAAGATGGCAATACTCCCCAAATAGATATACAAATTCAACACAATCCCTATTGGAATCTGAGCTGGCTTCTTTGTAGAAATTAATAAGCTGATCCTAAAATTCATATGGAAGCCCACGGGACCCAGAATAACCAATATTTACAATAGCCAGGACATGGAAGCAACCTAAGTGTCCATCAACAGATGAATGGATAAAGAAGATGTGGCACATATATACAATGGAATATTACTCAGCCATAAAAAGAAACGAAATTGAGTTATTTGTAGTGAGGTGGATGGACCTAGAGAGTGTCACACAGAGTGAAGTAAGTCAGAAAGAGAAAAACAAACACCGTATGCTAACACATATATATGGAATCTAAAAAAAAAAAAAAGGTTCTGAAGAACCTAGGGGCAGGACAGGAATAAAGACGCAGATGTAGAGAACGGACTTGAGGACACGGGGAAGAGGAAGGGGAAGCTGAGACAAAGTGAGAGAGTAGCATTGACGTATATACACTACCAAATGTAAAATAGATAGCTAGTGGGAAGCAGCTGCATAGCACAGGGAGATCAGCTTGTGCTTTGTGACCACCTAGAGGGGTGGGATAGGGAGGGTGGGAGGGAGACGCAAGAGGGAGGGGATACGGGAATACATGTATATGTATAGCTGATTCACTTTGTTATACAGCATCAACTAACACAACAATGTAAAGCAATTATACTCCAATAAGGATGTTAAAAAAAAAAAGCAAAAGAGGTTACTGTGAAGAGCAGATAAATGAAGTATAAGCAAAAAAAAAAGAAGAAGAAAAAAAACAGTGCCAGAGTACTCACACTTCCCAATTTCAAAACTTACTACAAAGCTATGGTAATCAAGACAGTGTGGTACTGGCATAAGGATAGACATGTAGATAATGGAATAGATGAGAATTTGGAAATAAACGCTCACATTTACAGTCAATTGATTATCGACAAAGGTGTCAAACCAATTCAATGGACAAAAAAATAGTCCTTTCCACCTACTTTGGTCTTATTATAAGGATAGTGGTTTCATTATTGGTATAGTTTGCATTTAGAGACACGGATTCTGGACCAGGTCATATGTGCATTCTGGACTCTGCCTCTGCCTGTGTAACTCTGTCTTCTTGATCTTTCTGGCATTTAATTTCCTCATATCCAAAATGGGGTAATAAGTTAATTTTAATTTCTTAAGAGTAAAATGTTTCAGGGATTCCAATGATGGAATATTGTGCCACTGGATTAGTTTTCTCAAAACAAAAATCTTTGAGATTTTATTTGTGAAAAATCCAGTCAAATAAAATTTATTTGACTATTGAAGGACCAGGCTAGTTAGCAGCTATGCTCATGCCAGGCTGACTGCTACTACTTGTTATGTCAACAGCAGCCAGAATGCCAGTCAGTTTAATTTCTACAGATGGCGGCTTCAGCAATATGATATTATTTAGGAGAAAGACTTATATCATATACTTCTGCTCTCTTTTCTCCCAAACAAGAGGATGCTTTTGAGTGTGTGGTGAAGATCATCAATAATATGAATTATAGAATAAGCACCATCAATTCACATGTTGGAATTTCTCATACTATGTTTGCAATACCCTTAACTTAGGTTTAATACCCATTTCCCAGAGGTGAAAAACATCTGGTTATCACCATCATTTTACGTGAACGTCTCAAAAGTTTACATATGTTTTAAAATGTAATTTTTTAAAAAATAGTTTGGCAATTTCTTTAAATTTATTTATTTATTTTTATATTTTATTTTTGGCTGTGTTGGGTCTTCGTTTCTGTGAAATACCAAGGGCTTTCTCTAGTTGTGGCAAGTGGGGGCCACTCTTCATCGCGGTACGTGGGCCTCTCACTATTGCGGCCTCTCTTGTTGCGGGGCACAGGCTCCAGACGCGCAGGCTCAGTAGTTGTGGCTCACGGGCCGAGCTGCTCCGTGGCATGTGGGATCTTCCCAGACCAGGGCTCGAACCTGTGTCCCCTGCATTGGCACACAGATTCTCAACCACTGTGCCACCAGGGAAGCCCCTAAAATGTAATATTTTGAAATACAATTTTGATGTATATTTTGCCTTCCTATAAGTTTGACTGTGTTAGATACCTCATATACGTGGAATCTTGCAGTATTTGTCCTTCTGTGACTGTCTTATTTCACTTACTATAATGTCCTCCAGGTTCATCCATGTTGTTACAAATGACAGAATTTCCTTTTTTTTTAAGGCTGAATAATATTCCAGGATATTTATATACCATACTTTCTTTATCCATTAATCTGTGTAAGCAGGAAATAGAAGGGTGGTTGCCTTGGCTGGGGGAGAGGGAAATAGGGAGTTGTTGAAATGGTATAAAGTTTCATGCAAGAAGAGTAAGATCTAAAGATCTGCTGTACAACAGGGTGCTTATAATTATCAGTACAGTACTAGGCACTTAGAAATTTGTTAAGAGGGTAGATCTCATGTTAAGTGTTCTTAGCACAAAAGAAAAGGAACACAAAGATGCTTTTGGAGGTGATGGATATGACTACTACCTTGATTGTGGTGATGGTTTCAAGTGTATATACATATATTCAAACTCATCAAATTGTATACATTAAATATGTTCGGTTTTTGTATATCAATTATACCTAAATAAATCTGTTTAAAAGAAAAAAAATAGTCCTTTCAATAAATGGTGCTGGGACAACTGGATGTCCATGGGCAAAAAAAAAAAAAAAAGTTTGATCCCTACCTCAAGCTATATATAAAACATTTAACTCATACTGGATTAAAGATTAAAGTAAGAGTTAATGCTACACAAATTTTAGGAGAAAATATAGGAGTGACCTTTATAACTTTGGATTTGGTAATGGTTTCTTAAGTATGACATCAAAAGCACAAGAAACAAAATAAAAGTAAATAAATTGAACTTCTTCACAATTAAACCCTTTTGTGCTTCAAAGGGCACTTTGAAGGTAAAGTCCAACCCACAGAATGAGAGAAAATATTTGCAAGTCGTATATCTAACAAGGGACTTGTATCTAGAATATATAAAGACTTACAACTCAATAATAAAAAGACAAATAACCCAATTAAAAATGGGCAAAGACTCTGAATAGATATTTCTCCAAAGAGGATACTCAAATAGCTAAAAAGCACATGAAAAGATACTCCGCGTTATTAGTGATCAGGGAAACGCAAATCAAAACCACAGTGAGATATTACTTCATACCTACTAGGATGGTTATAATAAGAAAGACAGATAATACCAAGTGCTGTTGAGGATGTGGAGACGTTGGAATCCTTATACACTGCTGGTGGGAATGTAACTTCAGGTGCTCCCCTCTGAACTAATTACTGGGCCTGAGAGGGGTCAGGGGAGAGGCAAATCCTTCAAAGAACAAGGTGCCTTTCTTGGAGGAATGGGAGCAGCTCTGAGCAGAAAAACAAACAAATGATGTCCGTTCTGTGGACATTACTGGCTTCTTTGATGCTGAAGCTGCTTGCGATAGTAAATCCTGGGATAGCTGACTGGATGACCATTTTACCTAGCAATTTCATTCCTAGGCATATGTCCAAGAGAAATGAAAACATACGTCCAGATAAGACTTGTACGTGAATGCTCAGAACAGCATGTTGCATAATAGCTGAAAAGTAGAAACAACCCAAACATCCATCAGTGGATGAATGGATAAAGAAAGTGTGATATATTCATACAATGGAACGATATCAGTCGTAAGAATGTACTGATGCATGCTATAACATGCATGAACCTTGAAAACATGCTTGGTGAAAGAAGTCAGTCACAAAAGGGAACATACTGTATAATTCCATTTGTATGAAATGTCTAGAATAGTCAAATCTATAGAAACAGAAAATAAATCAGGGCTGCAAGGGATGGGGCAGCTGGTGGGGGTAATAGCTTAAAAGGTGAGGGTTTGCTTTGGGCGGATGATGAAAATGTTCTAAAATTGATTGTGGTGATGGTTGCACAACTGTGTGACTATATAAAAACGATTGGGTAAATTGTATGGTATTAAATTGTATGGTGTTAAAAATGCATACGAATGCTTTAGGAGAAAAGTTGAGACTCCAGGAAACTGTGCCCTTGTGTAATGCTCTGTCAGTCTATATTTTCAATATAGATTCAATCTATATCTCCTAGACCTTTCAGCAGCGACCTCTGAGAATCTTTGTGGGTCCTGCAACCCATGCCAGAAGAGAGACGAGTCCAGAATCCCAGGCAAGGTTAGTGTGATGCTGGTGTTGATGGACCCATGGGGGCAGGGGTCCCTCCAAGCTGTCAGGATGCAGGATCCCTTGGGCTTTGCGAGGCTGGTCAGCTGGACACACTTTCCAATCAGGCACCCTCAAGAGAGGCCTCGCAGAGCCCCATGGCTGTAATCCCCCTGCAATGTGAATCAAGTTCCCTCTGCTAAGCTCACAGGCTAAGTGGGCAGCACAGCTGAGGGCCAGCTCATCTTTCCCCCAGGACGTGTAGCCGCAGGGATCCTGAGCCCTTTCTGAACCATGGCAGGCTGCTAAGAATAGCGAGACTACAGTATGTGAGCCTCTGAAGATCTGGCCATGGAGTCAGGAGTATTCACAGGCCTTCCTGGAATAAGAGATCTTCAGCCTGCAGTATTGCTTTGAGAACGCCCTGTGGTCTCTCCTGTCAAAACTCAGCCTTAACTTCCCCTCCTCCAGGAAGCATATCTTGATTTACCAAACTTCTCTGATTGAATTTCTCAAACGACTGAACTTGAATTTGGCTGATGAATAGATCATGAATAGGTGATGTCTGTCGGGTTTTGAGGGAGGATTCTGGCCCTAGCATCTGCTTTGGGGCCTATTTATCCTCTTTTTGGATAAACTGACATATAACATGAATGTTAGTTATAACTCTTTTGTGTTTTTTTTTGGCCATGCCTCGAAGCTTTTGAGATCTTAGTTCCCCGACCAGGGATTGCACCGGGGCCACGGCAGTGAAAGTGCAACGCCCTAATCACCGGACTGCCAGGGAATTCCCAGTTATAACTCTTTGATTGTAAGTGACAGAAACCCAGCCCAAACTTGGGTAGTAACTGGGGCGATGGAACCAGAAGCTCAGTGCTACTGCGGGAGGGGCAATCCTTTAACGAAGGAGGTGCCTTTTTTAGAGGAGGCAGTACTGGGCAGAAAAACACACGATGTCTATTACACGATGCTGACTGGATTCTTTGGTGCTGAAGCTGTTCCGGATGACAAGCTGCTGAGAGAGCCAACAGCGGAGGACATTTACTATTTTTTGCCTGCCCGACACCCTCTCTCCCATTCCACAAACCACTCCAGTTTCTTTTGCGGAACCACCCTTCTCCTGCTCTCAGCCCACGTGCTGGGATGAGACCCCACCCTAGCCAGGAATGGGACACATGACTCAGACTGGCCAGTCACATAGTCCGTTCCCTGCAGCCACCCTGATGGTCCCTGTGAGTGTCTTTAGGGCCAGGGCAGTGCGCCGCTCAGTTCTGGGTCCCTGACAGCAGCGATTCCCTGACCTGGAGGACCCTCGGAACACCTAGGGGCCCCTCCCCAGGTGTACTGAATCTGCAAATCTGGGGCTGGTCTCGGGCATCTATATTTTTAATAAGGTCCCTGCGGAATAGGGGTGATTAGGTCCGGGAATCATTGTCCCACTGTGTTTGTATACAGCAGGTGCTTTAGAGCTGCTGGTGCCATGGAAAGGGCCGGAGTCCGTTCTTCAGGTGTGCTCATTCTAGCTGGCTTTGAGTTGCTCCTAGAAATAGAGCAGCCAGGACTCTGTACGCGTTGAGGTGGTCCTGCCACTTTCAGCTGGTGATCTACGTCCTCCCTGTTCAGTGAGATGGCCTTTGCTGATGGGAACAAGGCCTCCTATTCCAAGAGCTGGCAGAGCTCCAGGGGTGTGGGACACCTGAGAAGACAGCCAGGTTGAAATGGGCTCCCCCTGATCAGCTCCAATCAGGCCACTTCAGGATGACTCAGAATGTCAGGCCTTCTAAAATTAATCTGTGGCCACATCTAAAATCAGCATCTTACCTAGAGGCACTGGCCTCTCCTTGCCCCACAGAGGGTTTGGGACCACGGGGGAGCTGGGCCTGGACGTGCTCCATCTTTCTGCCCCTCAGACATTTGTCTGACTTTAGACTTGCTAACAGACAGTTTTCCTTCTGCTTTTTTTCTTTCTATTTATTTATTTATTTATTTATTTTCTTTTTAAATTCTCTCCCTTCTAACTGCAAGCAAAGGTTATTTTTATGACCAGGGGTTTCATTTCTCAAAAGGAGGATGGCAGTTGGCAGATATTTTAGTACCATGTCCTTAGTTCTTACTAATGGAATTTAGGTGCAGATTTAATCCAAAATATTCAGAGCTCTTTTTTTTTTTTTTAAGATATTTTTTTTTTCTTCCTGACTGAAAGGGTCGAATACAATCATTGTAAAAATTTCAGATAATACAGAAAGTTCTAAAGAAGAAAGCAATAACTACTGGAAATGCCTCATCCAGAAAGAAACACTTATTGGGTTGTTGGTGCATTTGCTTCTAATTTGTTTTAAGCAAATACCTAAAGCCCACAGATTAAAACAAATTAAAATACATAATTTACACATATGGAAATAAATGTTAAGTCCAAGAAAGTCTTTGGATTCTTTGTGCAATACGGGCTCCTAGAGGGAAGAAATCAGATAATTGGAGTCTCTACGTCAATGTTACTTTTAAATTGTCTGTCACTCTCATAGTCTGTTGATTAAATCATAAGTCAAAAAATTCTGGAAGGCAATTTGGATTTATGTATAAAAAGCCAAAGCTGCCTACCTTTTGACCCAGCAAATGCAATTATAGAAATCTGTTTTAGAGCAGAGCTCCCCAAACTTTCTCACTGCTTGGTGCTTTCAGTGTCTCAGAAACTTTTTCACAGCTCCTTCTAGGCCAGAAAAAGCACCTAATAGTTGATTAAGTAGTTAGGCCCAAATAACTTAAGTATTTTTGTGCTAAAAATTTGGTAGTCGTTTGAAAAAGTAGTACACATAATTTGAAAACATTTTTAAAATTTCAGACTTAATAACATCAGACAGCAACCGTGGTAACTAGAAGAAGGCAAAGGAACAATGTCTTCAAAATTCTGGGGGAAAATGATTTATAACCTGGAATATTGTGCCTTGTCTGGTTCATCCCTGTTTCTCCAGCACCCAGTCAGGGTTTGGCCCAGATTAGTTGCTTGATGAGTCTGAACTGAATAAATGAATGAATGAGCAAATGGATGAATGAAGGAATTTATAGGACCTGCCAGTTTCCAAGTTTTCTTCAAAGTCCTGAGAGACAAGGGTATCTATCTCTAAAGCCCAAGCCTTGGAAAGGTGAGTCTGGGGACTTCCTTGGCGGTCCAGTGGTTAAGACTCTGCCCTTCCAATGCAGGGGGTGTGGGTTCGATCCCTGGTGGGGGAACTAAGATCTCACATACTACCATGCACCAGGGCCAAAAAATAAAAAAATAGAAAAGGGTGGGTCTGCATCTGGAGGCCAGGCGGAGGGGGTGCGGAGGGAGAGGATATGCAGACACCCCAGGATGTGCCCTATGACACTAGGGGATGGGGCCTAGGGTGCTGAGGGCACAGGTATAGGAAACAAGCTGCCCTTTGCTTTCAAAGCCTGGTTTGGGAGAGTACGATTCCATAGACATAGGGGACCAAAAGACCCAGTTTCAGAGTCTCCCTCCCTGGCTCAGTTACATCATCTGCAAAATAATAATAATAATAATAATAAAAACGACAACAGTACCTATTTTCACAGTGGGCACTAAATGAGTTTAGCATCATCCTGGCATGCCATTAGCACTCCACAGATATTGGCTATTAATATAAGTGGCTGCTCTCGTAGAACCACTTTCTCGAGTCTCACGTGGAATTAACATCTGTCTAGCTCACGGTGAGGATTGGACACAGTCGGTGAGTGGGCACGTTCCGGGCTCACCGTGGTCCCCAGAGCAGAGTGAGCGCGTGCTTGCACATCAGCCCACAGCGGGAAGACTTGGGGCTTCCCCTTTTGCTCCTCCTCTTCCCACCCGTCTCCCTCTTCACTATCTTTCCCACCCCTCCTGCTTTCCACACCAAAGAGGAACAGGAAGTGAAAGCAATAAAAGTAGAAAAAGAAAAGGACCTTTTCCTGTAAGTTAGGGATGTCTCCTGCTGCGCTGGGGTCCCTCAGTCCTGATCTCGGATTTGGGCTCTTTGAGGGCAGCCATCAGGCCTTCCTGTGAGTTCCGTGTAGAATTCCCCGGATAGCAAGGCTTAAATGAGCTCTTGTAAGATTCCGGTGCCGGCCAGCCTTATTCATTCTAGCGCGACGGAGTCTGACTGTCCCTCTCCCTCGCACACCCCAGACTGCTCTCTCCTGGAGATCCCAGCAGTCCAGGTGCTCCTTAGCGATGGGAGGGCTTTTGGAGGACCTAAGGGATGGTGGCAGGGGAAAGCTAGTGACCGTGGATCCCACATAGCGTAGAGCTGGCTATATTTTGTAACATCTCCTGGACACTAGGCTCAGACAAGCTAGTTCCTCCAAGGCATGCTTGAAGTGGACCAAGGGTTCCGTTTATACAAGGCAGGACTCCTAGGAGATAAAGTGGCGAATCATAATCATCACCGTCACACAGCAACTGTTAATATAGCACCTACAATGAACCAAGAGCCATACCAGGCCTTCTATGTACCTTATCTCACTTAATAACAAGAAGTACCATGTGTAATATGTGTCTTTTATCTCATTTTGCAGATGAGGAAACTGAGACTCGAAGAGGTTAATGTTGGGACTTCCCTGGTGGCGCAGTGGTTAGGAGTCTGCCTGCCAATGCAGGGGACACGAGTTCGATCCCTGGTCCGGGAGGATCCCGCATGCCGCGGAGCAACTAAGCCGGTGCGCCACAACTGCTGAGCCTGTGCTCTAGAGCCTGTGAGACACAACTACTGAGCTCATGTGCCACAACTACTGAAGCCCGCTCACTTAGAGCCCGTGCTCCTCAACAAGAGAAGCTACCACAATGAGAAGCCCGCGCACCACAACAAGGAATAGCCCCCACTCGCCACAACTAGAGAAGACCCGCGCACAGCCACGAAGACCCAATGCAGCCAAATAAGTAAGTAAATAAATAAATAAAATTTAAAAAATTAAATTAAATTAAATTTTAAAAAAAAGAGGTTAATATTTGTCCAAGGTGGCAAAACAAGTATTGACCACAGTCTGTCTGATCTGAAGATTAGTATTGTGAGATATGAGAATATTAATTGAAGGGTGGTGTATGATTGTGAAAAACTGGAAATCATCTTTGATTTCCAGCAATAGAGTAACAATTAAATAACATGTAATACATCTATACAATGATTAAGATTGATGTTGCAGTATTCATTAACATGGGAATATTTGCACAGTATATTCTTATTTACTTATTTATTTATTTTAAAATTTATTTATTTATTTACGGCTGCATTGGGTCTTCGTTGTTGTGTGCGGGCTTTCTCTGGTTGCAGCGAATGGGGGCTACTCCTCGTTGCGGTGTGCAGGCTTGTCACTGCGGCGGCTTCTCTTGTTGCGGAGCATGGGCTCTAGGTGCGTGGGCTTCAGTAGTTGTGGCTTGCAGGCTCAGCAGTTGTGGCACGCGAGCTCTAGAGTGCAGGCTCAGTAGTTGTGGTGCATGGGCTTAGCTGCTCCGCGGCATGTGGGATCTTCCTGGACCAGGGCTTGAACCCGTGTCCCCTGCCTTGGTAGGGGGATTCTGAACCACTGTGCCACCAGGGAAATCCTACACAGTATATTCTTAAGGAGAAATAGTCTATATAATGTGATTTCACTTTTCTAAGCTAAAACAGATGTTGTAGGACCTTACAAATATTAAGAAGAAAATTATGTATGCATAGCAATATGTCTAGAAGGATACAGGCCAATGTGTTAATCTTGGACCTTTGCAATGTGAGGTTATGGGTGATTTCTACTTCCTTTTTCATTGTTGACTTGAATTTTCTAATTTTCCAAAACACCCATGTATTATTTATTTATTTATTTTGATGTTCCCTTTTTTTTTTTTTAAGATGGAAGTCAGCATTTTTTTTTTAAGATTTAATTCTTTTTAATTATTTATTTATTTATTTATTTATTTATGGCTGTGTTGGGTCTTCGTTTCTGTGCGAGGGCTTTCTCTAGTTGTGGCAAGTGGGGGCCACTCTTCATCGCGGTGTGCGGGCCTCTCACTATCGCGGCCTCTCTTGTTGCGGAGCACAGCCTCCAGACGCGCAGGCTCAGTAGTTGTGGCTCACGGGCCCAGCTGCTCCGTGGAATGTGGGATCTTCCCAGACCAAGGCTCGAACCCGTGTGCCCTGCATTGGCAGGCAGATTCTCAACGACTGCGCCACCAGGGAAGCCCGATGTTCCCTTTTTAAAAAAAAATTTTATCGGAGTATAGTTGCTTTACAATGTTGTGTTAGTTTCTACTGTACAGCAAAGTGAATCAGCTATATGTATACATATATCCCTTCTTTTTTGGATTTCCTTCCCATTTAGGTCACCACAGAGCACTGAGTAGAGTTCCCTGTGTATCCCTATGGCATACAATAGGTTCTCATTAGTTATCTATTTTATATATAGTATCAATAGTGTATATATGTTAATCCTAATCTCCCATTTCATCCCCCTCCCCCGTATTACTTATTTAAAAAAGATAGAAGAAAAGGGGATACTGGTCTGGGAATAAGGAAATACAGTGCTCTGATGCCAGCTCTGCCTCTGATTTGCAATCTTGGGCAAGTCCTTTTTGTTCTGGGTTTTTGGCATCTTCATCTGTAACATGAGCAATTTGCGTAGTAGACAGGAAGGCCCGTGAGGCCTGGGACCATGTCTATTTTGTTTTAGAAGTGTCTGTACTCAGTAAATAGCGAATTAATGAGTAAATGAATGAGTGATACAAGAGTCAAGAATTAAGAGTTGTGGTGGGTGGGAGAGTTTCAGAGACATGACCTGTAGCAGTGGTCCTCAAATGTGGTCCAGAGGCAGAAGACCTGGCGGTTGTGAACTTTTTATGGATACTGTGAATAATCATGCGACTTGTCTCTGTTACATTCAGTTCACCAGCACTGGAAGCTAGTTCAGAGTGCTGGGTTTAGTGCTGAACAGACCTGGATTCCAGTCCCAGCGTTGCTGTTTGCCAGCTGTGAAGTCTTGAGCAAATTATATATATATTTTCTAAGCTTGTTTTTTCACCTGTAAAATGAGAATAATAATGAATACTGAGCTCATAGGGTTGCTCTGAGCATTTGAACAATCTGTTTAGAAATTAGTTCAAAATGGTAGACTGGAAACTTCCCTGGCAGTCTAGGGGTTAAGACTCCGTGCTTCCACTGCAGGGGGCACGGGTTCTATCTCTGGTTAGGGAACTAAGATCCCACATGCCATGTGGCACGGCCAAAAAAACAAACAGACAAACAAAATGGTAGACTGAATTCCAGCTACTTTTTCCTATCCCAAATCCTTAGAAACATCAGAAAAGATAAATACATATAATCCATAAGTGATCTGGCAAAGTGGTAACCTCAGTGGATTTGACATTGCAAGGAATTCCTGAAAGAAGAAAGACGGTGGAATTGGAAGAAAGAAACCATTGCCTAAGCTGTGTGTAGGGAGAGACCTGCCAAAGAAGGTGGGAGTGGCTTTGAAGGTGCTTCAAGCTTGAAGACAGTGGATGGGGGTGGTGGTGACTGATAGGGTAATGGCTTCAGATGTTGCAGTAGGAACAACCAAGACAACCAGCAACCTACTCCTCCCAGCCCACCTTCCCTGGTTAGCCAAATAGCCGCAGCCTCCATCATGCAAACGTGGGCACTCAGGCTAGAGACAAGGCAACACCCAGGAAGAATGGGCATTGGGTAACGGCACACTTCTCCATCAGCGTTTTTCTTACTCACTGTCATGCCTCCCACACAACGACGGGAGACATTAGCCATAGATGGGGTAAAAAGAATCTCAAATCCAAGATGAGCGCACAGCCAAGAGTCATTAAACACTGAGGAAAAACACTGCCGTGAAAGAGGCACAGAGCGCAATAAACAGAGGAACTGACACCCAAAGAAACAGAACTAACAGAGCAGATAGATTAAACATCTACAATAAGCACAAACATCCTCAGAAAGTTATTAGAAGAAACAGTCTGAGATCTCAGAAATAAAAAATGACTCAAGGGGCTTCCCTGGTGGCACAGTGGTTGGGAGTCTGCCTGCCAATGCAGGGGACACGGGTTCGAGCCCTGGTCTGGGAAGATCCCACATGCCGCGGAGCAACTAAGCCCGTGCGCCACAACTACTGAGCCTGCGCGTCTGGAGCCTGTGCTCCGCAACAAGAGGGGCCGCGATAGTGAGAGGCCCGTGCACCGCGATGAAGAGTGGCCCCCGCTTGCCGCAACTAGTGAAAGCCCTCGCACAGAAACGAAGACCCAACACAGCCAAAAAGAAAGAAAGAAAGAAAGAAGCTTTAAAAAGAAAAATGACTCAAAAGCATACTCAATAACTGGGCTATGAACAGGTTGGGTACCTATGGATAATAGCATATAAATGAGCTGGAAAATCAAGTTGAGAACTTCTAGAATGCAGTGGAGAGAGAGAGAAGGAGAGAGGGAGAGAAATACAAGTTAGGATATATGAAGGCTAGATTTAGAAATTCAATATCCATTAAACAGAAGTTCCAGAAAGAGGGAATAAAGAGAGTGGAAATGAAGAATACTAGAATAAATACAGGAGGAAATTTCTCAAATTGACGAAACGCTAAAGTTCTCATAGTGGAAGGGGCCATCACATGACAAGCAGAATAGAAAATAAGATGATGAATAGACATGTAGGATGAAATTTAGAACATGAAGGATAGAGAAAAGCAAAGCAGATTAATATCAGATTCAACTGCAACACTGCATGCTGGAATATCTTCAGAAGTCCAAGGGAGAATTATTTGAACCAGACAAGCTATCATTCAAGGGTGAGGGCAAAATATATAAAGACACTTTTCAAGCATCCAAAGATGATAAAATAAATCATCTTCGATCTTACCTGTGAGAGTATGCATTCCAACGCAATGAAAATAATTCCAAGAGAAAGCTACAGGATTTAAGAAGCATACATAAAACTTAACTCAAGCCTGTTCTCTATGTCTGTGAGTCTGTTTCTGTTTCAATAGATAGGTTCATTTGTGCCATATTTTAGATTCCACATATAAGTGATATTGTATGGCATTTGTCTTTCTCTGTCTGACTTACTTCACTTAGTATGATAATCTCTAGGTCCATCCTTGTGGCTGCAAATGTATTATTTCATTCTTTTTTATGACTGAATAGTATTCCATTGTATATATGTACCACATCTTCTTTATCCATTTATCTGTCGATGGACACTTAGGTTGCTTCCATGTCCTGGCTATTGTAAACAGTGCTGCTATGAGCATAGAGGTGCATGTATCTTTTTGAATTATAGTTTAAGACAAAACTGTTCCTGTTGGCTGGTAGTACAACCTTCTACCTAGGTAACCCAAGAGAGTTATTTGGCAAATGATTAAAATGAATAAGAGAATTCAGCATGCTGGTCAGGTTATAATAGCTTCAAGCTAGCATAGGCCTTTGCTATGGCCCAGCAATAATTAAGTTGAAAGTGCCACCACCAACACCACCACAAACCATCATTAGTGATCTTATTTTCTTCACCATGCTGCCCTTTTAAAAGTAAACCCTCCAGAAAAGCCATCTTTAATCCCTAACCTCTCTGGTTGAATGTCTTTCCTCCAGAGTGGAGGGAGCAGATGGGAAGAAGGGTGCAGCCAGCAAAGGGGTGAACTTGGTGCTGCCTGGAATCTCCCTCTTTCTGGAAGAACTGCTATTTCAGGCAGGACCAGAGTTGGCAGCACAGAAGAGCACTTGGCCGGCAGTGAGAGGACTGGGAGGCCAGAGAGAGAAAGTGATGAGGTTAAATAATGACCAGTAGAGGCGCAGCCACAGGACAGGTCTCACGGGACCAGCTCTCTGTGGTGGGAAGCGCCTCTCCTTCTGGGCCTCTGCCTTCCAGGGCTCAAGGTCTCCGGAAGCCACGGCCCAGCATAGGGCAAAGTCTGAGGAACAGAAGGGTTAATGCCTAAGCCAGTGGTTCTCATCCTTCGGTACCCGCAGAACCGCTGGGAGTAGAGGAACACCAAATGCAGATGCCAGGGCACCCCACTCTCCAGAGTCTACCTCAAGGAGCTCCTGAGGGGGTCCAGTGTACAGCAAAGCAGGGAAACCCTGCCTTGGAGTCATGCACAAGCGGAGTCTGGGCTTCTCTTGCTGCACTGGCCCTTAGGCAAGGGCTGGCAGCTGCCCTGACCACCGCAGGGTCTGGCTGCCTGAGCTGCAGACCAGGAAATGTGTGACCTCGTCTCCCCACTCCTGGCACCCCATCATCTGCTCCCTCTGCCCATCTCCTGACTTAATTGTTTTTTCATCGTCTCATCATTTCCACCATTTATTTCAGGTTTTTAATTTTATTTTTTAAATTGAAGTATCCACTGTTAATGACAGGAACAAAGAATTAAAAAAAAATCTGAATGCCCAGGCCAGCACCCCAGGGCAATGAAGTCAAAATCTCCGTGGTAGGGCTGCGGCCTCAGGGTTTCCTGAAGGTCCCCACGTGATCCCATGTGCAGCCCAGACAGCCATCCCCTAAGGGTGACCCACGGGCCTCGCCAGTGATTGGTTCAGGGATGGGCGTGTGACCCAGTTCTGCCCAATGAGACGTGAGAAGTCTTGGGGATAAGGCGTTTGAAATTCTGTCAGTCCTGGAGGATTCTTCAGTCATAACAAGGAATGAAGTACTGATGCATGCTACAACATGGGTGCTCCCCAAAAGCATTCGGCAAAGTTTAAAAAGCCAGTCAAAAAGGCAACATATTGTATTATCCCACTCACATGAAATGTCCACAAGTGGCAAATCTACAGGAACAGAAAGCAGATGAGTGGTTACCTAAGGCTGGGGAGAGGAAGAGGATGGGAGAGTGACTGCTTCAGAGTTACGGGCTCTCCTTCTGGGCTGCTGACATTGATCTGGAACTGGGGAGTGCTGCTGGTTGCACCTCATTGTGAGTGTACGAAATGCCACTCGGGGTAACTTTTGTTGTGTGTCTCTCCCGCCCCGACACACACACAAAGTACAGCTGTTCTCTGAGAGAGTCCCTGGGAGAGATGGTACCTCTCTGTCTCAGGGGAAGACGAGGTGAATCCCCAGATCCTGTGAGCAGCCTGAGGAAGGAGCTAACACGGAGGAAGGCAGAGCAGAAAATGGGGCAAAGCTGGTCACAGATGGCCTGGCTGAGCTGCTGAATCCGCACGCGCCCCGGGGTCCATCCCGCTTCCAGGAGCTCTGTTATGGTTGACGGTAAACGCCCTCTGGTTTAAGGTTGTTTGGGTCAGGGTTTAAGATCACACGTTTCACTTTATTTATTTATTTTTATTGCCTGTGCCACGTGGCTTCTGGGATCTTAGTTCCCCGACCCAGGCCTTCGGCAGTGAAAGCGCCGTGTCCTAACCACTGGACCGCCGGGGAAGTCCCTAAGATCAAACGTTTCAGATTTTCCTCCTCATTTGTTGGTGCTGCTGTCTCACTGGGCTGAGCAGGCTGCTGGTGACCCAGCGTGAGCGGTGACCTATCTCCCCGCCCAAGACTTGAGTCAGACTTACGAAGAGCCTGGAAAGGGCGCAGGGGGGCCCACCTGTAAGCGTGGCTGCACCCACACGCAGCCTGTGGGGCTGAGTGGTGGCCTCTGGGAGAGGGGCCCCTGAGAACGATGCACAGGCACATGCAAGGCCTCATACCGCACACACTGCCCACAGGCGGGCAGCACAGGGGGACCCAGCTGGAGAAGGCGTGTATCACCAGAGGGGTGGTTAGAAAAGGGGGATCAGCCTGTGAGACTTGGGCTGTGGCCTCGGGGGGGGGGGGCCTTGGCCCACGAGCCTGCCTTCCTGCTCCTCATGGCTGGACCACACTTAAGAGGGGCATCCAGGTGATATAGTCAAGGATGAGGGCCATTGACTTTGGCCAACTGTTTCTCTTGGCGCTGAGCCAGTCTCACCCAGAACTCATGAGAAGATCTTGGGCTTTCCACGGCAATGTCCCCAGTGGGGTGGGACATGCCAGCCTCAGGGAGGGGCACCTAGGCCCTAGGCAGCTGAATTTTCACCGTCAGTTCAAGCATTGGTGTCTGAGATGCGCGCACTGGACCTGTCCCCAGAGTTGACTGAAAGAAAAACACACAACGTAAAAATTGTGAGTTTTGGGCTTCCCTGGTGGTGCAGTGGTTGAGAATCTGCCTGCCAATGCAGGGGACACGGGTTCGAGCCCTGGTCCAGGAAGATCCCACATGCCGCGGAGCAACTGGGCCCGTGAGCCACAACTACTGAGCCTGCGCGTCTGGAGCCTGTGCTCCGCAACAAGAGAGGCCGCGATAGTGAGAGGCCCGCGCACCGCGATGAAGAGTGGCCCCCGCTCGCCGCAACTAGAGAAAGCCCTCCCACAGAAACGAAGACCCAACACAGCCAAAAATAAATAAATAAATTTATAAAAAAAAAAAAATTGTGAGTTTTAAGTTTTATTCGCAGACCTTACTGGGGACTACAGCCTGGGAGACAGCCTCTAAGTAGCTCTGAGGAACTGCTCTAAAGAAGTAAGGAAGGAGTCAGGATATATATGAACTTTTTTGCTGGTAAAAACACGTAGTCAAGCAACAAAAGATTACTGCTAATCACTAAGAACAGACACTTCAAGTTGATGATATTAGCACTTTTCTATGTATGGAAAGATACAAGATCTAGGGTCATTTGAAATTCTTCCTTAGATATGCATCTTAACTATCTAGGGATCAATATAACCAAAGCACAGAAAGTTCCTGTTTTTCTCCATCCTGAATCCCCCGCAGGGTGTGCCGTTGGTGGGCAACTGCAGTGGCCGATGGCCTGATCCCTGTAGAGCTGGAATGGCTGGCAACATTTTTTTCTTTACACCTGGAACTGGGTGACACCAGGTGGCCTCTGGGCCTGCCTGGCTGAGACCACCTCCCCGTGGTGTGTCCACCAGCTCCCAGGGCCGCTCCATCCCTTCCGGCTCTCCTGGGCTCAGGCCTCCGCTCTGCAGGGGCTCTGCAAGAGGAGTGCACTTTGGCCCTTGAGGGGCAGGTGTCTCCTCAAACTGCCTCCTGTTTTTCTGGAAGGAGAGCAGCCTCAGTTCCATTCTGCGGGAGGAGATCACTAGCGTGTCCGGGACTTCCAAGACCGAAGGGAAAATTGCCACAAGCCTCAGGACCAACTTCCACTCAAACTGGGCCTTGTGTGTGAGCCAGGCATTTGGAGAGATGCAAGCCAGAGGCTTCCTGGCATGGCCAAGACTGGCCCGGCTTTCAGACCAGGGGGGCTTCCAGGCTCATCCTGGGAGTTAGTCACGCTGCCCCCCCTTGCTGATCTCACTCCCCACCCACACTGATGAGCTGCGTCCCACCCCTGCCGGGCTCCTCTCTGCCCATCCTCCCCACCTAGCCCTTCTCCCTCCCCTGGGGGCTAACGTGCACCCTCCCCACAAGCCCTGGCGTTCCTGTTCTATTGTTAAGATGTGCCTACATCATTAACCCCGGGGTCAACTTCCGTGTCCTCCTTCCCACAGTGGATGGACACGGACACTAGACCGCAAGGCTCCCCCTGAGTCCTGCGCCACCCCCCCCAGCCCCATTCCATCTGGACATCGAGACCCTCGAAGACGCCCAGCGTCCGTCAGATCCCCATCAGGCCCTTGCTCCTTCTCCCTCATTCATCCCCCTCACCTATCCTCCTCCACCGCTCCTCTCCTCCCACGGTCCTGTCCTCTCTCTGTCCCCCCCGTTCCCCAACCCCAAGCCCTCCTCTGTTCGCTGATGCCTTGGTCCCTCTATTTAAACCTGTGCCAGTATCGGGGACTAATGGGCATCTACTCACGTGGTCTAACTCCTGCCTCACCGTCCCCCGAACTCCCCACCTTCTATAGCCGACTAGTACTGGGCACTGGGCAGGCCCAGGCACCTGCTTGCCTCATCTCACCTTGTCCTCATGACAGACCCCCAAGAAGGTGTTGTTTGCATGTTCTCACAGCCGGGTGAATGAATGAACATCTGCCTTCCTGCGGGTGTGGGCTTCTCCAGGGTCTCTGCCCTAGGCTCTGACACACAGTGAGGCTGCCACAGGGACGGCTGAAGGAGGGGCAGATCATTCTGTGGTACTGGGGACCGTTGGTGACTGGGTTTCAGGAGTGAGGGGATGAGAAACCAGGCTGACTTGTCAGGACAGACATCCTGGACTGGGGTAGGTGGCGGACAAGATGCTGGGCTGTTGCCCATAGATACTTCCTGGGCAGGCAGCTAAGAGGCACTGAGCTCTTCCCTTCTATCCATCTATCCCTGCCCCCTCCCTCCCCCCTCCCCCTTCCCCCTCCCTCTCCCTCCCCCTCCCTCCCCCCTCCTTCCCTCCATCTATCCATGTGGCTTGGTGTAGCTGTCCACAGGACATGTGGGTACCGCAGCTCAGTGGGGCAGATCAGGAGGAGGACCAGTGGGCTTTGATAAGGACTGAGAGAAAACAGGGTTCTGATACCAAGGGGTCAACTCAGCCAATTACTGCCAAGAGGAAATATGGGCCCAGGGGGGCCTGATATCCTGATTTTTCTAGAGAATCCAGAAATGTGAGTTTTTATGTACAGTCTCCTGATTGTTAAGTGTTGACAACTAATCGCATTTAAAACACTGGACAGGCCCCAGCTGTGTGAATCAGGCAAACCATGTGCGGGCTGGAATCGGCGCAGGGGCCGCCAGCGCGCAGCCTCTGACATGGGATCCAAAACGCAGGCTTTGGAGTCAGAAGTAGAGCCGGCTCGTCCAGTGGCTACCTGAAAGATGTGGGGCAAAGCACTCAGCCACTCTGAGCCTCAGTCTCTGTAAACTGGGGTGAGATCTACCCACCTCGCAGGGATGGTATGAGGGTTAAACAGGTAACGCAAGGCAAGCGCCACACACAGCGCCTCCTTGGAGCGACCCCGCCCCCCGCAGTGGTCGCTGTTTCCATCACAGTGGTGAACGTCGGCCCTGGGTCAGGCCCGGGGGCAGCGCGGCAGCGAGGACCCTCCCAGGCAGCACCTGCAGGCTTGCTAGTGCCGGCTCCTTGCGGGTGGCCCCCCGCGGGCCCCAGGACCACGAGGAGGACGAGGGGCTCCCCGCCAGGACCGAGACTTCCCCTTCCCCTCTCCTTCCTCCTTCCCCTTCCCTCCTTTCCTAGTCCTCTTCCCTTACTTCTGCTGAAAGCGAAAAGGGGAAAAGAGAATTTTAAAAAAGCAGAACAAAGGTTTTGGTTATATATTTTTTAACTTTTTTTTTGCCGCGCTGTGCCGCACGTGGGATCTTAGTTCCCCGATCCACGGCGGGGGGCGGGGGGGGGGGAGGACCCGAGCCCTCTGCAGTGGAAGCGCGGAGTCTTAACCACTGGGCCGCCAGGGAAGCCCTTGGTTGTATTTTTTGTTTGTTTGCTTTTGTTTGTTTGCCTATTTGAAGTCTCAGTTTTCGGAAAAGTCAGCATAGGTCACGGGGTAAGTGCAGGGAGTAAAAGTTGTCTTCGTGGGGATCAGAGCTCAGGGCACTGGGTCCTGGAGACCCCTACTCTCAGAAGCGTTCCTCCCCCAAGCCTCTGCTCAGTGAGTGTTCTGGGGGCTGCGGGGCTGCGGGGAGGAGGCAGGGGGGCGGCTGGGGTGAGCGCAGGGGCAGGGGGACCCCTTGATTCCCAGCTGTATGTTTCACAGAGTCTCCTGATTGCTTGAGTTGCCCTCAGTTCCTTTCTGTTATGTGACTCCTAGATGGAGTTGTTTGGGTTTCAAGGAGCAGTGCCTGGTCCACATTCACTGTGGGTCCCCAGTGGCTCTGCTCTGGGTCTGGGTGCCCCAGGTCTCTTCTTGCCTCCTATGGTGTCACTACAGCTTCTGCCTCTCCTGTGACTGCTGTCTGTCCAGCTGCCCCTCGCTGGGGCCAGTGGGCAAGGGTGGAGACCTGGGTCCTTGGCGCTGCTCCGGCTCTTGCCCCTGTGCTCTTCCCCTCCCCTCCCCTCCCCCTCCCCTCCCCTCCCCCTCCCCCTTCCCCTCCCCCTCCCCTCCCCCCTCCCCTCCCCCTCCCCTCCCCCTCCCCTCCCCCCTCCCCTTCCCCCTCCCCCTCCCTCTCCCCTCCCCCTCCCCTCCTTTCCTCTCAATCTTTTTCTCAGTGTCTCAGTATCTTAGTCTCTCTTTCTCTCTGCTCTCACATGTGTTATCTCACTGCTGGAGGGTTTCCACCTCACAACTTCTCACTTCAGCATCCCTTGCTGACCAGCTGATCTTCCCTGGGTTTCTCAATTCAAAGAAAAAAGAACCCTGGGGGAGGGGTCTCAGAACACTCCTGGTCGCTTGGGTTCACCATCACTGCCCATCAGGTCTTTGGTTGCTGGCCTGCCCATGGATTGGATTGCCTTGTATGGGCCAGGTGTCAGTTCCAAGTACTGTGTGACCTTGAGCAAATTCCTGCAACCTCTCTGAGGCTCCGTTTATCTCACCTGCCAAATGGGGACATTCATATTTATCTTACAGAACAAAAATATAATCCTGGGGCTGTGAATTCCTTGAGGTCAGGAACAATGTCTTATTCACCTCTAGATCCTCAGATTCAGATTCATGATAAGCACTCAGTAAATATCTGTTGAATTAAGTTGTTTGTAAGTAGTTTATGTATGTATGAATTAAGAATGCTTTTTGCTATGAAAAACAGAAAATCCTCTTTATAGAGTCCTAGCAAGATTCTTCAGATCAGGTAACTGCTTGCATTGGTTTAGCAACTCCTGATGTCAGTGCAAGCTTATCTGCAAGTCAATTGCTTATTGCCTTGTGACCACAAAATAGCTGCTGTGGCTCCAGACATTTTATTTGCATTCAAGGCAGCACGAAGGAGGAAAAGCTGCATGTTTCCCTTTAATTAAACAAAGCAGAGCCTTCCCAATCCCAGAAAATTTTCACTTAAGTCTCATTTCTATGTCAAATATCCACTCAGTTCCAATGGAGGCTGGTAAAGTAAGTATTTAACTCTCCCAGGCTCTTTAAAGGAGGCAGCAAGGAACAGGGGAGAGAAATCTTATCGGTTTAGCTAACTGCACTCTGCCCCAGTCCTTTTCCTCCTGCTCTCCTCCCTCTGTTGGGATTGTGGGATAGAGGTATTTTGTGAAGATTGTGCCTGGAGTACAAGAGAGAGAAAGTCAGGAACAGGATTCAGGCCTGGGGGCAGGAGGTTTATGTTACTGGAAGTGTGGCCATTGGCTAGACCATGGCCCTCTCTGGACTGGGGCTTCCAGGCTCCTTAGTGAGGTGGCTGGACAAGATGGTGTCTGAGGGTCTTCCAGCTCTCATGGTCTAGCTTCGTGAGAGCACCGTGCGAAGGCCAGAGAAGAAGGGAGAACGGAGTGGGAAGCAAAGAGTTAGAAACAAATATGTGTGTATATGTGTGCAGAGCTGTAGACATGTTTGTAGGCAATGGGAACTGAAATGCGGGATTGAAGCATCCCCAGCACTGGGCTAGCCAAGACAGAAGTGAGAGAGCTGTAGGCTATTGTGTGTGACAGTATCCCCAGGCTGGCAGTACCCGTGGGGGCAGTACCCCCAGGGAGGCAGTAACCCCAGGTGAGCAGTACCCCCAGGTGGACAGGACCCCCAGGTGGGCAGTACCTGGGCCTCAGAGACGGTTCCAGCTCCCTGGCTGGACCAGATTGTGAAGCAGAGAAACCCTCATGGACCAGCCCTTCATTTTCTGTCGGGAAAGAATGAGTCAGGGCATCTTGGACTCCTCCCTCCCGCCCCTTCTTTCTAGGGAGGCACTTATTTATCATTAGCTCTAAAGCAATAAGAATATATTCTCTTTATTGAGCTCATTTGTGTTTTCTGCTTTTTCTAAAAGCCAACTCTGGGCCTATATCAGTGTTTGCCATCTCTTAAAGAAAGAAATTCTCCCTTACCCCAGGCGTGGTCCTAAATTATATTTTAAAAATAGCTTTGTTTTTTAATTATTATTTTTCGTTTGTGAGAATGAAATAAGCTTATAAAGAAGTGACTCATTATGGAAAAATACAAAAACAGAATTTGTGAATTTTTGCTGTTTTCCACTAACTTTGTACATTTTCTTGCTATCCAAGAAAGAAGAAACTACAACTGACTTCATTGTGAGCTCTTTACTTAAAACTGTGGACTAGATTGTTTTGATTATAATGTTTTTTAACTATATAGAAATATAAAATTAAGCATAAACTTCTTATGCTAATAGCTCTTATGCTTTTGGGTACTATAAAACCAAAACAAATTTAGAGATCATATATAAACATTACAAAACCAGTAAAATTCAAAACAACATTAATTTAACATGAGGGATAATGACGTTTTCCTGAAAATTAATAAAAATTTACAGTAGGACTGGGAGGCATAAGGCTTTATTTTGTTTTTCCTTTTGTTTTTTTCTTATTCAGCATGGCTATACTTCTAAGGGCAAAGAAATTAAAAATAAATCTTAAACTTTAAGAGTTTTAGTCCTCCAAGTAATACTAGTAATGTAATTTTGAAATTGTTTGATTCATGTTGTAGGAGACAGTAAATAAGTAATTACACTAATTGAAACAAAAATGATCAGGTTAAGGGGGAAAAGATACAAATACAAAAACAAAGAAGGGGGAAAAACCCTCATATTAAATTTGAATTGGGACTATCAATAAGAACATAGGGTTTTTATTTATAAATATTTATTTATTTATTATTTATTTGGTTGCGTTGGGTCTTAGTTGCAGCAGGTGGGCTCCTTAGTTGTGACATGCGAACTCTTAGTTGCAGCATGCATGTGGGAGCTAGTTCCTGGACGAAGGATCAAACCTGGGCCCCCTGCTTTGGGAGTGCGGTGTCTTAACCACTGTGCCACCAAGGAAGTCCCTGGTTTTTTTTTTAATGTGAATTTTCTAGCTCTGCCCATTGAGAGGGCCCAGGAGCATTCATATCTCAGTAGCTCTAAAGCTACTAGCACCCAGATTTTGGATTCTAATACCATTTTCCACTGAAAGAATTTAGAACTCTCAGAGAAATGGCTGACTCCAGGGATGGAGAGACAAAATACAAGGTGAGCTTGCCAGAAAGAAAGGAAGCCTTTTGTGATGGTAAATTTTATATGTGAACTCAGCTAGACTACGGTGCCCAGTTGCTTGGTCAAATATTAATCTAGATGTTGCTGTGAAGTTGTCTTGTAGATGTAATTACATCTACAATCAGTTGACTTTAAGTAAAGGAGTTTATCCTGGATGATGTGGGTGAGCCTCGTCCTATCAGTTGAAGGCCTTAAGAACAAGAAATGGATCAGAAGGCATTCCACCTCCCTGACTATAACATAAAAGTCCCACCCGAGTTTCCGGCCTTCTGGCCTACCCTACGGATTGCAAACTTGTTTGTCCCTACCATTGTGTGAACTTATTCCTTAAAGTAAATCAAATATATATATCATTGGTTCCGTTTCTCAGGACAACCCTGACCTTGAAAGACTAATAAGGACATATCAAAAAGACAAGGAACCAGCTAAATGGGGCTCCCACCGGCCAAATTTGGAACAATTTGAGCATCAAAAAAGAACAAAGAATGAACTGATTAAAAACATTGAATAAATAAAGACCCATGAGTCCATAGCAATGTTTAAAAAGAAAGAGAAAGACGAAAAAACCCACCTGATTTACTACCTCATTTACTATTATGACTATTATACCAATTCCTTATTCTGGAAATAAAGAAAAAAAAATTAAGCATTTATGCTATCTTTTTAGCAGGGAATGTACATTATTTTCCAATCCCCAATGAAAGAATTGATTTGAGAACGGGTCATCAATGCATGCTAAACCTCCCTTAATTGAGAGTGTGCTAGGGATCGGGGACTTGCGTGGGGCCAAGCGACCATCCTGGCTCTCATCTGCTAATCGCAAGATAAAAACATGCTTTCGCAGTGGGAAGAGCAGGCTGTCACCAGCTTAGCCAAACTGAACGTCACTACCAATGGGATCGGCTGACATCAGGACCCTCCTGTAGGAATGCGGTGTGAAGTGCACAGCATCACGGGTCAGGTGAACCTGCAAAAGAGTGTTTAGACTCAGCTTCCAGTTTATAAGAAGTCCAGGGAAGCAAGTCAAACCAAACCCCAAGGAAACACGATTCAGAATATGGGGCATTCTATAAGACAACTGACCTGGTTTCTTCAAATAGGCAATAGCATATTCCCCCCAAAAGGTGGGGCCTCTTCAAAGTGGACTAAAATGTCTCAGCAACAAATGCAAGGTGTGAACATTACTTGAATCCTGTTAACAAAACCCCCCCATATATATATATATATATATATACATACACACACATATATATACACACATACATATATATACTTTTATACATACATATATGTCTTTGTGACAGCTGGTAAAATTAAACTTAATTTAATATGGATTGGATATTAGATGATATTAGACATATTATTGACAAAATTTTTAGGTGTGACAGTGGTGGTGTAATTTATGAGAATTCCTTATTCTTTGGAGATGCACTGAAGTCTCTAGGAGTGACGTGTCATGATATCTGCAGCTAAATTTCGAATGGTTCGTATATATTATGTATATATTGAAATTATATATCATATATAAAAATATATATACATTATATATAATATCATATACATGGTTTATATATAAAATTTATATATAATATATGATGCATACACTATATGTATACAATGTACGTATAATTTTTTAACCACATATATGTGGCAAAGTGTTTACAACTCTTGCATCGAGGTGATAGGTATATGAGGGTTTGTGGTATTATTCTTTCCATTTGTCTTTGTTTGTGAGGTTTTCCATTAAGAAAAGTTGGAAAAAACTGTAGAAGCAAAATAACAACGTAAATGTAATGTGATGGAAGATGTTCATACCTTGTAGGCTAGCACTTGGATGCCAGCTCTTGCTGCTGTTTTAATTTTCAGGTGCCCATAGGACTCGGTGTCACGAGAAGACTCAATTCTCCAAGTACTTTCTCTACTAAAACTATGGTCAGACCTTTTTACCGGGCATTATGTAGTTGTTTGACCTTCTCTTAATGCTAACAATGATGTATAAAATCTTTTATATTTACCATGAGATACAGTACTTGGTGACAGTATGACCCTAAATGGAAACATAAGTTCCAGCCTGCTGTGGCTGACAGGTCTCAGGTATAAGGTGTCATGCAGATAATGCAGGTACCAACATGAGTAGCTGCCCAGTGAGCCTCCATTCTATCAGGGCACTGATTATGGCTCTGTGTCAGTTTTAATACTCACTTTCCCAAATTCCCTGTTGCTAAGCATGACATGTGACTCAGTTCTGGCCAACGGGATGAAAGTAAAAATGATTCATTGGGTGGGGCTTCTGGGTAACCTCTGTACAAGGGACACACTTGGGGGGCATGTGGCTTCAATCCTTTACTCTTTGGCTCTCCTGTTGTCCCCCACTAAAACTGGAGGTGTAACAGACATCTTGCAGCTGTGAGGATAAATGTCCCACAAACTATTACTAGAGTAACGGAGTCAGAAGATGGAAGGAAACTGTGTCCTTGACGACATCCTGGAACAGCTGCATTTGCCCTGCACTGCTTTTCCTCAGATTTCTTAACATCTAGGAGAAACAAACTTATATGTGTTTAAGCCAGTGTCTGTAAACTTGCATACATAACTTAAATACACCCTTGAATGATTCATTTAAAATATACTAATGTTAGATGTTTAGATTATCATATGTGCCATGAATGTTGATGCAAAAATTCTTAACAAAATATTAGCAAATAGAATTCAGTAATATATAAAAAGAATTATATACCATGACCAAGTTGAGTTTATTGCAGGGGTGCAAAGCTGGCTCAATGTTAGAAAAATCAATGTAATCCATCATATTAACAGTCTAAAGAAGAAAAATTATATGATTGTATTAATGGATGCAGAAAAAGCATTTGACAAAATTCAACACCAATTCACAATAAAAAAAAAAAACTCTTAGTAAACTAGGAAAGAGGAAACTTCCTTAATTTGATAAAGAACATCTAAAAGAAAGCTACAGCTAACATCATACTTAATGGTAAAAGACTAATGCTTCCCCCCTAACATTAGGGACAAGTCAAGTATGTCCACACTTACCACTGCTACTCAACAGTACTGGAAGATCCAGCCAGGGCAATATGTAAAAAAAAAAACCAAAACAACCAAACCAAATCAAAACAAAACAAAAACAATAAAACCCAAACAAACAAAAAAAGGAAATTAAAGGCATATAGATTGAGGAAGGTAGAAATAAAACTATCCCTATTTGCAAGTGACATATTGTCTACATAGGAAATCCTGAAGAAACAAGACAAAGAAAACCTAAATAAATGGAGAGACATATAGTGTTCATGGGTTGTAAGACCTAATGTGAAAAGATGTCAGTTCTCCCCCAAATTGACATACAATGCAATTCCCCTCAAAATCCCAGCAAGAAATTTTGTGGGTATAAACAAGATTATCTTGAAATCTATATGGAAATGCGAAGGAACTAGAATGGCTTTTTCATTTCAGCCCCAACTATTCTGACACCAGTGGCTGTACTACCATACAATTCTGACACTACCCACCCAGAGTAGCGCAGACCCCACAAATCAAAGGTCACAGTCACCAGCAAGACTACTCCCACTCCGGATTCCGGCCATAAGCGGGGTCCCAGGACACATGCACTTCTGATGAACTGGCTACAAATCCAGGGGTTCCTACCACCTCCTCAGATTAGATGATTCACTAGAACATCTCACAGAACTCAGGAAAACACTATACTTATGATTATAATTTAATTATAAAGAATACAAATCAGGAACAGTCAAATGAAGAGACACATAGGACAAGGTCTGGGGGGATGGCAGATTTTTTGTGCCCTCTTCCTGTGGAATCAAGGCACATCAAACAGGAAGCTCCACTGAGCTTCAGTGTCAGAGTTTTTGTTGGGGCTTTAATATGTGTTGAATCATTGGCCATGTGATTGAACTCAATCTCCAGTTCCCCTCTGCTTCCCCTGAGGTCAGAGGTTGGGCTGATACGACACGGCTCAAAGCCCCAACCCTCTAATCACGTGCTTAGTCTTTCTGGTGACCAGCCCCCATCAGGAATCATTTCATCTTTTAGCATAAAATCAGGTGGGATTCGAAGGGGCTCATGAATAATAAACATTTCTCTTACTCTGAAAATTCTAAGGATGTCTTCTCTCTTCCAGGAACCCAGGACAGATGCCAGTCAATTCTTTATTATACGATAATAGCTAAAACAACTTTGAGGAAGAAGAAAGTGTGAGGAGACCCTCTATCTGTTGTCATGACTTGTTATATAGCTAGTGTTATTCACACTGTGGTATGAGCAAAGGAATAGACACATAGGTCAATGAACAAAACAGAGGACCTAGAAATAGACCATACAAGTATGGCTAACTAATTTTTGACAAAGGTAGTAGGAAAATTCAATGGAGGAAGGAAAGTCTTTTCAATGCACAGTGCTGGGGCATTGGATATCAATAGGCAACCCAACACCTCACATCTTTTACAAAAATTAACTCAAAATGGATTGTAGATTTAAATATAAAACATAAAGCTATCAACCTTTTAGAAGATGAGATAGGAGGAAATCTTTGGGACCAAGGGTTTTGTGAAGATTTCTTTTTCTTGTTTTTTTTTTCTCAGCCACGCCATGCGTCTTTAAGGATCTTAGTTCCCCGACCAGGGATTGAACCCAGGCTCTCAGCAGTGAAAATGTGGAGTCCTAACCACTGGACTGTCAGGGAATTCCCAAGAGTTCTTAAATATGACACCAAAAATGCAATTTCTGAAAGAAAAGAAAAGGATACATTGGATTTCAAAATTAAAAGCCTTTGTTAAAAAAAATCCTGTTAAATGGATGAAAAGAATTAGCTTCGGACTGTGGGAATATATTTGCAGACCACATAGCCAACAAAGGACAATGGTCTAGAATATATAAAGAGCTCTCAAAATTCAACAGTGAAAAAACAAGCAATCTGATTAGAAAATAGATAGAAGACATGAAGAGACATTTCACTGAGAGGATGTACAGATGGCAAATAAGCACTGAAAAGGTGTTCAACCTCATTAGCCATCAGGCAAATGCAAAGGTAGACTATGATGAGTGATTACTATACATCTATCAGAATGGCTAAAATGAAAAATAATGACAACACCAAATGCTGGCAAGGATGCAGAAAGCCTGGATCTCTCATACTTTGCTGGTGGGAAGGTACAATGGTACAGCCACTCTGGAAAACAGTTTGGCAGTTTTTAAAAAAATGAAACATATGCTTATCATATGACCTGTCAATTGCACTCCTGGCTATAAACACTCTGGGATAAATACCAGAGAAATAAAAATTATGTTCACACAAAAACATGTACACGATTGTTCATAGCAGCTTTATTTGTGGTTGTCAAAAACTGGAGTCAATCCAAATGTCCCTTAATAAGTAAAGGGCTAAGCAAGGTGAGGTACGTCCATCCATATCATGGAATACTACTCAGTAACACCGAGAAATGAACTATGGATGGACGAAAAAAGCCCATCTCAACACATTGCATTCTCTATGAATTCCATTTATATGACGTTCTTGAAATGACAACATCATGGAATTGGAGAATGAATTAGTGGTTGCCAGAGTGGGAGGAGGGTTGGGAGAGGGTGTGACCGTGATGCGACAGCACCAGGGAGGGCTTTGTGGGCTGGGGTAATTCTGCATCTTGACCGTGGTGATTGATAGTTACTATGAATCTACACATGTAATGAAGTGACAGAGAGCTATACACATATATTGGACTAACGGCACATTCCTGGTTTTATATTGGATCACAGTTATGTAAGATATTACCACTGGGGGAAATGGGGTGGAGGGTACATGGGATCTCAACTACCTTGTCACTTCCTGTGAAACTGTCATTATTTCAAAATTAAAAGTAAAGAGTAATGGCCTATATGGAGAAGAATCTAAAAAAGAGTGAATATATGTATATGTATAACTGATTCACTTTGCTGTACACCTGAAGCTAACACAACATTGTAAATCAACTATACTCCAATAAAAATTAAAAAAAATAAAATTAAGGAAAAAAAATGAAAAGTAAAGAAAAAAATGATGGCAAAATAAAAACTTCTTCAGAAAAAAAAAAATTATTAGGATGGAGTGTATCAGGGCCCACAACCCCAGTTGGAGAATCACGAAGTGGGGGCAGAGGGGCTGGGATCAAGCCCTACTGGGTGCAGATACAGTCCGGTTGCGCGGCAGGTGCACTGATGAAGTCAGCTGTACTCGCCCCAGGGGAGAGCGCCGTCTAGTCAAAAGGGTCCAGGTAACGTAGCATCCCGTGCTCTCTGCTTCCCACTCTCCTCTGCTTTTTCCGAGCACTCAGTGCATCAATGCTGTTGGACACCGGCAACACGGTGATGAATAAAGGTGGAGGTCTCCTCCTTGGAGGGACAAGTAACACAGTGGAAGAAAAGGTATCGGGTCCCACAGCAAAGGCGCTGGCCCAGCTGGCGGACTTGGGGAGGTTTCCTGGGTGGCAGGAGTCTTGGTTTAGAAAGACGAGCTGGAAGCAGTGAGGCAAAGAAGGAGATGCTGGTTATATAGAGAGGACAGCTGGGGCCAAGCCCTGGAGGGTGAGGGTCGGTGGAAAGGGCTGGGCGTGCAGGGAGAGGAAGGTGCGTAGGCAGGCGGGGGCTGGGCCTCCAGGGTGCTGTGCATTAATCTAAGGTATTTGTCATTTATTCTACAATCTCTGGGGAGGCAGCGAAGGGCAGGAGAATGGCCTGATCTGATGAACATTTAAGAAAAATCTCCATGGGCAGTGGAGAGGGCAAGTGGGTAGGGGGAAGGCCAGGGTCCAACCCAGAGGACAATGCCGGGGGGAGGTGAGGGCCCTGGAGGAGGGCAGACTATGGGCACGCGGAGGAGGGTTCAGATGGAGGTGGACCTGGGGGCTGAGTTAACCAGGGCTTTGTAGATGCAACATAGATACAGTGGTTCCAGAGCCCCAGCCAGGCCCCCTCCAAGAATGCCCGGAACTCAGCTTCCTCTGGGCTGCCAAACTGTCCCCTCCTGGACCCTGGGGCAGGGTGGACCCAGCCCTGGGCTACCTCATATCCTTCTCTGAGCTGCCAGACCAGGAGTCTGCTCACTGCTTGGGAATGTCTTAGTTTCTGCAGATGACTTGCACGGGGTCAGGCTTTTTGAGTGATGCTTGCTGCCGGGACCCGCACCTCCCCATCCCCCCAGGAGCTGCAGCACCTCCAAGGGTGTCTACGTTGGTGTGGATGCAAAAGTCATTCAAAGTGTGTATGCTTGTTCGGGTTTCTCTCCCACTTGTAGAAATTTTGGCAACAGCACTTTATAATGTTATGGATGATCGTCTACTATTGGGTGCTTCATAGGGTGTTGTTAGTCTCCTTCCAGACTGAGGACTCCTTGTGGGCAGGCACCTTGTGGGCAGGATTCTCCTTTGTGTGTCCCCAGCTCCCAGGGCTGGCTGGCTCAGTGCTGGCTGAACACTGACCAGAGATTTCACTGCTTGGTAGGCTGAACTACTCTCCCCAGCCTTTGTCTCTGCACTTAGAGGCAGGCTGTGCTGGGGCCTTACTAGGCTGTTAAAAAACACCTCCCTGCTTCATGTTTACAGTGGGGTTCACGTAAACTATATATATGTGTATGTGTAAATATACACACACACAAGATAGTATTTGGAATGCTAACCGTTGCTTCTCTTATCAGCAATTTCTGTTACCCGCTACCCTCCCTGGTTCAAACAAATGAGCTCTCTGCTTTCATTGCCTCAAGGAATGGATCAAATTCTTGGCTTTTGACTTTCATTTTTTTAAAAAAAATTTTTAAATTTTTAAATTTTATTGAAGTGTAGTTGATTTACAATGTTGTGTTAATTTCTGCTGTACAGAAATTTTACATATAAATACATTCTTTTTCATATTCTTTTCCATGATGGTTTATCTCAGGATATTGACTAGAGTTCCCTGTGCTATACAGTAGGACCTTGTTTTTTATCCATTCTCTATATAATAGTTTCCATCTGCTAATCCCAAACTCACAATCCATCCACCCCCCACTCCTTGGCAACCACAAGTCTGTTCTCTATGTCTGTGAGTCTGTTTCTGTTTCATAGATAAGTTCATTTGTGTCACATTTTAGATTCCACATATAAGTGATATCATATGGTGTTTGTCTTTCTTTTTTTGACTTATTTCATTCCGTGTGATAATCTCTAGGTCCATCCATGTTGCTGCAAATGGCATTATTTCGTTCTTTTTATGGCTGAGTAGTATTCCATTATACATACATATACTACATCTTCTTTATTCATTCCTCTGTCAATGGACATTTAGGTTGTTGGCTTTTGATTTTTAAAAGTCTGGACCTGTTTATAAGCCAGTAGGCTGGGGATGTTACCTGACAAGTTAGCCGAGAGCAAACGTGCCTCGTCTCATATCAGAAAGCTATTCTGAAGGTGGGATTGTGGAGAATCGGAGAAGAGAACGTGGCTTCTTCTAGGTTCAGAAAGAGACCCCGACCCTGCCGCCAGGACCAATCCCCGGGGACAGGGAGAGGGATGGAAATCTGGGTTTGGGAGAATCTGTGAGCAGAGTACACCTTGCCCAGAGTCCCCAGCTATCACGTGTAAGGCAGGAGAAACCCACCCATCCTGTCTGGGCAGTGGGCCCTAGGGAAGCTTCAGAAGGTTCCCTGCGGCCCCAACATGGAGGGAGAAACAAAGTGATTCCTTAGGTCTGTTCTGAGAGGCTGCCAAAGCTAGGTGTCCTAAAACCCAGTCATGAGGGAAGGGGGCTATTTCTCCCATGCCCTGGAACAGACCCACGACGCAGCTGGGTGTCTGACACAAGGATCCCAGACTGGAGAGAAGGGCGGAAGCACGATGCTATGGTGTGTGGAAGTGACCAGGAGACACACGTGAGGCCAGAGCTTTCTATGTCTGGAGACATGGGAGCAGGGCCAGGAGGGACCTGCCGGGGAAAGAAGGGTTTAAAAGGGAAGAGTAAAGGGAGTCAAGTTTTTCCTGCACAGCCAGGACTGTGGCTTGAGATCTGTCCCCACTACCTTTGAATGCACATCTTTTCAGCCATTTTTTATTTAAGGAAGCATTGTTGTGTTTGGGGTGGGGGGGGGGCAGGACCCATTGAATTGGACATTGTCAGATGTTTACTTAGAATGAACAAAAACTATTATTATGTTTTCTGTCCCACTCTGTAAAATATAAAATGCGAGAAACATGATTTCATTGCAAGAGTGATGCTGGCCACCTGCGCCCTGTGAATGCGCATCACTGTCTGCCCGTCACACCCCTACCCCCAGAGGTCCACCAGTGAGAGCGCGGCTGAATCCTTGCTGCTGCCACCAGCTCCTGGGGGCCAGGAACTAGGCTGGGCTGGTAGAAAGTGGCTTTAGAAGCAATACAGGTCTGCAGGAAATAAGTGAATTATGCACGGTCAAAGACGTGTAGCCATGAGCAAATGCAGCATATTTAATGCAGCAAATGTCAGAGAGAGAGGAGGTGACAAGGGTGGGGCGTATATGGAAAGACAAAAAGGCAGGTGCCTTGGGATGAACGCAGCCTGCCCACTGATAAGCCATCAGCTCCAGCGAGTCTCCAGGTAGGTCTCCGTCCTCTGGCGCTGCGTGCCTTCCCTGAACGTGGGGGTGGAGGGGATCATGCCCAGGGCCAAGTGCAGTGGCCACATCTCGGTTACATACGCTGAGTGACTGATCTGTGCTGATGGAGGGCACTGGGGGTCAGAGCTCCTTAGACCCAGTCCCTGCCCCTCAGGAACCTCAGCTGGAGGCTGTGGTTCTCCAACTGAGCATCAGGTCCACTCAAAGGCAACCACAGTTCCATGCAGGGGTGGTCACTTCTCAACGAGGAGTCTGAGCAAGAACTGATTCTTCCCCCCAAAGGATCATAAACTCCCCTCCCAGCTCCGGTTACCCCCATGGCCAGGAGGAACACAGTGGACGCTAACTGAGTTAGTGAAGAATTGGGTCCCAGAGTGCCTTCTCTTCACTATTACAGAATGACATTTTGCGGGGTGGGTGCTAGGTGTGTGAGAAAGGCAAGCACAGGATTCTGGGTGGTAAACAGAGGTACAGAAAAGCAAATAGCCCTTTGCCCAGCAATCCTTCAAAAAATCATGGCTGAGTTCCTTTAGAAGTAAGATGCCAGCCTTTGGAAATGCTCACTGGAAATTTATTATCATTGTCTTTGTATTATCTAGGGGAAAAAATGGTTTACTAAACAAAGTGTCACGACAAGATTGCACATGTATGTTTTTAAGCATTTCTAAAGTTTCATTTATCTGTGAACAAACTAGCAAGCTATGGGAAGGAATGCTAAGAGGACTGGCCAGTTCCTTGAAACTGGACTTCATTTACAGTGTATGAGGAACCCTTTAGGAAAGCATTTTCAGAGTGTATGACAAAAGCCTTACAAACCCTTGCACCCCAAGATGCGTCTGAGACTATCCTTGAAACAGTTATAAGTACAGTGACATTCCTTACAAGAATCCTGCGTGAATTCAATGGGTGGAAGAAGGCTCTCTGGAGGAGGAGACACGTGAGCTGGGTCTGAAGGGTGAGGAGGGGTTGTCAGGTAGCCAGGTGAGGAGACTAGGGTAGGAAAGTTCAGTATGTGTGTGCATGTCCTCAGGAAGGACACATTCAAAGCTCCAGTGCATGTCAGAGCCTGTACGGGCATGGATGGGATGAGCTGGGCAGCTCCTCTCCATTCAGGTGTTTGTCTGCATCCAGGACGCTCAGGAGGTGAAACATGCAGCTGTGCCCACAATTAGCTTTTAGGCACATACGATGAACCTGAGTAGAAGAAGAGGTAGGAGGAAAAGACAGAAAGAAAAAGAAAAATTTGCCATGAAGAAAGGAGGAGGAATCTGATGCAAGGAAAGAGGTGGTTCTGGGCAGAGTTCCGGTTGTTCCACATCCTCACCAAAGACTGGTGTTGTCAGTCTTTTTAGTTTTAGCCATTTTGGGGAGTGTCGTGTTAGCTCATTGTGGTTTTAATTTGCATTTGCCTAAAGACTAACGAAGTTTAGCATCTTCTCACGTGCCGATTACCACCTTCTTTGGCCAAGGGTTTCTTTAAATCATTTGTCTTTCTTTTTCCTGTTTTTTTTTTAAATGATTTTTTAAAAAAATGGATTGTTTGCCTTCTTACTGAGTTACAATAATTATTTATATATTCTGGATCCAAGTCCTTTAGTAGATCTACGTATCACGAGTAGTTTTTATCTGAGGGGATTACTTCTTCATTTTCATACAGTGTAATGGTGTCTTTAGAAGAGCAGAGTTTTTAAATTTCAAAGAAGTTCTATTTATCAATTTTTAATGGTAGCTTAATATTAAAACATACCAAAATTTAGAAATTATCTCATTTAACCAACCCATGCTTGGACATTTAGGCTGTTTCCAACTTTTCACTATTTTTCTTGTAAGGAATGTCATTGTACTTATAACTGTTTCAAGGATAGTCTCAGACGCATCTTAGGGTGCAAGGGTTTGTACGGCTTTTGTTATACACTCTGAAAACGCTTTCCTAAAGGGTTCCTCATACACTGTAAATGAAGTCCAGTTTCAAGGAACTGGCCAGTCCTCTTAGCATTCCTTCCCATAGCTTGCTAGTTTGTTCACAGATAAATGAAACTTTAGAAATGCTTAAAAACATACATGTGCAATCTTGTCATGACACTTTGCTTAGTAAACCATTTTTTCCCCTAGATAATACAAAGACAATTATAATAAATTTCCAGTGAACATTTCCAAAGGCTGGCATCTTACTTCTAAAGGAACTCAGCCATGATTTTTTGAAGGATTGCTGGGCAAAGGGCTATTTGCTTTTCTGTACCTCTGTTTACCCACCTGTAAAGCTGGCAAAGGTCAGCCTACTCTGTCTCACTAGCAAAGAGGGCCATAAACCAGAGACACTGTTCCTGACCCTCAGGACAGGATGTCATGATAGTAACCATTTGCTGAGGCCACTAAGCCCCGGGCAAGGACTGCTAGGGTACCTCTAATCCTCAGCAACAGCCTTGCCTGGTGCTATTGTTGCTTCATTTACAAGGAGCAGGCAGTGACTGGCACAATTTCACACCACTAACAATCACAGAGCTGGGACCTTTTGGCTCTGAAGCCTATGCTGTTGTTGCCATCTTTTTTGGTCTATTACCTTTCAGCCACACCATAGACCACACACAGGTCAGCAAATGTTTAAAGACATGGGGGAGGAACACAGGGAAGTCTATTATCTTAAAAATTTTTTTGCTCTTGGAGATTTCATTTGCCGGTGGCCAAAGGGATTTACTGGTTTTTGCTGGAAGCCTTGGAAATATCCTGGGGCTGGTTGGTGGCCCGGTGACTGGCCTGTTCCCCAGCACCTCCTGCATGCCCTGGTTAAAATGGATGAAAACTGGAGCTTACCATCTGGGTTCAGTAGGTTTGGAAGCAAGTAGGTGGAGCCTGGAGACAGGTCCCCTTTCAGAAGGTCCCCTGGAGGGCTGTCCTCCTATCTCTGCAAAGGTCCCCTCCAGGATAGTGGACATGCCCGGGAGAACAGATGGGTATCAGCGCTGAGGACCAGCTTGAGCACAGGCTGTGAACGGCATGTCCTTAGCCTCTTTCCACCTGTATTCTGAACGCCTACTCCTTAACTAGGTACTCGGATGTCCCAATTTGCCCAGGACAGTCCTGGTTTAGGTCTAATATCCCAGTGTCATTGTTTTTTCCCACTTTCCCTCAAAACTATCCAAGTTTGGACATTTCATCTTAATTCAGATGGCCCAGGTAGAGGCACTCAAGAGAAACTCTAACTTGAGGATACTTGTAGCATTAGGGGTTCACCAGGGTTGTCTCTCAGAAGGACATTATTTTGATAACAATATATCAGTCATGACAACTGTAGGTGACCTCACATTGGCTTTAGCAAGAAAACAAACGTATTGGTTGGTTTAGTTGGATAGTGGGAGGTGGGGAGTGGGCAGGATTCAAGCATGATTGAAACCACGTTCTCAAACAATATCGTTATGTCTGTCTCTCTGTCTCTGTTTCTCTCTCTGTCTCCATCTCTCCAACTCTCAACTCTTGTTGACTTCATTTTCTAAGCCGGATCTTTCACACGGTGAGCAAGCTGACTTCTGGAGGCTCCACGCTTACATCTCGTGTATTAGCAACCCCAGCAGAAAGAGGAACTTCTGTGTCCTACGGGAATATATTCCTACAAGGCCAGGGAAGACTCTTATTGGCTCTGCTGGGGTCATGTGCTCATCCCTGAGCCAATGGTTATGGCCTGGGTGAATGGCTCACCTGGGGTATGTATGCATCATGGTGCAAGGGGCAAGGCAGCATCAAAAAAGAAGGACAATTAGCTGGGCAGAGTAAATTTATAGCATCTGCTACTCACTGTATAGAGCTACCATTTACAGAGTCACTTCTAATATTCCAGGAGCTTTATATATATTGTTCTTTATTTCCACAATAACCTAAAGAGTGTAGTATACTCCCATATTGCAGATGACGCTTGCACAGTTTAAATGACATACCCAAGGATGGGCAAGTGGTAAACTGAGGAGCTGACTTCTGACTCCAGGTCTGACTGGCCTCCCACAATATCATGGTGACATTTTACACTTGGAGGGAGTGAGGATAATTTGAGCCAGGGGCCCTTCTTGGACACCATATCACACATATGCTGCCTGAAATAATGCTTCTGGAAAGACATATCCCCTTTTGGTTCTGCCTGTAGATTCTTCTGCACCCTCCCTGTCTTTCTAAAAGATGAAGCCTGCTGTCCCAGGAGGAAGGTATGAAGATGGTCTGTTCCCCATTCTGGAGATGGCCAGGTGCTAGGTGATCCCAGCACAGGACCTAGCAGCCATGGGCCTTTGGGTAAACCTGTCTTCTTCAAGTCTCCACCCGTAAGAGAATGGCACAAAGTTCTACTGCTATTGAACACAGGATTACTCTGACTGTCAAAAGAGTATAAGGCAGAAATCTTGCTTTGTAAGACAGAATGATGCTGGTGATACTAAGAGTCATAGTGCCATCTCAGAGCGTCTTACTCAATTCTTGAAGGATAGAGGGAAGACATCGCGTGCTGGTCTTCTTTCTCCAGGGGACAGGAGGACTGCCCTTTGCCCACCTGAGTCCTTCATGGTTTAAAAAATCATCTCCCCAGACCTCACTGTTCAGACATGCAGACCAGCAGGTACGGCACACACTCTTTCACAGTATGGTTTCCCAACCAGTGTCCCAGGGAACAGTTTCCTCATTTCAATTTGTGTTTTTAATAGCATTTCTTTCTGATTACGAAAATAATATATAAAAAAAATTTGCAAAATAAAAAAAGAAGACGAGATCAAACCCATGCCGATCTGCTCCACCCAGAGATAGCAACCACATTTGTTTTTTTAAAATCAAAAAAAATTTTTAATTGAAGTATGGTTGATTTACAATGTTGTGCCCATCTCTGCTGTACAGCAAAGTGACTCAGTTATCCACATACATTTTTTAAAATTCTTTTCCAGTATGGTTTATAACAGGACACTGAATAGAGTTCCCTGTGCTCTACAGTAGGACCTTGTTGTTTATCCATTCTCTGTATAATAGTTTGCATCTACTAACTCCAAACTCCCAGTTCATCCCCGCCCCCCCTCCCCCTTGGCAACCACAAGTCTGCTCTCCATGTCTGTGAGTCTGTTTCTGTTTTGTAGATAAGTTCATTTGTGTCTTATTTTAGATTCCACATGTAAGTGATATCATATGGTATTTGTCTTTCTCTGTCTGACTTACTTCACTTAGTGTGATAATCTCTAGGTCCATCCTTGTTGCTGCAAATGGCATTATTTGGTTCCTTTTTATGGCTGAGTAATATTCCATTGTATATATGTACCACATCTTCTTTATCCATTCATCTGTCGATGGACATTTAGGCTGTTTCCATGTTTTGGCTATTGTGAGTAGTGCTGCTCTGAGCATAGGGGTGCATGTATCTTTTTGAATTATAGCTTTGTCTGGGTATATTCCCAGGTGTGGGATTGCTGACTCATATGATAATTCTAGTTTTAGTCTTCTGAGGAACCTTCATACTGTTTTCCATAGTGGCTGTACAGACTTACATTCCCACCAATAGTGTAGGAGGGTTCCCTTTTCTCCACACCCTCTCCAGCACTTGTTATCTGTAGACTTTTTTTTTTTTTTGTAGACTTTTTAATGATGGCCATTCTGACTGGTGTGAGGAGGTACCTCACTGCAGTTTTGATTTGCATTTCTCTAATCACTAGTGATGCTGAGCATCTTTTCACGTGCTTACTGGCCATCCGTATGTCTTCTTTGGAGAAATTTCTATTAAGGTCTTCTGCCCATTTTTCAATTGGGTTGTTTGTTTTTTTGTTGTTGAGTTGTATGAGCTGTTTGTATATTTTGAAGATTAAGCCTTTGTCTGTCGCATCGTTTGCAACTATTTTCTCCCATTCCGTAGGCTGTCTTTTAGTTTAGTTTTTTTTTTTTATGGTTTCCTTTACTGTGCAAAACTTGTCAGTTTGATTAGGTCCAATCTGTTTATTTTCATTTTTATTTCTATTGCCTTGGGAGACTGATCTAAGAAAATGTTGGTACAATTTATGTCAGAGAATGTTTTGCCTATGCTCTCTTCTAGGAGTTTTATGGTGTCATGTCTTATGTTTAAGTCTTTAAGCCATTTTGAGTTTATTTTTGTGCATGGTGTGAGGGTGTGTACCAACCACATTTGAATATCAGTTGGGACTATACTGTTGTAGAATTTAATATACTGTATTATTCTATTAACACATTATAGCATTTCCCCATCACGAAAAAGTAAAAGTGTTATTGTTTTGGTAAACATTTCATGTTTGGCTATACTGTAGTTTAATCACAGCTGGTGATAGGCCTTTGTGCAGAGGCCTGGGGTTGGGCTTTGGAGAGCTGGAGGGATGCAGGGGCTGGGAGGCCTGTGCTAAAAGGACGGAAGGAAATGTATACCAATAATCCGTCAGATATTTGCTTGTCTGCTCGTTTATTCCTGCCTCGATATTTGAGGGCTCTGCTGGGCACCAGGTTCCCCTCCCTGTTCTCCTGTCAATGTTTGCCTCAGGTTGTTAACATCACTCCCTCAAAGAGCCTTCCACCACCCCCAGACCCCATCAAGCCCCTGCAACAGTGAACTTTCCAGGGAGGGGCTTCACTGCATGCACCGCTGGCAGAGCTGAGCCCAGACTGGTACTTAGTAGGTGCTCAGAAACGTCTGGAGACTGAAGGAGTGAGTGAACATGAAGAGTAACAAGAATAATAATAATAGCCAACGTATTGTCAATTTTGTACTATTATAATGGGATGAACATCTTTGTGATTAAAGCTTTGCTAAGATTTTATATTTCCTGTACTTGGGATTCTAGGGTTGAAGAATATGGGTATTTTGATGATTCTTAATATATACTGCAAGATTGCTTTCCAGAAACTCTGTATCTGTTATACTCTCAGAAGCAGTATGTGAGAGTATCTGTCTCTCTGGTTTGAAGTAACATAACTTAAAAAACAATTTGCTGATTTGATGAAAGTGAGGGCAGGAACGGTATCTCATTGATTTAACGGACAATTTTTTTTGTTTTCTTCTGGTAAGACTGAACTTTAAAAAAAAAAAATTTATTTATTTATTTATTGGCTGTGTTGGGTCTTCGTTGCTGCGCATGGGCTTTCTCTAGTTGCGGCGAGTGGGGCTACTCTTCGTTGCGGTGCGTGGGCTCTAGGCGCCCGGGCTTCGGTAGTTGTGGCTCGCGGGGTCTAGAGCGCAGGCTCAGTAGCTGTGGTGCACAGGCTTAGTTGCTCCGTGGCATGTGGGATCTTCCCGGACCAGGGCTACAAACCTATGTCCCCTGTACTGGGAGGCGGATTCTTAACCACTGCGCCACCAGGGAAGCCCAACACTGAACTTTTAATACCTATGTACTGATCATTTGAATTTCCAATTTTGTGAACTGTCCATTTGCCCATTTATTTGTAGAAGTCTTAATGTTTTTCTTATGAATTGTGAGTTCTGTTTTATTTTCAAAGATATTTCTTTAGTTTCTTACACTTCAATTTTTTATGTCAACTTTCTTTTCAAAACGGAAATAATTTTTTCCTGATGGTGAAAACAATGGACTATCCGGGTAAAAAGTAAGACACTAGAGAAAACCATAAAGAAGAAAGTAAAAATCGCCTACCTTCCTACCCTTTGGCCTTATACTAACATTTTTTGAGCATTTCCTTCCAAACTTTTATCCTGTGTGTTGACGGTATTTTTTGAGGTTTAAAAAAATTGAATTTTTGCGTACCCTCAAACAAGCGTTTTTTTATGTCAATACTTCCTCCAATGGTTTTGTGCTTTAAAAAGTCTTTCCAATCTAGAGATCAGATAAAGAATTATCTTTTTTAACGATAAGAGCTGTGTGTATTTTTTAGTTATGAAGGCAACATAGCATATTACAGAATATTTAGGAAATTAAGGGGAAAAAATCAGCCATAATGCCTTGATCGTAACACATCTATTTCCTTGTGCCTGGTTCCTTTGAGTCTTTGATCATGAGCACTTACTTTCATGTTGTTGCAAGGATAGGGCATGCACGATTTCCTGTCTTCTCCTTTTCACTCATAATTATACTTAAGCATTATTTTCATGTTGCTACACAATCTCTGTAATAGTTTAAAATGATCCTCTAATGGTCTCTCTGGTCGCTGTGCTGTCTAGCTAACCCTATCCTGCTGATGACCACTTAAGTTGCCTTCAATTTTTCTGTCAAGTGATATTTTGAAACACCAAAGTCCAGTGAAGCAGAATCTCCCACTGTTCCCTGGAGGCTGACTGTAATATGATTTGACTTCTGCTCATTCTCTCCTTTCCTCAGAGGAGGACTGGAAGAAATCGCTCTTAGAGAATGGTTAGAAAAATGCCAAACATAAAATTAGGAGGAGACGGACCATGAGGTGAAAGCTTGATGAGCTTTTAGGAGAAAGCTGCCTTAGAAACTGCACTGTTTAGGTTTTGTTCTCGTAACTCAGGAATCGGGCATGAGTTTATAATTAATAATGATTTTGACAAAATGCTTTCCCCTCGTGCAGCGCTTGGTGCTTTTCCTGGTATGCAGTTCCGTGTATCAGCTGAGGGCCTTAGTGCTGGAGGGCCTGGGTCTGAATCTCTGCTTATCTCTTTGACCTCCAGCAGCTGCAAAGCCTCAGTCTGTCTTTCTGCAAAAAGGAATAATAATAGGCCCGGAGGACTGAAGTCCTGAGCGCTCTTGGGGAAATACCAGAGAAGTAGCCAGAGAGGTTGCAGAGGAGGCTTCCCGGGGAACGCAGGCCAAACCTTTTTTTCCTGGGCCTCGGTTTCTCCATGAGTACGGCAGGCTTGGTGTATGGTCTGCAAGAGCCTTTCCTGCTCCTCCCAGAAGCGTCCAGGGGACCCCTGCCCTGGCTCCTGCTTGGGTGCTGGACACGTCCAGGCCTCCTCAACAGGGCCTCCAGGACTCCGCTCAGCCCTCAACTCAGCCCACATCCCCGGGACCCGCCCTGCCTTCCAGGGCAGCGAAGTACTGTGGCATCCTTCCAAGCCCCTGACATGATTTTGGGGAGGGGTGTGGGTGGGATCAGTAAACCCAATGCATATTTATTAATTTTGAACAAGTGTCATTGGTCTGTTGGCAAAGTTGTCACCGGTCGGTTAGCAATAACCTTATCTTCTCTTTGAATAATGACAATTACCCATTTTTCTTCCAGCAGGGCATAGGAGACCACCCAGTGTATAGTGGTTGGAGAGCCTGGGAGGTGGAGTCAGAGGTCTGGCTCCAGGCCTCTCTGTGCCTCGTTTGCAAAACGGGAGAGATACTAGCACCTACCTTCTCGGGCTGTCCTGGACACTGACCGAGATAATGCCTGTCGATGAGGCACTTAGCAGAGTTCCAGGCACACAGGAAGGCTCAGTACTGTTAGGCTGCTGTTATTATAATAATCATCCGCAAATTAGAAAACCGAGAGCCTGGCTGGCAAGGGACTAGGCAAGGGGGACAGTTCACAGGTGGCGCCCTGAGAACCCAGGTCGAGAAGGGTGAACCTAGAGGCCAGGAGGAGGCCGAGCGTCAGGAGAGGGGGCCAGAGGTGAGCCCCCGGGAAGGAGAGGCGGCTCCGGCTGGGCTGTGCGCTCCAGCCCGGGCTCCCCGATCGCCACACACTTTATCTTTGATTTTTGAAAGCACCCTTCTCCTCCATCTGGCCTCCTTTCCGGGGCTGCGGAAAGGAAAGACGGCCCGCGGCGGCGCCGGACCCAGGCCTGTCGTGTTCGTCCCAGCCCCGGAGCGGTGTCATCGGAGGGTCCCGGGAGTCCCGCTCGCCACCTCAGCCGCGGCGATGGTGGGCGCCGCTCCCTCCTCGCCGGCCGAGCGGTTCCGGAGCCCGGGTGGCCCTTTAAAAGGCTGTGTCTTGTCCGGAGGGGGCGGGCGGGGGGCGCTGACCGCCGCCAGAGGCCCGGCCCCTCCTCCCTCCCCCTCCCTCCCCCTCCCTCGGCCCGTCCGTCCCTCCCACGGTCCCCGCGTCGCTCGCTAGCTCGCTTGCCGGGCGCACGCTCCGCCTCCGCCAGTCGGCTCGGCGATCTAGTGCGCGGCGTGGAGCGGGAGCCCGGGCCGGACGCGCGGCCGGGGGCCGGGGCTGGGGGCTGGGTAGATCGGCGCCAGCCACCGGGCAAGCCTGAGCCGCAATGGCTGAGATGGGCAGCAAGGGGGTGACGGCGGGAAAGATCGCCAGCAACGTGCAGAAGAAGCTCACTCGCGCGCAGGAGAAGGTGAGCGAGCCGGAGCCCCTGCAGCCGCGCCGTCCGGACACCTGCCCCCACCCCCGCGCCGGGGGCTGGTCCTGACCCCGGGCCGGGCGCTGTCACCTCCAGACGAGCGCTGCCGAGGGCCTTCGGGGGTCCACAGGCTGCGCTCCCCGGCGCTCTGGGTGCCCTCTGCCGTCCGCGTCCTCCGTCTCCTCTCACCCCCGGCGTGGGGCAGGAGAGGGCGCAGCTGTCCCTTCACCCCCCACCCCCACCCCCGCCGCTTTGTATCTTCGCGGCACCTCTGCAGAGGAGCGGCGGCCCCGCTCTTCTCCGGGCGCGAGGTCCAGGCTAACCCCGCCCTGGAGGCCGAGGCCGGGAGGCTGGGAGGCGAGGTGGCGCCCCTAGCCCTCCGGGACCACTTGGGCCTTGCGGGCGGGGCCGGCGCTGGGGCGAGGGGGGTCTGCCCCTTGTCCCCAGGGTCGCTTAGTTCCGGGAATCCCGAGGCTGCCCCACCGCTCGCGGGTGCCTGCGCGCCGACTCCAGGCCTCTGAGCGCTTCCTGCGCCCGCCGTTCCCTCCTCTCCACCCGCCGCTCCACCTTCTGTCCCCGTGGGCCGAGGGAGGGGTCAGGTTTCCTTTCCCGAGAGGTGCCTGCGGCCTGGAAGCTCCGGCCCGGCTCCCGGGGAGCAGAGAGCTGCGCACCCCTCCGGAGGTGCCCTCGCCGGAGCAGGGGCTTCGTGTTTCCGGCCGCGGGGGGGAGAGGGTGGCGGCTCTGGCTTTGGGAGCCCGCGGCCGGGGTGGGGAGCCGGCCCGGAGGAGGGACGGCAAGCCGCCGGGGGTGTGGAGGGCCCCGCAGGAAACCCGACCCCTCGGCGCGGAGAGCCACTGTTTGCAGCCGGGGCTTCCCGTGGCCCTCGGACTGTGCAGGAAACGCAGGATTGGGGGGCAGGGGTCCGCGCCCGCCCGGCTTGCTATCCCTAGCCGCCTCTGGTTTATTGAATTGGATCACGCCAGCTGCTGACGCCACTTCCCCTGCCGACTCCAACTCTGAAATCTGAGATTGCAGAATCAGTGCTGCTGCCAGGGTGGACCCCCAGTGCTCCCCTGGCCGGGTCTGTCCCCTCTGCCGCCGGATCCCGGAGACCGGCCGGCCTTCCCCCGCCAGGCTTGTGGCTGTTTATAAACAATGACTTGTGCAGCTGAGACCTGCGGGCTCCCTAAGGATGCAGCCACGTGACAGTGGGGGAGGGGGTGGGGGTCGGGGTGAGAGCGGCGGCGGCCTCTGGAGCTTCCCCCGCGCTTCCCTCCGAGTCCTGCCGCTCATCCTCGTGGTCCCGGGCTCAGGAGGTGGGTGGGTTGCGTAGAGGGAAGGGCCCTCAGCCAGGCTCCAGATCTGGCCTGTCCCAGCTGTTCTGCTCCCCTCCCCTGGGCGGGACGAGGGATTAGAGTACCACAGATAGCTGGCTGGGGGCTGGGAAGGCTTCAGTCGCCCAGGTTGGGGGGAGGGGAGGGGCAGATGCCGCTGCCCTTGCTCCCCGCACCTCCCCTCCCACGGCTGGGTAATCCATTTAGGTGCCTGGAACAGGCAGCTCTGGGTCTAAGCCTGCTTCCTGCCCCTGAGGGGCTGAGGAAGATGAATGGGAAGCCTAGGAAAGGCTGACGCAGTTGCCCTGCCCCCAATCCAGTGACGTCCCTAGTTCTCCCCTGCTCCCCTTTGCTCTGGCTGTGTCCCCTTTGCCCTACTTGCCTTGTTTCTGCAGCAGCATCTTTCAGTAATTTCAGGGGCAGTAGGCATGGGCTGTATCCCCTCCGTGTACGTGGCGAGAGGTCATCATTGACCCCACTGAGCTGCCCCCCCCTCCCTCCTTAGCCTCTGTTCTGTGGCCATGGGCAGTTGGTTGACAGCTGGTCAGCTGTGGATGCTGGCCTTGGCCAAGGGCTGGCCCTGCCCGAGCCTGGGCCTCGTGGGACTGGAGTTGCTTAGTGCTGTTGCTGCTCTCTGCCCCGTGGGCTCTGGTTGGGAGGTCCTCCCCAGCGGAAGCCAGAGCAGCACCTCGGGCATCCTGGCCGAGTCTGGGAAAGCAGCCTCCCCTGTTAGCCCCGCTGCAGCCCCCTCCCAGGAAGCGTGATGACTTGACCCACACCAGTCTCTCCCCTCTGCCCTCCGGAGGCTCAGAGTCTGCGTTGCAGCCTGGGTGCCGCTGACCTGGCTATCTCCTCGGCATCTTCAGGTGGCCCTCAGGACCATGTCTAACTCGCAGTGGTCTCATAGGTACCCAGCCCCTGGCCCCACCTCGCCTTGGTCAAATCTATGAGTAAAGGGGCAATTCCAGTGGCCCTGTTGCCACGGCAGGGTATTTCCTGAGCAGGGACAAGCAGGAGCTTGGGTGGAGGGCCTAGGTTGTATCTGCATAGGAAGAAGGGCCCTCATCTCTCCTCTTCTTTTCCTCACCCTCGATTTCCCCCCATGTCCTCTCTGCCACCAGATGTCCACCAGGATTCAGAGGGGGACGGTGAGGTGTGGGAAAGCTTGCCCGCTGGTCCCTGTGGAGCCAGCTCTCCTGTCCCCCAGCTCAGTGACTCCCCCCGGGCCCTGGCATTGCCCATTGACCCGGCAGCATCCACCACTGGTCTGGGTGCTCCCTGGGGGTTGGGCAGATCCGTGTGGGCACCCAGCATTCACCTGGCCCCAGCAGGTGCAGAGTGACTGTTATGAAAAAACAAGGGCGTTTGGGGGCTTGGCGTGGAAGCCCTGACGCAGGCTCTGGGTGGGCTGATTTGTCCCGTGTGTGCTCCTTGGCCTTCCCTCATTCAGCGAATCCCGCCTGGACCTGTGCTGTGTGCCTGGGCCTGGGCTGAGCCCGGGGTGCTGCGGGGAGCGGGGTGCTGCGGGGAGCAGGGTGCACGTGGCTCTGGCCGGCGTGGAGCTTACTGTCGTAAGGTCCTGAGGCCTCTGGCCCTGGTGTGAGGAGGGCGTGAGACCACAGCAGAGGGCTCCCCGGGGTCCGTTAGCCCAGCATGGCACTGTCACCGCTCACCTCCCAGCCCCCAGCTGCCCCCAGGGTGCTCGGGTGCAGAGCATGTGCCTGGAGTTCGGACCCGGGTACCATGAGGTCATCTTCCCGTCGCGTTTGGCTTGTCGGATCCTCTATAAATGACTCTGTCCATTTTTGGGCCTCAGTAGGTGGCTGGGCAGAGCCAAGTTGGGGTGGAGCCTGGGTCAGATGACAGAGAAGATTAGGGCTTGGTGGGCTGGGCCCCTGGGGTGATGGGACGGTTGGGGAGAAGGGACAGGTGAGGTGGGGGTATGCTCTGGCCTGCTTGCCCCGAGGTCCACTGCCCAGAAGTCCTCGTGGGGCGTGCGTGAGAGAGGCCGGCCTGTGCTGGTGGAGCCGGGCCCACGGAGGGCGCAGGGGAGGAGGCTCTGCCCCCTGTCTGCCCCCCCCCCCGCCCCCCGCACTGGCCCGGCGCTGCTGGGAGTGGGGAGGCCTGGCTCCGAGGGGCAGGGCCTGGGGCTGTCCGTGGACGGAATAGCGCTGGCGTGTCACAGCAGATGCTCCCTAGAGGGAAGGTGCGGTGGCAGTTATTTATGGGACCCTGACACATGGCCGTGATGGGGCCATGCTCATCTGGGTGGTCAGGGTCTCCCATGCCGTAGCCACGGAGGCCTCCTCAGTGGAAGCCAGGCCTTTGCAACCAGTTCTTATGCTCACAGCGGCCTTGAGAGTAGCCGCGCCACACAGAGGGCAGGGGGCAGGGAGCCCCCCGGGTCTGCTGGATGGCCTCTGAGGCCCCGGGCCCCGGTCAGCAGTGGCTCTCCTCCGCCCCGACTTTCCACTGTCCTCCCCATCGGGGTGTCTCTCTCGCCCCTGAGTGTCCTCTCTCTCGTCCCCTCCCATGTTGGCTTTGCCTCCGTCACTCTGTACCTCCCTGCGCTGTGTCTCTTTCCTCTGATCTTACACAAGCGTTTCTGCACCTCTCCAGGCTCGGATCAGCTTCTCCCTGAACCCGAGTTATTTATGTAGATGGTTCATCTTGCCAGCGCTGGAGAGAAGGCTCCAGAGCTAGGCGTCATCTCTGGGTGGGGTGCTTCTGGGGGCTCCGTGGACGTTTGGCTGAGGCCTGTGGGTGTGGGGAAGTTGCAAGCGTGACCTCCAGACTTCTGGGCCCCGGCGGGCCGGGAGGGGGCTGGGCCCCAGGCGTGAGCTGAGGCCCCACTCCATCGAGTCTGCTGGCTCGTGGCAGGGCCCAGGCAGGGGCTGTTTTGCCCAGGTTGGCTCACTGGGCTGTCTGGGGCCTGGAGGAGGTGTTCCCGGGGTGTGGGGGGGACAGCTGTGGGTCAGGGTGCGCGTGGAGTGGGGGAGTGAGCCGCTGGTCACCCAGGGAAAGGGTGGGGTGTGTCGGGAGCGGAGAGGGCTGGCTGGGCCGTAGATTTGGGTTGGATGTGATCAAGTCTTGAACGCCAGTGGGATCTGTGGATCCTGTGGACGCTCAGAGCGGCTGAGGCCTCAACTCTTCACCCTCCTTCTTCGCAGATGACCTCGCCGTGTCCCCTTCTCACCTTCGCTCTCTGGCATTGCCCAGGCCCTTGCCCCTGGATGAGGCGATCTCCGCCCAGCTCGCCCCTCTCCAAGTTGTGCTTCTGTCCCCCCTTCTGCCTTAGCCCGGCCTTGCCTGGGCTTTTTCCATGAGGTTCTAGAATCCCTGGGTCCTACCCAGGGGCGTGTCAGAGACAGAGCCCGGGCATGGGCTCGGCAGGCAACAGGTGGGGATCCTGGGTTCCCCTGACCAGCCAGGACCTTGGGCAGATGGCAGGACCCTCCTGAGCCCAGTTTCTTCATTTGTGAAGTGGGGGTAATACTCGTTCCCCTTCACACGCCCGTTGTGGAGAGTAGGGTCTCAGACAGTTGCCCGTCACACAGCAAGTGCTTAGTGGGCAGAGCTGCATGATGACCCAGAGATCTCCCTCCCCGCCAGGCCCTTGTCCCAGCCTTTCTCCCTGGAGTGTCCATTACAGGCCTCTGCAGACAGCTAATCCCTGCTGAGCCCTTGACCGATCAGGGTTTGTAATGTTGTCCCAGCCCAGGGTGGTATGTGTGCATGTGTGTGTGTGTCCGTGTCTGTGTGTGTGTGTGCAGAGGAGCGGCGTGTGGCGGGGGGAGGGAATTGCACGGTTCCGGGGTTGGGGCGGGAACTGGACTCATCTGCACGTAAATCCGGTGGCCCTGGGTAAGTGTTCTCCCCTCTCTGGGCTTCACTCTGGCCATCCGTAAAGTGATCACGGGGTTTGCTTCTTCATTTACTTGAAAAACCCACTGTGTGCTGGGCACCATCTTGGTTCTGTAGGGCTGAGCAAAACCAAGCCCCCGCCTGCCTGGAACTGACGTCTCTTGGGGGAGACACTCAAGAAATGAAAAGTCTGGTGGCAGGTAGATACAAGAGCAGGGCAGCTTTTCCTCAGTGGAATGTGATGGTTCAGATCAGCCTTTCCTGAGCATTCCAGGGCCGGGCGCTCACATGGTGCAAGGGATTGGTTTGGGGAGAGGCTGAGCCGAAGCTTCTGGCTCCAGGTGAGAGGGCGTCTGGGGGATGATGCCTTCCTGTTTGATGTCACCCTGCTATGTGGTTTTCTAAAGCTCCTTTTTTTTTTTTTTGCGTGGCATGCGGGATCTTAGCTCCCTGACCAGGGATCGAACCCGCGCCCCCTGCATTGGAAGCATGGAGTCTTAACCACTGGACCGCCAGGGAAGTCACTAAAACTCCTTTTTTGGCAAGTCTCCTTTTGGGATTAAAAATGCAAAGAAAAGGACACCAGAGCTGAAGGGCACTGACAGTGCAGGCCAGGGCTGCTTTGTGGGTGGGGGTTCTCACCCAGGATGTAAGGGGAGGTGAGAGGGGCCAATAAAAGAGGAGGAGGGAGACACCAAAGATGGCCCAGCCCGGGGAGGACCACTTACAAGATTTTCGCATCAAGCAGCAACTCAGGGTAGTGGCAACCACTCTCTAGGGAGCTGGATTTGAATCCCTTCCCACACGTTACTACCCTTGGGCAGGTCACACTGACCTCTCTGAGCCTCAATTTCCTCACCTGAAGTCAGTGGTGAGAGCCACAGAGAATGCTGTGTGGATTAAATGGACACAAGTGAAGGGCAGGGCTGGTGGTTCTTGTGCCGGGGATGGGGCATACCTCGTGGGACCTGGCTGGCATCTGGGGCTCCTGGGGCCTCCCCAAAGAGGCTGCCACCTCCCAAAGAGGCCACATGGTTCTGGACCGGGCAGCGAAGCTGGCTTAGTGCCAAGGGCTGGCAGGGGTCAGGGCTGGGGAATTGAGAAGAGAAAGGCAGGCTCTTCCTGTCCCAAGGGAAGCCTTTGTCAAATATTAACTTAAAAATAACCTGGTTTGTTGCACACCTGCTGAGTGCCAGGTGCTTGGTGAAAATTCTCATCCTCACTGCAAGCAGGGAAGGTCATTATGATACCCATTCAGCAGATGAAGAAACAGAGGCTCAGAGCAGTGCTGTGACTTGCCATGGGCTGTCCTGGTCCACTGTCTGGGGTGCTATCTCTCCCTTGGTGACTAGGCCCTCAGGCCAGGGGGAAGGCCCAGATCATGCAAATAAGATGCGGATCTCTATCCAGGAGGGAAGGCCTGTCTGAGGGAGCGGGGTGTCATTTGACAGATTTTGGTCCCAAGACCTTCCCCACCATTAAATTAGATCTGGGGCTGCTTGTCTGCCCCTGGGTCCCCACATGGGGTCTAAGCTTATACTTTGGGATGTGGCCTTTCTGTTTTGGGGGTGCTTGGTGGGCCCTGGGGTGAGGGGACAGCCTGGGGTTTCCTGAGGCAAGTCTAGGGACAGGAGTTCCTACCTGCAAGTGAGGACAAATGAGGTGATGTGTGTGTGTTTTCCCAAATATGAAAGCTGCATCCGCTTTACTCAATATAAAGGAACACCCTTTATCCTGAGATTGTATCTACTTTTGTTCAGATTGTTGCAACAGTGTTTCTTTTATGAAATGATGGTAATTCTGGTAGTTTCTTAATGTTTTTGGGGAGGAAATAGTCATCATGCTGACCGCACCCCCCTGCCCCGCAAAACACACACACACACACACACACTGGGAAGATTTTCCTGGTGTGGGATCTAAAAGTCTGGGGCCCAGTGCCCTGGGGCAGTTCGCTGCCCACCCTGTGGACTGGCTGCCTGGAGCTGGGGTGTTGTTGGCTACTCTCCTGGGCCCAGGCTTGAAGCAGGCCCGTGGTGGCCTGGGGCAAGCCCCCTAGAATATCTGCTCCACAAGGGTGGGTCCTGCCTGCTGCAGTCGCTGTGGTGCCCCCAGCTCTGCACACAGTAGGTGCTCAGTGCTTCCTTGCTGACTGGATGCTTGGATTCTTCAGGCAGGTAGAGGCAGGCTGACGGCTGGCAGAGCCAGCCCGGGAGGCCCTGGGTTCAGGGTGTAGGGTGGGAGGGGCAAGGGCGATGTGGCTGCAGGATTTCAGGCCCCCGGAGAGCACAGGAGGCATCAGAGCCCAGGTCTTGGGGTCAGGTGCAGGAGGCGCATCCGGCCCTGGCACAGGCCATCCCGAGGGACCCCTGGGCATCGCTGCTTAGAACCTTCTCTGGCAGTAAAATGTCTCAGGGCTGTGATGGTGCTACCCTGAGCCTGGGGCTGCAGTGCTTGGGCCCAGACACTCGAGTTCTCAGGAGTGGGCTGGGGCCCTGCTGGGGAGCCCTCCTTGGCTTCAGGCCAAATGCCAAAGACGGGTTGGCCTGGGCCGTCTGCAGGGGTCCTCTTCCGACCTGAGAAAGCTTTGAGGTGACCGGGGTGCCGGGGATCCCTGACCTGTGGGTCTGTGTGATTTGCTAGGCCTGAGACTCACTGCTGCCCTCAGACCCACTTGAGCTTGCTCTCGGCTGGGCCGCTTCCCTCTGCCTCCTGGACCTCACCTTCAGCCCCAGTCCCTGACCCCAGGTCCCAGTGCCACGGCAGATGGGGTGGGATTGGGGCCACAGCACTGGTGGAGGGTGGGTTTGGGGCCTCGGGGTGGGCATCGGTGCTGAGACCTGTCCATGGTGCCCCTGGGAGTGGGCATTTGTGCCCCGTCCCCCCCATGCTGTGCCTGGGGTGACCGGCTGGGTCTCTGCTGCTGTCCCTGCTCTGTGGACAGGGGGCGAGCTTGCAGACATCTCTGCCTCTGCAGTGCAAGGGCCGCAGTAAGGCGGGGGCTGAGCCCCAGGGGCTGGGAGTGAGTGGGCGGCAGCTGGCAGCAGCCACTGCAGTGCTGGGGGGAGGGAATTGTCACTGTTGTCACTGCTGGTGGAGCTGGGGCTCTCAGGCCCTCAGAGCCCCTGCAAGCCCCCCCATCCTGGAGCCCCCGGGGCACCTTTGTAGGGACATTCGAGCTGGCTCCTCGCTTTAGATGCCTGGATTTCTGGCGCTGAGTTAGCTCCTCTTCCCCTTGTCATTCTCTCCTTCATGGCCTGCCCATTGTGGGCCAGAGGGCTGAGGTGTGAGGGCACTGGGAGGAGAAGAACTGGCCCCTGCCCTCCAGGAGCTCCCAGCCCCACACCCAGTGCCCATCACAGCACTGGGGGGAGGTGAGGGGAAGGACACTGGGGTCCTGAGGAGCCTCCCATCAGGCCTGAGCAGTCAGGGAAGACTGCTTGGAGGAAGTGGCATCCCCTCTTGAGGGAGTGACCTGGGTCAGGTTAGAATCCAGCTGTGCCCAGGAAGGTACGGGGGGGTCTGGGGGCAGGGCTGCCATCCTGGAGTCCTCTCCGTCAGGGCTGGGGTCACAGCCTTCCTGGAAAGGCTGCTGTACATCCCGTACCTCCTCCCGGTGCGTGCAAACCTGCTTCTCTCTGTTTTGAGGCCACAAGGTGACACTGCGGAGGGGATGACACTGCTAAGCCTGTCGAGCTGGACAGCTGGGAGGGGGTCAGTGGGTCACCTCCCCCCTGTTCAAGGCACCCCAGCATGCTCCGCCCTTTGAGGCCAGACCAGATGGTCAAGTGGGGGTCCCCTAGGTCTTGGATCAGAGCCGGGGAAGGTCCTCAGAGGACGAGGGGTCATGCCAGCTGGTGGGGACGCTGGCTCGGAGTGCAGACTACAGGGTGAGGAGTGGACGACGGTAAGGTAACGTTTTGTGGATGAGGCTCAGGGCCAGCGGCTGGCTGGTGAGGGGTCCAGGTCTCCACCCAGGCCTGTGCTTGAGGAGCTTTGCAGAGGCCGTGGGGCCGGAAGGCGGCTGGGGTGACGGGAGCTCCTTGCCAGCCCTTTTTCCGACAGCTGCTGCTACTTTCTTTGGACCTTTTGGTCACCTCGGCCTCTCCCCAGCACTGCGACCACCATGCTGGAGCCCTGGCGAGCCGGGTCCCGTCGCTGGGCCCTGAGGACAGACCTGGCCTGGGGAAAGCTGGGCCGAGGGGTCTCCCTGCTGCTCCCACCCCGGCCCCCTGTGGCCGCCCCTACTTCTCTGCTCTGAGACGGCATCACCTCTCTCAAGACGTGTCCTCCAGCCTGTCAACACCTATCTCGGGGCCAGATGTGGGTGATGGAGCGGACGAGGGTGCTGAGCTGGGCCCCGGACCCCTGGCAGGTGGGCAAGAGTCAAAGAGAGATTGAACAAGGGAAGGGGAAGAAGGAGGTTGGGGTGAGTGTGGGAGAAAGACAGACCTGGACAGAGAGAAGGGAGCATGACCCCAGTGACCACCCACCCGCTCTGGGGTCCTGGGCAAGTCATGCCCTCTCTGAGCCCCTATTTCCTCCTCTGTAAACGGGAATGGGCTTGTGGAGAAGGTCCAGGAGGAAGTGAAGATGACCAGTGCCCAGTGCCTGGTGGTGCTGGAGGAAGTGATGCGATCAGTGCCTGGGGAGGGAGGACACACAGCTTCTGTTCCAGGGAGCGTCTTGGGGAACCCCTGGGAACCCACAGGTAGGAACCATTCTGGCTTTTGTGTTCTGATGACCAGATTCTTGAAATTGAACTGCAGTGCATTTTTGTTTCCTTTTTTTCCTGTATAGGCTGAAAACACTAAATCGGGGGGGGGGGGTGGTGTCGCCTCCCCCAGGAGGGAAGCCAGAGCCCCCCTGAGCCGGAGCTTGATTGAATGGGTGGGGGGAGGGCATACGGTTCCAGGTGGGCTGGGTTGAGGGGCCTAATGAGGGGAGGGCCCTGGGGACATAGGTGAGGGGTCTCTCATCATTCATTCATTCATTCATTCGAGGAACCCAGTGCATAGCAGAAAGAGCTGGGGCTTGAGAGATGTGGGTTGAACCCTGGCTCGGCCGCCGAGCCTCAGTTGCCCACCATGAGATGCCCCTCCCAGTGAGGGAAGGTGAACTCCAGGACTCCTGTAAGTGATAATGGTGGAGCTGAGTTCTGCTGGGTCCAGCTGGGTCTGGATGATTCTGGAGGGGAGGTCAGGGTTGGCATCTCCGTGGCATTTTGTGGTTTACTGAGAACCCTCCCACCTGCTGTTTTTCATTTGTTCCTCTCAGTGACCTATGAGGTTGGCGGGACTGGATTATGGTTCCACTTGGCAGATGAGAACACTGGAGCTCAGGGAAGCCCTGGGATTTCCTCCCTCCCAGTCTTGGACTTGGCCCCAGGTTGGCCTTTCCTGGGAGCTGCCACCCCCATCCCTGAGCGGGGAGAGGGTGGTTGGAGGGTGCTTGGAAGAGATTATTGTAGTGCAAATGTGAATGCTGAAATGTTTTCCATTAAAAATCAGTGGGTGGGGGCTGCCTCTGTGGGGCGAACACCTGGGGAGGGGTGTGTGTGTGGTATGTATGGGGGAGGGGGGCTGGCCTGCTAGAGGAGAAGGTGACCCTGCAGAGCCACCTTGGGACTTTCCACATGGCCCCTGGGATCCGCCATGACTCCACCAGGCAGGTGGGGGAACCTGGCTTCATGCAGGAATCACGGGACCCCAGAGGGTCAGGGTCGGATGTGGAAGGAACTGTCCTGGCCTGACTCCCAGGGGGAGCCTCAGGGAGAGACAGACCTGGGTGCAGATTGAAAACAGAGTTGGGGAGGGAGGGGGAATCCCATATCGGGGGAGGGGAGGGGAGACTTGAGGAGGAGTTAATGGCCAGGAATACAAGTGGAGTCTTGATCTAAACGGAGAAATAGAATCCACAATTAAATTGGGTGCATTTGCTGAACCTGGCACAGGATGAAAATACTGTTGTTTGAAATATAAACTAAGCCAGGAGCTAGTTTATAAGCTTAGTGTGTGTGTGTGTGTGTGTGTGTGTGTGTGTCCCCGCCAAAGACTCAGCGGAGCAGTCTGTTCTGGAAGTGGGTCTGCCTGGGCTGGAATGTCACCACCTTCCCCAAGTTGACCAGCCCAGGCCTCCTGGTGGAGGGGACCATGGGCCTGGCAGGGGCCACAGCCAAGGGGGGGTCCTGGGCCCTTCCTGCGGGCCTCGGGGGCGGTGCTGTCCTGGGTCTGGTGGACCAGGTAGGGGCCATCCTGGAACTGCACTGAGGAAGCTGCCCCGAGGCGTGGGTGCAGGGCTGCAGGGCCGCCTGGGAGAGCTGAGTCAGCACCGTGGGAAACCCATGGTCAGCAGCAGGACAGAACCTGATGCCTGCGTCCCAGCTCTGAGTCCGTGACCCTGTCCCACTGTGTGCGCTGTGGGCGGAGGTGAGAGACCAGGAGAGGCCACACCCACATCCTGCAACCAGCTAGTGCTCTCCGGAGCCACGTGGTGGGGATGGGGGAGCCAAGGGCTGTCAGCGCACCGGAGACCCAGGATCCGCGCTCCTGCTCCCCTCCCCTCCACTGGGGACTTGGGCCAGTTACTCAACCCTTCTTATTTCGATTTGCTCCGCCACACAATGGGGTGACCGTCCTCCCTGCTAGACCCAAGTCTTCAGTGGTGGAGGCTGGTCCCGCTGTGAATGTGTGATCCTGACACCCGCACATAGTAGGCACTTAACGCTGAGTTGGGGTGTGAGGCTCCCGTGCACGAGGGATGGAAAAGGCTTCTCGGAGCGTCTTATACAGCGTGGCAGGTGGAAGGCCCATGTTCAAATCCCAGCCCTGCTCCTCTCAAGCCCTTGACCTTGGACAAGTTACCTGTCCCCTCTGAACCTCGGTTTCCCCGTGTGTGAGGATTTAATGGGGGAAGAGGTGTCTCCATTTCACACCCGAGGACACTGAAGGTTGGGGTTCCAGCTCTCGGGTGGGGTGGGGGTACTGAGGCGCCTTGGTGGGCGTGGGGTGTTCAGCTGTGCCCATGCCCTCCGTGTGCGTCCAGTTGGGCCATCCTGCCCAAGTCCGGGCCAGCCTTGGCCCAGCAGTGGTGGAGCCATTCAGGCTCAGCTTGGGATCTAGATGGTGAGGCCTCGGGGGAGGAAGGAAGGGGAAGGTGTTGCCCAGCGAGGGCCCGGCAGGAGCCACGTGACACCGCGGACCCCCTTCCCACCACTTTTAGGCCTCCCCCCACCCCTACTCCCTCTCCCTGTCAGCAGCAGGAGTCCCTTCCAGCTTTTAGGTGCTCCAGAAGTGTCCAGAGCTGTAGCGTGGGCTGGCCACGAGCCGACCTCCCGGGGTCTGGGGCTGGGTGTCCACCCCAGGCCAGGCCCTGCACTGCTTTTTTCTGCTCTCCTCCTTTGGCACATTGCTGTGATTTTGTGTTTTTTTAAAAAAGAAATGGGGTGAGCTGGCAGCTCAGCTGTCCCTTGCTGTTGGACTGTGTTTCTCCTGGGAAAGCGGGTCCTGGGGCAGGAAAGGGACAGGTGGGTGTGAGCAAGCTCCGCAGTGGGCCCAGATGGTGAGCTGGCACTGGCTATGATTCCTGGGGGCCAGGGCCCTCTGCTGTGGGTGGGTGTGGGGAGTCTCTGCTACCCCTCCGTGTCCACACTGCCTCAGCTCTTCTCGGGGAGGGATGTGGGTCAGACCCTGAAGACCTCCTTAGCAAGGTAGACTCCAGGGCTGATGCTCTGCCCCAACCCTGGGAAGCCAGAGATGGAGGGGCCTTTTGCGCTCACCTGGTCCTTACCTTTGAGGGTAGAGGTGGGACCCTGGGGGGTGACCTGCCCAGAGCTCTGGCGGCCCCTGCATCGTCCCCTGTGGTCTCCGGGCTGGGAGGGGGAGGCCCCACCTCCTGTCCACCGTGTGCTCATTTCCTGCATCTGCTGGGCTGGGAGGACCAGTGCCTCCCCCTCAGGCCCCTCCCTGCCCACCGTACTTCTCTACCCCGCCCCAGCCCAAGACCGGTGGTGCACGGTTAGCAGGAGGGAGCCTGGGAAAGCCCCTCTTGTCCCCTGACGGTCAGCGCCTCTGCCAGGGGCGGGGCCACCACCGGACTCCCACTCTGGGCCCCTCTTGTTTCCCGCACCCTGGTCTTCGCCCTTGCTCTGACTATGCTCCCTTCCAGCCCCTCCCAGCCCCCTCACAGCCTTCCCCCAGCCCCTGCTCTAGTGGAAAGCAGTGGCCCTGGCCCTGGGCCCTGTTCTGCTCTGGGGCCCTGTACCAGTGAGTCCCCAGCCTTTGATTCTGCATCTGCAAAGTGGGGTGTCCTCACAGGTAGTGGCAACTTGGAATCAGGCCAGGGCTGAGTTAGGGGAGCCCTTAGGACAGCTCCCGGGCAGCCGAGGGCCTGGGAGGGACCACAGGGCCAGGGTGGGGAGAGGTGGGGGGAGGGGGGAGGGGGCCGGCCCTCCCCCGTGCTGTGTCGAGGGCAGGGCGTGTGTCTGCACTTGGCAGGCCTGGGTGGAGCTATTTAAAGCTGACTCTGGGCATCAACTCCTTTGAGTGACAAAAATAACAACAATAATCAAAATAAAAGCACTAACATGTTGGGAAAAAATACCACATGTCTTATGTCCTTTAGGTACTCTTTTAATAGTTCCAGGTTCACAGATGTGGCCATGGAGGATTCCGAGTGGTAAAATGAATGAATAGCCTGGTTGCACATTTAGGCCAAACAGGCATAGGCAAAGGGCCGAGGGCATTCAGGGGAATAAGTGAGGCCTTGTGCCTGGGGTGGGGGTCAGGGAAGGCTGCCTGGAGGAGGTGATGTGAAAGGCCGGCTTGGCCTGGCGTCAGTAGGGAAGTGGTTTCCTGATGAATATCGTGGAGATGGCCATGGTCCTGCCCCGGTCAGACCTTTGCTTGGCCCAGGCAGGTGGGTGGAGGCGAGACCTTCACCTCCCCTGGCCTGGCTCTGGCTCTGTGCTCTGCTGAGTTGGGGGCTGGGCTCACGCTTTGCTGCTTCTCCACACAGGCTGTTCCCCCAGGGAGCCCAGCAAGCAGCTGATGAGGGGCTGGTGGGAGGGGGCTGGGCTGGAGGGGCAGATTCCACCCCTCTGCTGATGGCCGGCGTTGTGGCGCCTGGGGCTGAGAATAGCACCCACACTTGCATGGAGGGGACAGGTGGGCCGGCGGCGGCTGGGGGCGGGTGGTGCTGACGTCTCTGAACAGGTGGTGTGGAGGGCTGGACGCAGAGCGCAGGGCGGGGCTGTGCGCGGCCTCCGCTGGCCCCACCCAGCACGGACGCAAGTGGCCGGCGGGTGACCTTGTGGCTGGGAGCCCTCCCTGACCCCTCTGTAGAGTGGGCGGCATCCTGGGCTCAGCGCTGGGATGTCAGATAGCAAGGCCCATCGGGGCTGCTTGTGGGTCGTCAGAGACCAGTACTTTGAGCCGCTGTTTGGGCTCCAGGGGGCCTTTACCAGTCTACCCTTTTACCAGGGGTCAGGGTAATGGTGGTGGGGCTGGCTGGGTCCCTGCAGAGCCAGGGGGAGGAGGCTGCTGAGGGAGGTGGGACCAGAGCGGGAGGTGGGCTGGCTGCTGTGCAATGCTGTGTGTAAGCCCGAGTGAGTCACGGGGAGCAGGTGCTTGGGGCGCCAGGCACCAGGTTCAGGAAAGGGATGTGTGGGCCGGGGTGGGGTGGAGGTGAGGGAACGAGGTGGGAGCGGCTGCTAGAGCTTTCTGGCTTGGGTGGGAGGAATCCCAGGTCAACACAGGGGTAAAGGGACAGGGGGAAGCCAGCCACTGCTCTGTGCTGGGCCCTCTCAGCTACACAGCCCCACTTCATCCTTATACCCCCTTGAGGTCTTGGCTGGGTTTGCTGATGGGGCTCAGGGCTCAGGAAGGTGAGCCCTGGCCCCCTGGCTTCCCCCCATCAGAAGGCGTCCAGAGCCGGAAGCGCTCCTCCTTCCCTTCCCTTCTCTCAGCTGCTGTCCAGACCAGACACGGAGCTAGTCACCACCCTGAGCTGTTGGCCAGGGGTGGGAGCCACTGAGGGGGCAGGTGGGTGGGTAGGGGGAGCAACGGGAACCCAAGGATGGGGCCTGTCCTGGCTGCACCAGGGGTCCTGGCTGTCCCTACCTGCCTTCCCGACACCGCTGGGGACCTCAGACTCACTGTGACCCCCAGGTGTCCCAACCTCGGGTGATTCAGGCTCCTTCCCTCTTGTTGCTCAAACCTGGCGTCCCCCTCAGGTTTCTCCCTGTCGCCCCATCCTTGACCACTTCTCGCCATTTCCTGTCTTGGCCCTAAACCATCATGGCCTCTCACCTGGGTCACTGTAGTCACGCAAGTGGGCTCCCTGCTCCAACCTGCTCTGCAGTCTGTTCCCACACAGCAGCCTGGGGCTTTTAAAACTGTGGGTCAGATCACAGCTCTCCAGAGCCTCCCGCTCCCCGCTGGAGTTTCAAAGCCCTGTGGCCTGGCCCTGGCTGCCAAGGCAGTTTGTGCAGTGATTGGAGTGTCTAGCCTCTGGAGCCAGGCTCGGGGTTTGGATCCTAACCACCCTGCTGGCTGGCTGTGTGACCCTGGGGAGATTTTAAGGCAGTGCCTCAGTTTCCACGTCTGCAAAGTGGGGATAATAATAGTACTTCCTTCCATGTGAAGGGCTCGGCACCTGTGTTGCAGGGCATCTTCCTCCTACACCTGCCCTCTTGCCCTCTTTCACACTCTGGCCTGCTCTTCCCACCCCAGGGCCTTTGCACTTGCTGTGCCCTCTGCCTGGTGTGGTCTTGCTCCGTCATCAGGTCACAGAGGTCACGTCCCTGAGCCCCGCCCTCTCCGTGCCCTGCTGTGTGTGTGTTCAGAGACTTCCATCGCCATCGGACATGCCTCCCCCTTGGAGCACCGGCCCTTCCAGGGCGGGGGGCCTTGCTCTGCTCCCTGTAGAACACAGCCTTCCAGGCTGGGGGAGGGCATCCCAGATGAGCCAAGCCTCAGCTCCAGTCCCAGCCCATACAACCCAGGGGCCAAATCCCCGAGTCCAGGGGCGGTGACTCCTCCATTGCATCCGAGCTGTGAGGGCCAAAAACACGTGGGGGTCCCTGAGGAGGGAGCAACTTGGACCCACCCCGAGAAGCTGGTGAAAAGTCCCTTTCTTCCACTGGAGCGGGGGCTGGGTGGGGTGAGGGCTAGAGGGGGAGATCTGGACAGTTGGGTGATGCTTGATTGTGGAAGGGAGTGGCCTTCCCCTCTGGGTGGTCCTGGCCCTTCCAGAAGCCCTCCTACCCACATGGAGGCCTGCTTCTGGTTCTGGTTCTGTGGACACCCAGGAATGGGCTCAGACTGGCGGGTGGTTCCTGAGGGGAGGGGAGCCAGTCACGACCAAGCCTAGGCCCCCTCCTGTGCCCCCTTGGGGCTCCAGGGCACCCCATGTGGGCTGACCCCCTCCCAATTCCTCCCATATGGAAAGGGGCTCCTTTAGAGCCATTTTGTTTGGGAACCAATGGCCAGGTTCAGATTCTAGCTCCTGTTTACTTAGCCCTGAGACCAGAGGCATTAGGCCTCAAGTTTTTGTGTTTTTTTTTTTTTTTTTTCTTTCTACAACATATTTTTATATTACTGCCTGATAGTTATGTATAATAACTTTTTTTTTTTTTTTTTTTTTGGCCACGCCGCATGGCATGAGGGATCTTAGTTCCCTGACCAGGGATGGAACCCGGGCCCCCTGCATTGGAGCCCTAACCACTGGACCGTCAGGGAAGTCCCAGGCCTCAAGTTTCCTCATCTGAATACCTCCCTCTCATGGGATTTAGCGAACGCTTGTAAGGCTCTCGGGACGCCTTTGGATTAGCGGCTGCGTCTGATCTGTGGCTGCCTCCCCCGCACCGGTCCAGCCCAGCCCCTCCCAGCACCCCCCAACCCCTTCCCCATCCCAGCTTCGGCCCCAGCTGCCTCTGCTCCCCGGTGCTCTGTTCTGGGCTGTTCCAGCCTCCTCCACCCACCGCAGCCCACCCTAGCTTCCTCGGGGGTCTGGGTGGCCCTGCTCTGGCTTCTGGCCACTGGCTTATCTGCTGAACAGGCTGGAATTTCAGGCTTCCTGGGAGGGGAGGGGAGAAAGGAGAGGAGGGCAGGGTTTCTTGGCTGGAATCATCTGGAAACTCCTTACCTGGGAGTAAGTAAGTAAGTAAGCTGGTTTCGATCAGACTGTCGTATTTCAAGGCGCTGTTGTGGGTCTGACATACATGGCGGCCAAGTGTTTGTGTACCAGTTAAGGACGTAAAAAAAGAAAACCAAACATCACTTTTCACTCTCGCCAGTATTTCTAAAGGAAAGGAAGAATCACTAAAAGAGGAAGGAGATAATTTTAGAGTGACAGTTTCCCAAGAAAGGCCCGTTGGCTTCCTTAGTCGGTCAGCCGTTCTTACCAGGGCCCACAGGAAAGGATGTTGAGTCTCTGTGGACTGGTGTCAGGGGATAGCGACTTCCAGAACATGAGGGCTTGTGAAAAGAAATAGATCACCAAGTGGGGTGAGGCCCTGGAGCTTCAGGGAGGGTTGGGAGGGGAACCTGGAAATGTTTTTTAGTTTTGTATTTCATTGCAAAAATGTTTGCAAACTTTGCATTCTAATACACAATCTGTGCCGCTTATGTCACAAAAGTGGTTTCTTTACCAGTTAAATCTTTGGAACGCAGCAAGGTGGAGCAGGAATCTTTTGCAGTAAACAGATACGCTTCCTGTTACCCCCAGGAGGCTCTGTATCCCTGTTTAAGGATCACAAGTTGAGGGATTTCCCTGGCGGTTCAGTGGTTAGGACTCTGAGCTTTCACTGCCCTGACGGCCCGGGGTTCAATCACTGGTTGGGGAACTAAGATCCTGCCAGCCCAGCGGTGCGGCCGAAAGAAAAAAAAAAAAAAAGAATCACAAGTTGGGTTTGGGTTTTGAAATCCATCCGGTTCGGGGTCCTGGCTCTGCCACTCATTAGCTGAGTGACCTCTCTGAGCCTGTTTCTTCATCTGTAACATGGGACCAACAGTCACACCTTGGGATGTCCTGGTGGTATGAGCCCACCTGTAAGGCAGTGTCAGGGGTGGGGGGCCCCCCCGAAGGTGGGTCCTTGGCCCGGGCTCCCTGGGGTCATGCCTTGCACTATGATGTCTGTGGAGCTTCAAAGGAGGGGCAGATGCAGTCCATGGGGAGCTTGGCTGGGCGGGTGCATGGCTGAGAGATGACATCCGATGGTGAGGGGTACCCCCCCGGAGTGTGAGCTGAGCTCACAGACTTCCCCTGAAAGGAAGGCGGGTGGCAGCCTCTCCTGTCACCTCCTCCAGCCAGCCTGAGGAAACGGAGGTGCCGAGCAAGGATGGGGGCACAGAGGAACCAGGGAAGGGGGCTGTCTCTTGGGGGCAGCCCTGCGTGTGTGCTGGGCTGGGGAGAGGGAGCTGGAGTTGGGACCCCCTCTCGAGCTGCCTGAGACCCGCCGGCCCAGAGATGGCCCTTCCCGGGCCTGGAGCCTGGCTTGCCCCCCCTGGGAGACTGTTGCTTTCCCTTTCTCTGGTTTTCTCCCCAGCTCCCTTCTGCATTCCGGATTCTTCTTTCACACTGTCTCCTGGCCTCCGCTCTGCTTCTTGCATGGCTCTGTGGCCTCCGTGTGGTTCCTGCCACCTTCCTGCTGTGTCTGGAGGAGACTGAAGGGCCGGGGCAGGAGCCGTGTCAGGGAGCGTGTGTGGGGCTGTGTGCAGACACGTGGGCGAGCACCAGCACGCAGACACGCAAGTGTGCACAGGGGCCTGCGTTGGGGGGCATTCTTGCCTGCTGGGGTTGGAATGCTGTTCCTGGCTCTTGCCCAAGGCCGGCGTTTTAACATTTATCTTTCTTAAAAAGTCATCTCCCTTTGGGGAAGTCGTCAGGCTGAGCCTGATATGTGGCCAGCCCGGCACCGCAGGAGGGCTGAGGAGTGCTGTTGGAGGGCCCCTTGCCATGCGTTCTGGAAGCCCTGCGTTCTGGACTGGCTTTCCGGGCCCTGGGCTCTGCTCCCAGGCAGGAGCCTGAGCTGCTCCCCACCACGGCCGGCCACAGCCGGGCCAGGGAGGCCAGACCCCTCATTCTAGCCGCTCTCTGCCTGGTGCCCACCCGACGCCAGGGTGCAGCGGCCGCTCTGGGGCTGTAGCCGTGTCACACTGGCCAGCAGATCGCCAGCCTTGGGCGTGAGCGCTGTGGTTCTGGAGGCAGAGGTGCCTGATGCGTCTGCGTGAGTGAGTTCACGGGCCCTCGGCGGGAGAGGCGGCCCCGGTGTAGTCACCAGCCAGCCGGGGGGCGGGGGCCGCAGCCCAGGAGCGGCAGCGGGGAAAAGGACCCAGGAATCAGGAGCCCTGGGTCCAGTCCTGGCCGGCCCACAGTCTCCTTGATACCGGCCGGGGTTCTTGGCCTTCCGCAAGCAATAGAAACTGACTAGGGGCCAGACAAGAAATTCAGGCAAGGCTTTACGGGCCCCCCTGCTGCAGCTGGTGGGAGCGAGAACACACAACAGGTTCCCTTGCTCGCTTGCTCCCCGAGTGAGGGGCGAGCTTGTTCCTTATATGGGGTGAGGGTAGGGGTGTGTCCAGGGGTCGGCGGGAGGGGTGGCTGAGGTGGTCTGCCCACCCGTCTGGTGGTGCTGAGTGCAGGGGGCATGCGCAGGACCTGCTTTTGCTCCCGACCCCCTGCTTTTGCTCCGGGCTCTTCAAAAGTGGCAGCTGGGTTTTTTGGTCTCTTTGTATCTTTTGTCCATAATTTTGCCCCAACTGTGCATGCACGCAGTTATTTTTAGTCCCATATAGTTTCTTTATATTTTGTTGCTCGTGGAGAGGTGTGTCCAGGTGCAAGCATTGCAGCAAAGGGTCCCAGGCCCCAGGCTGTCTCATTGTCATTCATGAAATGGGGGTGCCAAGGCCCACTGGAGGAAGAGGCCCAAGGGGCCCAGATGGCCGCACAGTGCCAAGAAGGGTTCGGCCAGGCCAGCAGGGCATCCCTGGGCTAGGGTCGACTGTCGGAGGAGCCCATCGCCTCTGCATCCCCAGGGCTCAGTCACCGGGTGGTGTGGCCTCGGCCTCGGCAGGCACGGACCCAGTGGGCAGCTGCAGGGCCTTGAGTCTAGCTCACTTTCCACAGCAGACGAGATCTGGGCCACACTTGCTCAGCCACGGAGTCCTGGCTCTGCTCCTTCTCTGCCCTGCGGCCAAATTCCTTCCTTTTCTCATCTCTAAAGTGGCGGTGAGAATAATATAGCTCTAAGCCTGGCATAAAGATGAAAAGAAAGACCTAGGAACAGGACATCCAGGAGCAGTGAGCACACCTCCTCCCTAAAGGGAACCTGGGCTTCTTGGAGGAATGGCTGATTCTAGGGCCGGGGCAGGGACCCGCTAAGCCTGGAGCATCTCTAGGGTCAGGAAGCAAGGAAGTGCTCAAAGGCTAGTGGAGGCGTGTCCACAGGCTCCCACTGGCCGAATTTAGGACAGTTTGAGCATCAAAAAGAATAATGATGGTAATAGACTATAGCACACTGAATGCAAAACGGAGGCAAGAGTCCATAACAATATCCCCATAAAGGCACGACCAGGGGAAGGACTTCTTTATAGCACGCCAGGTAATATAGAGGAGGTGATAGAAGCCCGTGGTAACAGTTGTTGGTTCAGGCAAAGATGAGAGGCACAGAGCTTCTCAGACTTTAATGTGCACACAGAGCACTAGGGGACTTGTTAAAATGCATCGTCAAATCCAGCAGGTCTGGGGTGGAGCCTGAAATTCTGTATTTCTGCCAGGCTCCCAAAGCGCTGTGATGCTGCTGGTCCGTGGACCCCACTTTGAGTAGTAAAGTATTAAATGGATATAAAGGCATCGGGTAAAAAGTTATTGGCCGTGGACCGTCACACAGTGGCGATGTATCGCCTTTCAGATGACTAGTTAATTATCTAGAGACAAGTCATGACTAGTTAATTATCTAGAGACAAGTCATCTCTACAGCAGAGGTCTGGCAAACACTGCCCGACCAAGTGGTCAAGCTCAGCACCGGAAGCGGGGGGCATCCTGAGGTGATGCTGTTGAAGGACACATTACCTCTGTAGTATGCTTGCCAAAACAATGTTTAACCTGGACTTAATCATGAGGAAATGAGTCTGGGGTGCAGGGTATGCTCCATGGGACTGGTTTGTACTCTTAAAAAATGCGTGGCACAGGGAACCATACTCAGTATTTTGTAATAACCTATAAGGGAAAATGATCTGAAGAAGAATAGATATATATATATATATATATATAACTGAATCACTTTGCTGTACACCTGAAACTAACACAACATTGTAAATCAACTGTACGCCAATAAAAAAAATGTCAATATCATGAAAGAGAAACAAATATGTACAGTGAATAGGTATGTGGGGGAATATTTTAGACTAAAGGAGACAGGAGACATGACAATAAAAAGCAAAGTGTGTACTAAGTGAAGGAAGTCAGAAAGAGATATCACTTATATGTGGAATCTAAATATGACACAAATGAGCATATCTACGAAACAGAAACAGACTCACAGACACAGAGAACAGACTTGTGGTTGCCAGGGTGGAGAGGGGGAGGGATGGATTGGGAGTTTGGGATTAGCAGATGCAAACTGTTATATAAAGGAGGGATAAACAAGGTCCTACTGTATAGCACAGGGAACTATATTCAATCGTCTGCGATAAACCATAGTGGAAAAGAATATGAAAAAATATACATATGTATAACTGAATCACTTTGCTGTAGGGCAGAAATTAACACAACACTGTAAATCAACTATACTTCAATTAAAAAAAAAAGCAATGTGTGAACTATGAACTGTGTTTGGATCCCAGATCAAAAAACAAATAACCCAGACCTAAGGGAGATTTGGGGGACAACTAGGCATGTTTGTATATGGACGTATATTGGGTAATAGTAATAAGTAAAGAGTTAACATCGGGGGTGCCATGGTACCATGGGGATTTAGGAGAACAATCTTATTCTTGGAAATGTGCCGACGTCCTTAGGGGTGAAGGACTGAGGGTACAGGGTCATGATGTTTGCAGCCTACTTTCCAGTGGTTGGGCTAACATACAAACAAACGAACTAAACTGTTTCAATAGAGAGAGAGAAAAATTGTGGCCTGTGGTAACAATTGGTGAGTTGGGGGAAGGGCAGATGGCAGTCTGTTGTACTCTTCTTTCAACTTGTTTTGCCGTTTAAGTGGTTTATATTTCAAACTAGAAGTCAGGAGGGGGCCTATGCAATGTGCCCGTGCCTGGTGGGCTGGGCCTTACCTCTCCCCACTCCCTCCTTGCTCTGCTGAGGCCCTGCCCACCTGGCTCCTAGGTTACTAGAGGGTTGGGAGGAGTGTGGGGACAGGCGCCCATCACAGGGGGCCAGGGGGGCCCGGGCAGCATCCGGGCTCGGGGACCATGAAGCCGGCCCATCCCGCTGTTTGGGACAGAGGATGGAGCAGGCCGGCAGGAGTCGGGGTCACCCCAGGGTGTCGGGGAATGAGCCAGAGACCCTGAGGCCGTGGGAAGCTGGGGCAGAATATCCTGGGAGGGGGCAGCTCCAGCCACCAGGTGGCCTTTGGCCCAATTCTGGTGGCCACCTCTTCGTTTTTGCCTCTTGGCTTGTCTCCATCCGAATGGGTCCCTGCTGTGTGACCCCTGGGAAAGCCTGGCCTTCCACCTGCCCCTCTGCCTGTCTGTCTGTGTGCCCCTGCCTGCCCGGGAGCCTCTGTGAGGTTGCAAGGACGTACATCCTGTCGCTGCGGTCCCCTGACTGCAGGCCCTGCCCGGAGGAGGAAGTGCAGTGGTGATGCCCAGCCCCCCGGGCGCAGCTCATTCCGTGACCAACCTCAATCGAGGCCGTGGCCGTGGAGGCGCCGGAGGAGATGATGAGGAAGGTGAAGGCCCGCTGGAGTCTCAGCGGCTGGGTGGTGGGTGCCCGGGGGAGCTGAACGCCTCTCTGTGTGTGTGAGCCTGAGGGCTCCGGGTGCTGGGGGAGGCGGGAGGAGGTCTCCATCTCTGCTGGTCTCTAGAAGGGCTTTTCTAGCCTGGTCCAGAGCCTGGGGACCAGGGCTTCCGTCCTGGGCCCCTGGGCTGGGCTTTTCTCGCCAGCCCTATGCTACATGTTCAGATGTGGGTGTATGTCCCACACATGCAGAGGGCGGGCCAGGCTCTGGGAGGAGAGAGGGGTCCAAGCGGGGCCCCTGGGGTCAGCCGAGGGGTGAGTGCCTGCACGCTTGTTCCCCGCCCTGTGTTGGCTGGGCTGGGGTGGCTTGCCGGGGCCAGGTCTGCTGGGTGCCCCTCCTCCGGTCTGGAGCTTGGGAGCAGCCCTGGGCTCACTCCTGACTGTGAGGCCCTAGGCTGTGCGTCCTGCTTTGCCTGCCATCTGTCACGTGGGGCCAAGGACGCTTACCTGTGAGGAGGGGGCGCGTGGTGTCTGTAAAGTGCTGTGCTCGGTGGGCAGGGAGCGATAATTGGTCCCTAGTTCGAACGAGACTGGCCCCGGGGGCCCTTTCGTTCTTCTGGGTTTGGTGGCCGGGTGTGTGGCGCAGCTGGCCTGTCCCCTGGGGCCACTGGCCATCCAGGAGGAGAGGAGGGGGCCTGGCAAGATGGCCCGGACGAGACCTCTGGGCCGTGAGAGAGGCTGGGGAAGGGGCACCCCCCTCCCATGCAGCACCCCGGCCACAGGAAGCTGTCGCTGAGCCCTGGTACTTAGAGGCACTCAGCTGTGTCCTGTGAGCCTCTTGCCCCACCCAGGGAGGGACCACTGGCCCTGGGTCACAGCCCAGCCCGGACAGGCTGACCCATGGACGCTGTCGGGGAGGTTCGTTCTGCCACCAGCTCCCCTCTTTCTGCCCTGCCCGGGGTTGGGCCTTCCGAAGCTCTCCACGCCCTCTGCTATCTAGCTGCACTGAGGATGTGGTGAGAGCAGATGGGGTGGCACCGATATGGCTTCCTGGACCACTGGGCTTGGGCTGAGCAACTGCGACCTTGTTTATTACAAGGGAGACATGCGTGACGAGTGTGCGATGGGTGTGACACAGGCGAGTCTGGGGCTCCCCGAGCCACTCCGTAGCCCTGGACAGGGGGCAGCCGCCAGCCCCCTGCTCACCTAGCTCATTCTCCAGACCCGGCCCAGTGGTCCTGTATCCCCTGAGCCCCTGTGGCCCTGCACCTCCTGACACCCAGAGCCCCCCTGCTGCCCGCAGTGGTTGTCTGAGCGTAGCGTGGCCTGCTACCCGGGCGTTGAACGGGTGGAGCATCTCTGTCCCCAGGGCCCATGGCTGGGGCTCCCCTCTCGGCGAGGAGAGGGCTCTGAGCTTGTGTGTGTCCCAGGTGAGGGCTGGACAGAGCCACCCTGGGGCCTCTGTGGGGGTGGGGACAGATCGGGCATGGCCCAGCGGCTTTGAGGTGGCAGGGTGATCGGGTGCGGTCTGGGCACCCCAGAAGCTGGTCAGAAAGGCCTCTTCCCCAGTGTCTGGGGCGTGGCAGGAGCCCTAGCTATGGAGGGTGGCACACAGGTAGCCATCGGTGCTGTGGAACTTTGCTGCACCAAATTTTGTCCTGGTCCCTGTCCTGGGGCAGGTGGTGCCCAGCTTGCTTTTCCCCCAGTAGCCGCACTGGGAGCTCCCCCTGAGGACGAGGACCCAGGCTGTGTGCCCTCCTCCCCTTGTCTGTAAAGTGGGATGGGTACAGTGAGCAATAAACAAGGCCGAGGCCAGCACACACTCGCTGGGCGATGCCCTGAGCCTCGACGGTGCCGTGGGTACAGTGACTCCCGTGTCAGAGGCAGGCACTGAGGTGTAGCGAGTTAAGCCGTTCGCCTGAGGTCACATGGAGCTGTGCTGGTCACCGCCTTCCACACTGACTTTGCAGGGCTGGGACCCACTGGAGCCAACACACGTTACCCAAGACCAGGCCTCAAATTCGTGTGAATGCCAGATCTAACCCTGATCCTAACAGCCACCTTCATGGCGAGCTCTCTGCGTGTCAGGCTGAGGACTTTCCATACACGACCCTCTCATTTTGCATAACAGGAAACTGAGAGATGGGCTCTTTTGTTCAAGGTCAAGACTCTGACCTCAAAGTTCACAGCTCAGATGAGAACGTGCTGTGTGTCGACCCTGTGCCCAGCCCTGTAATGGAGCTGGGGACACAGAGAGGGCTGGACACTGTCCTCGATCTCAGGCTGTGCAGGCTTGGGCAAGGCCAGAGGCAGACACTCAGGCAATGAGGAGAGTTGGTACAGGCCCTAAGTGGTACAGAGTTGGGTGGAGGAGGGAAAGGGCAGGGGCAGCTTCACAGAGGAGGTGTCGCCTGAGCAAGGTTTTGGAGGATGAATAGGAGTCTGCTGTGTGAACATGCATGCCCGTGCATTCAAGTACAGAGTGTGTGCACGTGACTTCTGTCTGGCATCTTGGGATGCCATCTGTCTGGGCTGGGAGGGTGGGTTTGTGTCAGGTCCAGCCATCAACTGTGTGAAGGCTGTTCTGAAAGTCTTTTAGGGGATCCCCTGTACTTGGGTACCTACTATGGGCCAGGTACAGAGATGTTTTACAGACATGAGCCTTAAGGTGGGCACTAATGTCTTTTTTTTTTTTTTTTTTAAATTAAATTAATTAATTAATTAATTACTTGGTTGCGTTGGGTCTTCATTGCTGCGCATGGGCTTTCTCTAGCTGCAGCGAGCGGGGACTACTCTTCGTTGTGGTGCGCGGGCCTCTCGTTGCGGTGGCTTCTCTTGTTGCGGAGCACGGGCTCTAGGCACGTGGGCTTCAGTAGTAGTGGCACGCGGGCTTAGTGGCTCAGCGGCATGTGGGATCTTCCCGGACCAGGGCTCGAACCCGTGTCCCCTGCATTGTCAGGTGGATTCTTAACCACCGCGCCACCAGGGAAGCCCGCTAACGTCCTTTGTATTTTCCGACAAGGCACTTGAGGTTGAGAGAGACGGTCAGAGTCCCTTTTCTCAGGGTTCTTCTCACCACCTGGCGTAGTCTCACCGTGGCTGCCCTCTTCTCGAGGCCTGAAGCTCTCTCTGGTGGCTTCCGTTGGCTGGGGGAACCACACAGCTGTGTTTGATGCCTGGGGCCAGGTGTGCATGTCTTTGCGTACTTCGGGGCCTTGGCGTTCTCAGGAGCCCTGATAGCCGGGCGGGCACTGGGGACAGCACTGATGGAGGGCATCTCCTCAGGGAGAAGGAGAGGCAGGGGGTGCACAGGCTCACTTCCCAGTCCTCCTGCCCGACGGTTCGCTCCAGTGGGCCCTGCTGACTCCTGCAGGCTCTTTCCCACCTGGTGGTCCATTCCTCTCTGTGGAGGTGGCTGCCAGGGGAATGGGGAGCCTGTGGATTGAGGGAAGTGCCCGTTTTCTTTTCTTTACTTTCTTCTTCTTTTTTAAAATCTTTTCTTGGCCACGTTGTGCGGCATGTGGGATCTTAGTTCCCTGACCGGGGATCGAACCTGCACCCCCCCCCCCCGCCCATGCATTGGAAGTGTGGAGTCTTAACCACGGGACTGCCAGGGAAGTCCCAAAGTGCCCGTTTTCCTGCTCGTGGTTTTGCTTTTCTCCTCTCAGGTCGGTGTCAGCCCTTGGCATCCAGCTGCACTCCGCCCATGGAGTGTCCTGACTGTTGTAGCACAAAGCTGTTGGCGGCTGCTCCCCAGTGCGCCGCTGCCCCCGCACCCGCCACTCTCACCTTTCCTCTCCATCCTTTGCGACCTCTAGTCATCTTGAGCGACTTGAAATTCCCTGGTAATGGACCTCATCTTTCTGGTCCTCCTCGCCTTTGCTGCAAGCTCTCCCCTCCGTCTGAGCTGCCACTTCCCCCGGGAAGTCTTCCTTGATTGCCCAGCCTGGGTAGGATCTCCATCCTGGGCAGGATCTCCATCCTGGGCTCCCGCAGGCTCGTGTACCTCCCTCTCTCTTGGGACTGGACACACGTCTGATTGATTTGCTGCCCCAGCAGAGATGAACAGGGCTGGGCACAGAGCGGGCGTTTGGCAAGAGATGGCCAAATGCATTACATGATGAGAGAGAGGGTCTGAGAGCTGACTGGCCTCGTCCTGGCTCCTGGGCAGCTGGCGGAGGGGGGAGTGGGGCAGCACAGGCCATCCTAGGGTCAGTCAGGGATGGGAAGGGTCCAGGCTCTGTTCTGGGACTGGGCATCCCTCAGTCCAGGACCCTGGCCTGGCATTCCAGCCCCATCTGGTACTCATCCCTGCCAGGGGCCCACCTGTTTGTCTCCTCCACCTGCCACCCTCACCCACTACCACCTGCTTACTTGTTATTCTTGTTGGGTTTTGGCCGCCGTCTCTGCCGACCATCTCAGTGTTGTCCTTTTTGCTTGCCTGCCCAGGCCTGTGGAGGGGAGTCTTTGCCTCCCTCTCCCCCTGCACACCCCACCTCCTGTCTGCCTCAGTATCCCCTTTCTGTACCCCCATCTCATGTTTTTCTCTGCTGTCTTCCCATTGCCCTCACCCTTCCTTGCTCCTCTATTTTCTCTCTCTCTCTCTGCCCACAGAGAACTCTGGGATTGGAGGGAGCAGGGGCTGGGAGAGGGGAGTCCGGGAGAACCTGGTGGGCCAGCCTTTCTGGCCAGGGCTTCCTCTCAGGCTCCTGGTCCAGCTCCCTCTTTTTCTAGATCTTTCCCCCTCTCCTGGCCTTGGGTCTCTCTCTTTCTCTCTCTCTGCCTTTACCCACCCATCTCCCCATCTGTGTCCTCAATGTCCTCTCTGCTGACACAGCTGAGAAGGGACAGCTGTGACTCGCAGAGGGGCGAGTCTGCCTCTGGGATTTGGGGAGTAGAGTGTGTGGCTGTGAGCCCACGTGTGTGTGCCCTTGTGTGCCTGTGTGTGTGAATGCACGTGTGCCGGTGTCAGTGCCAGGGGTGGGAGGGAGTCTAGATATGGGCTAGAATGGGTCACAACTGAAACTCTAGTCAGATTGGGAGCTGACTCCTAGGGATGGCAAGAGCCTGACGCCCAGCCAGCCCTCCCTGCCCTCCTGGTCCTGGGGTGGTCACTTCCCTGCCCCTCCCTCTGGTATTTATGAGCCTTGGGCCCAGGAAAAGGAGTCATGTGGGGAGGTGGGGCTGCCCCTACTGGCCCCCTCATGTTCAGCTGCCAGGGTGGGGATGGAGCACCCAGGGGTGCAGTGTAAGGTCAGCTAGGAGGGGCGCCCGACCCCTCATACTGCTGTTTCGGTTACTACAGCAAGTCTGTCCTAAGTTCCTCCTCTTGACTGATGGGTGAGCCCTGTGTAGAGGATGAAGAGGGTCTCAGTCCTGCGCTTGGGGGTCACAGCAGCCACAAGACCTCTGATGGTCCCGGTGCCCTGGGCTGGGTGGATACTGGCCATGGGCCTCCCAGACCCTGGCTGGGGTGGGGAGGGGTCTGCGGTATTGGTGACGGGGCCTTCTTGGTTTGGCTACTTCCCTTCTCAGAGTAACACACTTTCTTTCTCCCTCTGCCTTGGCAGGTCCTCCAGAAGCTGGGGAAGGCGGATGAGACCAAGGATGAGCAGTTTGAACAGTGTGTCCAGAATTTCAACAAGCAGCTGGTGAGTGTGGGTGGCCCTTGGCCTTAGGGAGCCTGTGAAAATGGGACTGTGGCTGCCAGGTGGAAAATGTCAAGAGTTGAATTTGTGGGCTAGGGGAACTTGAGAAGAGGATCAGTGTGGGCTGGCGAGGTCATGGAAGACTTCTTGGAAGAGGAAGCACCGGCACTGGGTGTGGACCGTGGCGGGGGAGAGGAAGGAGGGGCAGGGGTATACCTTAGGTCCTTGGTAACACTTAAGGTTGGGGTGGGAGCTGGCATTAGATTGTGCCCAGGCTCTGGGAGACCTTGAATGTCAAGGCAAGTGGGATCTCTAGAAGCTTCTTGTGAGGAGAGTGGTATCTGCAGGGTTTAATGTGGTAGCAGAGCAGACTGGCTTTGATTTGGGCACCGGCTGAGTGTCGACCGTGCCTGGTTGAGTGGCAAGCTCCAGGCCCGGCCATTTGTAGATGGCTTGTGGGTGCCTGTAGCAACCCTGTAAGGCAGCTGGTGTCACTGTGCCCCTTTCACAGATGAAGCAGTTGAGGCTCAGAGAAATTGGGTGATTTGCCCAAGGCCATCCAGCTTTGGGAGTGGATTCAGACCCATACTTGTCTGATTCCAAAAACTGCAAGGGACTTGAAGGGCATCCTTAGCAATTCCTTTTACAGGCCAGGGGCCGGTGACAGGAGGGCCTTAATTATGTTGGCAGCCTGGGGGCAGTGGTTAGATCCAAGGGAGGACTTCCTGACCAGAGGTCTCTGAATACCCTGATGGGTTGTACCTGAGACCTTCCCCGCTCAGGTCTGCTAAGTCTAGAATAAGCTACTTTGGTGGCTGTGTCTGAGCGTAGTAGAAGAGGGGAATGAAATGACCCTGGCAAGTCTCCCCTCACTGGGCAGGGCCAAGGAAGCAGGGGGAGAGAGCTGGGCCACGGCTCCGTGGCTTCTGCAGACCAGCCCCAGTGAGTGACAGATGGGGATGGGGGCCAGAGGAGGCTACAGGAATGGGCATGGCTGTGGGGAGTGAGGTCAGGGTCTAAGCTCTGCTGGGAAAGGGGCCAGCTGGGCCTAGACTGGGGGTTGGGAGGGCCCAGGCCTCTTCCTACTCCTTGTCCACATCTGATGCCTCAGAAAGCACGGAAGGTACCCCCCAAAGCCTCTGCGGCTGGAATGGAACCTCTGGGGGAAGGGGCCTCCTTTGGAAAACTCTGACAGCCCACTGGCCAGGGGCTGGGAGCAGCTGGGAGAGGGCTGAAGAGCATGCTGGGAGAGGGCAGGGGTGCATGCTGGGAGAGGGCCGGGAGCATGCTGGGAGAGGGCAAGGGAGCAGCTGGGAGAGGGCAAAGGTGCATGCTGGGAGAGGGTCGAAGAGCATGCTGGGAGAGGGCAGGGGTGCATGCTGGGAGAGGGCCGGGAGCATGCTGGGAGAGGGCAGGAGAGCAGCTGGGAGAGAGCAAGGGAGCAGCTGGGAGAGGGCCAAAGAGCATGCTGGGAGAGGGCCGGGAGCATGCTGGGAGAGGGCAGGGGAGCAGCTGGGAGAGGGCAGGGGTGCATGCTGGGAGAGGGCAGGGGTGCAGCTGGGAGAGGGCTGGGGAGCCTGCTGGGAGAGGGCAGGGGTGCAGCTGGGAGAGGGCCAAAGAACATGCTGGGAGAGGGCAGGGGTGCATGCTGGGAGAGGGCAGGGGAGCAGCTGCGAGAGGGCCAAAGAGCATGCTGGGAGAGGGCAGGGGTACATGCTGGGAGAGGGCAGGGGTGCAGCTGGGATATTGCCGGGGAGCCTGCTGGGAGAGGGCCAGGGAGCATGCTGGGAGAGGGCAAGGGTGCATGCTGGGAGAGGGCAGGGGAGCAGCTGGGAGAGGGCAGGGGAGCAGCTGAAAGAGGGTAGGGGTGCACGCTGGGAAAGAGCCGGGTGCATGCTGGGAGAAGGAAGGGAACAGCTGGGAGGGGGCTGGGAGCATGCTGGGAGAGAGGGCTGCAGAGCAAATAGTGGGCCGGGGAGCCTGCTGGGGGAGGGCTGGGGTGCATGCTGGGAGAGGGCAGGGGAGCAGCTGGGAGAGGGCAGGGGAGCAGCTGAAAGAGGGTAGGGGTGCATGCTGGGAAAGAGCCGGGAGCAGGCTGGGAGAAGGAAAGGAACAGCTGGGAGGGGGCTGGGAGCATGCTGGGAGAGAGGGCTGCAGAGCAAATAGTGGGCCGGGGAGCCTGCTGGGGGAGGGCCGGGGTGCCAGCTGGGAAAGGGCCCAGGACCAAGTCTACCCTCACCTGCCAGAGAAGCTGAACTGAGGGGTTTCCCAGAGCAGGGTTGGGAGCCCCCATGGCTGCTTGTCCCCCAGGCCAGTAATGTTTCAAGGCCCAGAACAGAGACATCTACTGGCTGTGTGGCTCTGTGTGAGCCCTTGCCCCTTGGGCCTCAGATTTCTCACTTGCAAAATAGAGGTTTGAACAAGAACTCTGAAGTCCCCTCTGGGTCCCTGGCTCTGGGCAAGGAGTCACTCACTGATCTTTGCCCAGAGGGGCTGGGGAGTGAGGCCAGGGCTAAAGATAGCCAGTGCTGGTGGCTCCCTGGCTGTGGACATGGGCGGTCATTTGAGCTGGTGCTCTGCCCTCAGGCTGGGTGGGGTGGTCGGCTTCTCAGGGGCCAAGGGTGGAAGCAGGGTGGGCAAATTTGAGGTCTCGTTTGAGGCTTGGGGTAACCCTCCCTTAGGAGTTAGGGCAGCTGGGCAGTTCTGGATTTGATTGGTGTGTGGAGATGACTAGGACGTGGGGGTGGGGTTCAGGATTTACAAAGGTGTGAGGGTCACTATTCTCAGGGGAGTGAATTCAGGGAGCTGCAGGGCTTGGCCCGGGGCGGGGGGGCTTGGGAAAGGCCAGGTGTAGCTTGAGCACAGGGAGCCCTGCTCTTCACCTGGGAACACCAGGCCTAGTGGGCCAGCCCTAGTTGAGTTCAGGATGGCAGGGAGTTTGGGCTTCAAGGAAGTGACTCTCCCACCCCTTCCTATGGGGGTGGGTCCTAGGAGAGGGTGCCGGTCGCCTTGCTGTCACCTGCTCTCACAGGGACCCAGTTGACACAGCTCCTCTGGGCCTGCTCAGTGTTAGTTGCGGCGTCCCTGTACTGTGGAACCCTGGAGGGCCCGCTCACACTCCCGCCCACCTGAGTGCTTCAGACCCAGCTCAGGCCCTCCCGGAAGCCATCCTGGGTCCTCCAGGTGGCCCAAGCTCTTCCTCCTAGGAGCCACCTGGACCTTGCACCCCAGGGCTCATCGTTGCTGTTTATCTGTCACTGAGGCGGGGCAGGTCTGATTCCTTCTCATCCCCCAGGATGCACCCAGGGCTCTGCTCCAAGGGGGCATCGCTGGCTATCTGTCGTTTGAAGATCCTCTGGCATTGATTGCAGAGGGGCAAGAGTCAGCTGGAGCCAGAGAGGTCCATGCAGGGTGGGACTTCCCTGCCCCCTGGATTCCCTGGGAAGATGGGGGCTGATGTCAGGGAGGCAGGGATAGCCTTCGGAGGGAGGTTCGGGGGAACATGGGCTGCCTGCTGGCCGCCCCATGGAGCCGCACCTGCCGTTGGTCCCAGGCTGTGGTGCCCTTCCTACACTGCCAAGTCCGGAGCCAGGAGAGCAGGCTGAGGGGCTGTGGCTCCAGAACGTTATCCTTCCCCCAGCTGCTCTGCAAGGCGTTTGTCAGAGCCCAGGAGCCTCCGGAGAGTTGTTTCTCAGAGCCAGTGTGGAGGGGAGCTGGCTTGGGCGCCCGCCTGAGGAGGCAGCTGGCTGGGGGCCCCGGGGTTGGGGGCGTCGACCCTGGGACCAGCTGCAGTTGGCACAGGGCGGGCCTTGCACATCTGTACCCAGCGTGCCTGCTCACAGCGTGGCCTTGTTTGGGAAGCACAAGGGGCCCTGGTACGGCCTGAAGCCTGGGCCTGAAGCCTGGGCAAGTGTGGCAACCCACCCCACGGGCGACCCCTTTCTCAGGGGGCATTGGAGACAGACGCTGGGGGACGGTGGGGAGGGGAGCGAGATGATGGAGGCTAAGCTGGGTCTGGAAGATTGTGTGACATCAGATGAACACAATGACATCACATCACAAACATACTTAAATCTTCATCTCTACCACCAAAGCACTGAATTGTGAAGACTGGGAAGGCTGCATCAGGAATGGGGTGGACCCTTCCTCGTCCCCCAGTCCCGTGGGGTCCACATGCGATCCCTGAGGGAATTCCAGAGAGGTCTGAATGCTTGTGGATTGGCCTTTTGTTTCGTACTTTAATCTTTAATCAGCACACCTCAAACTTGGATGTTCCTAAGAATTATATGTGGCCAGGGTTTTATACTCCAAAACTCCACTGAAGGAGTTTTGGAGAGGGTTTCCTGTTTTTAAATGTGATGTGCTGAAACCCTCCTTGCACGGTGTCTCTGCTGTCCCATGGAGGCATTCGTCATAACGAGTAGACAGCTGCCTGTTCCGGCCCCTTCGTGACCCATTCAGCAAACCGGGGCCTGAGTGGCCAGGTCTTGGAGGTTCTCGCCGGCTCTCCCAGTGCCTGTGTGACCCTGGGCAAGTCATGCAACCTCTCAGTTTCCTCTTCATTAGGTGGAAACAGTGGTGTTGAGAGCTGGTGTGTGGAAAGTGCCGGCCCCAGTGAGCAGCTGCTGCCTGGAGCTCTGAGGACACCAGGGCAGGAGGAAAGGGCTCTGGCTGTAAAGAGGGGTGCCTGTTTGCAGGGGGACAGGAGAGGTTTGAGGGTGCTGGGGGTGAGCCTGTGCAGGGGGGCTGGGTCCTTGCCTGCCGTCGGCTGGAGCCTTGACCTGCAGGGGTGGACCACCACCTTCCGTCTCCTGCGGGAGCTCCAGGCTGGCCGGGTGGAGCTCTGGAGGGGCGCAGGTCTCCTGGGACTGTGGCTCGATGCTCTCATCTATCTAACCCTCCACCAGGGGGAGGGACTTCAAAACAAGGTGTCACTGAGGCGGAGGCTGGTGTCAGGGTAGGGAGAGCCCAGGAGGTCAGCCTCGCGCTCTGCCGTTCACGGCCCTCCAGAGGCCCCGGTCTCCTGTGTCCCCCTAGGGCCCCCGTCATCGTCCTCAGTGTACAGCCCACTTCCTGAGACTGGCTGGCCTTCACGACCTCGGGCCCGGCCCAGCTCGCTTAAGCCATTTCCCTGAAGGCCTGTGATATGCCAGGCGCCCCTGCAGGCACGCCACGCACATTTGCTTGTGGTCTCCCAGGCTGGGGTCATTCGACCCAGCTGACAGGCAAGGAGACCGAGGCTGAGAGAGGCTGCGTGTCTAGTAAGGGACAGAGCTGGGTCTTCACGGCCCCAAAGCCTATGTGTGCTTTCTCCCCCTTTCCACACGGCTTCTGAAAACTTCAGCATCTCCCTGGCGGTGGTCTCAGACCTTCCCTGCTGGCCTCAGCCTACTCACCCCTCCTCGCACCTGGAGCTCAGCTTTCCTGCTCCTGCCCTCTGTGGTGCTGATGGCCAGAGGGAGTTGACGCTGTGCCCGTGGTTCCACCCTCTCTGCTGGCCCTGCCTGCTGTGCCAGGAAGCCCCGGGAGCTGCCCTCCCAGCTCAGGGTGCTTCACTCCCTGGCGCATTCTCCCTCATCACCCTTTCCTCCTACATCTTCCCTCTCAGCTGGGCCAGTGTCCCGAGAGGCCTGGACATGACCCCCACACTTCTCTGCACTCCTTCCAAAGGCCTCCCCTTCCGGACCTCTCCTCTCCCCATCAGAACCCTCCTGACCCTGGCGGGATGCAGTGGGGGTCCTCTGGCCTCAGGCACCAACCACCTAAGCTTTCAGGACAAGGTGCTGGGTGGTTCCTGTACCCCCAGTCGTGTTCCTCGGCTTGTTGGTCGCCTGGTTCATGGTTACCCGAGGGCAGGCCTGCCACACGCTGGTCCCATCCTACACCTGGGCTGTGCGTGTGTGTGGCCTTCGGCCGTGCTCCAGTGTCTCGTCCAGGGTTGAGGGGTCTCTGTCTTCTTGCCTTCCTCACAGGGCTGAGAATAGTGTCTGAGAGAGAAGGTGCGGACACCCTTGGGTGACTGTTCCTTCGGGCACAGGGCTCCTGAGAGGGAGCTCAGTGTGTCAGTGGCCAGAGAGGTGATAGCTGCCATGCCCTGGCGTGGGGCGTTTTCCTATCTGGTATCCTGTAGGCCCCCAGTGCCTTGCCGTGGACAGCCCATCCGTGGCGGGTGTCCATGAGGTGCAGGAGGCAGAGGGCAGGTGTGGGCTGTGCCCCAGGCCCTCACCTTCTTCTCGTCTGCCTCTTTGCAGACGGAGGGCACCCGGCTGCAGAAGGATCTCCGGACCTACCTGGCCTCGGTCAAAGGTAAGGGGCAGACCTGGCCTGGATGGGCGGGCCTCCTGGGACGCAGAGAGGGGGCGCTCCCCATGTGGAGCTGATGGGCGCAGAGCTGGGAGGGGGCAGCAGTCAGGGATGTCCACCTACCTCCTGGGACTTCAGGGGTGGGGCAAGGGTAACCCCCCCCACCCCCCCAATCAGGGCTCCCCATGGCCCTGGCTGCAGCATGGCCCTTCTGCCCCACAGCCATGCATGAGGCCTCCAAGAAGCTGAACGAGTGCCTGCAGGAGGTGTACGAGCCTGACTGGCCTGGCAGGGATGAGGCGAACAAGATTGCTGAGGTGAGTGTGGGACCGGTGGCCTCGGCCCTTCCCCAAGGGCCCTTCTGACCTCAGCTGGCCGCCCGTCGCACCCTACTGGTCCCCACGTGCTGTGTGCTCTTGGGCAAGTCCACCTCCCTCTCTGAGGGTCCATTTTCTCCTCTGACAGCCCTCGTGCTGAGACGGGTTTCCTGATGAGATCCTGAGGCACCTCTCCTCTCTGTGTTGTGTCTCCTGGCTCAGGAAGCCTCCCTCCCCGGCCCCACCAGCCCCGGGCTTATCTGATCCTCGTGGTCACCTTGTGAAAAGGCAGGAGGTGTGACCCCATTTTACAGACGAGGAGACTGAGGCTCTGAGGAGCCGCCCAGCCGGGAAGACGGGCCGAGCTGGCCCCCGGGCCCCTGGGAGGTGAGAGCCGGGCCGGCTGTGGGCCAGCTCCCCCGGTGCACACTGCTGTGCTCTTGCCTCCTGCAGAACAATGACCTGCTCTGGGTGGATTACCACCAGAAGCTGGTGGACCAGGCGCTGCTGACCATGGACACGTACCTGGGCCAGTTCCCTGACATCAAGGTGAGAGGCGCTTGGTCTGTCCACCCTGCTTCGGCCTGGCCTGGCAGCCTGTGTTGGGGAGCTGGGGAGGGAGAGAGGGACGGGGGTGCCGGGGCGGGGGAGAGGGCAGCCCAGGGCTGAAGGCAGGCCTCCCCCCTCGCCTGGCAATTCATCCTCCAGGGCTGCGCCCTCTGAGACCAGCCTGCCAGCCCCCAGAGCTGGGCCTTTCTGAGCTGGAAGCCCTGTACCTTTGGGTCTCCAGACTATGGAAGGAGACCTCATGGGGCATGTAAGTGTGTGGCCGTGTCCCTGTGGAGTGCCTGTAGGGTTGATGAGGTGTACTAAGGGGCTGGAAGGCCTGGGTATGTGTGCCCTGTGCGAGGCTCTGTGTGCTTGGAAGGGAAGGTGTGTATAGCTGTGCGTGTCGCCTCTTACCTGGGTGTATTTGTGTGACTTCGCGTGTTCAAAAAGCCAGCTGCCTTTGCTGGGCCCGGGTGAGTTAGGACCCGTCAGTGGGCCAGGATCTCCACCGAGGTGACTGGGACCCCAGGTACTCCGGACATGCAAGCAGAGTTGTGTGGAGCTCAGGTGGTGACCGTAGTGCTGGACCCGATCCCCTGGGTGGTTGGGTGCAGGGGTCCCACTCCACGCTGGCCCCCTCGGCCACCCAGTGCAGATGCCTCAGGCTCCCAAAGGTGCCTTACGGGGAGAGTAGGAGGGAGGCAGGTGGTGGTGGCCCAGGGGGAGAGAAGCCCGAGGCCCAGGAGGCCTCTTTAAGGAGCTGAGGGCCAAGGGAGGAGAGGCTTATCGGACACGGCTGGCAGGAACTGACAAAAACGGTTCACTGTTGCGAGGACCTCCATGTGAGAAAGGACCGCAGAGGGCACGGACTGCCTCGAAGGGTGAGCTCTTGGCCACCAGAAGCGTCCGAGAGACAGTCTCAGGCACGTGTTAGACGGACTTGAGCCTGGAGTCGGCTGCCCTGAGCCCTCCGGGTGCATCTGGGTCACCGTGCCCGTGACCCAGTTCCCCCGGGTCAGCATGTCAGCGTGGGCGCCAGGCCCTGTTCAGCCCCCTCCTCCTCTGTCCCCCAGTCACGCATCGCCAAGCGCGGGCGGAAGCTGGTGGACTTCGACAGTGCCCGGCACCATTACGAGTCCCTCCAAACGGCCAAAAAGAAGGATGAAGCCAAAATTGCTAAGGTAAGGCTGGGGGTGTTGGGTGCTGCCGGGAAGTCTCCAGGGAGGGGCAGCAGGGCCGCAGGGGTCCCAGGTCCCCCCACCCCCACCCCGGGGAGCCTTCTTCCTGTGCTGCGTTCACCGCACCCTTTGCAGTCTTGTTTGTCACTGAGCCCTGGCCTGCGGGCATCCTCAACGCCCTTGCCAGATGGCTTCACGGATGGGGACTAGTCGTTCTGGCCGAAGGGCTGGGGTGGGGACGGCGCTGGGCCCAGGGCCTGAGTGAGAGGCTCTTGTGGGCCCCTGGGTGAGGCCCCCCTCCTGGCCCATCCCGTAGTGCCGCCCTGGCCCCTGGCCCCTCCGCCTGCTCTGAGGCTGCTTTCCAGGATGAGAACAGGCCTGGCTTGGGTCTCACTGGCCCGGCCCCTCCCGGCCTGGTGTGCTCTGGCTGGAATTCCTTCACCGGATCCCAGGCGACCCTGACACAGCTGGAACAAGCCGGGCGGGGGTGGGGGGAAGGTTGCACACACACTCTCCAGGTGAGGGTCTGAGGGCGGAGCCCCCCGCCCAGCCCGGGGCAGGACTGCGCTTGCTGAGCCCCTCTGCCCCTGCTAACGATTCTCACATTTTGCTTTGCAGTTGGAGTTCACCCCCTTCTCCGCCCCGCTCGGGGCACCCCTTAATTCTCAGCCTCGGGGCCTTTACCTGCTCTGGGGGGCCGGCCCTCTGGAGGGTGGCAGGTGTCTGTCACTGCACTGGAGACTGTTTGGACGTGGTGTTTAATGTCTGTGTCTCTGTTTCTTTCTCCCCACCTTCCTCCTGTTTCTCTATGCTCCTTGGCCTTGACCTTGACCTCCCCTCCCCACCCCCAGCCTGTCTCGCTGCTTGAGAAAGCCGCCCCCCAGTGGTGCCAAGGCAAACTGCAGGCTCATCTCGTAGCTCAAACTAACCTGCTCCGAAATCAGGTGACACTGGCTTCTAACCTTGCACGTGCTGGCACTTTCTGGTTTGTCGTCCTGTCCTTGGTGCTGGGTGGTGCTGGGTGCCCATCTGCCCAGACGCCCTGGGTGGGGGGGGGGCGGGGGAGGGCTCCTCCAGGGTTGGGAGGCAGGGCTGTTTTCATATGTCTCTGCTGCGAGAGCTCCTGCTTCTGAGATCTGAGGTCCAATGCAGGAAGTGGACAGAGGCTGGGGGCTCTGGGTGACCTGGGATGGGCCCACCTCTGTTGCGTGGTGCCCGGGGCTCTGGTCGTCCTGGGACGGACTCTGAAGAACCTTTGTCCTCTGTGAGGGCTCTTGCGGGGAGGGATGTGGTGTCTTTAATGCATTGTCCTTCAAGCTTCATAAGAACTGTGAGGTTGCCCTGAATTTACAGAGGAGACAAACCTGCCCAGAGAGGCAGAATCTCCTGCCCAAGGTCTCAGAGCCACTTAGTGCCTGAGTTGGGGCTCACCCGACTCAAGCCCTGGGTCATTATCCTGGCTCCCTGGCCCGGGGCTCCATGTGGGTGGTCCTGCCACAGCTGGCCAGAGTCATGGTGACCCTTGTAAGTGGACCTGTAGGCCCCATGGTGCCCCTGGAGGGGACGCTGGGAAGGCTCTTCGGTCTGGCTGGGATGCTGAGGCCTGGGGCCGAGAGGATTGGCTCTTTGGGAATTTCATGGAGGGCAAACAGTCCACATCACAGTGGTCCCTGAGGGCTTCCTGGAGGAGGCTCTTTGTACGAAAGTCGTCGTGAGTGATAACTACTATCTTGGCAATACCTCGGAATGGGCCGGGTCCTGGGTGAGCACAGTGTGGCCGAGGACCACGATGCAGTGCCCTGGGAGAGGTGGCCTCGTGGTTCTCAGTCCGGTGAAACTGACCAGGCTGTAGCACCCCTTCGTGGTCCTGGGGTGGGGGCAGGCGACAGAGGCCCCACCCAGGAGGTGGGGTTTCGCTCTGGGCAGCTGCCCCCTTTTATCTGGGCCACGCTCTGATGTCCTCACCTTCAACCCACACGTATTGACTGCCTGTGATATGGAGAACTCTGGGCTCCGCGTGGGCTTGTGGCTACTGCTGCCTGACGTGTTTTAGGCCAAAGCTGTGGGCCGACTTTGGAGGCACTGAGCTGTTCACAGCCTCACCTCTCCAGGGTCTGCGGGAAATGGCCGGGGGAGTCTTGGACAGGCCCGTGTCCTCCCCTGCTGCAGGAGGTGGAGGAGGGCCGAGGGGCTGGAGTGACCTGTCCTGCCTGTAGAGTTCAGGACTTCTGGCTGGAGGGGGGAATGGGGCCACTCACCCAGAGCCAGGATTTCTGCATAATTTTCCCTGAGACGGGTTTGGCACGGTTGCCAGGTGAACATTTTTGTCCTGGGGGAGAAGCCCCTGGGAGACTGTGGGGCTTGGGGTGGTGGCCGTGGCCGCTTTGGGGCTCCCGGGATGGGTGTGGCTGGGGATCCTGCTGGAGGGCCCCCAGGCCCCCGCCCTGGAGGATCGGCCCCGGAGGATCGCTGGGGGAGGCCAAGGCACGGGATCTCATCTTTGCACGCTGGACTGCAGATGTTTCGCCTTTCGGCCAAATTGACATTCCCATTTGGATCCAGTTTTCTTTTGAGCCTCTCCTCCTTCTGCCCCACCCTGCCTCACGCCTGGCTGGAGGCTGGGGAGCCTTCAGGCCTTTGGCTGGCAGTGAGCTGGGGCACTTGGGGTCCTGGGGCTGCCCTGCTGGCTGACTTGACTTTGGGGAGACAGTGCCACCTCCTGAGTCTGTGCTCTCCTGAGCCGGCCAGCTCCGGACGTCCCCTGGGCTGGTTCCGAGCTGCTCTCCATGTGTGCTGGGGCCTCCCCAAACCTGCCTGTAGGGCCCCGGGGCCCTGCTGCATGGCGAGCTTTCCCACCGCTCTCCATGTCCGCCGGCGTGTAGTGGAGCCACCAGGGCTGCAGGGCCTCCCCAGCAATGGACAGCTCTCCCCCCACCTCCTGCCACCCCTGGTGTTTCTGAAAGAGCCAGGATATGAGGAATGTGACTCAAAGGGAATAAAAGACACAGGCCCTGACTTCTAGGAACTCTTAAACGGAGCCACCCTGCCCTTTGCCGCATTGCTGGGTGTGTGAACAGCGCTTGCTGCACAGCTACGAGCTGCTGTGCTGTTCGCCACCGTCTTGGCTACGCTTGTCCATTTGGGGAGTTAGGACCAGCATCGTGGGGACCAGAGCGGTGGTCTCTGTGGCTGCAGGAGCCGGGGCGGTCAAGGTGGTCCTGGAGGATGTGGGACTTGAGCTGGCCTGTGGGTACTTGGGTGGGAGGCCCACGTGACAGTGCGAGGTGCTGGAGACTGGAAGTGTGGGTAGTAGCCCCCCATCAGGCACTGGGATTCTCAGAGGACTGAGGCAGGGATGATGTGGCCCATGGCCTGGAGGGCACTGCAGATCTGGCCCATTCCAGGAGGGGCCTGAGGCATGCATGCTTAGAGACATTTCTTTTATTTCCTATTCTCCCTTTAATTTTTTTTTTGATAATATTTGTTTTTATTAGTCTTCTGTGGACTCCCTTTAATTTTTAAATGAGATTTTAAAAAGTGAGGCGAGGCGCTCTTGCTCACTCTAGCAAGTTCCAGCAACCCGAAGGTCATGTAGTCAGGAGCACGGTGGCCCTTCTTCCCTCCAAATCCCACCCCCAAATTCATCACGGCTCAGCGGGGGGTAGGCCCTGACTCCGGCTGATGCTGGTGCCTGAAGCTGGATGGGACAGCTGGGGGTGCTCAAGTTGGATGGGGCAGCTCGGGTGTGCTCTGTGGCAGTCTGGCGGTTCCGGCCAGTTGGCCTGCAAACGTGAGGCTGCTGGAGGGGAGTTTTCTCCTGGGCGGGGCCTCCACGTTCGTTCCCGGGCTGTGACTCAGAGCCTGAGTCCAAGTCAACCCCCCTGAGTCACTGTTTCCTGCGGCGCCCTCCGGAATGTGCTAGCGGAGCCCTTTCTGGGGCCGGGGTCTGTGACTCACCCCTACCCCGGGCTCAGCCCTCGCCAAGCTGCTTTCTTGGGCTCTGTGATGGGGTCTTAGCGCCACCGCCTGGTGGGCGTGGGCAGGCCTGGAGGGCGCCCGGCCGGCGCCCGGTCCCCAGGCCTTGGGAGCCGGTGCAGGCCCCCTGCCCAGCAGCCCGGCCCCCTCCTCCCTTGCCTCTCCCCTGCCTCTCGTGGACGCGTCCGATCTGCTGCCTCTGGCCTCAGTCTGGTGGGGCAGGGTCACAGGGGAGAGAGGGGTCGGGAGAGGGTAGGAAGGACTCTCCCAGGGAGGCCAGGTCAGGCTGGTGGTTGAGGCTGAGTAGGGACAGACCTGGGAGAGGAGGGAAGGAACAGTCAGAGGGGCCGGCGCGGGCTGGGGCCAGAGAGCTGGGAGGCATGCGGACTCCTCGCCTGAGAGAGGTTCCCCTGGAAGTGAGCAGGGTCCCAGCTGGCTGGGTCCGGGGCCTCTGCCCCTTCCTGTGCCCCAGCCCCCTTTGTCCCTTGTCTCATGCCTTCTTGGCTGTGCTGCCCCCTCACCTCCTTCTTGGCGCGCCTGGGCCAGATGCGGGGGGCGGGGAGGGGGTTCTCCCTTTGGCCATGGCTGCTCTGCCCGCCCCTGCCCGGAATGCCCCCGACGGGCCTGGCTGCAGGGGCCCGAGGGGCTGCATGGGGAGGTCTGCCCGGGCGTCCACATCCACTTCAACCTCCGTCTTGCCCGAGCCCTGGCCCCGTGCACTGGGGGGGGAGGGGGACAGGGTCTTGGGGTGGGCCTGGCCTAGCCTGGGTGGGCTGGGACAGAGGCCCGGCAGAGGGGGATGACCCGTCCCGCCCCCCAGGCCGAGGAGGAGCTCATCAAAGCCCAGAAGGTGTTTGAGGAGATGAATGTGGATCTGCAGGAGGAGCTGCCGTCCCTGTGGAACAGGTGAGGGGCAGGAGGTGGCGGGCTGAGCCTCCTGAGGCGGCATGGCCATTCTGCCTGCCCTGCTCCATGCCCTCCCAGGGCTGGGTCCGGTGAGGGTGGAGGCGAAGCAGCCCGTGTGGCTCTCCTGGGCTGCCCACCCTGACCTGCAGTTCACCTGGCCCTTCTTCCCTCCCCGCTGCAGCCGTGTGGGTTTCTATGTCAACACGTTTCAGAGCATCGCAGGCCTGGAGGAGAACTTCCACAAGGAGATGAGTAAGGTAGTGCCCCTGGGCTGTGCTCCACCTGCCAAGGGCCAGGGTCAGAGGCATGGGTGGGCCGAGCTTCCTCATCCCTGCTGGGGTTGGACACATGCTGGTGACCACAGAGGGACCCTCTGGGCCCCTGAGAAACAGTGTCAGGGCCCAGTCCTCAAGGAACAGAGTGTCAGGGCCCAGTGGGTGCTCTGGGGAGGCTGCGAGTGGGCCCCAGGGGTCCAGCCCCGGCCCCCTCCCTGCTCCCAGTTCTATTCTCCTTGCCTGGGCGGAGCCCGCCACCCTCAAGCTGGAAACGTGCTCTCAGGCAGCCTTGGCCCAGGGAGCTCAGTGTCAGAAAATGGTGGCAGTTTTCCAATTTGTAGACAGATAATAAATAAATTACTAAAATTTTCCCAATTAAAAAAATGTGTTTTCATGTTTCTTAAGACACTGAAACAAGTCTGCTCTATCTATAGAATCTGGCGTAAGAAGGGGTCGGATTAGCTAAAATTCCTATGTTGTGTTGTCTTCATTTTGATTAAACTGGCAGTTAAGCTGCAAAGCTGAGGTGGAGAAACCTGGCGTTGGCAGCTCCCTCCCTCCCTGTGCCGTGGGTGGACCTGACTTTGTCTCCTGGGCCCAGAGGAATGAAGTGACTGTGGGGCATTCCAGGCCCAGGGCAGGAGGAGGGCTTTTGCCAGCTTGGGGCCTGTCCTGAGTGGCCACCCTCAGTATGGTTTCCTGCCTGGTAGGCCTTCCCTTTCCTTCCTACTTTTTCTTCTTCCCTTCAAAGATTTGAGACAACTTGTAAAAAAATTTTAAAAAACAGAGAGAGGTGTTTTGGGAAGAAAACATTTATGTAAAGTGGGAGGAAAATTCAGCTCTGGGCTTCCTAGTGGCTAAAGCAGAGGGAAGTATACTCAGTAAAGAGAATCACGAGGTGCATGGGGTAAGCCCCTCGTCTTGCCTGGGCTTTTGGTGAGACCTCTGGCAGTTGTAACGTGGCCTGAAAGCATCTTGGCAAGTGACGTCAACAATTAGGATCAACAGTTAATTTGCAAAAACAATTGAAAAAAAATAAAAACAGTACAAGCTCTATGGGGCATTTTTGGGAAACGCCTGTAAGTAGGAAGAAGAAAAAGGTGGTCCCAGAAACAGTAGCTGTTCGCAGGGCAGCCCACTGCCTCCTCCTTTTTTCCTGTGGGTTTTCTGGGACAGGTGTGCTGGTTCCCTGCCCCCAGTGATGGGGAGAGAAGAGCTTGCTCCTGGCTGGGGCAGGGGCACAGGGGCGGGGCTGGCCGGGAGGAGGAGAAGCGGGGATGTCACTAGGGAGAGAGGGGGCTGCTCCGTGGCCCCCACCCAGCCGGCTTGCCGTCCCTCCTGCAGCTCAACCAGAACCTCAGCGACGTGCTGGTCAGCCTGGAGAAGCAGCACGGGAGCAACACCTTCACCATCAAGGCCCAGCCCAGGTGAGTGACGCGCCCCCGTCCCCCGCAGAGGGCTGCTGGGGGCTGAGGGGGGTGTGGTCCGGGGCCGGGCTCTTTGCCGAGGTCCTTTCTGGCTTGGCCTCGCTGTGCTCAGGGGAGCAGGTGAGGGCGCCCCTGCTCCTCCACGCCGTGTCCCACCTGGGAAGGAGCTATCCCGGGCAGCAGTCAGGGTGCCTGTGCAGCTTTGCAGCTGGGCCCGGGGACTAAATGATTCAGCCCAACGGGAAGGGAGCCTCCTCGTAGAGCGGGGGCGTGGCCCCAACCTTATCCAAGGCCCCGATTGGCCGGGGGGGGGGGGGGGTGCTTGTTCCTGCCCTCTGCCCGGAGGGGAGCCCTGCTTCCTGAGGGGAGAGCTCCAGGGAGGAGGGGAAACACCCGGCCCTCGGCCGTGGCCCGTGGGAAACCACAGCAAGTCCGAGATCTCCCTTCCTTTCTGTCCGTGAGCTGCTGTGCATCGCAGCACAGCGTGGAGAGCAGCGGGGCACCTCGCCCTCCTCATCTACAAGGCGGGGTGATTGCGTCTGGTTCTTGGGGTAATTGGGGTGTCCCCTAGGAGGAGGAGGGCAGTCAACATTCAGTGAAATGTCACTGTCCCTCTTCTCCCCTGAAAGCACAGTACGTGTGAGGGAGGGAGCGGCCCACAGGGTGCCCTGGGGGCAATAAAGGCCAAAACGTGTTTCCCAGGTCACCGCCTGGCCTGGAGGTCATGGTGGCGCGTCCAGGGTGGGTGAGGAGGGTGGAGGGCGCCGCCCCCCCGGGCGGTGCAGGCAGCGGGGGCCAGGCCGCCTTGGGAAGGGGCTGGTCTGAGGGGAGAGGAAGGGCCGTGGGGGCTTGTGAGCCTCCTTTGCAGCAGAGTGGGCAGCCAGGACGCCACCTCTCCCAGGGTCCCCCCGCTGATCCCGGTCCTTGGGCCCCAGAGCTCCTGTGGCTGGACCCCGGGCAGGGCGGGCGGGCGGGTGGCAGAACTCCTGTGGCTGGACCCCGGGCAGGGCAGGGCGGGCGGGTGGCAGAGCTCCTGTGGCTGGACCCCGGGCAGGGCGGGCAGGCGGGTGGCAGAGCTCCTGTGGCTGGACCCCGGGCAGGGCAGGGCGGGCGGGTGGCCGAGCTCCTGTGGCTGGACCCCGGGCAGGGCGGGCGGGTGGCAGAGCTCCTGTGGCTGGACCTCGGGCAGGGCGGGCGGGTGGCAGAGCTCCTGTGGCTGGACCCTGGGCAGGGCAGGGCGGGCGGGTGGCAGAGCTCCTGTGGCTGGACCCCGGGCAGGGCAGGGCGGGCGGGTGGCAGAGCTCCTGTGGCTGGACCCCGGGCAGGGCGGGCGGGTGGCAGAGCTCCTGTGGCTGGACCCCGGGCAGGGCGGGCGGGCGGGTGGCAGAGCTCCTGTGGCTGGACCCCGGGCAGGGCGGGCGGGCGGGTGGCAGAGCTCCTGTGGCTGGACCCCGGGCAGGGCAGGGCGGGCGGGTGGCAGAGCTCCTGTGGCTGGACCCCGGGCAGGGCGGGCGGGCGGGTGGCAGAGCTCCTGTGGCTGGACCCCGGGCAGGGCAGGGCGGGCGGGGGGCAGAGCTCCTGTGGCTGGCCCCCGGGCAGGGCGGGCGGGCGGGTGGCAGAGCTCCTGTGGCTGGACCCCGGGCAGGGCAGGGCGGGCGGGTGGCAGAGCTCCTGTGGCTGGACCCCGGGCAGGGCAGGGCAGGTGGCAGAGCTCCTGTGGCTGGACCCCGGGCAGGGCGGGCGGGTGGCAGAGCTCCTGTGGCTGGACCCTGGGCAGGGCAGGGCGGGCGGGTGGCAGAGCTCCTGTGGCTGGACCCCGGGCAGGGCAGGGCGGGCGGGGTGGCAGAGCTCCTGTGGCTGGACCCCGGGCAGGGCAGGGCAGGTGGCAGAGCTCCTGTGGCTGGACCCCGGGCAGGGCGGGCGGGGGGCAGAGCTCCTGTGGCTGGACCCTGGGCAGGGCAGGGCAGGTGGCAGAGCTCCTGTGGCTGGACCCCGGGCAGGGCGGGCGGGTGGCAGAGCTCCTGTGGCTGGACCCCGGGCAGGGCAGGGCGGGTGGGTGGCAGAGCCCCTGTGGCTGGACCCCGGGCAGGGCGGGCGGGCGGGTGGCCAGCGCTGTCCCGACCTGAGCCTCTTGCTGCTCGCCGGGTCCTGCTTCAGGGCAGCGTCCTCTTCTGCTTGCTCTGTGGGCACCACCTCAGGGTGCCCGGCAGGACGCGGAGGCCAGCGGGGGCCGTGGGCAGGACTGGGCCCTCTTCCCGGCCTCCGGGAGTTAGGAGGGCTTCTGCCCTTAGCCCTCCTCTGAGCAGAGGGGCGGCCGATGAGGGAAGAGAACAGGCCGGGCCCACATCTGCATTTCCCCCAAATGAAGGCCTCCGCGTCCCGCCCGTCCCCACAGAAAGAAAACTAAACTGTTCTCCCGGCTGCGCAGAAAGAAGAACAGGTACCGGCAGTGAGTGCTGTGTGGGGGGGGCCCTCGGAGGCCAGCACCCCGGCCCCTGTGCATGCGCCTGGCCCTGCCGAGGGCGCCACTAACCCCTAACTCGCCTTCCTGTGTGCGGTGTGCGTATTGGGGGGCAGAGGGCAGAGGGGTGTCGGTGGGAACGGGGGGCGGGCAGACCGCCTTCGCACGTTCCTCCTGGGCTGCGGCCCGACCAGGAGTGGAGGCTGCAGCCAGAAGGGAGGCCCGGGAGGCTCAGGGAGAGGGCTGCTGTAGCTCCGCGGCTTGTAGGAGTTCTGTGTGTGTGTGCGTGTGTACATATACTGGAGGTATGTGCATTCTTTAAGGAGGCAAAGACGTTCCCATAAAACACATTCAGTAAAGGTGAGAAGGAACCAGCGAGTCTCCCACGCCTCTGTGCCATTGTCTGGCCCCTCGCCATGCTCGGGCAGGTGATGGGGTCACTAGTTTCTGTCTGTCCTTCTAGACCTGCCCGGTCCAGCACAGCGGCCTCCTGCCTCATGTGGCTGGTGGACACTGGAAATGTAGCCAGTGTGACTGAGGAGCTGAATTTTTAATTTGTTTAATCTAAACAGCCACCTGTAGCTGGTGGCTGGTCTCGGTCAGCACTGTTCTAGAGTTTCTTTAGGCAAGTACAACATAGATTTTTATTTTGCACCCAGTAGCGGGCCGTGCACACCGTTTGTCCTTGTTGGTACTGAGACTCGACTTGGGGGCCTCACCCTCTCGTCCCCGCTGTGAAGACCCCCCCCCCTTTATTTACCCCCTCTGCCCATTGCCTCTGCCAGTTGCCCAGGTTCCCCGGGAGGACCCGTGGGAGCAAAGGCTCGGGGCCCAGGGAGCGGGGCTGGCCGTGTGCTGGCGTGAGGGGTGGACGGCAGGCAAGCCGGCCCGGAGGCCCGTGGGCTCAGGCTGAGGAGCGGGGCCGCCCTGAGCGCAGAGGCTGCTGCCTGACACGTGGGGTGAGACTCACTTTGCCTCTAGGACGAGTGGCTTTCTCCTGCTGTGGGGCTCGGCGCCCCTGCACGTGGTGGAGGCCTGAGGGAGGCTGGCCGGCCCCTGGTGGCAGCTCCCGGGTCCCGCCCTGCTCCCCGTCGGGGCCCGCAGACCTCAGCTCCGGGTGTGGTTGTCACTGTGTCCAGGGCAGGCCCTGCTGCGGACACCTGCCCGTTCCCAGTGCTCATGTCTGTGTCGCCCCGTTTCCACCCGTCCTCCGGCACACGAACGTGCAGTTTCACACGTGGGTGCGCGGGGACACACACTTGTGCACATGTGGGCGTCATGTTTTTCCAGTGAGTCTGGACACACACATGCACCCTCAGTTTCCCAGGATCTACGTGGACACACAACGTGCAAGCACATTTTCACACACGGGTCCCCAGGGCATTGGCACGTGCACACACCCTGTCACACGCACACTCCTTCCTGGACGCCGCGGCCTCCCTCCATCCGGGCCCCTCTCTTGTCTCGCCTCTGCAGTGACAACGCCCCTGCGAAAGGGAACAAGAGCCCCTCTCCGCCTGATGGCTCCCCTGCCGCCACCCCCGAGATCAGAGTCAACCACGAGCCCGAGCCGGCTGGTGCGGCCACCCCCGGGGCCGCCCTCCCCAAATCCCCGTCTCAGGTAGGCACATGTCTTGGCGGCCTGTCCCCTCCCTTCCTTCCTCTGCCTCTTGCTCTGCCGCCGTTGCCCTCCTTCCCCGTCCCCTGTCCCTGCCGGCCCTGGCTCCCCTCCGTGGCCCCGGCCCCTGCCAGGGTCACAGGGGCATCTGTGACCGTCTGTCTCCTCCTTAAGTGTCCCCCCCACCCCCACCTGCTGTAGCGTCCCCGTCTCTCCTCTCCCCTGGCCTTTGGGCTGCTTGACCTTCTCCGTCTCCCTTTCCTCCCGAGACACAGTCTCCAGGGCCCTCAGCCCCCGGAGCATCCAGATCTGCGCAGGTGGCGGCCTCCCCCTCTTGCTTGCGGGGGGCCATGCGGGACCCTGGGAGGGGCTCAGTGAGGGGAGACGGAGGGGGAAGCCCGCTCCCCCCGCCAGTTCTCTCCAGGTTTCTGCAGCGTCCCCGGGGGCTGCAAAGGGAGAAAGGAGGGGTGGGGTCCACCAGGCAGGACCATCTGAGCCCTGCTAGGCTGTCCCCTGGGCCCTTCGGCTCCTGGCCGAAGCTCTCCCGGTTGTGGGCCCGCTCGACAGCTGATTAGGAGAGCGACGCTAAGAGGGTGTTGAGAGTCTGCACTTGACTCGAGCGCTTGCTCTGGGCCGGACCCTGCACCAGCCTTTCTGTATTTTCATTCATCGTCCTCACAACCAGCCTGTAAGGCAGATGCTGTTATCACCCCAACTCGACAAGCGATGAAACCCAGGCTTGGGCCGGGGGGGGTGACTTGCTGAGGTCCCCGAGTGGGCAGGTGTGTGGCCCTCTGCGGGGCCCTGGCTGGGTGATGGCCAGAGGCTGGGCTGCAGCTCCTCCAGGGGTTGGGGTGGGCAGAGGGCCTGGGCGTGCAGGAGCGGAGGCAGGGGGCTGGACGCCCGGCTCTCTCTCAGCTCCTGTTTCTCTCCCCCCAGGGCGGTGAGAGCCAGACCCTCCGATGGCAGCCCCTGGCGGCCCCGCAGGCCCTTCTTTCCTTCTTTTCTGTCCTGTTCTCTCCTCTTCTCTCTTCTTTCGCTCCCTCGCCCTCCGCCCTTCCCTCTCTCTGTACAGGGTTTCCGACCGCCTGCTTCGGCCCCTCCCGGGGGCCCCTGTGGTCTCGGTGTCCGTATCTTGGGGAGCAGTGGCTCTCCTTGTTGCGTCCTCCTCAGTGGCTGGGTGGGACCGTGGCTGGGGGTGTGACTAACGTGGCTTTGTCTCTGTCTGTCTCCCCGACCCCCGTGCTCTGCTGTGCGGCCCCCCGCCTGCTGCTGACCCCCAGCTCCGGAAAGGCCCACCAGTCCCTCCGCCTCCCAAACACACCCCGTCCAAGGAGGTCAAGCAGGAGCAGATCCTCAGCCTGTTTGAGGACACGTTTGTCCCTGAGATCAGCGTGACCACCCCCTCCCAGGTCAGCCGCGGCCGCCGCGGCCCAGCTCTCTCTCCCTTCTCTCGCTCTTTCAGGGTGTGCATGGCCTTCCCCCCTCTCCCACCCCCCGGTGCCTCTGCCTCAGGAGCAGGAGTCTGGCTGCAGGGGTCGGCTCTGGGCCTCTTTCTCGCACATCCCTCCCTCCCTCCCTCCACCCGTCATCCCTCATCTCTGAGCACGTGGCCAGACGTAGGGACACGGGCAAACAGTCCTAGTAGAGACTGTCGGCTCCACAGTGGCCTCTCCGTTCCATTGATGCTGTGGCCAAAAGGGGCAGGGAGCACGGAGGACCTGGGCCAATCAGGGAAGGCTTCCTGGAGCAGGTGACGTTTGCCTACCAGCAGACACAGTGCATTAGCCAGAGGTGGCAGCGTGCGTGTAGGTCAGGACGGGTATGGGACAGGCTCAGGAACTGCCGGGAGTTCCGTGCGCGTCAGGAGAGCGCTGCTTGGGCGGCGGCGAGGAGGTGACTCGCAGGGTTGGGAACACCTGCAAGGCGCTGAGACTTTAGCTCCCAGAGCTGCTGACCCCACTTGGAGCCGGGGCTGTGGCTGGGCCGCAGAGCCCGGCTCCTGCTGTCCATGCCCTAGGAGGCACGTAATGCCCATCCCCAGGGGGACGGAGGGAGGGCGGAGCAGGGGAGGTCACTGTGGTGGCGGGGGGTGGGCCGCACATGGTCGGGTCGGCTCACAGAGGCCGCAGTGCGCCGACCACTCCAAGCCTGGCCTCCGGGCCTCACAGCCGGGCTGCCCTGTCCCCGCCGGGCCTCGCCATTCGTCCCAGGCTGTGCTGGGCCCACGTTGCCGCGCTGCTGTGGGCTTGTCCTGCCCGGGCCTCTGGGTTCTGCCTTGTGCAGGCTCCTTCGCACAAGCTCAGAGGCCTGGAGGGAGGGGCAGGGCTGGGGGTGGCACGTCGGGGGAGAGGCAGTTAGGAGCGGACCGTGCTCTCCGCGATGAGGGACCGTGGGGTGAGTGGGCTTCAAGCCCCCATGGGAGGACTTTGGGTCGGAACTAGGGACTTCCAGTGCAGGGCGGCTGGGGGAGGGCAGGGGTTGCCCTGCTTCCGGGGACCCGGGAGGGAGCCTTTGTGGAGAGCCGGCTGAGGCTGGCCCCGGGCACTCCCGGGGCCCCGGGGAACCGCGGCCTCAGGGCGGCTTGTGGCTGGGACGCTTGCTTGCCGCCTGGAGCCTGCCTCCGCCGCGGGGTGCACGCGAGGGCTAGCAGACACCGCGCAGGGAGTGGGGCCAGCCGCTGACCTACCGGGCCTGGTTCGGTTTTCAGCCCCCTCCGGGAGGGGTTGTCCCCACTTCACAGGTGAGGAATTGAGGGCCTCACCTGCAGCCAGGCCGCCCGCTGAGCGTGGCCCTCGCCGTGCTCCCCGCATGCCTCCCCTCCGTCCTTCCGCCCACTCCCCGGAGCCGGGGCCCCGCCCAGCGGGGTTGGAGAGCGCTGGCCGGGGGTGCTTTGCACGGGGCTGGGGTGGGCTGGGGTGGGCCGGCCCCCCCAGGATGCTGTGCCGCCAGCGCTGCTCTGCTGGGCTGTGGTGAGTAGCCTGCGTGCCGCCCCCGAGGCCGGTTCCGGGCCTGCGCGGGGGGAGGCTGGCCTGCTGGGAGGTGAGCAGAGAGTGCGCGGTCTGCCCTTGGCCTGGTGACCCTGTCCCCTTGGAGTCTGGTGGGGCGGCGGCTGCCTGGGCCTGGCTGGCTTCTTAGAGGGGTGGGTGGTGGGGCCACGAGGGGCAGAGAAATGCTGCCCGCAGCCGGTGAGGGCACCCAGGAGCCAGCCCGCGCGGCCTCCCGGACACTCGCTCCTCTAGAGGTGGCAGTGACCTTCCTCCCAGGCTCGTTGGACAGGGCTTGACCTGAAGGAGAGTCCGTGGCTGGGGATGAGCGTGGGGCTGGAGGGAGTCCCCTCAGCTTGGGCCTGGGCCCTCTGCGCTCTGCGCCTTATCCCCTGAGCTGTGCGCTGGCGGCACCAGCCCTTCTCAGGACTGCGGGTCTTGGGTCTCCCCGCACAGGCCGCAGCTCAGCTGGGAAGGCCCCCCCCGGGGGACCCCTGCCCACGCTTCCAGGTCTCGGGTCCTTCTAAATGGAGGACCTCAGGTGCCTCGGGCTGGAGGGCGTGTCCCGTCAGTTCTGGGCCCCATCAGGGGGCGGGGAGGAGAGCTGGCTGGCCCAGGCTTGCGGGGCTGCGGCCCTCCCAGCCCTGCCTGAGGGGAGGACCCTGGGTCGAGCCAGGGCAGGCATAGCCGTCCCTGTCCCCGGGGAAGCCCCTTGTGTGAGACGGGGCCACAGGTGAGCAAGCCCTCCTCCTGGGAAGGCAGCGTGTCCGCTGGGCACTGGTGCCAGGCGGCTTGTCCTCCAGGGTGGCTCTGGGAAAGACCCTTTTCTTCCATGATCGCCTGGCCCAGCTTACTGAGGGGCTGGCTTCTCACAGTGTGGACGGGGCCACTGCGGCCCGTCTCCTGGGGCCATTCCTGCTACATGCACATCCCTGGGCTGCCCTCAGCCCCGCTGAATGGGAAACTTGGGGGGGCTGGGGGGGGGACGTGCAGTGTGAACACGGGTGCTCAGGTGTTGGGGACCCCCCCGCCCCGTTATGACGGGGCTCCTGGGCTCTGTGTGCTGGCTCGGCCCTGAGCTGGCTGGGGGTGGGTGTCACCACGGGACTGCCTGTCAGTCTGCGGCAGCAAGGGGAGGCCTGTACCCGTCCAGGGGCCCTCCGAGCCGGGGGACTGAGTGCGGTCTTGTCCAGCCCGGGCCGTGGCCTGGGCTGCTGCTGGTGGGCGCAGGCACTGGGAGGCCTCCTCGGCCTGCAGGATGGGGCGGACGCGAGACAGCTGGGGGCTCGGCCTTGGTCTGGCGCGTGGCTGCCTGGGGGCCGGTGGCCGAGCCGGCCCCACGTGTGTCCTTGTGTGGGTGGAGCCTGTGCCGGGGGTGAGGTGTGGGTGGTGCCCCTGTGTTGGTGGGCGTGTCTGGGAGCGGAGCCTGCTGTGCCGCCCTGGCTGAGTGCTCGCAGCCTGTCACTAACTGCCTTCCTTCTCTGCCGCTGTTGCCAAGTTTGAGGCCCCGGGGCCTTTCTCGGAGCAGGCCAGTCTGCTGGACCTGGACTTTGACCCCCTCCCACCTGTGGCAAGCCCTGTGAAGGCGCCCACGCCCTCTGGTCAGGTTGGTGTGAGCCCATCACTGCCCGCGGGCCCACCGGCCTCTGGGCACCGGTGCCTGGGTTCATGTCTGCCCACCGGCCATGTGGGCCCATCTAGGCCCAGGTCTTTGGGGGTCCTGGGGTCACCAGGCTCTCCTCCCACTCACTGCCCTTCCCTGGAGCCCTGGCCCCCAGCTCTTGTCACCCTCCCTGGTCCTGACCATGGGGAAGGGAAGAGGGCAGACACAGGTCAGCAAGAGGACCCTCAGGAGCAGGTCAGCCGAGCACTCACCTGGCAACTTACACGGTCCATCTCAGCATCCTGCTGCCCCTCTCCTGGCGGCAGCCCCGGGTTTGGGCACTCCCTGGCCTGGGGGTCTCAGTAGCCCGGAAGGTGTCCAGGACTCGGTGCTCTGGAGACCGCAGAGCCCGGCTCTGTTCTGCCCTGTGCCTGCTGGGCTCGAGGGCCCTGTGATGGGTGCGGGGTGGGGGTCCCTGGGGACTGCTTGCCTGCCGCCGTCTCTAACCTCCGTGCTAACTCTGTCCTTCTCCCCTCTGCTGTGCTCAGTCAATTCCGTGGGACCTCTGGGAGGTAAGCTGTGTTTGCTCTGTGCCCACCCCGCCTCGTCCTGCACCTGGCTGGTTCACAGGTGCACACGCACACGCACGCTTGGCCGTGCCCAAGCGCATAGGGAGCTGCCGCGCCTCCAGCTGTTCTGTTCCCCCCCCCGCTCCCCTCCCCCATGGAGACACTGGGCCTTCAGCCAGGCCCTGTGGGAAAGGGCTCCTCAGCTTAGCCTCTGAAGAGTCCCCCGTGGTGCAGCCCAGTTGTCAGGGCCTGTGAGTGGCGTAGACAGTGACCAACTGGTCCCCGAGGGTGGGTGGGGTGTCCCCGTGCTGGGCCAAGGCCTGCTGGGTAGGGGGGCCTTGGGGTGGAGGGTCCTTGCCCCCGAGGAGCGTTCTGTCAACAGGGGCCCCGCAGGGCAGTGGCACCAGGGAGCTGCTGGAACAGAGGAGGGGGGAGAGATGATTCGAGAAACAGGACAGAAAGAGTGAGGCCAGACGCCTGCCCGACAGGTGCTGTCATCACCTGGTGGCTCAGACATCCACGTCCTCAGGGAGGACACGGGACACCCCACAGCTGGTGACGCGGCTCCCGCAGGAGCAGGAGGGGCTGGCGAGAAAGTGCCCGCAGCCCAGGCTCTGGGGCTCGCAAGCTCCAGGGTATTTCACTGGAGGAGGCCAGAGAGAGCCTGGCGCAGGCAGGCAGAGCCTCCCCCCAGCCACGTGCTGAGCTGCGTGTGGCACATGCGCACTTTCCTGTCCCCTGGGCAGTGGTGGGAGGAGGTGTCCCCCCGGGGAGTCTCTGTCTGTGCCCCGTGGGGCTCCGGCCAGGCTGCAGGCGCCCATCTGCTCCTGTGGGCCCACGCTGGGCTGCTCACGACCTTCTTCTCTTGTCTCCCCACCCCCGTCCCCCGCCCCTCCCACCCTGTTCTCCCTGGTGGCCCATCACTAGCCCACAGAGAGTCCAGTTGGCAGCCTGCCTTCCAGGGAGCCCAGCGCTGCCGAGGGCAGCTTTGCCGTGGCCTGGCCCAGCCAGACGGCCGAGCCGGGGCCTGCCCAAGTAAGTGCCCCCGCCAGCCCCTCACCCGCCCCCGGCCTCTGGGGGTGTAGCATGGAGGAAGAGCCCGGAGGAGGGGGCACAGGACGGACAAGGCCACCGTGGGACTGAGGGTGAGGCTAGGGCCCTGAGCCAGGAGGCCCCGGGGCAGGGCTTGTCTGTCACTCGTGCTGGGGTGGCTCAGGTCAGGTCAGCCCCTCACCCGCTCGCCAACCCCCCACCCCAGCTTCCCAGCTCAGGCCTCCCACGGTGGGAGGGAGGCATGTCTCGAGCACCTCCAGGTCCATGGTGGGCACTCTCCAGAATTCTCCTTTAACCTTCAGCCTGACCTAGACATTTCCTCCTCCTACTGATGAGGAGGTGGGGGCCGGGTGGGCTGAGTGATTGCTCCCAGAGCTCAGAAGTGGCTGAGTTTCAGCGCGGGCCAGCGCAGCCTGACTGCGGCCGGGCAGCGTCCGAGGTGCCCTGCCTGGGTCCTGGCCATGGGAGCCACCTGTGAGGGGCCAGCGGGGCCAGGCGGGTGGGAGGAAGCCGAGACTTGGCCTAGGGCTTGGGCTTAGAGGGCAGGGCCTGTAAGGGAGGCTCAGGGGTGGCACCCAGGGGCCTGCGCTGGGCTTCTCAGCAGTACGTCACTCGGGGTCCGTGTGTCTGCCAGCACCTTCTCCAGCTGCTTCCGTGCCCGGAGCCTTTCTTTGAGGGGCTCCCTGTACCAGGCAGAGGCACTGGCTCTCCGTGGCCCCTCTCCTTGTCCTGGTCTCAGCGCCCCATCCTGTGTCTGACCCCATGCCCGCATTTATGTTGCAGCCAGCAGAGGCCTCGGAGGTGGCGTGTGGGACCCACCCTGCGGCTGGAGCCCAGGAGCCCGGGGAGACAGCAGCAAGTGAAGCAGCCTCCGTAAGATGACAGGGACCAAGGCCCTGGCTTTTCTCCCCGCCGCCCGCGGCTCCCTAGCCCCATGTCTTGTTCTGTGCTGGTCCAGGTCATGGTTCTTGGTGAGGAACCTGGAAGCAGGCTGGTCTGACATTGGGCACAGACACCCCCTTCTCTGCCCGCGCGGCCCCGCCCTCCGGGACCCCACTCCCCGCCCTCGCTAACCTGCGCCCCCTCCCCCCAGAGCTCTCTCCCCGCGGTGGTGGTGGAGACCTTCTCGGCAACTGTGAACGGCACGGTGGAGGGCGGCAGCGGGGCAGGGCGCCTGGACCTGCCCCCGGGGTTCATGTTCAAGGTGAGCCTGGCCTGCTGACCCGCAGCCTCCGGCTGCCTCAATGGGGTGGGGAGGACACTGGGCCCGAGGCTACGTGGGGGGCCCAAAGCCGTCCCTCCCCGACTACTCGTCCTCTGCTCCCCGATCCGCGAGGTGGCGTCTGAGTCCCGCTCCTGCTGCTTTCACCTTCTCCCGGCGCCCACGGGGCTGCAGGTGGGACAAAGGCTGCCGAGGAAAGGGGTGTCAGCTCTCCCCATCCTCTGCAGGTGCAGGCCCAGCACGACTACACGGCCACGGACACGGACGAGCTGCAGCTCAAAGCTGGGGACGTGGTGCTGGTCATCCCCTTCCAGAACCCGGAGGAGCAGGTAAGGCCCGGTGCAGGGAGGCGGCGCGGCCAGCAGGGGGCAGCAGAGCCACGCCAGCCGACCCGCGGCCTCTCCCCACGGCCGCGCCCTTGCTTCCGCCTCCCTTCCCTGCAGCCGGCACAGTTCCCCTTTGCTGCTCTCACCCTGTCTGCCCCCCTCAGTCTCTCACTTCCTGCTTCTTGCTTCCTCCTTTCCTCAGCCTCTGTCAGCCTTTCTCTCGATTCTCTGCATCCTAGTTCCTTCGGCCGCTTCTCCCTTCCAGGCCCCCCCCAACCCGGGCCCCCCTCCTCCAGGACCGCATCCCAGGCTGCCCCTCCACGGACCACACCCCCCCACCCGCCGCTCTGCAGCCTCCTGTTGGCCCCAGGTGCCACCCTCCAGGCTGGCCCCGCCCTGTCCACAAGGGCACGCGCTTCCCTGCCCACGTGACGGACCCCGGAGTCCACAGCCCTGCCCCCAGCTGGCCCTCACCCTGATGCCTCGCAGACCCTTCCCCTGCTGTGGCCTCTCCTTGTTGTGAAGGTCCTCAGAGTGGGCTTTGCTGAGCCCTGCGGGGGCGCAGAGTGGGGCAGAACTGCCTCCTCCCCCCGCCCCAGGTCCGGACGGGCTGCTTTATTCAGGTTGCTGTGGCCCCTCAGCAGGAGCCCCTGTTTGTGGGGTGCTGGTGGTCCAGTGGGGCTGCCCACATGGGTATCCAGGTGGCAGCCACAGTGCAGAGGGGACCTAGTGGGACTCCAGTCCGTTCAGTCACCAACATGTCCCTGTGGTGTAATTGTCAGAGTGGCCGAGGGTGGGAGGAGGGCTGGATTTGGGGTGAGGCCAACCTGGCTGGGGCGTCCTGGGCTGGGACTTGAGGACACTAGGTACTTACTGAGGCCACCGTGGGCTGGGAGGTTTGAGTAACATGGATTTCCTGGGCCTGGCGCTGAATCAGCCCATTTTCCTAAAGCCCCAGATCCCCGCCGATCTCCCCGGTGGGCCAGCGCTGGGCTAGGTGGGGTTTTCAGGAGCAGACCCCTGGCCTCCCAGCCCACAGTGGGAGCCATCTGGGGTGGGTGGAAGTGGCTCAGGTAGGACACACACAGGGTCTAGGACAAGGCAGGTAATCCTGCAGGTGGGTCCCAGGCATAGCGCCGCTGCAGGGGCAGCAATGGCAGGGGGTGTGTGGTCACTGCAGGCCCAGGGGTCAGGGCTTGTCACAGCTTGGGTAGATGATCCCTGTGAGGGGTCAGTATTAAAGCAAAGGTCAGGTTCGACCCGGAGGGCTTGGTGGGATGGCCTCAGGTCCCTCTAGAAGCTTTCAAGTGGTCAGTGCTCAGCAGAACTTTCTGGCATTGTTTGTGGAAGGCCGGAAGAACAGTTGATGTCCTCCTCGGTGATGTGGCCTCTGTGGGCACCAGCTGGTGGGAAGCTCTCTGGTGGGGGACTGAAGGAGTCGTTTAGAGGCGTTTGTTTGGACCAGTGCGGCAGTCAGGCTGCCTTCCCGCGGTGAGGAGCACTCACCAAACAATAAAGAGTTAAATGCACCTCCTGCAGGGAGGGATGGCTCCTGGGGTGCGGGGCCCGGTTTGTGTCCAAAGAGAAGAGCAGGGAATGCTGCCTGGAGGAGGCGTCCTTTAAGGCGGGTGTGCCGGTCTAGAGGAAATGAGCGGCCAGAAGGAGGGCTCGCCCTGTCGGGAGGGACGCCGTCCTCCCCCAGCCGCATGCAACGCGCTGGCTTCCCCCCAGGATGAAGGCTGGCTCATGGGCGTGAAGGAGAGCGACTGGATCCTGCACAAGGAACTGGAGAAGTGCCGGGGCGTCTTCCCCGAGAACTTCACCGCGAGGGTGCAGTGAGAGCAGAGCGCCTGGCGGTGCTGCGGACGCGTGAACGGCAGCACCTTTTCCCGAAAAATGTGTGTTTCTTTTTTTTTTTTTTCCGTTTTTGTTTTTAAACTTTTGAAAAGCAAAGGGAAATTGAGGGGAGAGACCTAAGCCAGGAGGTGTCTTCCCAAAGATGAGGTGGTTTTCCAAAGAGCCTGGTTTCGGCGAGTCCGGCGGAATCGCCAGCGTTCCTGAAGCTGCTGTATCCCCTAGTTGAGTTCCCGGCCGCCTCCCCGCCCGCGCCCGCTGGGTGGCGCCGCTGCCGCCGCCTGGGTGCCCGGCCGCGGGGCGGGGCCTGGGGGCCGCCGCGCACCACGCTTGCCTGAAGCTTGGGCCGGCCGCCCGGGTCGGGGCCCTCCTTTCCTGGCAGCTGCCGCGGGTGGCGTCCAGCGTCCCCTGAGACCTCGGGCCCAGACACCAGCCTGGCCTGGCCCTGCCCCGCAGACGTCTGTGTGCTGTTTGAAAATAAATCTTAGTGTTCAAAACAAAGTGAAACAAACAAAAATGACAAAAGTACTCAAAGTGTGTGTGTGTGTGTCCCTCCATTTCTGTCTGCTATGCAGTGCAGCCGCGATTATCTGTGCTTTTGTCCTGAGACAGCCCACCCTGCAGGCCCTCTGCCCTGGCCAGCACCCCTGCCCGTGCGTGACCTGCACGTCCTCTGGGGCTCATCTGGGCCCGGACCCGGCAGGGGCTTCAGCCCTGTCCCGTGATGTTTTTACTGGCTGTTGGTGGGGATGCAGGAGATGGGGGCCAGGTGACGGGAAGGGCAGACAAGGGGCTCGAAGAGCCAGCTCTGTGCCCAGGAGTCTGCTGGGTGCCGCCCTCAGTGACTCTTATTTAGTGCGAGTGAGAACTCGGGGGCGGTACCAGGGCTGCATTGCACAGATGAAGAGTCAGGCTCAAGGGATTTGGGGGGTTTGCTGGTGAGTGCTGGGACAGGGGCGGGAGTAGGGGCAGGGGCTGAACCGGGGCAGTTGGCCCCTGGGCGCGGGAAGGCCTGATGGGCCGGCTCCGCCCCGCTCCCCACCTGCCTCTGTTTCCGGCATCAAGGCCCCCACTACACGCAGCTCGGGTCTCCAGCTCCATCAGTAGACATGGGCTGCTCTGAGTGGCATGTGGCACATGCAGCAGTGGCCTGGGTCCTTCCTGGGGGCCGCTGGAGTTGTGCACTTGGGCGCAGGGACCAGCCTGGACTTCCAGGTGGCAGGGATTAAATCTCTTCTGCAGAAAAAGCAGGTGAAAGGGATGGACATTGGAGTCTTAGCTTTACTTTTGGATGCAAGTCCTGAGCTTTGTTTCAGGTGGCAGGATTGTCACTGCCGTGGTTCTGCCTTGTCCTGTGGCTGACAGGGTCTGCTCTGTCAACCAAAGTTTCTATGAGCAAGGAAATTATGAGAGTGGGGCACAGGAAGCTGATTTCTATTGCCCCTGCTTCGAAAGCTTTAGCATTTCCGCCCTTTTCCTTCTCCTTCCCTCCCTCCCTTCCTCCCTCCCTCCCTTCCAGGTTGACAGGTTAATTCTCTTTCCCAAGGCCACTCAGCTCATTGTTGGTGGAGCCAAGCTTGAAGCCCAGACCAGGCGAGCTCCACTGAGCTTCCAAACCTGGGGTGTGTGTGCCCTGGGGTGTGTGTGCCCTGGGGTGTGTGTGCCCTGGGGTGTGTGTGCCCTGGGATGTGTGGAGGTCTGCAGCCACGGTGCCAACACGAGAGGCTTCACTTTTATTTCGCAATGAGAAATTTAAAGACATTATTCAGGAGAAAGTATTTGCGTTAGGTTTCTCACAAGGTGAGATTCAGAGATGTATCAGCTGGTGGCTGAGCCTCAAGGGGGTCCTGCCCCTTGCAGCTGGGGTGCTTTGGCAGGAAGAGCCCTGCTTTGTGTCGGGTGGGGCCTGCAGGGAGCTCCTTGTGGGAGTGGGGAGGGAGCCGGCCCTGCAGGGACAGCTCCAGCCGTAGGACCTGTGTGGTGCTTCCGCCCAAGTGAATAAGTAGCTAGCTCGAGGCCTGAGCTGCGCGAGTGTCTGGGAGCTGGGACACGTCCAGGTGTGTGTCAGTCCAAGAGAGCTCAGAGCCAGGCAGCTCACACCTTGTCGGCCTGCCCTCCCCATCCTCGAGGCCACAGCCGCCCCTGGCCCATCTCATGGACTCCCCTGGCCTCCCCTCCTTCCGGCCAGCTCCCCAGGAGGCCTTCCGCAGTGACTCGGACATCGTCCAGCCTGCCGGCTGGCCTCCCGCTCCTATGCCTCGGTTGGATTTGGTAACCAGGCTGGCATTGCTCCTCCTGGTTCCACTGGCCTGCAGACCCTCGGCTCTGCCTCTGGGAATTCAAGTATTCACACCTCTAGCCTCACCACCCCAAACACCAGGCTCTATGCAGGGACTCTGTGACTGAACATTGGGTTTGTTGGCTCAGCAAACCTCAGCTGGTTGTCTTCAGTGCCTGAGGTGGGTTGGCAGTCGGGCTGCAGCCCAGGCCCTCCGAGAGGCCCCTGCTCCCCTGTGCCCTGAGTGTCAGCTTCATCTTTGGGCTGCGTCCTCGACGGTTTCAGGTTTGATGTCTGCACACCCCACCCAGAGCGGCAGGGAACTTCCTTCCCAGAAGTCCCCCAGCAAAGCTCCTTTGTCTCATTGGCCTGAGCTGGGTCAGGTCCCCAATGCTGAATCAGCCGTGTGGCCAGGGGTGGGACCTCAGGATTGGCCCCAAACTTACAAGGCCTTGAGATGGAGGCAGGGTTGGGCTGGGGGGAGAGGACACCTGGACAAAAATTTGGATATAGCTTCCAAGGAGAAGAGGGATGGGTTCTAGGAGCTGGAACCAGTGACTGTGCACACCACGGTGGCTTCCAGAAAGGGCCGAGAGGCCAGGGAACGTGCCTGATGGAGACCATAAGTATCTGTGTGAGTGTGTGTGTGTGTGACACTTGGGAGACCCTGGCTTTATTCACCACATCCGATCTATCTCGGGCCGACCTCGAGGTCCATGTGTGACCGGTGAACAGGACGCATGCAGGGCTGTTCCTCCATGTTCCAGGAGTAATGTTCACCGACCGTTCCCCCTCTCCCGCTGGAGATAGGACCTGTCCCCCCACTGGAGACCGTGTAGACTGTGACCTTCCCCAGCCGCTTGGAGACGTGGCTGGGGTTGCGCCTGTGTCTGCATAGATCCAGTCTCCTGACCGTTCATTCACTGTTCATCCGTTCATTGATTCGTTCCTCACATCCCCCACAGGAGATTACAGAGATCATTCAGTGCAGCTCCTACCCCGCTGTGCTCACAGTCTGGGGAAAAGCAGACGGGAACAGTTAAGACCAGAACAGGTGCTGTCGTGGTGGTGAGTCCAAGGTTCTGGAGACCGAAAGGCGCCACCACCTGGCTTCACACGGGAGGGGGTGTCTCCGCTGAGCCTTTAGAGTTAACGGGGGTCCCCAGGAGCTGACGTCCGGGAGGCCCATCTCAGGCAGAGAGAAACAGGCGGAAGCGTAGGTGAGCCTGGGGGCGAGGTCAGTGGAGTTGGAGGGGCCTGTGAGGGCTCGGGCTCTCGCAGGGGGCCTGGAGCTCAGGAGAGAGGTCTGGGCTGAGGGGCAGCGAGGTGGAGATGGCCCGGGGGAGAAACGAGGGCACCTGGGAGGGGGAGGGCCCTGGGGGTGCGGCCTGACCACAGCATCCAGAGGAGGGAGGAAGAAGAGGTTTTGCGGGCACAGAACCCTACGGAGTTGCGAAATGCCTTCCTTTAAGAAGAGTTCCCTGGTCCAGAAGCCACTGTGGCTGATGAGGCCAGAGAGGACGTGAAGGGCAGTCAAGATAGCCTTGCCTGGGCTGCTCTTGGGTCCCCGGGGCTCCGGGGAGAGGCTGCCGTGGGCCGGCCAGAGAACATGGGCAGTCCACTGCCCATGACGTTCCAGGCCCGGCTCTGGTTGTGCGGATGAGCAAATCACTGGGGAAGACCCTTCTCAGTATAATGAAGAAGGATAACTAACAATGAGGCAGGAAGCTGCCTTCCTGACAGCCCCTGATTACAGATGGGCATCCCGACTGCTGATGGGGGAGGGGGGAAGAGACCTCCCTGGCCTCCCAGCCCGCCAAGGTCAACGCACAGTGGGCAGAGATGGACACCACGTCTTGGAATCCCAGGGTGGGCAGCGGCTCGTCTCACATCCCCAGAGTGCCCTGCCTTGTGTGAACTGCCGGGGTGACCAGGAAGGAGGCCCAGATCTTCCCCCAGGGAGGCGATGAGCTCGTGGTGGGCCAAGGTTCGCACATAGGGACTGTCCCAGCGTGGAGGCAGTGGGATTCCTCCTTTGGAAGCCTGATACGACGCCCCATTCTTACTTTGGGAGGTCTATGGGGCAGAGGCACAGAATGGGCTGGGAAGTTTGTAGAAGGTCATCCTTCATTATGAGCTGGCAACCCTGAACCCATGGCTTCAGGCCAGTGTCCTCACCCAAGCTTCGGGTGGAGGTGTCTAAGTGCCCATCTTCCCCGATGGCCATGGCACCTCTAAGATGGGCTTGGCAAATGCGGGGCATCCCCCTGACGCCACTTCGTGCTCCCCCGATACTCACCTGCCTCTCCTCCCTAACTGAACTCTGAGTTTGTCCAGGGTGCCAATCAACTCCACTGAAATCACTCAGACTTCCTTGCAGCTATGGGTGACCTTTCCACACAATCCTGGCCAACGAGATGAGGGAGGGCATCCTCTCCCCCCAGAGTCAAAGCCTTCTTAAGACAAGGGCCCTGGGAATTCCCTGGTGGTCCAGTGGTTAGGACTTGGCGCCCTCACTGGACTCCATCCCTGGTTGGGAATTAGGATCCTGCAGGCCGTGCGACTCGGCCAACCGGAAAAAAAAAAAAAAGAGCAGGGCCCTTGCCTCCTTCCTTGCCTGGAATGAAACAAGCCCGTCACGTTGGTGGGGTGTCTGTTACCAGAAGGGTCCTGGTTGTTCCGTGCTCTGGTGTTTGTCACCAAGTCCTCTGACCGGCCTCTTAAAGAGCTCTACATCGTTTTTCCTCCCCCTCCCCCCCTCCTCCCAGGTCAGGCCTGTCACCGCTTCCCGCAGGAATGTGACAGTGTCCTGGCCTGTCTGTGGTGTCTCCCTCTAGTCAATGCCTGGAGTGGACCAGGGCTGCCAGGGCAATTTTTCAGAAACTCATTTCTTTCTTTCCTTTCTTTCTTCCCTCCCTCCCTCCCTCCCTTCCTTCCTTTTTAAAATCAGTTTATTGATTATAGTGGTAAGTCTCATTATTTCAAGGACCCATTTTATTTATTTATTTATTTTTATTTTTAATTTTTTTATTATTTTTTGGCTGCGTTGGTCTTCATTGCTGCGCGCGGGCTTTCTCTAGTTGCGGCGAGTGGGGGCTCCTCTTTGCTGCGGTGCGCGGGCTTCTCATTGCTGTGGCTTCTCTTACTGCGGAGCACGGGCTCTCTGGTGCTCGGGCTTCAGTAGCTGTGGCGCACGGGCTTAGTCGCTCCGCGGCACGTGGGATCTTCCCGGACCAGGGCTTGAACCCATGCCCCCTGCAGTGGACGCGCAGAGTCCTGACCACTGGACCTCCAGGGAAGCCCCAGAAACTCATTTCTGATGAAATCGCTCTCTTGTTTAAAGCCCCCATCCTGACCGTCTCTCTACCCCATCTTCTTCCACTCCCTGCCTTGAATCTACTGTCCCTGGAACACAGCCGAGCTGCCTGACCTCTCCGGCTGTGACTTTCCTGTGCCCCGCTGTGGCCCAGCGCCCTGCAGGGATGCGCTCCCCTCCGCTGACCCCGCTCCCTGTAGGACCCGCGTGCCCAGCCCTAGGTGCTGGCTGCCTTCTCCGCCTCTCCGCCACGCCCTGTCCGTCTGTCCGTCAGGGGTGCTTGGTGCTTGCGCTGCGTGTAGGGACGGAGCTGCCCGCTCCTCCGCCCTGGCTCCCGCTCGAGGTCCAGGGGGGGTGGGGGGTGGGGGGGGCTCCTCCACACTCTGCACGGTCCCTGCCAAAGCGACTCCCACTTCTGCCTGTTGCAGAAGCCACAGGGCATTGTTTAGTAAAACTGGAATACATGAGTCACACTCCTATCACCACAGCCTGGTCACCTGTTTCATTTTTGCCTGTTTTCCTGTTTTGATCTGCAGTTTTTAACACTCCAGGGCAGACTGGCGATTCTCTTGGCCACATTTCCCCTGGTGGTGCTGTAACCGTGCAACTCAGATTGGGACTTAAACCCACGGTCTTCCAACTGAGATCACACAGCTGGTCTCAGGACTTAATGAAGCTCAGGTTCTTGATGTCTCATAGCAGAAAGAATTCAGTGAGAGACAAAGTGATAGGTAAGAAGTGGATTTATTTAGAGAGATACACGCTCCACAGACAGAGTGTGGGCCATCTCAGAAGGTGAGAAAGGCACCAGGGTATGTCAGTTTTCATAGGGGTGAGTAATTTTACAGGCTAATGAGTGGGAGGAGTATTCCAGCTATTTTGGGGAAGGGGTGGGGATTTCCAGAAGTTGGGCCACCTCCCACTTTTTGACCTTTATGGTCAGCCTTGGAACTGTCACGGCACCTGTGGGTGTGTCATTTAGCTAATGTATGACAATGAGCGTATAATGAGGCTCAAGGGCTACTGGAAGTCGACTCGTCCGCCATCTTGGACCTATTTGGTTCTAATCAGCCTATATGTCATGTCCACAGGCTGTGCCATGCTTTTAAAGGTTGTGCCCTGTTCCCTTCCCTCCTGTTTCAACATTGGTCACCATGGCTGAGACGTGTCGGCCCTCGGTGGGCTTCGATCCCGCCATGCTGACTTCCGTCCGTGTCAGCCTGTGTCCTAAAGCAGGCAATGCCTGGCTCTGAGGGTGGTGGACAGACCGAAGGACAGGAGCAAGTCCCAATCTGTTCAGAGCCCTCAGGGGACCTCCCCCAGTCCGCGTAGAGGCCTTGAACCCAGCTTCCCCATGTTTAAGTCAGGAGGTTGTGATAAAATTGCTGAACCCTACACCACCAGCCCCCCCTGCAGAGCCCCACTCTCCTCAGATGGTCTCCTCTGGAACACCGGTTTCCCCAGTTAGACACCCCCTCCCGACCCCCATCGTCCTGCCAGCTGCTACTCTTTCTCTATTTTGTTCACAAGCATTTCTTGAAAGCCCATGAGATCCTAAGGCAAGAATTGCATTTTAAGATGTGTGTCCATAATGTTTTCAGCCAACAGTTTATCCAAATGAACATTTATCTTTCAAAATAGTGTGTTTGATGGAAAAGACTCCGAAAAGTACAGGTTTCTGGTAACTGACTATACTGCTGAACTGAATGAATAAGCATTTTCAGAACTCTAATGGAAAACTGATGAACTCATAAAAGATCAAGACGAAAAAAAAATTAATTACATGGGACTGAGTGAACTGATGAGAATGATTATAATTTTTGTGACTTTCTGTTTGAATAAAAAAATAAAAAATAGTGTGTTTGGTGTATGTGTCCTTATTTCAACAAAAGACTACGGTTGTTCAGCATGTTCTAGGATTTCTCTGGGAGCATCTTCAGGCCAGGGCAGCTGTGTGTGGAAGCTTTCTGTGCTGGAAGATTATCCTCTTCTGTCGGGGAATTCCTTTTTTTGTGTAATAAGAAGAAAGCAATTTCTATCAGAAATGTTGTCTACAGTTTGAAGTTGGAATGGATTAAACTGAGAGGAAGCAAAAAATTCCTTTAAATGAGGAAAAAGGTCATTTGTTGGAAAAATAATGTCTTTAGATCACGTTTGGTTTTTTTGGTTCTAATTATGATTCCTTCCCCAATCATGGCCTGGATGGGAGGATACAAAGAGGTGAATTGTTTTGCAGAAGGAAGTATTGAATACCTTCCCTCTGCCTGTGGGGGAGGAGAGGGGGGGAAGGGTGGAAAGAGAGGGGGAGGAGGAGTCTGGAGGGAAAGGGGCCTGAGAATGGGGGGAAGCCAGGCCCAAGGACCCAGAGGCCAGAACATCCCTGGCAGTGAACCCTTAAGTCTGTAGGACACTGAAGACTAATATTCAGGTTGTTTCTAATTGTGTGCTGGGCTGAAAAATCCCACCTTCGATCCTAAACCTTTTATGCGTCAAATCTGCTTTGAGGAAATCAAGGAGCAGGAAGTCCCTAGAGCAGAATGTGGAGAAAGGCACCATCTCCCCCCAGCCCTCAGCCCCGAAGAGTTCCTAGGAGACGGTGGGGCAGGGTCTGAAATGTTCAAAATATGTAGGAAAGGACAGAGGGCCATTCCACTTGGGAGCAAAGGAAAGGGTGGTTCCCAAAGGGGCAGGGGCCCCGGGCAATGAGAGGGCAGATGTTTGGGTTGCATTCAGGCCCCCGGAAGCTGGTGATGGGCCAGTTTGCAGCCTGCCTCTGGGCTCCAAGCATGTGGCCTTGATGGTGGGACATTGCCTTGGGCCTCAGATTGTTTTCTGCGAAACACTGGTGACAACACTTAATTCGCTGGGTTGTTGCATGAGCTAAGAAGTATTAAAGAATATTTTTAAAAAAGTAAAATCATACATACATATATACATACATATCATACAAATAAAAAAGCAACACATTTTATGTAATCAATTAATGAGGAACCAGGGAGATGCTACAAGGTAGTTTCGATGGGCACTAGATTCACAGAGATTCACGGTCTCTCCTGGACAAAATTCATGTGCCCTGTGACCAGGAATCACATGTATTCTGTCAGTCCTGCGTGAACTAACTCAGTCTCCCCAGAACGGCAACCCCAGGTTGGTTGCAGGCACACACCTCTTACAATCAGACAACCCTCTCCCTGGGTGACACCCAGAATGCCGTGAAGGGACACTCAGTAATTTTTTTTTTTTCTGCGCAGTAAAGTTTCTCACAATTTTTAGGGCCATAATCTTCACCCCCGATTCCTCTTGGTCACAAAACTACGGTCTCATTAGGTCTGGCCTGATTATTTACTTAGATGCAGTAAGAATGTTCATTAATTTACGGGCCTCCTTAAATTTGCTGTGAGCCATTGAGTAACTGCCAAGGCGCTGGAATTAGCCTCTGTGGGAAGTTTTCATAATGAGTCTCAGCCTGGATTTTTTTTTTATTGAAGTATAGTGGATTTCCAATGTTGTGTTAATTTCTGTTGTACAGCAAAGTGATTCAGTTATACATACATATACTTGCTTTTTTATATTATTTTCCATTATAGTTTATCACAGGATATTAAATATAGTTCCCTGTGCTATACAGTAGGACCTTATTGTTTATCCATTCTACATTCTATATCTAATAGTTTGCACCTGCTAATCCCAAACTCCCCATCCCTCCCCCACCCCCCTCCACCTTGGCAACCACAAGTCTGTTCTCTATGTTTGTGAGTCTCTTTCTGTTTCGTAGATAAGTTCATTTGTGTCATATTTTAGTTTCAACGTATACATGATATCACATGGTATTTGTCTTTCTCTGTCTGACTTACTTCGCTTAGTATGATAATCTCTAGGTCCATCCATATTCTTACAAATTGCATTATGGCATTTTTTTATGGCTGAGTAATATTCTATTGTATATATAGACCACATCTTCTTTATCCATTCATCTGTCGATGGACATTTAGGATGCTTCCATGTCTTGGCTATTGTGAATAGTGCTGCTATGAACATAGTGGTGTATGTATCTTTTTGAATTACAGTTTTGTCTGGCTATATTGCTGGATCATATTGGAATATGATCCAGGCTGGGTTTTTCAAAGCCTCTATTATTTGCTGGGAAACAGACCCCAAGGAACTGTTGCCACTGGATGATTGGAAATATTTCCTCTTTTCTCAAAACTCCTCCGATTGGGGAATGCTCCTGAACTGCAGGGAGCGACCTTCCTCACCACCTGTGAGGCTGGGATGGGCTTTGTGACATTGATTCTGTCTATAAAGTGGCTCATCACACCTGATTAAATGAGAATCATCCCCAAGTATGACATCCCCAATGCACAGTCCAATTATATTCCAGGAAAAAGGAGGACAGTTTCTCATTGAACATATGACAATAACTACATTTCCATGAAAAGTTCAGGGAACTAAGCACGAGTCTCTGAATCCTGGAGTTGAGGGGGTCAGTGATAATTGGATGAAAATGTTTCTTTTCATGCCCAGCTATGAACTGTTTAGCAGCTAAAAACAATGCCCGTTTTCCATCTGAGGTGGTTCTACTCAGTACATAGGTCATCAGACCTGTACAAGATGTTTAGTGTACCATATATGGGTAAGAACTGGAAACAACCTAAATGTCTACCAACAAAAAATGATTAAAGTGTAGTCACACGATGGAATATACAGACAGGAAAAAGAATAAGCAAGAACTATATAGACCAATACGGAGTCATCTCAAAAACAATATGTCCACCACCCTCTCCCCAAAAAAGTAAACTGCAAGAGGAGAGTTACGATTCCAATTTTAGGAAGATTGAAAGCTTGCAAAAAACTATGCCATATATTGCTAATGGATATCCATATATAACAAAGTGTTTAAAAATGCATGGGAGTAACATATATCAAATTCAGATGAATAAGTACAGCTGAGGAGGGAGGAATGTGGGGAGGGGTTATCCAGGGACTTAAGTCATCTCTGGAAAAAAAAAATGTCTCTTTTCAATTTACAAAAGCAAAGTGAATTAAATTGTAGGTTAAGAAGGAAGAGAAAGGGCCTTGTCACAGATCTATAAATGAAAAAGGCGAAAGTAACGTCAGGAATATTCCAAAAAAAACTCCCCCAAAACCCACAAAAAAATGGCTTCATTCAATCCTAAGTAATTAATTCTTGTTCCTTGCACCCTGGGTCAACAGTCTGCTTTCAAGAAGGGTCTCCTCTGAACACAGAGACCTAGAAATCCTGATCTACGGGTTGGTGTGGTCTGATGGCTGTGCAGGGAAGGTCTGCTCACCAGTCCGTCCCCAGGAGGTGGTTTCATGAGGCGTCAGTGGTCTTTTCACGGGGCCCTCAGGCTGCTCTTCACTGCCAAAGACAAAGCATCCGGTCTGTAGCTGATAGCAGAACTTCCAGACCAACAGCAGAGTAAACTAAAGACTAATTTTGTCAATGACAAAAGCTGTGGTTCATTTATGACAGCAACTAGCAATGCAAAAATGGAGGAGAGTAAAAATCTCTATTGGGAAACAACTATTTCATAAGAGTTTTGATCAGTGTTTCCCTGAAGGTAAAATGAATTATGAAAAGCAAGGTCACTGACAAACTTTCAGGGCCTTCCCATAAGGCATGCAATGTCGGGAATATTTATATTGATGACATTTACCAACTTAACCTACAGAAGGCTGAGGGGCTCCTCTGATGTTTCAGCTCCTGCAGTGCAGCTCTGATGAAGGAATGTGGAACCCATTAAACAAACAATTCCTTCTAGCATCTCACTCTCTTGTTTCATAAGGTGAGAGAACAAATCTTTGTGAGTTTCCAGGGCCCCTCTGAGAAGTTTCAAAGAATGTTTTAAAGATATCTGAAAGTTTTATTGTACTGTTTCTGTATTTAGGATCTGATCTTGGGATGGAGAAATCAAAAGAGTTGTCAGAGAGGATCTGGGCACGTGATTAAGGGAATATCAGGCACTGAGAAACAATTCTTGCTCTCCTACTTGGGAATAATAAAAAAATTGTGAAGCCAACATAGAAGGTGGGATGATTCTGAAGAGCTGCATCTCTTTCCCAGGTGAGGCTTTGTGTGTGTTTTGTTTGTTCATAATCAAGGACATCATAAAGTCAACATAAAGCACAGTAATTTTTATGGTAAGATCCAGACTATCTGTTATCTGGGCAGGTTACACGCAAGGTAAAGAGTCACTTTCATATTGTAGACAAAGGCGCTAGTCAGTAAACAAAGGCAGCAAGCTCGTCAATTGTGAGTGAACTTGGCCAATTTTTTAAAATTTAATTTTCATTTTATATTGGAGTATAGTTGATTTACAATATTGTGTTAGTTTCAGGTGTACAGCAAAGTGATTCAGTTATACATATACATATATCCATTCTTTTTCAGATTCTTTTCCCATATAGATTACTACAGAGTATTGAGCAGAGTTCCCTGTGCTATACAGTAGGTTCTTGCTGATTATCTATTTTATATATAGCAGTATGTACATGTTAATCCCAGACTCCTAATTTATCCCTCCCCACCACCTTTCCCCTTTGGTAACCATAAGTTTGTTTCCTATGTCTGTGAGTCTGTTTCTGTTTTGTAAATAAGTTCATTTGTGTCATTTTTTAAAATTCCACATATGTGATATTATATGATATTTGTCTTTGTCTGACTTGCTTCACTTAGTATGATTATCTCTAGGTCTATCCGTGTTGCTGCAAATGGCACGATTTAATTCTTTTTTATGGCTGAGTAATGTTCCATTGTATATATGTATCACATCTTTATCCATTCCTCTGTCAATGGACATTTAGGTTGCTTCCACATCCTGGCTATTGTAAATAGTGCTGCTGTGAACACTGGGGTGCATGTATCTTTTCAAATTATGGTTTTCTCTGGATATATGTCCAGGGGTGGGGTTGTTGGATCATATGGTAGTTCTATTTTAAACATGTTTCATGATTTCTTTTCAGAATCAGGTACTCTAAACCAAGACAAATAAAATTTACTTGTTCAGTTTTGTCCCTCACTGTGCTCTTTCACATTCTGGAAGAAAACTGCCCTTTGCTGCCTCACAAAACAAAAGCACATCTACAGTTGTATTTCTTTGTTACAATTGCTTTGTGTATAACATCAACCACCCATATTAGTGATAACTTTTATCCAAAGTAACTAACTTGTATTTTACAGAAAAAACTGGGGAGGTGGGTGGAAAACTGAGAACTTTCCTGCACAAACCTGTGAGCTGACCAGCAGGGCACAGAAGTCCACGGGCACACACCTCCCTTACTCCTTCTCCTTTTTTTTTTTTTTTTAATTTTTTTACTGGGGTATAGTTGATTTACAATGTTGTGTTAGTTTCAGGTGTACAGCAAAGTGACTCTGTTATACAAATACATATACCCACTCTTTTTTAGATTCTTTTCCCATATAGGTTATTACAGAGTATTGAGTAGAGTTACCTGTGCTGTACAGTAGGTCCTTATTAGTTATCTATTTTATATACAGTAGTGTGCATATGTCAGTCCCAATCTTCCAATTTATCCCTCCCCTCCCTTACCCCCCCAGTAACCATAAGTTTATTTTCTACATCTGTAACTATTTTGGTTTCATAGATAAGTTTGTTTGTGTCATATTTTAGATTCCACTTATAAGCGATATCATATTATATTTGTCTTTCTCTGCCTGACTTACTTCACTAATTATGAGAATCTCTAGGTCCACTGATGTTACTGCAAATGGCATTATTTTGTTCTTTTTTATGGCTGCGTTACTCCTTCTTCAAGTGGAAAATGTGAATACATTTGTTAACATGACTCCCACACAGAGCCTTTCTGTAGCATATAAAAATAAGAAGCAAAAGTACATAGAGTTAAAATTATGCTTAGTAATTTTTTTTCAGTATTCTATCTTAGAAATTACCTATGTAGCCAATGATTATCCATTTTCGCTCCATTCAATATCAGTTTAAAATTTCCAGGATCTGAAAATCTTGGAACTTGACCTCATCTGATATACTACAAAACATGTAAGTTTGTCTGAATAATGATTCAATTTCGAGTAACAGCAATTTACAGTTTTCATAATTGGAATATTACATAAGAGTAATGTTAGCCTTTTGGTCAGTAAGCTATTTAAGAAGTTCAGTGAATTATTCTTTCCGTGAGAAATCAAACCAAATAAAATGTACACTTGCATTATACTGAACACTGACAAATCAAGGAAAAGACCTACCTGTTTTTTAAAACGAAAATTATTAAGCTAACCTGATTTACCTTACTTATGTGAACTTGGATTTATAAAATATTTCTAGGATAGCAATATCTTTATGAAGGATATTTTATTCAAATACATTGAAAGTATCACCACTTAGGAATATTAGATTTATATATTGCTTAATTTTTTTTCTGTAAACAAATCAGAACAGAGTTTCTTTAAGATATAATAATCTAATATAATATATTAACATTTTATGCTCGTACACCAAGAGGTCAAGGTCTTTTTCCATAATAGACCCACAGACACATGAATACATAGATACATAGAGAGATTTGTCTTCAGTTTTACAAGTTCAGTCACAGGCCAAAAGTAAAGACAAAATCTGACCAATCCCAGATCTCAAAGAGCTGGTCTTCCCAGTGGGCACTAAATTCTTAATTGACTTGAGCTCAAAATAGACAAACAAACAAACAAAAAAGGACCAAAAATGTATTAAAGATACATGCACCCCAATGTTCATAGCAGCATTATTTACAATTGCCAAGGTGTGGAAGCAACAGAAGAATGGATGGGGAAGATGTGGTATATATACACAATGGAATACTCCTCAGCCATAAAAAAGAATAACATTTTGCCATTTGCAGCAAAATGGATGGGCTTGGAGGCCATTATGCTAAATGAAATACTTAAATCAGAGAAAGACAAATGCTGTCTGATATCACTTATATGTGGAATCTAAAAAATACAACAAAGTAGTGAATAAAACAAAAAGAAGCAGACTCATAGAGAATGAACTAGTGGGTTACCAATGGGGAGGGGCAATATAGGAGTGGAGGGAAAAAAGGGTTATTATGGGAGTATACAAAATCATACGTGTGAAACTTTTGAAAATTGTAAAGCACTATAGAATTTAAACTATTGTTCATTCAATTAAAAAAAAAGTTAAATAAAAAAGCACTAACAAGGTGGATTTTCTGTTGTCTCTCACCAGAAGGGACTAGATCTCTATCATCCATCTACAGAGATCACCAAATGCTCAGACCATAAAACCAAATTCCCAACCACTGTTGCCAAGAATGGAGGATAACTTATCAGTCATGCATGAACCAGAAACAAAAACATAAACACAGATTCAGTAAAGATTATAAAAATAGAAGTAGGGAAACAAAGAATGGATCAAGTCAAAGTTCTGTTGCTGATTGGGACTCACCCTGGGGCTAGAATAACCGTGTCTTAGCTCAGCAGCCCAGGAAGTGCCCCTCTCCAGCACACAGTTTACCTCACTCTGTTTGGTGAATCCACCATGTATCTCAGTGGGACCTCTGAGACTGCTAAAGGATAATTTTCCAAGAGGTGAAATCATGACTCTCACACAAATATAAAATGAATACCTGTCAAAGATTTTATTTAACTACAAATTAATGAGCGCCAGTTCAAATGATAAATGGATTTACAGAGATTTATATTCTCCATTGGATAAAACCCATTTGTGTGGCTGTGAACATCTTTGGCATTACTAGGACAGAAAACACCCGCATCACCATCAACGCTCTGCAAGTTAATTTCTGTCTCTTCAGAGTTGCCAAATGGACCCCCCTCCCCGCAAAAAAAAAAAAAAAAAAAAAAAAAAAAGACAGCCCAAGGCGTGCATCACCATAGAATCAGAGAGCTCCTGGAGGGTCCGCTAGCCACCAGCCAGAATTCCATGGTAAGGATACCTTGGAATCTTTTTTTCCCATTCCAGAGTCTTTTGCGTGACAGAAGGATGCAGGAGGTGCACCTGCCACAGAGGAGAGGCCAGCTAAGTGGCAACTACTGGTCAGTCCAGTCATCAGGAGTCACCAGGGGCTTAGAGATATTTTCAAGCCAGGAAGGAGTTATGGCCCCAGGATGTCGTACATACTTGGCTTCTGCCTTGGCTCCTCTGAGTTGACTTCTTTCTTCCTGGGGAAAGAGATTGAGGGTGGGTCTAGGAGAGGGTGAAAGTGGAGGCAGTGGAATTAATTAAACAAACCTCAGTTAAAAATCAAAGTCTGGACAGGCCTGAAGGGGGAGCTCTCACACCTTGCCTTGCATCCTCAGTTGCTTCCAAACAGGACGAGACCTATGCCTTACACCTTGGGCAGGAAGGTGTTGCCTACTTTACTATCCAGCAGGAAGAAGAAAACTTCTGTCCACCCTACAACAGCTCAGCCAATCAGAGACTGTAGCATTCCAAACAGTGAGAAGCCTTCATCCTTTGGACTCTCAGCTTCCTCCAGTGGACTTTGTATCAAACCAAACTTGGGTCCCCTTGCCTGTGCGCAGTAAAGCCAATATACTGACACTGGGCTGTGGTGAAGGAAAGTGCAGTGTTTATTGCAGGGCGTCCAGCAAGGAGTCCAGGGAGCTAGTGCTCAAAACACCTGGACTCCCTGATGGCTTTCAGAGAAACGTTTTTAAAGACAGGGTGAGGGACGGAGGTTGTGGGGTGTGTGATCAGCTCGTGGACCTTCTTCTGATTGGTTGGTGGTGAGGTAATTGGGAGTCAGCATCATCAACCTTCTGGTTCCAACCAGTCTGGGGTCTACATGCTTGTGGGCAGCATGCAGTTAACTTCTCCCACTCAGTGGGGGTTTCAGTATCTGCAAAACAGCTCAAAGGACATGGCTCAGAATATTATCTATAGCCCTTGAGGAGGAACTAAAGGTCTTTGACTTTGTTTAATGGCTAAAGTATCATTGTTTTGTCTTGCTTGACTGTTTTCCTTTCTGCATTTTCTCACTTCTCTGATTAAATTTAGTCTTTGGAACTTGGGGAAGGCTTAGGAGGCTAACTTTTTTTTACACACAAGAGGCAGGCGGAGGACATGGGTGAGAGGAGTCTGATCCAGGAAGGCCCCTAGAGTCCTGCTCAGTTACAGACTCTGGTTATTTCAGCCCCTCCCAACTCCCCTCTTTTCCCTATAAAAGCAAGATCTCCTTCTTTGTTCTCTGGATTTGCCTATTGTCCATCATAGTTGGCATGTCCTTCATTGCAATTCCTCTGGCTATTCTTGAATAAACTCGCCTTTGCTGGTGAGATAACTGACTATTATATTATTAAAGTTGACTAGGGGGACACCAGCTAAGGACCTGGGCCTGCTGGCTTCCTGCAGGGATGTGTAGCTACCGCCTCTATTCCCCCAGTTTTTCTGGAAAGTTGCACAGAATATTCACAAATAAAATTTTATCTTAAATGTGTTGGAGGAGTCTGCACAGGACTGAATACTGTAATAATTTTAAAAAAATGCATATACTACTTTTCTTCTTACAGAATTGAGCTGAAAAGTTTTTAACAACCAAAATGGCACAACAGTGACCAATGAGCCCCTGTGCCGACCAATGAGAATGGATGTGAGCTGCAAAAGCAATAGTTCGGTTTGGTCAGACCAGTTCCTTCCTGTGAATTTCAGCCTGTTCATGACAGAAAAGTCAGAAAATGCCCCAAAGGAACCCAGCCTCAGTTAATATTTTGTGTCTATAATTTGAGGTCTTTCTATTTGTCAACTGAAAAAAATATGTACAGCCTAAAATTTGAGAATTATGTTTTATTCAGCAGACATTCTGAGGACTTCAAGCCAGGGACACAGCCTCTCAGATGCTCTGAGAGATTGCTCTGAAGAGGTCAGGGGGTAGCCGGGATCTATAGGAGTTTTAGCAACAAAGACCAGGTAGTCAGTCAGAACATCAAAAGATTACTGTTTTTTTTTTTTATAAATTTATTTATTTATTATTTATTTTTGGCTGTGTTGGGTCTTCGTTGTTGCACATGGACTTTCTCTAGTTGCAGCGAGTGGGGTTACCCTTCGTTGCGGTGCATGGTCTTCTCATTGCGGTGGCTTCTCTTGTTGCGGACCATGGGGTCTAGGCGCACAGGCTTCAGTAGTTGTGGCACGCGGGCTCAGTAGTTGTGGCTCGTGGGCTCTAGAGCACAGGCTCAGTAGTTGTGGTGCACGGGCTTAGTTGCTCCGCGGCATGTGGGATCTTCCCGGTACAGGGCTCGAACCCGTGTCCCCTGCATTGGCAGGTGGATTTTTAACCACTGTGCCACCAGGGAAGTCCCAAGATTACTGTTAATTAAAGAAAACCAGACATCTCAGGTTAAGGCATTTAGCGCTCTTCTACATATGGGAAGATGCAAGAGTCTGGGCTCATTGAAATCATTCCCTTGATATGCACCTCAGCTCTCTGGGGCCAGCATCCTGTGCTTTCTCATCCTGGGTCTCCTCAGGGTGCATCGTTGGGGGTGGCTGCAGCGGCTGACTGCTAGATGGTGGGCATCTGTCTCTATCCTGAGTTCCCTCAGGGCTCACCTTGGGGGAGGCTGTAATGTGATGGCTTGGTGGCTGCAGCATCTTTTGTTTACTGATAGGTCAGGCAACATCTTTTCATTCACATACTTACCTATATTTTACTACATCTATACTTTTAAGTATGGATTAACAGTATCTGTTATATTGCAATTAAAATCAATCAGCTACATGCATATGTGAAACACCCTTCTTAAGTCTGATGATTATCTATAGGCTGTGTGGATCTAGTATCATTCACTAATGTTTTCTCCTGCTGTTGGACTCTAACAAACTTCATGTCTGTAACATAGTCTCTGTTTACCTCCTTATTTATTTCCTCAGAATACATTTTTGCTCCCCCAACACTCTCCCGGCACCAGTTCCTCCCGGGCTGGGGACCTGTTCTTTCAACATGTGTTTCCATCCCTTGGTGCTGTTCTTTACCCTCAGCCTGCGGATGGTGGGGCCCTCTGGGGTACTTGGGTTCTTGCATTCTCACTCTTGTTCTGATCTCTGTGCAGGAGGCTCTGCATGCAAGGCTGGGGTTTAAAGCCCACCCTCCATGCTGTGTGCATCCAGGCCTGCCCTGCTGGTGCTGGGAGCCTCCTTCTCTCCCCTTCTTTCACCCTGCAGTCCCCACCCCTCCCCCATGAGTCTTGCAATAACTGATCAGTCCTTCCATTACTGAGTAGCTGCTGCAGGTGGCCCTGTGCTCCTCTGTGTTACTTTAATACGACCTCATCAGTCTTTGACAGCTCCCTTGTTTTCTTTTTTCTTTTTTGTATTTATTTGTTTATTCTTTTTCTTTTTGTTAAATTGAAGTATAGTTGCTTTACAGTGTTGTGTTATTTTCTGGTGTACAGCAGAGTGATATTTTTCACTCTTTATTATGAAAAATTTCAAGCAGAACAGTAAACAGAATGGTATAACAAAACTCCATGTATCCATTACCTAGATTGAATCATTGTTAACATTTTTTTATACTTACTTTTTTTGGCACAAGTATTTTAAAGTCAATTACAGATATTGTGACATTTCAATGTGAATCTTTTTTAAAAGTGACATCTACCTACACAGACACAAAGCTATCATCACACCTAAGAAAATCAACAAAAATTTCCTAATATCATCTTATACCCAAAACATGTTTAAATTCCCCCCATTTATACCCCCCCAAATATCTTACAGTTGGTTTGTTCAAACAAAGATCCAATCAAGAACCACTCGTTGCATGCAGCTGCAGGGATGTCTAGGTATCTTGTAATCTAGATATTGCACTGTCCAAAATGGTAGGCATTGGCCACATGCGGCTATCTGAATTAACTGAAAATAAATAAATAATAAAAATGAAATAACATAAAAAATGCAGCTCTTAAGTCTTACCAGCCACACTTTCGGTGCTTAACAGTCACACCTACCCGATAGAACATTTCCATCATCACAGAAAATTCTACTGGGCACTGCTTGTCTAGAACATTCCCCTTGTTCACTCTGACATCTTTTTATATATAATATTGACCTGTTGAAGGGATCTGGCCAGTTGTTACATAGAATACCCACCTTCTGGATCTGTCTGATTATTTCTTCGTGGTGTCATTTAATTTGTTCCTCTACCCCCTGTTTTGCCTATAAACTCCAAGTCAGAGCTAAAAACTCAATTAAATTTAATTCTTAGAATCAACAGGGAGAGCATCAATTGTTGCATGAGGGTCAGGGGTGATTTTCCTACAAAGTGTGTGCTGGCAGTATTGTGGCGTGATCAGGTGCTCTTCCCTTCATTCTGAACTTGTCCAGTACAGTCATGCACTGTCCTAGCCTCGCGGTTTTGATATTCAAATTGTGTTACTCTACTGCCCATAGGAATTTTCCAGAGTCACCGTTATAAAATTTTCCAAAGTCACACCTAAAAAATTTTGCCCCTTCTACAAGACCTTAATTTGGCTCAGCGGTATCCAAGAATCAGTGAAACAGAACAGCAAGCTACCTGACCGCCAGGAGACAGGCTCCCACGGCAGAGAGAGGTGCCTGAGTGGGGATGAGGGTCATACACGACAAGCCCAGCAATGACCATTCTCATGGTGGCAACTCCAGCTGCCTCATGTGTGCTCATAACACTGGGATCTCAATGGGATTTTAAAAAATACCTCATTTAAGGAACTAAGATAAACAAAAATCAAAATTTTTAAGAGAAACCATAGGACAGGATTTTTTGTTATTTATTTGGAATCTTCACTTCTAAAAATTATTAAAATGACTTGAAAAGTAGAACTCATAAGGGAAAGTCACTATAAAGGTTCAAACCAGTACAGGGGACTGATTGAATAAACTGTGCTCACTGACTTATTTCTTTGCCTTATCAGTATATAGAGATATTTCTAATTATAGCTGCTCAGTACTCCTTTGTGTGGTGGAAACACAGCTTATAATTGTAAACCAGGTTTTATTTAAGATAAGATGAAATAATGTTATTTTTATAATTCTTAGCTTTATTTTCCAAAATAAATCTAACTAGAAGCTTTTCCCCCTAATATTTCCTCTAAACTTTAGTCTCTGCTTTACGCAGATTCACTTTTAGGGACTTTTTTTGGATGCCAGTAGTTTTGAGTAACAGCCTGAGTGCTCACACTTTTACAAGTAAGAATTCTAAAAAATTCCCTTTGAAAACGAAAGCAGAAAAATTCCTTTTGAAAGCGAAGCCAAAGCCCTAAATTTTTTTGCTTCTTGGTCACGGCCAAGTGGCCACGCTGGGCCATTTCCCCCCTGACTCATGCATCTCCTCTGCTGGGTGCCTGGTTCCACTGTGAGCTCTGCTTTTGCCAGCTGTGTCCCTGGGCAGTGCCTTGGCTTCCTGTCTGTCAAATGGGGGTAACACTGGTCTCCCAGGCGGTAGTGAGGATTAAATGAGCTGGTACTGCCGACCCAGAGCAGCTGTGGGCTGGCCCTGAGAGGCCCTGGGTGAAGCCAGCTCCCCAAGTAAGACATGCTGGGTATACCATCCTTCCAGGGCTTCCTCTAGCAAACAAATCCCACTGAAGGAATTTCCAAAGCAGATTAACTAGGGCTGCAGGGGTCTGGACAGCTGTGGGAAGGGCCACAGCGATGGTCACTAGAGCCCAGGAAGACTAAATGGTCTGAGCAAAGAGAGGGTATTTGAAGAGGTTGTTTTGGTGGATAAATTTTTTAAAATTAATTTTACTGAAGTATAGTTGATTTACAATGTTGTGTTAATTTCTGCTGTACAGCAAAGTGATTCAGTTATGCACATATACATTCTTTCTCTTACTCTTTTCTGTTATGGTTTGTCACAGGGTATTGAATATAATTCCCTGTGCTATACAGTAGGACCTTGTTGTTTGTCTGTCCTATATATAATAGTTTGCATCTGCTAATCCCAAATTCCCAATCCACCCCTCCCCCAATCCCCTCCCCCTTGGCAACCACAAGTCTGTTCTGTATGTCTGTGAGTCTGTTTCTGTTTTATAGATAAATTCATTTGTGTCATATTTTAGATTCCACATATAAGAGATCTCATATGGTATTTGTCTTTCTCTGTCTCACTTACTTCACTTAGTATGATAATCTCTAGGTCCATCCATGTAGCTGCAAATGGCATTATTTCATTCTTCTTTATGGCCGAGTAATATTCCATTGTATATATGTACCACATCTTCTTTATCCATTCCTCTGTCGATGGACATGTAGGTTGCTTCCATGTCTTGGCTACTGTAAATAGTGCTGCTGTGAATGTTGGGGTGCATGTATCTTTTTGAATTATAGTTTTCTCTGGATATATACCCGGGAGTAGGATTGCTAGATGATATGGCAACTCTATTTTTATTCTTTTGAGGAATCTCCATACTGTTTTCCACAGTGGCTGCACCAATTTACATTTTGGTGGGTAAATACTTCTTTAACTTCCAAGCAATATTACAGTTCTTCGGGCAAAGGAGTGAGCCTGACTCTGGCCTCATTCCAGCCCCACTGGAGGCCATGGCCTTGAGTGAACGCGCTCCCTGGGAGCTGCTATAAGGTGCAGTGACCGTTCATATGCAGATGACTAGCCATTTCTCTTTATCTCCAGCCCAGACCTTTCCTCTGAGCTTTAAACATAAATATGCAGCTGCCTACCTGGCTGTTGTTATGGATTTCTCAAAGGCACCTCAGATCTAGCCCAGCACATAAGACAAAATGCAGGGCTTGTGGCCCCGCAAACCTTCTCCTCCTTCAGTGAGAGGCATGCTTTCCATCCAGAAGTGGGGAGTCATTTTTACCTCCTTCCTCTTCCTCCTCCTGCCTTCCAGAACCAATCTTAACCAAGTCTAATCAGTTTCTGCTCTATTGCCAGCCTGCCTACACTCTTGTCCCATTTCTGTCCCCTGCAATCTTCCAAAACTATGGATCTCCTTACATCAACCCTCTGCAAACAGTTCCTCAGTAGCTGCCCATTGCTCTCCCCTTTAAAAACCACAGCCCCTAACAGGGCCTTCAAGGCCTGATGTGGTCTGACCCTCGCCGACCGCTCCTGCCTTATCTTGTCCCATTCTCCGTGCTGACTCAAGTTCCACTGAGGAAAATGGACTTGGCCAAGAAGGGAGTTAATTAGCCTTGTGGAACACAGATCTCAGGAGAAGAGGATTTGCCTGGTTGATTATCACAAATCTACCACTTGGAAAACAGGAGGGCTGTCATTTGTGGGAACATGGGATTTTGACACTAAACTGGCTCATTGAGCTGCCATTGCCTCCTTTTTCTGGTTTGCAAAACCCAGGAGCCATATATTGGTGCCTTAGGGTGTGTTTGTGGATTGACATCTGTGACGGTTCTGACCTGGTTTTGCAGTCTATTGGCTTTAAGTTGTTCCTTGAACCTGGATAGTAGTGGACCAATCTTCAATTACCGGCTCCTTTGTTTAATAGTTCTATGACCTTGAGTAAGATCATAACCTCCCTGACACTCAGTCTCTTCAACTATAAAACAGAAATAATTCTACCTGTTCTGTTTGCCCCAAAGAGTTGCTCTGAGGCTCAAAGAACCCATGCAGACAATGTGTTGGATAAGGTGACCCACATAGGTTATTGGTCCAAGCTGGGCCAGGTTTGAGAGGGGCAGGGTGTGTTATTCATAACTACAGAGGGACAGTAGGTACAAATGGGGCAATGCTGAGCAAATTGGGACTCCTGGTGACCCTGAGTATGGAGGGCGACCTTTCTGCACACTTCGGCCTTTGCTCTGCCAGATGATGACAGTGGGGCAGGTGAGTAGGGCTGCCATGCCTGGAATGAGTTTGTAAATTGACATGTGCTTTAGTCCCCCAAGGAGATTATTTCCACTCTTCGGGGAATCCAAGATAAATAGTGGATTTGTTTTTGGAAGCTACTAAATTACTCACTATGGTTCTGCTACTGTGTCTGGCTGATTACAAATATTAGCTGTTTGAAGGGAAAGCCTTCATATCAGGACAAGCACTGCATCTGCGAGCGGGGAGTCCTTGCATAAGCTCCTGCAATCACTGGCTTGGACCCAGTCCTTTCTCTTCTCTTTAATCTTTGCATCTTCTCCACTTCTCTCTCACTCTCTCTCTCTCTGCCTTTGTCTCTGTGTCTCTCTTCTTTCTCTCTGGTCTCCTCTCCTCTCCTCTCCCAAGACCGTCTTCATTGTTCATGGTTCAGGTTGATTTGTCATCCCTCTTGCACAAAACATGGCAGGGAATGGCTTGGTCTAGAGCCCCCTCCATTGGAAGGTCCAAGAAGGTTACTTTGGGGGCAGGGCTGGCACTAGGGTCAGGGAATGAGGGAGTTGCCTTGGGTGCAAAATTTAAAATGGCACCCAAAAAACTCAGGAATCAAGATATATATTATGTTAATGCAATGTTAAAAAAAATTAAGGGACTTCCCTGGTGGCATGGTTGTTGGGAGTCCGCCTGCCAGTGCAGGGGACGTGGGTTCAAGCCCTGGTCCAGGAGGATCCCACATGCCGTGGAGTAGCTGAGCCCGTGACCCACAACTACTGAGCCTGCGTGTTGCAACTGCTGAAGCCCATGCTCCACAGCAGGAGAAGCGACTGCAATGAGAGGCCCGCACACGGCAACGAAGAGTGGCCCCCACTCGCCGCAACTGGAGAAAGCCCGTGCACAGCAACAAAGACCCAACACAGCCAAAAAAATAATAATAATAAAAAAAAATTTAAAAAAAATTAGGGTCAAATTTTCAAGGTGAACCAAAAATAACAAAATTTTAAATAAAAAGACAGGATCAGTGCCAAATCATACTGGAGCTTAAGGCAAAAAGAAAAATCAGTAATATTGATGCTGTCTTTAATGGAAAATTTGATATTTTGTGTATCATGGATTTTTTGGTTGTGTTTTGCATTAACTCTGTCACGGGGAGAAGGGGCTCTACAGCTGAAACTCCACAGGCACTCCCTCACCCCGCTACTCTTGAAGGTGTCTCAGTAGAAGGGCTGGGTCCAGGAGTGAACCACCCACTTCGTGCCACAAAGTGCAGAGGGAGAGCAAGGACAAGACAGAGTTCCCGCGGGGGCTGTAGAGGGGGAGAAGGCCTGTCCTTTAAGCTGGAGGCAGGGGACAGGGCAGCTGCAGGCATGGGAGGGCCCAGCACTCCCTCTGGGCTGCGTAAGAAGAGGGACTGCAGGCTATTTGTGAAAAGACTTGGATTTCATGCCGTGAGCGTGGAGACTGAAGGCCTTGAGGCACTGGGTTGCCTGCACTCAGGAGCGCCCGCCCTCAGAGAACGGGACGCGCTGGCCGGTCAGGAGCCCCCAGGCCAGCTGGGGAAGCAGGGTCTGGAAGGACATCCACCCTACAGCCCCCTTTGTGGGGATACAGAGCTGTCCTCTCACTCACACTCCCTCAAGCGCTAAAATCTGTGCTAGAACTTTCCCCAGGCCAAGGCTGTGGTGAATTCTGGAGATCCAGGGCCACTCCTCCTGGGGTCTTTCCCTCCGGGGGAAAGAGGGACTCTGGAGAGACTCAGAACCTCTGCTGGCACGGCTGTTCTGTGAATTAGAATGAGATTCCCTGAGGCGGAGGGCAGGGGAAGGCCCCCCGCACGGTGGCTGATGTGAGCAGAGTGGTGCCTGCCCCCCGCCCCTCGGAAAGCACCATAAGCAGACAGGTTAGGGGGTCCCTGGAGAAAGAGAACCCCGCATGGCTTTCTTGACATAAGGGAAGCCATTTTGGCTTAAGCCATTTTGGGATCTAAGCCTGGCCACAAAGTTTGCCCGTGAACAGGTCTCAGTAATTAATGATCTTAAGGGGACAAAGGAATGCAGGAACAGAGAAAAGGCAGTCAAACCATCGAGCAGTGGTAAAGCAGAGCCCTAGTTCCTCCTCAAGGACTATACATAATAATAGATCTTTGAGTTCTTCAGGAATCAAGGTCCCCACCCAGGTGGAGGATGGAATGATGATATTGACCCTCCTGACTTCAATCAACTAAAGCTTGGACTCTGTCAACCTTTGCCCCAGCATAAATTCTATGCTGAATTCTCCTCTGCTCAAGCCCCTTCATGAATATGCATGTTCCCTTAGCTTAAAACTTCCCCAATTTTGCTGTCTGGGGAGACACTGCTTTGGGAAAGATCCCCGGCGCTCTCCTTACTTGCTGCAAGTAATCATAAATACTTCCTTCTCCTGAGCTTTGGCTTGGTTGTGTCTATTGGTTCGACACCCACCAAGAGGCGAACTCAGTTTTCGGGTAACAGCACCTTGGGGCAGAGTGTGGTCTGTCCTGACGTGGGCCGGACGTTGCCCTGCAGATGGGTCTGGTAAGGGTCCCAGGTCATCAGGTCACTGGGGCTTCAGCCTGGGGTTGCGTCCAGCCCAATGCGCCCCTGGACAGAGCAGCCTGCCGGGGTGGGGAGTAGGGCCTGCCTGTCTGTCCCTGCGTCCTTCCCCACGGCAGTCCCACAGGGCCCCTTCGTCCAGCCCTGGCTGTGCACCAGGAGGGATGGAGGCCGCTCCCGTTGTGTTTGTGGCCCCCTCTGAAGCTGCCCTGCAGGTCCTCGGAACTCCCTTGTTGGCCCTAGGAGCCCCCCCCTCCCCCTGCCCAGGACCGCCTTGTCCCCAGGAGGGCCACACTGCCCTTCTCTGTCCCTCCATGCTCTCACGGCATGGAGGCGGGGCTGGGCTTCGGGCCACCCAGCCGTGTTACTGAGCACAGCGCTGCAGAGCCGCCCGCAGCTGTGGGGTGTGCTGTCCTGGAAACAGACTCTGCCGGGAGTTTATTTGGGAGGTGACCCCGAAGGGAAGCAGGAGAGAAGGAATGAGGCAAACCAAGATTGGGAAGCAGACAAAGCCCGTATCAGGTAGGATTCTGTGGGCAATGGGGTCACTCCCAAAGACTGTCCTTAGGGAGGTCTGGAGTTGGAGCATTTACTGCTCTCGTCCCTCACAGGCTGGGATGGCTCTGGGGACCATTAAGGACCTGGGCAAAGGGGGACAGACACGCAGCAATTCCTGCTCACCCTGTAGGCTTGGGCCTGGCACCAACTCTGCCCTTGGAGCATACTGACTGAGGACTGATTTCGTACCTGAGCACCTGTGGGCAGGACCATAGGACTCCCTCTCATCTTCCTCTTGGCTCCACGGTAGGTCCATGGTCTGGCCTTCAGCCTGGCCCACACCAGACCCCCAGGATCTGCTTTTGACTGATTAGAGGAAAGTGTGATGCAGTCCTGGCACTAACCACCCGGACTTAGCGCAGCCCTCACAGGCCGAGGACACCCTCCTCCACGAGACTCCCCTCTCTTTAAATACCAGCCACAGGCTCTGGGTGGGGGGGGTCCCAGGCCATCTGTGCTTCTGACCAACCAGCTACAAATTCAGGGGTTCCCATGATCACCTCAGGTTCAATAATTCGCTAGAATGGCCCACAGAACCCAAGAAAGTGCTATATGTATCATTACAGTTTTATTATAAAGGATACAATTCAGCCAAATGAAGAGATGCGTAGGGTCCGGCCTGGGAGGGCCCCAAATGTGAAGCCTCTGCACCCCCAGGATGTGCCACCCTCCTGGCACATCGATGTGCTCACCAGACAGGAAGCTTCTACTGGGATTCCATTACATGGGCACGGTTGATTGAGTCATGGCCATGTGGTTGAACTTGATCTCCAGCCCTTCCCCGCCCAGAGGTCAGAGGTTGGGCTGATCTCAAGGGGCTCAAAGCCCAACCCTCTAATCACACGGTTGGTCTCTCTCCCATCCTGAGACTATCTCAGGGCCCATGTGAGTTACCTTGTTAGCATGAACTATCAGGGTGCACCACGAATAACCAAGATACTCTTACTACACAGGAATTCCAGGGATTTAGAGGTTACTTCCCAGAAACCTAGAAAAAGGCCAGCCCAATTCTTTATTATACAACGTATGCCCATTCTGGTTTGTTAGTGGCTGCTTTCAAAATTGTGCCGAGAAAGATTCCGAGGCTAGTCTCAGGATCAGTAGAGAAGAGTGTCACGGTGGGCGGAGGTGGTGGCAGGGCTCGCGTCCCTCTATGACAACCTTGCATAGTTAGAATTATCATAAAGAGAGGCAGCTTTGTAGACGCTGGAATATCTTTATAATTTAACCAAGGAATCGGTTAGCACAGCTCAGTGAAACGCTTGGAATGTAGGTTTCTGTGACACAATAAAGAAGCCCCTTTCCATGGTGGCTATAGTATTAATTTCCATTTATTAACTGCCTGTTGGTTTCCAGAAGCTGTACTGGGTACTTTACATATAGTCTCTCATTTAATCCTCATAGCATCCGCAAAAGCACATGTTATTATTCCTGTTTTTCTTGACAACCAAGCTGAGACTCAGAGATGTCGAGTAACTTACCCAAGGTCACACAATCTCTGCTCTGGTCACATCACTGCTCTGTCTTACTGGCAAACTTCTACAAGCTGCAGGCATGAGACTGGTCGAGGTAAGTGGAGGGTTTATTCTAATATCATCCACAATGATCTAAATACGGTGGATGGGCCCGAGACCCGTAGAGACCAAGAGAAAGGAGAGCTCAGGCTGAGCTGATCCAAGAGGGCTTCCTGGAGGAAGCAGAGTGTGAGGAGAACCCTGAAAGGAGAAAGATCATTGGTGTTTGGGTAGGAAAAAAGGAGGGGATGATCATCCTGGGAGGCCCTGGTTGAGGGGAGATAGCACGTGGGCAGTGGAGGGTGGGGCGAGGGTGTGTGTGTGGGCCCAGAGGCTGCAGAGCAGCAGAATGATACCAGAACAGTCCAAGTGGTCCTAGGTCTGCCGTGCTCAGACCGGAGCTAACAGCCTGCAGAGGTAATCTCAGTTCACGCCCATTTCACAGGGGAGAAATCGGAGTGAGAGAAGTGCTGGGGCTTACCCCAGATCACCCAGGAGGAGAGGAGGGAGCCAGAACTGGGGACCAGACTCTCTGAGCGCTGAGCTGGGGGTGGGGGCGTGTGAGATCAGGATGACCCACCGGGTGTGAGGGTGTTGATGGGCGGTCACAGGAGGCTGAGGAGGTCTCTGCCAGCGCCTGGGCAGGGGCAGTGTGCAGGCTGAGAGGCTGGCGAGGCGCGTTGAAGGGTCACCAACCGGGGCTGTGGGCTGAAGAGGAGAGAAGCCGCGGGGAGGGCTTTCACGAGGACCCTGATGATTTTACCACGTCCTCGCACACGTGCCCCTGTCCCCAGGGCCTGCCGGTCTGTGCCCACATCTGCGAGGGAGCTGTGTCCTCTGGGCTGGTACTTCCTGAACTGCACGTGCGGGGGTTACTTTCAGCTGCCTGTCTAATTGTTCATCGGGATGGATGCTAATGAGGGCTCTTGTTTACATCGGATGATATCAGAATAAATCCCGGGTGGGAGCCCGCAGTGTGGCTGATGGGAGAAGTCAGCAGGAAGAAAGCACGCCTTTGGGGGCCCCCGCGGGCGGATGTGGTGGGCCACGCTGAGCCCCACCCACCCTGAGCCCCGCCCACCAGCTGTCAGTCACCGCTTTAACTGCGTACTACCGTGGAGCGATTTCTTGAAGTCTTCATAGACAACTGCTGTCACCTCGGGTCACAGAAGGGTCTTAGCTGCTAGCAGTAAAGCTCCCAAGCCCAGTAGCTTCTCCGGCGCAGGGGGCGACTGGTGCAGGAGTCAGGCTCAGCTCCATCCCGTGCTGTTCTCTCCTCTCTGCCTTCTGCCAGGTCTGGGAGCAGCCCTCAGGCTGGGGGCAAGTTTCAGCCTTCGCCTCTGTGCCTCACAATGTCCAGAGGAAGAGAAACCATCTCATTCATTCATTCATCCAACAAATATTTACTGGGTGCCTACTGCATGTGTTATACTGTTCTAGGTGCTGGAGTTAAATCAGTGAACAAAACCGGCGGAGATGCCTTGCCCAGGAGCCCATGTTCCAGCAGGGGGCGGTAGACAGTAACTGTAGCCAATCTATTCCATAGGTGTTAAAAGTGATACGAATAAGGAGAGAGAAGGGGACGACAGGGTGCAGGATCCCACAGGGCCATCAGGGCAGGCCTCACTGAGAAGTTTTCTGGAGGAAGAGCGCTCCAGACCGAGAGCAGCTGGTGCAGAGACGTGAAGGTGGGTGTGTGCCTGGGTGTCCCAGGAGCAGCGAAGGGGTCCGTGTGGTTGCGGTGAAGGTTGGGGAGGGGAGGCAGCAAGAGATGCTGGTGGGGGTGATGGGACCAGGTGGTGGCCACTGTTAGGACTTTGAGTGAAATGGGGGTCATGGCAGGGTTCTGAGCAGAGGAGTGACATAATGTAACTTGCATCACTCAAGGCTCCCCTTGGCTGCCATGGCAACAGGGGGACCCATTAAGAGGCTATGACAGTCATCTAGGCTTGGACCAGAGTGATAACAATGGAGGTGGTGGGCGCGGTCAGGTTCCGGACACATTTTGAGGTCAAGGCCAACAGAATTTCCTGAGGAAGAAAGTAGGGGAGGCTGACTCCGGGTTTTTGGTTTGACCACTGGAGGAGAGCTCCTGTTGGACCTGTTAGGGATGATTTGCCCATGAGGCACTGGGTGGAGATGTGGAAAAGGCAGGGGTCCAAGTGGGCCTGGAGTGTGGGGGATTTGTCTGGGGTGGAGATCTAAATTCGAGAGCTGTGGGCAAATGGGTGGTCTTTGGTTATGTCCTGAATGAAACTAAGGGGTGGGTGTGGAAAGAGAAGGGCACTGGTGCTGGACACGGGGCCCCCACCAGGAAGTCAGAGAGAAGAGGACTCAGCAGAGGAAATGGGTGTGGAGACAGATATGGAGCAGCGGTGGGGAAGGAGAAAAGCCAGGAGACTGGTGAGGCTGTGATATTGTGATTAATAATAAGACATACATATTTGGTCTTTTTCCCCTTTTCTGGCACAGAGCTCCTAAAACCCTTGGAACTTGTTATGTTAATGACGTGAATTTTGGAAAGACTTAAAGATAGGGGCTGGTGGCCAGGGGAACCAACCGTGTGATGAGAGAATTGGAACTTTAAGTCCCATGTCCCCTGACCTCCAAGGAGGGGGGAGGGGCTAGAGTTGAATCAATCACCATGGCCAATAATTTAATCACCCATGCCTATGTAATGAAGCCTCCATTAGAAACCCAAAAGGACAAGGTTCAGAGAGTGTCTGGGTTGGTGCACGTGTGAAGATTTGGGGAGAGTGGCATTCTCAGTGATAGCATGGAAGCTCGTCCTCCTTCCCAAATGCCTTGCCCTACACTTCTCTTCCATCTGACTGTTCCTGAGTTACATCCTTTGTAATAAACCAGTGACCTAGTAAGTAAAATGTTTCTCTGAGTTCTATGAGCCAATCTATAAGTTAGTCAAACCTGAGGAGGGGGTCATAGAAACCTCCAATCTATAGCCAGTTGGTCAGAAGCACAGGTAACAGCCTGGACTTGTGATTGGCATCTGAAGTGGGGGGGGGGGGGCAGTCTTGTAGGACAGAGCCCTTAACCTGAAGGATCTGACACTATCTCCAGGTTGATGGTGTCAGAACTGAGTTAAACGGTAGCCCACCCAGCTGGTGTCCGAGAATTGCTTGTTGGTATGGGGAAGAAAACCCCGCACGTGGGAAGCGGTGCTAGAATCTTAGATGTTTTGGAAGCGAGTGAAGAGAGGGCATGAGGGAGGGGGCCTATCTGCTGTGTCCAGCGCTGCCCAGAGCACGGGGAGGAGGAGGATTGAGACAAGATTTAGCCACATCAGGTATTGTGAGCTTGAAAGGGCAGCGAGAGGGGAGTGGTTGGGACAGAAATCCCAATGAGGGGGGTTAAGAGGAAGTGGGGGGAAAGGCACTGGGGCCGGTGAGTGCGGGCGATTTTGAGTTTTGCTGCAAAGGGAGCAGAGAAATGGGGGTAAAAGTGGGGGTAACTAGTAGAGGTGTTACCCAACGACGGTCTGGCTGTTCACTCCTCAAAAAATACATACTTGAGAGAGAAACGAATGTTGGTAGAAAGGAAAGGTGCTTTTAATCAGAATGCCGGCAATCTGGGGAGAAGCTGGACTCAGTGTCCTCCAAGACCACCTCTGAAGATTCTGCTCAGCCATGAAAGCCTTTAAAGGGAAAAAGGGAAGTAATCTCAGTTAATCATTGAGATGGGGGTCAGAGTCATCGCCGTCCCCCACTGCGTGCAGGCTTGCCGACTCCTCTTGATTTTTCTTCAGATGCTGTCTTGTTCACACAGTTTGTTTAGGGGATTGCTGAAGGGGAAGCTAGGGAAGAGATCTGGTCATCTGTTAATTAATTATTCTTCATTTCTACTTCTTTGATCTATGGAAAGTACCAACACATTAGGCACGGTATGGTGTGATCAAAAGATTTGAAAGGTGTGCTAGGGCCGGAGATGAGTAGAGCATGGGAGCTGAGTAGCGCTTGGGAGCTCCTGGTTTAAGGATAGTGTGTCAGAGACAAAGGGGGCCCCCTGCAGAGACCTCTTTCCTGCCAAAAGCTGCTTACAGAGGAAAGGGATCAAGAGAATATTTTTTTAAAGGTGAGATGAATAATAGTTTCTTTGGTGATGGGATTAATCCAGAGAGGGGGAAAATTTTGATGTAAGAGAGAGAAAGGAGAATTCCTTTGGTTATTTCTTATGTGTAAGTAAGAAAACTAGCCTAGAAAGCTAATTCCAGCTCTAGCTGATCCTCTCTCAGAGTTGGGCCATCTGCCTATTCCCGGGGGTGTGGAGGCTGTGTTTGGTTAGGACCATATTCTGGAACAAGTTACTGAAGAGGGTGGTTGGATTACCATTACATCCATTGGCCACCCCACTCCACTCCAGGAACTGGGGAGCAGGCCGGACTCCCTTGAAGCATAGGGTGGGGGATGGGGACAGTGGAGATCTGAGTGAAAGTCAGTCAAGAAGGGTAAAATGGATACAAAGGACTCAGCTGTCAGTGTCCATTAGGGTCTATCCCCTGGCTACCAACATCCCCCAGACCTCTGCCTTCAAAGATGTTCACACACATGGGGCGCTCCCCAAAGGGAGACAACGCTGAAATGTCATCCCCTCCTGCACCTGCTCCACGATCTCTATGTCTGGACACTGGTCCATTAGGTCGAGGTGGATCGCCTTCTGGTGGAGCCTCTGGCTGAAAGCCTTGCTCGTCAGCCCTGGCACACCCGCTGTGCAATGGTGGAGTGGGAACAGGAGAGCTGGTAAGAACAAAGACTCTACCTGTAGGAGAAGAACCTCGTGATGCACTCACAGGGTCACAGGTCTCCAGCACACACAGGAGCGGAGAGGGTGAGCCAGGGCCCTTTCCCAGGCCAGCCCATCTAGCAGCCCCTGTAGGGCCCCTGTGAGTCTCTGTGGCCACTGTTCTCTGTGAAGTCCCAGATCCTGGTTCCAGGGGTGGTAGGGGCGTGGGGTGTGTGTGTGTGTCTGTCTGCAGTGCTGCCCACTTCCTGCTGGCTTGGATATTATGTCAGGCTGGAGTGGTCACAGCCAGGCTGGGCCTCTCACCTCTTCGCTCAGGGCTGTTCTCACAGTTAGAGATCTTGTCTGGTTAGAATCACAGGCAAGATGAAAACACAGAGAACTGGCTCTCTACCCTCAGGTTTCTGATCCAGCAGTTCTGGGGTGGGAACCCGAGGCTGTGCATTTCTAATACATTTCTAGGTGGGCTGTTGCTGCCGGGGACACACTTTGAGATGCACTGCCCTAGATCTAACTTTAAAGGCTTCTACCTTCACCTCGGTCTCTAGGTTCCGTGTGTGTGTGAGTGTGAGTGTGTGGGGGTGTGTGTGTCCCCTGTGCTCCGCTGCTGCATCCCAGGGACAACTTTGTAGTGAGTACAGCTGCCCTTGTGACTGGGCAGGCCGTGCTCACTGAGGGTGCAAGGAGGGGTAGGGGCTCAGGCTGGTCATTGCCCCAGTGGCCTCCTGCTCATGTGCTTCCTCCTGTCCTCTGCTGGCATTTCCTCTTGGGTCAACGAATCCAGTTCTTCCAAGGCTTCAAATGACCAACTCCTGGTTCCACCCTGCCCTTGGGGCATCTGCTCTCCCTTATGGATGTCAGACAGAGGTGATGACCAACACCAGATGAATCCTAGATTCAGAGATTCAGAGATGGCTGCAGGGAAGCCCCAGGGAAGAAAGGGGTCCCAGCCACAGCCTCACAAAGAGCTAGTTATCTATCTCTTCAGCAGAGTTTAATCCCACTCAGTCTTCCCGAGGACCAGTATGAGAGTGGACTTGTGTTCGTGCCTTATAGAGAGGCAAACTCAAGCTCCAAGTCACAAAACTTGTTCAGGGACATTCAGCTGGGCAGTGGAGAGCTGAATTTATTTATTTATTTTCAGTCTGCCCTTCATCACCATGCCTTACCAACTCTTAGTCTGATTAGACTAGACTGCTTGGTTTGCAGAACCAGAAACCTAGTCCAGCCAGTTTCCACACAAATGTAAGGGTTCAGGGGTATTTGGGGCAGTAGGTGTTCCCACACCTAGGAGCACATGGAACCAAGTCTGGATGTGGTCAGTGGTGAGGGGCCGGCTGGCTGCCCAGCCCTGGGCCATGTTCTCCTCCACAGTTTGTCTCCCTCCCATAAACACACCAGCCTTCTCAGCTCCTCCAGACACACAGAGGAACATGGTTGCTCAGCCCAGATTTGATTCCTTTCTTAGGAGTGCCTCTTATAGAAACAGTGTAGAGGGGTCAAGCTGGGTACACTGAGAAAATTCTGGGCATACGCTGCTTGGATTTCAACCCCAGGTTTGCCATTTACTAGCTGTACAACCTCAGGCATATTCCCTCACTTCTCCAACAAAATGGAGAGGGACAGTAGCACTTACATCACAGGGTTAGTGTGATGATTAAAGAAATTGCTACAAGTAGAGCGTTTAGAACAGAACCTGGCATGTGGAAAGTACCCGGATAATGTTAATAAATCTTCATCTTTTTGCCATTGTTTTTGCTGTCTCTGACTTCTGGTGTCATTTTCTGGGAATCAGACCCTGACTGGCCCAGCTGTGTCAGGCTGCATATTTGGTATAATTTGTCCAGTTGGCTGTGCAGAAGCCTGTTCTCCTGGATGCCATCTATGAGGATGAGAGTGGAGTTGGGAGACTGGTGGACCTCTGGAAAGATGGGGGTAGGTTGGGTAGGCATCCCAAAGGTGTCTCTCAGATTTAGGGTGACCAACCATCCCAGTTTGCCTGAAACTGAGAGGTTTCCTAAGAAACGAGACTTTCAGTGCTGAAATTAAGAATGTCCCAGGCATCTGTCGATGGATATTAAGGTTGTTTCCATGTCTTGGCTATTGTGAATAGTGCTGCTATGAACATAGGGGTGCATGTGTCTTTTTGAATTATAGTTTTATCTGGATATATGCCCAGGAGTGGGATTGCTGGATCATATCATATAGGTGGGGGAGGGAGGGACTGGGAGTTTGGGGTTAGTAGATGCAAACTGTTACATATAGAATGGATAAACAACAAGGTCCTATTGTAGAGCACAGGGAACTATATTCAATATCCTGAGATAAAACATAATGGAAAAGAGTATAAAAAAGAATGTATGTATGTGTATAAATGAGTCACTTTGCTGTACAGCAGAAATGAACACAACATTGGAAATCAACTCAACAATACTTCAATAAAAAAAATAAATTAAAAAAAAGGAATGTCCCAGACAAGCCTGGAAGATTGGTCATCCCACAAGTCTGAACTGATTTCAGTAACTCCCAGAAGAGACCAATGTACCTAGCATAATATATATTATGACACTTTTTTGAAATCTTTGGAAGGAGAGTGAAAACATGGGTGAGGCAGTTTTGAAAATATTTTGTGATGTGTCCAAGGCTGCTCCAAGCTTTTACTTCATCATCCCTCTTCTCTCCCAGTCTCCCTGACCCTTGCTGGACATTGATGCTCCTTAGATTCTCCAATGCTTCCAGTTTCTTAGCTGTCCCTCAATATGGGGGCCATTACTAAGAAGGTCTTTCCCACATCCCCAAATCTCTTTTTCCACTGACCTGCCACTGCACATGAAACTCAATTATTTCCTCCTTTGGCTTAATGCATTCAGACTGAATTAAAATTCAAGTGTTTTATGGAAGGCAGAGTCCATTAAGCTGTATGGCTCGTTAGGGTCTTAGCCTGGACAACTTCATTGGATTAGTCAGCCCCTGAGCAATGTCCCAGCCTGGGACACAGAAACCCATGGTTGGAGGGGAGAAGGGAACATTGCAGCATGACACTGCACTGGAGTAAAAGATGGGGGACCTGGCCACACTGAGGCAGGTGTGAGCCCCAGTGCAGGGAGAGCAGGAATGTGGAGGAAAGTTACTTTCTTCCCAAGTCAGCTGTCCAGTCTGTGCTGGACTGGAAGTGCTTGCTTTTCCTCTACCCAGAAGAAAACTGGCTCAGAACTGTCAACAACTTTCAAAGAGCTAGAAAGAAAAGGATAAGGCTGAGAATGGACTGGGTCCTGGAGGTTGCTGTGAAACATTCTGGATGGGTCTCTAAGGAAAACTGACTTTTAGGATTTTATTCATTTTTGAGCCTTGATTCTCTTTCCCAACATCCACGCCTGGTAGGTGGGGGGGCATGTGGATAGTAAGAGGGGAGTTATATGATACTTTCATTCAGTCACCCACTTACTCACTTACCCCATTGAAGGAGCTAGTTTTAGAAAACTCTCACTTTAAAAATAAGTTTATAAGATTGACGAAGAAAAAAAGAGAAGACTAAAATTACTAAAATCAGAAATGAAAATGGCATCATTACTACCAATTCCACAGAAATAAAAAGGATTATGAGCATACTATGAACAATGGCCTGCCAAAAAATTAGATAACCTAGATGAAGTGGACAAATTTCTAGAAACCCAGAACCTACCAAGACTGAGTCATGAAGAAATAGAACATCTGAATAGATCTATAATTAGTACGGAGATTGAATCAATAATTAAAAACCTTCCAACAAAGAAAAGCCCTGGATCTAATGGCTTTACTGGTGAATTCTGCCAGACATTTAAAGAACTAATACCATTCTTTCTCAACCTTTGTCCACAAGCTGAAAAGGAGGAAACACTTCCTAACTCATTCTGAGGCCAGCACTGCTCTGATATCAAAGCTGACAAAGTCGTTAGGAGAAGAGAAAACTGCAGACTAATATCTCTCTGAAAACTGATGCAAAGATCCTCAATAAAATACTATCAGGCTGAATTCAGCAGCATATTAAAAGGATTATACACTATGATCAAATGAAATTTATGCCTGGAATGCAAGGATGGTTCAACATATGAAATAGATCAATGTAATATACCACATTAACAGTATGAAGGAAAGAAAAACACGTGGCATCTCAATTGATGCAGAGAAATCATTTGACAAAATCCAACATACATTCATGATGAAAACACTCAACAAACTAGGAATAGAAAGAAACTATCTTAACATAATAAAAGCCACATACCAAAAACCCATAGCTAACATCGTATTCAATGGTAAAACTCTGAAAGCTTTTCCTTGAAGATCAGGAACAAGGCAAGGATGCCCACTTTTACCACTTCTACTCAACATACTACTGGAAGTTCTAGCCAGAGCAATTAAACAAGAAAAAGAAACAGAAGGCATTCAAATTGGAAAGGAAGAAGTAAAATTGTTTCTGTTCCCAGATGATATGATCTTACTGTGGCAAACTCCCAAGATTCTACAGAAAACTATTAGAAATAATTAAGAAATTCAACAAAGTAGCAGGATACAAGATCAACATGCAAAAATCAGTTGCATTTGTATACACTAAAAATGAACAATTCTAAAAGGAAATTAGGAAAACCATTCCATTTACAATAGCACCAAAAAGAATATAACCAAGGAGACAAAAGACTTGTACAATGAAAACTATAAAACATTGCTGAAAGAAACTAAAGAAGATATAACTAAATGAAAAAACATTCTATGGTCACAGATTTGAAGACTTAATGTTAAGTTAAGATGATAATAATATCCAAAGCAATCTACAGACTTGATCCAATCTCTATCAAAATCCCAATAATGTCTTTGTAGAAATGGAAAAGTCCATCTTAAAATTCATATAGAATCTCAAGGGAACACAAGGAGCCAAAACAATCTTGAAAAAGTGGAACAAAGTTGGAGTTCTCACACTTCTTGATTTCAAAACTTACTACAAATTTACAATAATGAAAACTGTGGTATTGGTATGAAAGAGAGACATATAAACCAATGGAACAAAGAGCCCAGAAATAAACCCTGGCATATATGATCAAATAATTTTTGACAAGAGTGCAAAGACCATTCAATGGGGAAAGGACAGTCTTTTCAACAAATGATGTAGGGAAAACTGGATGTTCAGATGCCAAAAAAAAAAAAAAAAAGAAAGAAAAAAAAGAAGTTGGACCCTTAACTAACAACATAAACAAAAATTAACTTAAACATCAGAGATCTGAATGTAAGGGTTAAAACTATAAAACTCTGAGAAGAAAACATTGGGCAAAATCTTCATTGAATTTGGCAATGATTTCTTGGATATGATACCAAAGGCACAGGCAACAAAACAAAAAATAGACAAATTGAACTTCAGCAAAATTAAAAACTTTTGTGCATCAAAGGACATTATGAACAGAGTAGAAAGGCAACCCACAGAATAGCAGAAAAAGATGGAGTAAAAGATGAGGGACCTGGCCACTTACTAGATATATGATTTAAAGTGTGGGCACACACTTTAAATCATATATCTAGTAAGGGGTTAATATCCAGAATATATAGGGAACTCCTACAACTGAACAACAAAAAGACAAAAGATGCAATTATAAAATGGCCAAAGGACTTGGATAGAGTTTTTTCCAAGGTAGATATACAAATGGCAAATAAACACATGAAAAGATGCTCAACATCACCAATCATTAGGGAAGTGCAAATCAAAGCCACTATAAGATAGAATCCTACATCCATTAGGATGGCTACTATAAAACAAACAAACAGAAAAACAACACAGAAGGACCAATGTTGGAGAGGATGTGGAGAAATAGGAACCCTGGTGCACTGTTGGTGGGAATGTAAAATGGTGCAGATGCCATGGAAAACTGTATGGCAGTTCCTCAAAAAATTAAAAATAGAATTACCTTTTGATTCAGAAATTCCACATATACCCAAAAAAGCAGGGGTCTCAGATTTGTACACACATGTTTGTAGCAGCATTATTCACAATAGCCAAAATGTGGCAGCAACCCAAGTGTCCACTGAGATGAATGGATAAATAAAACATAGTACTTATATACAATGGAATATTATTCAGCCTCAAGAAGGAAGGAAATTTTGACATATGTCACAACATGGATGAACCTTGAGAACATTATGCTAAGTGAAATAAGCTAGTCACAAAAAGACAAATGCTGTATGATTCTACTTATATGAAGACCTAGAGTAGTGAAAATCATAGAGACAGAAAGTAGGATGATGGTTGCAAGAGACTGGGGGCAGGCGAGAAGGAGTTACTGTTGAATGGGTATAGAGTTTCAGTTTTGCAAGATGTAAAGAGTTCTTGGGATGGATGTTGGTGAGATTTAAAATGTCACCAAACTGCATACTTAAAGATGGTTAAGATGGTAAATTTAAAATTTTAAATTTAAATCTTTAAATTTTGATCTCACTTTTACATTTATTATTTTCTTTTTCTTTTTTTCAATATCATTGACACAGAACATTATATTAGTTTCAGGTGTGCAATGTAATGATTCAATATTTGTATATATTGTGAAATGATCACCATAATAAGTTTAGCTAACATCTGTCACTGTAACTATGTATTAGCTACAAATTTCTTTTTCTTGTGAAGTGAACTTTTTTTTTTTTTAATTTTTTTTTTTTTTTTAATTTATTTATGGCTGTGTTGGGTCTTCATTTCTCTGTGAGGGCTTTCTCCAGTTGCGGCAAGCGGGGTGCCGCCCTTCATCGCGGTGTGCTGGCCTCTCACTATCGCGGCCTCTCGTTGCGGAGCACAGGCTCCAGACGCGCAGGCTCAGCAATTGTGGCTCACGGGCTAGTTGCTCCGCGGCATGTGGGATCCTCCCAGACCAGGGCTCGAACCCATGTCCCCTGCATTGGCAGGCAGACTCTCAACCACTGTGCCACCAGGGAAGCCCCTGAAGTGAACTTTTAAGATTTACTCTCCTAGCAATTGTCAACACAGTATTATTAGCTAAAGTCACCATGTTGTTCATTATATCCCCCTGACTTACTTATTTTATAACTGGAGGTTTGTACATTTTGACTCCCTTCATTTTGCCCACTCTCCACCCCTCATCTCTGGCAACGACCAATCTGTCTTCTGTTTCTGTAAGATTATTTTCTGTTTGTTTTTTGTTTTAGATTCCACAATATAAGTGAGATGATATGGTATTTGTCTTTCTCCGTCTGACTTATTTCACTTAGCATAATGCCCTCAAGCTCCATCCATGTAGACGAAAATGGCAAGATTTTATTCCTTTTTTATGGCTGAATAATATTCCATTGTGTTTTCCACATTCCTCATTTTTCTGTATCCATTCATCTGTCAGTGGACATTTAGGTTGTTTCCATATCTTGGCTATTGTAAATAATGCTGCAATGAACATGGGGGTGCATGTATCTTTTTGAGCTGTGTTTTTGTTTTCTTTGGATAAATACCCAGAAATGGAATTGCTTGATCATAATATTTCTGAGGAAACTCCATACTGTTTTCCATAGAGGTTGCATCAATTTACATTCCCACCAACAGTGAATGGGGGGGTTCTCTTTTCTCCACATGCTCACTAACACTTGCTATTTCTTGTCTTTTTGATAATAACAATTCTGACAGGTGTGAGGTGACATCTTACTGTGGTTTTGATTGGCATTTCCCTGATGATTTGTGATGTTGATCATCTTTTTATGTACATATTGGTCTTCTGTATCTCATTTTTTTTGTCTTAATTTTGGTTTAATTTGTACTTCTTTCTCTAGCTTTCATTGGTTTTTTTTTTTTTTAATGCTAAGTTATTTATTTATTTATTTATTTTTGGCTGTGTTGGGTCTTCGTTTCTGTGCGAGGGCTCTCTCCAGTTGCGGCGAGCAGGGGCCACTCTTCATCGCGGTGCACGGGCCTCTCACTATCGCGGCCTCTCTTGTTGCGGAGCACAGGCTCCAGACGCTCAGGCTCAGTAGTTGTGGCTCACGGGCCCAGTTGCTCCGTGGCATGTGGGATCCTCCCAGACCAGGGCCCGAACCCGTGTCCCCTGCATTGGCAGGCAGATTCTTAACCACTGAGCCACCAGGGAAGCCCTTTCATTGGTTTTTAAATCATTTTTTTTTTCTAGGATAAGTACATCTTTAGTTGTGGTCCATAAATATTGATACTTTTTTTTTATTATCATTCAACTTATTTTGAGGTTTTCCAGATATTTTATTGATTTCTAATTAAATTCCATTTTGGTCAGAGAACTTACTTAGTATGATTTAAATCTTTTGAAATCTTTTGAGACATATGGCCTGTATTGGTGAAAGTTCCATGTATACTTGAAAATGCAGTGCCTTGGTTGTAGTGTTCTCTACACGTCAACTAGGTACACCAGTGATTCTCAACAAGCAGACATTTGGCAGGGTCTGGAGACGTTTTTGGTGTCACACCTGGGATGAGGGTACTACTGGTATCTAGAGGGTTGAAGTCAAGGGTGCTGCTAAACATCCTACCATGTACAGGACAGCTCCACCCCCCATGACAAAGAATTATCTGGCTCAAAGTGTCAATAGTGCTGGCATTGAGAAACCCTGGGTTAAGCTGCTTGAAAGTTATTTAAATCTCTATACGCTTATTGATATTTTTTTTTGTTGTTAATTTTTCTATTGCTTTATTGAGCTATAAATAGTCTAATAGTTTGATCAATTATAGAGAAAAGACTGTTAAAATCTACACCTGTAATTGTGAATTTGTCTATATCTCCATTTATTCTGTAAGTTTTTGCTTCATGTAGTTGATGCTTTGTGATTAGATGTTTTGTTATTCAGATTGTTATGCTTTCTCGATGAATTGGCTTTTTTATTATTATGAGATACACTTATTATGGTAATACCATTACTTTCAATAGGAATGATGTATAAAAAACTGTATGAACACATAAGTATCTGATGAATGTGCCATGAGGAAATTAAAGCAGGGTAGAGGATGGAGCTGTATGGAAGGAAGGGATTGTTTAAAGGAGTGGTCAGGGAAGGGAATGTCTGGGCAAATACAGTCTGGTCTGTTTCTAGCCTATCATTCTGTGCAAATATTATGCTGTCCTAATTTGTGTGGCTTGTGGAATCTTCATGTATGATAAGCAGAGACAACGCCTTTATTCCTCTTATTTAAACATGGTCTGGCTACATTGTTCCTTTACTTTTCCATATGAATTTTAGGATTAGTTTGTCAAATTCCATGACTAAGTCCAATAATTTAAATGAGCAAGACTGTCACAATTTTTTTTGTATAGGTGAGAAATTCCACAGACTTATAGATTTTTATTTTTTTAAACTCATATGCAAGCAAGAGAAGAGGAAACTAGAAATGCTCACCTTCTGCCCCAATTAAAAAAACCCCAGCAGTTATCTTTTAGAAACAAAGATATCAATTTAAATATTATTACCAGGGCAAATAAACTATACAGAAAGAAAAGGGGTCAGAATCACATTTTTAGGAGTTAAAAATTATTTTCATAGGTCATAGTGATAATTTCTGAAGTCCAGGTATATTTCAAGATCATTTTATTAAAAATAAGAAAAATTAAGTGCATTTAATGATACTTTTATGCATCTTTTGGGAAAGAGGCAACATTTTCTTTTTTATCTTGAGATTGCTTTCACCAACATTTTATAAGATCCTATCACTCTAAGACTAAGTATTAGAACTTCCTTAGTTAGCACACAAGGAGGGAAAGAAAATCAAGCCAGGAGCCCATAACTTACAAAATAGAAAAGAAACGGGGAGAACAAAATAATTAACTAAATGACATATTATTTTGTATCTACAGTTATTTGGGATTTTAGCTAGAACCACAGTGATTGATAGATTAATTTAGAGGAAAATTGCCATCTTTATGCTATTGTCTTCCCATACTTGAATGTGTTTTGTCTCTCCATTAATTTAAGCCTTCTTTTTCTTTTAATAAAGTTTTTGAACTTTTTACCTGTAAAGGCCTTGCACATATTTTGTTAGATTAATTCCCAGGTACCTGATTCTTGTGTTGCCTTTATAAAATCTGTCGTTCTTACAACTTCATCTTCTAAATGATTGTTGCTGCTGGATAGGAGTGCTCCAGTAACCTGCTAGGTGCTCTTGCTTATTCCAATATTTTTTCTGTACATCTCTTTCTGATATCTGTAAGTCATCATCTGCAAATAATGATTTTAGAAAACTTAAAAAAATCCTTATACTTACTTATTTTTCTTTTATAATTTCGGCAGCCAGGAGTTCCAGGACAATGGTAAATAGAAGTGATAATGGCTTTGAGCACACTGCTAAGATAACAGGCTTCTTTGGGCTGTTCCAGGCTTCTAAAGAGATGAAACTGCTGTTGTACCAGTAACATTTGCTGTGGTAGGTTTTTGAACTGCGCTTTACCACGTTTAGAAAGTTTATTTTTATTTCTAGTTTTGTAAGAATTTTTTTCCCTTAAATCATACATGATTTTTTATAAAATGATTTTCTGCATTTACGGATGTTATTTTGCTGTTTTTCTCCTTTATCATATATGATGCACGTGTGTATATGTCTAAATTTGAATGTTTATAGTATTTATTCCTGGATTTATATGGTTTTTTTGCATTTTTGTATTCACGTTCAAAGGTAAGATTGGCTATACTTTTCCTTTCTTATACTGTTACCTCCCTGTCTTTTATTCAAGGTTTTACTAAATGAGTCTAGCAGAATTCACTGGTAAAACTCTCTGGACTTTATTTTGCAGACTGAATTTAAAATACAAATTCAATGCCTTTAAGAGCAAAAAACCCATACAGGTTTTTTTAAATTGAAATATATTTGACGTACAACATTGTGTAAATTTAAGGAGCAAAACATACTGATTTAATACATTTATACATGATAATATGATTGTCATTGTAGCAAGGGTTACCATCTCTATCATGTCACATAATTATTGTTTCATTTTTGTGGTGAGAATAACTGAGATCTAGTCTCTTAGCAATAATTCAATATTTCAACAATAATTCAATGTTCTTGTCTACATTCACTATACTGTGCATTAAAGATCCAGGACTCATTTATCTCCTGGCTGCAAGTTTGTACCCATAAAAGTCTCTTCTATCCTCTCACCCACCAGCTCCTGGTAACTACCACTCTACATGAGTCTAGATTTTTTAGATTCCACATCTAAATGATATACAGTATTTGTCTTTCTCTTTCTGACTCATCTCACTTACAATATGTCCTCAAGGTCCATCCATGTTGTCACAAATGGCAGAATTTCCTTCTTCTCATGGTTATAACATTGCTTTATATACATGTATAACATTTTCTTTATCCAGTCATCCATTGACCGAGACTTAGTTTGGTTCCTTATGTTGGCTATTGTGAATACTGCTGCAATGAACATGGGGGTGCAGACATCTTTTCAATATCCTGTTTTCATTTCCTTTGGGTATCTACCCAGAAGTGAAATTGTAGGATCCCATTCAGGTTTTTAATTTTCTTCTTGAGCCAAGTTTGGTAATTTACATTTTTCTGGAGAATTGCCCATTTATATCTAAATTTCAAATTTCTTGACATGAAGTTTTTGTAATCTCTTATGATTTAAATATTATCTCTATCATATTTGTAATTAGGTTCCTTCCCCCTTCCCAACCCGATGTTGCTTATTCTAGACCTGCTCTTTTTTCCCTTTATCCTTCTTGTCAGGAATTTGTCTATTTTATCAGTCTCTTCAATGATGAAGTTTTGAAAAGAACATGTATGTGCAGATTTTGAGGTAAAGGGATTTATATGAGTATATCCATTAAATCAAAATCACTTATTATATTGTTCAATTATTCTCCGTCCTTACTTTTTATCCCCACATCGGCTGGACTTTTTTTTTTTTTCCAGTAGAGCCCTGTTAATGCCTCTCATTATGATTGTGACTTTGTTCATTTTCCCTTATAATTCTGCCAGCTTTTGCTTTGTTAAAGCTACTTTGTTAAGTTCTTCTTTCTTATGGTGAATTATTATGAAATGACCTTCCAAATCTATTCTTTTTTTTAAAACATTTTATTTATTTATTTATTTTATTTTTTGGCTGTGCCGTATGTTAGTTGCGGAGTGCGGGCTCTTCATTGTGGTGTGCGGGCTTCTCTCTAGTTGTGGCGTCTGGGTTTTCTCTCTCTAGTTGTGGCACACGGGATCCAGAGCGCGTGGGCTCTGTAGTTTGCGGCCTGTGGGCTCTCTAGCTGAGGCGCGTGGGCTCAGTAGTTGTGTTGGGTGGGCTTAGTTGCCCCACGGCATGTGGGATCTTAGTTCCCTGACCAAGGATCGAACCCACGTCCCCGGCATTGGAAGGCAGATTCTTTACCACCGGACCACCAGGGAAGTCCCCAGATATTTTCTTAACTGAATTTGAAGGTGGGGTGCTGTAAGAAGCAGAACCTAAAAGTGGAGGGAGTCTGGCTTCTGGCATTGAGCGCACAGACATCACAGGCTGGAGAGCGAGTGCCCTTGCTCTGGAGCACTGGGAACACTGGGGCAGACTGTCTGCTGAGAGCCTTAGAATGCAAGCCCTGTGCCGTGAAATGGTAGGAACGATCTAGCGTTTGGTGTGTGCAGCTTTTATGCCTGCTTTCAGGAATGTCTAGAAAAAGTTTAAACTCAAACTAGAGACAGCCAGTCTGCAAGCAGAGGTGAAGATGCTGGGCTGAGAGGATGTTTCTCTGCCCATGGCCTCAAATGTCGATCGGCCAAGTTGCAGTGTTGCAAGGTTGAAAAGTTCAAACAGAAGTGGAGATAAGGAGCAGCCTCAGCAGAAAGTGGGCCAGGCTTTCTCACACAGGTCAGATTCAGTTCCCTCTGGCAGGATGAGCACACGAAGCAGAGCAGATCAGAGGCAGCTCCCTCTCAGGGCCGTCTGTTGGGTTGCTTCACGGCTAAGGGGATGAGAACACATCAGACGAAGGTAAGAAGACATGGAAGCCTGGCTACTCTTCTCCCCCAACATCCTTCTACTCCTCTTTTGTAACTGAGCCCCAAGTAATTTGGGGGCATAATGTGCCCAGTTATAAACTCCATTTCTCAAGCTTCCTTGCTCACTGTGTGACAGCTCAGGTAAGTTCTGGGTAACAGGATGTAAAAGGAAGTTTTGTGGTCCTTTCAGGAAGTCTCTTTAAAAGTAAGGCCATGCTCTCTTTCCTTTCTTTGCTCGATCCAGCCCCTGGGAAGAGACATGTGATAGCTGAAGCTGGAGCAGCTATATGCTATTATCTTGCAAAATTTTTCCCTCTCATGTTTTAAAAACAGCTTTATCAAGATGTAATTTACATACCATAAAGTTCATTCATTTAGAATGTGTAATTCTATAACTTTTCGTATATTTATGGAGTAGTGCAACCATCACCATAATCTAATTTTACAACATTTTCACCATCCTCCAAAGAAACCCCATACCCATTAGTAGTCACTAATAATTCTCTCCTTCTCCTAGTTCCTGGAAACCACTAATCTACTTCCTGTCTCCATAGATTTGCCTATTATGGACATTTTATATAAATGGAATCATATAACATATGGTCTTTTGTGACTGCCTTCTTTCACTAAACATAATATTTCCAAAGTTCATCCATGTTGTAGCATGTATCAGTGCTTCATTCCTTTTTATTGCCATATAATATTCTGTTGTGTGGATAGACCACATTTCATTTATCCATTCGTCAGTCGATGGACATTTGAGTTGTTTGCATGTTTTGGCTGTTACGAATAATACTGCTGTGAAATTTTCTTTTTTTTTTGTGGACATATATTTTCTTTTCTCTTGGGTAGATACAAATAAGACACTGTTGTTATGGCTTTGTAAGTTAATTGTTTGATTTATCCACATTTAAAAAATTATTTGCTCAGTATTCTTTCTAGTACCTCCCATCTTATATCCAAAATATATTCTTTAGATTTCTTTCTGTGAGGGCAAACTTTCTCAGCTTTTGGTCTGAAAACTTCTGAATTTCTCTCTCAGTCTTGAAGGATAGTTTTATTGGGTGCTGTGAGTTGAATTGTGTCCCCCCTCCCAAAAAAGATATATTTAAGTCCAAACCCTTTGTACATGTGAATGTGACCTTATTGGGAAATAGGATTTTTGCAGATGTAATCAAGTTTAGATGCGGTCATACTGGATTAGGATGGTTCCTAGTCCAATGAGGGCATCCTTTTAAGAAGAAGGAAATTTGGCACTGAGACACAGGGAATAGGGCCAGATGATGATGGAGGTGGAGATTGGAGTGTTGCAGCTACAAGACAAGGAACACCAACGATTGCTGGCAATCACCAGAAGCTACAAAGGAGGACATATATACACTACCAAACGTAAAATAGGTAGCTAGTGGGAAGCAGCCGCATAACACAGGGAGATCAGCTCAGTGCTTTGTGACCACCTAGAGGGGTGGGATAGGGAGGGTGGGAGGGAGTGAGATGCAAGAGGGAAGAGATATGGGGACATATGTATAAGTATAACTGATTCACTTTGTTATAAAGCAGAAACTAACACACCATTGTAAAGCAATTATACTCCAATAAAGATGTTAAAAAAAAAAAGAAGCAAGGAAAGATTTGTTTTTAGAGCCTTCAGAGGGAGCATGGCCCTGTCAACACTTCAACTTTGGACCTCCAGAACTGTGAAAGAATAAATTTCTGTTATTTTAAGCCACGCAGTTTGTGTTCATTTGTTATAGCAGCTCTAGGAAACTAATACACTAATTAAAAGATTCTATGTTGACAGTTATTTTGTTCTTCATATAATGAGGATGTCAATCCATAGTCTTTCTGATTTTCTTTTTTCTTTTTTTTATTGAAGTATAGTTAATTTACAATGTTGTGTTAGTTTCAAGTGTACAGCAAAGTGATTCAGTTATACATATGTATATATATATTTTCAGATTCTTTTCCATTATAAGTTATTACAAGATATTGAGTATAGTTCCCTGTGCTATACTGTAGTTCATTGTTGTTTACCTATTTTATATATAGTAGTGTGTATCTGTTAATCCCAAACTCCTAATTTATCTCCCCCCTTGTTATCCCCTTTGGTAACCATACTTCTGTTTTCTATGTCTGTGAGTCTGTTTCTGTTTTGTAAATAAGTTCATTTGTATCATTTTTTTTTTAAGGTTCCACATATAAGTGACATCATATGATATTTGTCTTTCTCTGTCTACCTTACTTCACTTAATATGATAATCTCTGGGGCCATCCATCTTTGTTCTTCTTGAGAAGTTAACTATTGATCTAACTGTTGTTTGTAACCAATTTCTCTTTCCTTCTTGACTGATTTTAAGATCTCTTTGTTTCTAGCTACCTGCACTTTAGCTATGAAATGCCTGGGTTTGGATTTCTTTTTATTTATTCTGTTCGGGACATACTGGATTTCTGAATCTGAGGATGTGTGTCTATCATCAATTCTGGACATTTCTAAGCCATTATCTTTTTGAATATTCTTTATTAAACTCTACTACCTCATTTTGAAAACCTGATTAGACGTAAAGTAGCCCTTTTTACTCTAATCTCTATCTTAATCTCTCTTTCATATTTTCCCATCTCTTTGTTTCTCAGGCTGTGCTCCAAATCTGTCTTCCAATTTACCAATTGTTGATGGAAATTCAATTAACAATCAAGTTAAGAAGAAAAAAAGGGTATTTTATTCAAGCTAAACAGAAGATTATAACCTGGGAGACAAAGTCTCAGAAGCTCTGAGAACTGTTCCACCTGTCAGAAGTCAAAGGCACAGTGGTATACCTTTATGAGACAAAGGGTGGTACATCAAATAGACATACTGAGATTTTACATAAAGTTCACCAAGGATACAAAATCCAGATAAGCACATACAAAGCAGGCAGCAACATCTTTGTCTGGTTTTGGTATCAGGGTGATGGTGGCCTCACAGCAATCCCACTACTGGGCCTATACCCTGAGAAAACCATAATTCAAGAAGAGTCATGTACCACAATGTTCATTGCAGCTCTATTTACAATAGCCAGGACATTGAAGCAACCTAAATGTCCATCGACAGATGAATGGATAAAGAAGATGTGGCACATATATACAATGGAATATTACTCAGCCATAAAAAGAAACGAAATGGAGTGATTTGTAGTGAGGTGGATGGAGTTAGAGTCTGTCATACAGAGTGAAGTAAGTCAGAAAGAGAAAAACAAATACAGTATGCTAACACATATATATGGAATCTAAGGGAAAAAAAAAAAAGGTCATGAAGAACCTAGTGGCAAGATGGGAATAAAGACACAGACCTACTAGAGAATGGACTTGAGGATATGGGGAGGGGGAAGGGTAAGATGTGACAAAGTGAGAGAGTGGCATGGACATATATACACTACCAAACGTAAAATAGATAGCTAGTGGGAAGCAACCACATAGCACAGGAGATCAGCTCTGTGCTTTGTGACCACCTAGAGGGGTGGGATAGGGAGGGTGGGAGGGAGGGAGATGCAAGAGGGAGGAGATTTGGGGATATATGTATATGTATAACTGATTTACTTTGTTATAAAGCAGAAACTAACACACCATTGTAAAGCAATTATACTCCAATAAAGATGTTAAAAAAAAAAAAACAAAGCGGGCAGCAAGTCACTATGACCTCTTACAGCCTTGGGAAAGAACACTATTCTTTTACAAAGTTACATTGTTAGCATCAGAAGAAAGAAAAAAAAAAAGATCTTTCTGGTAGGGCAGGCCCTCCCATCCTTGAGGTGCTCTGGTTAACGTGTAATGCAGACACACACTGCACATTACGGAGGGAGGGAGGGAGGGAGGAGGCCCAAAGGGACAGAAAGAGAATTTTATGTTTAAATTTTCTTGTCCTGCCTTAAAAATATAAATTTTATTTCATCACAATTCTCTCTTTATTTGTGTATAATATGCTACATAACCCACCCACTGAGTGTTTTGTTTTTAATGGCACAATGTAAAAGTTTAAATGTTTAGATTTTTTAAAACCATTTTAAAATTGATGTATAATTAATTTACAATGTTGTGTTAGTTTTAGGTGTACAGCAAAGTGATTTGTTTTATATATTAATATACATTCCTTTTCAGATTCTTTTTTCTTAAAGATTTATTATTTATTTATTTATTTAATTTATTTTGGCTGCATTGGGTCCTAGTTGCGGAAAGTGGAATCTTCGTTGAGGCATGCAGGATCTTTGTTGCGGCGCATAGCCTTCTCTCTAGTTGTGGCATGCGGGTTTTCTCTTCTCTAGTTGTGGCATGCAGACTCCAGGGCGCATGGGCTCTGTAGTTTGCGGCACGTGGGCTTTAGTTGAGGCGCGCGAGCTCAGTAGTTGTGGCGCATGGGCTTAGTTGCCTCATGGTGTGTGGGATCTTAGTTCCCTGACCAGGGATCGAACCCACGTCCCCTGCATTGTAAGGTGGATTCTTTACCACTGGACCACCAGGGAAGTCCCCCTTTTCAGATTCTTTTCCATTACAGATTATTGCAAGATATTGAATATAGTTCCCTGTGCTAAATGTTTACATTTTTTATTGTTAATTATAGCAAACATACAGAAATATATGTAAAACACAAGCACATTAGCTTAACAAATTGTGGCAAACACTTGTGTAATTGCACCAAGTGAGGAAATAGAGTACTGCCAGCACCTTAGCAGCCTCTGCACGACCCTCCCAATCATACTCTTTCCCTCCCCTTAGCAGTAACCAAAATCTCGACTTCTATGGTATTTTTTTATAGTTGTTTTGTTTGTTATGTATCCCTAAACATATAATTTAATATTGCTATATTTTAGACTTTACATAATGGAATTACACTGTGGTATTTTGCTGCGTCTGATTTCTTTTTTCTTAATATAATGTTTCGAAGATTAATGCATGTTGTATATCTGTCTGTGTTTCATTCATTTTCATTGCTGTATAGTATTCCTTTGCATGAATATACTTGTTTGTTTATCATTTCTACCATGGATGAACATTTGAGTTGTTGCCACTTTAGCTATCTTGACATTTTCCAAAAGGTACATGAGAAAGTATTTCTGTAGGGTATATATCTAGGGGTAAACATGTCAGATTTACTGGATATTGGAAACACTTTTCCAGTGTGGCTGTACCATTTTATACTCCCACTGCAATGTGTACAAGGCCTTGTTGCTCCTAACCAATGCTTGGTATTGTCAGAATTAAAAATTTTTGCCAATCAGGTAGGTGTGTAGTATGATTCATTGTGATCTTAATTTTCATTTCCCTGATTACCAGTGAGTGTGAGTCCGTAATCATATATTTATTGACCAGTTGGATATTATTTTTCATGTGGTGCCTGTTCAGGTGTTCTGCCCATTTCTCTGCTTGGTTCTTTGCCTTTTTCTTATTGACTTGGGGCAACTCTTTACATGTTCTGGTAACAGGATTTTTGTCATTTATCATCTTCTTCCACTCAATAGCTTGCTTTTCACACTCTTAATAGTGTCTTTTTGTAAACAAAGTTTCTTAATTTTAACGTGGCTAAATTCATGAATCCTTTTCTCCTATGTGTAGTGCCTACTGTGTCCTATTTAAGAGATCTTTCTCTACCTTGAAGTCATGGAACACATTCTTAGATTGTCTTAAATATTTGTTGTTTTGCTTTTCACTTTATGATCTGCCAATATTGATTTTTGGGAATGGGGTGAGTTAAAGATCCAAATTTATTTTTTTAATATGATATCCCATTGTCCTAGTACCATTTGAAACAAAGCTGGCCTTTCGCCAGCACTTGGCAGTATCACATTTATCATAAATCACATGTTTTTATATTTATGACTTTGTTTCTGGACTTTCTTTCTAAATCTTTCCATTGGCTTATTTGTCTATCCTTGTGCCTATACCGTGCTTTCTTAATTGCTGTCTGTGATGGTTACTTTTATGTGTCAACTTGGCTGTGCCACAGTGCTCAGATATTTGCTCACATTATTCTGGATGTTTCTATGAAGGTGTTTTTTGGATGAGATTAACTTTTAAATTGGTGGACTTTGTGTAAAGCAGATTGCCCTCCACCATTGGGTGGTTCTCATCCAATCAGCTGAAGACCTTAATAGAACAAAGACTGGTCTTCTCTGAAGAAGAAGGAATTCAGCCGGCAGGCTGTCTCTGGATTCAAACTGCACCTGTCCCCTGGGTTTCCAGTCTGCTGGCCTACTCTGCAGATTTTAAATTTGCCAGGCCTCCTTAATCACATGAGCCAATTCCTTAAAGTAAATCTACATAAACACATCCTGTTGTCTCTGTCTGGAGAACCCTGACTACTGTACTATCTTTTTATAATGTTTTGATAACCAGCAGAGCAAATCAATCCACTGAAAAAAAAAAGAATGTGCTGATTAATCTGGGTCCTTTGCATTTCCATATATTTAGGTCTTCTTTATCTTTTCCCAGTGATGTTTTGTGTTTTTAGTGGTAGAGGTCTCACACATCTTTCCTCCCTAAGAACATCCCTAGTCACTCTGATGGTCTGTTGTAGTCTCAGCGCCAGACTGGGAGCTCCCTGAAGGTGTAAGTGCTGACTTTTCCCCTCCCAAGCCTGTGGGCTTGGCCCTGAGTAGCTGTGTAACAAATATTTCTTGCATAATTAATGAATTTTATTATTCATACGGACAGTGACATTATTTTAGTGGTCTGTCAAAAGATTAATAATGCAGTAGTGAGTCATTAAACATTTATTGAACACCCATCACAGGCAAGGATACATTCAGAGCACATCCCTTTTATTTTGTTATGTAACTGCTACCAGCACTAGTGCCAGCTGAGAGAGCACCTCTGGGGTCTCCCCAGCACCAGGCATTTCTCTGCTGTTTCCAGCATCAGGAGGATGGACCCTTCAGGTGTGTTTCTTCTGGATCTCAGTGTCTCTTCCCAGAAGGCGAATGACTAAAGGTAGAAGGCAAGCTGGCCCCGCGGCTCCCCTACCAAAGCTGTAGCTCAGAATTCCTGTGGTTTCTGCAACACCTGGGTCTCAGCCTCTCCTTCGGTCCAGGCCTGCCTACTACACACCACCATTTCCCTCTGGCCCGCCTCTTGTTCTCTTTGTGCAAAACTCAATTTGCATCTTGATGGAGGTGAATAATTAGAACCCTCCAGCATGAATAATTCTAGGCAAATTAATTTTCATGCCAATCAGGGAAAATTAATTGGCTTCATGATGTTTCATATTTTCTAGGCGGGGTCCCCCACCTCTTCCCTGCCTCAGGCTCTTCTTCCCTAGCACTTTGGAGAAGATTGCTTGTTAGTTTTATTGTTTGTCTGTTTGTTTTTAACACTTCCACAGGCAACAATGTTACCCCTCCTTGCAGCTAAATGAGCCATTTAACAAGCACAATAAAATCTTCCTTGGAGCCACTACTGGCTGAGTCTAATCCGCTTGGTCCTCTATAATCCAATGTCTACTTTAACCTTTTTATTTGCTTTTGTGGATACAAAAACATACAGAGAAGTACATAAAAGATATAAATATGCAGCCTAATGAATTATTATAAAGTGAATGCTCATGACTATCTTCTGCCATTCTGTGGCTTATCCTTTCTCTCTCTTTATTACATCTTTTGATGGAAGAAGTGCTTACTTTTAATATAGTCATATATATCAACCTTTCCTTTTATGCCTTGATTAAAAATTGTTCCAAAATAAAGTGTTTATACTGTACTTTTATAAGAAAACTGAACTTCTTTCCCATTTTTTTTCCCAAAATTGAAATAGCTTTATTATATTTTTTCTGATAACAGAAATAATAGATGATCTTAGTATTTGCCTTGCACACACGTACACACACACTCACAAGAAATATTTAAAAGTAGGTTGCAAATATCATGACATTTCACTTTATTATTTATTTTTTAAAATTAATTTTTTCTTCTAGTTTTATTGAGATATAATTGACATACAGCACTGTATAAGTTTAAGGTGTACAGCCTAATGATTTGACTTACATACATCATGAAATGATTATCACAGTAAGTTTAGTGAATGTCCATCATCTCATATAGATACAAAATGAAAGAAATAAAAAAAAAAGTTTTTTTTTCCTGTGATGAGAACTCTTAAGAGTTTACTCTCTTAACAGCTTTCATATATAGCACACAGCTGTGTTAATTATGTTTATCACATTGTACATCACATCCCTAGTACTTATTTATCTTATAACTGGAAGTTCATAACTTTTGACTGCCTTCATCCAATTCCCCCTCCCCCCACCAACCCTTCCTCTGGTAACTGCAAATCTGATCTTTTTTTCTATGAGTTTGTATGTTTGTTTGTTTATTTTTGAAGTATAATTGACCTATAACACTATGTTAGTCCCTGTTACACCATATAGTGATTTTTTTCTATACATTTCAAAATTATCACCATGGTAAGTCTAGTTATAATATGTAATCCCACCCCAAAGATATTACTTAGTTATTTACTATATTCCCCGCCCTGTACACTTCATACCCATGACTCATTCATTTTGCAACTGGAAGTTGTACCTCTTAATCTCCCTCACCTATTTCTTTCCTCCCTCCACTTTCTCATCCTTTGCAAATGACCTATTTGTTCTTTGTACTTATAGCTGTGTTGCTGTTTTGTTGTTTGTTCATTTGGTTTGCTTGCTTTTTAGATTCTACATATAAGTGACATCACACAGTATTTTTCTTTCTCTGTCTGACTTTTCATTTACCATAATACCCTTTAGGTCCATCCATGTTGTTGCAAATGGCAGGATTTCATTCTTTTTTATGGTCGAGTAATATTCTACTCCATATATGTATATGGAATATAATATATATTCCATCATCTTTATTCATTCATCTGTTGATGGGCACTTGGGTTGTTTCCCAAAATCTTTGTTATTGTAAATAATGCTGCAATGAACAACAGGGTACATATATCTTTTCTAATTAATGTTTTTATTTTCTTTGCATAAATAACCAGAAGTGGAATTGCAGGATCATATGGTAGTTCTATTTTTAATTTTTTGAGAAAACTCCATAATGTTTTCCATAGTGGCTGCACCAATTTACATTCCCTCCAACAGTGCACACAGGTTCCCTTTTCTCCACATCCTTGCTAACACTTGTCTTTTTGATGATAGCCATCGTGACAGGTGTGAGGTGATATCTTGTTGTGGTTTTGATTTACATTTTCCTGATGATTAGTGATATTGAGCATATTTTCATGGGCCTGTTGGCCAGCTACATGTCTTCTTTGGAAAAATGTCTATTCAGATCCTTTGCTCCTTTTTAATTGGATTGTTTGTCTGTTTGTTTTTATCACGAGTTGTCTATTTTGGATATTAACCCCTTGTTAGATATATTGTTTGCAAATATCTTCTCCCATTCAGTAGGCAGCCTTTTCATTTTTAGAGCTTTCTTTGTTGTGAAAAAGCTTTTCAGTTTGATCTAGTCCTATTTGTTTATTTTTGCTTTTGTTTCCCTTGCCTGGGGAGACTTCTCCAAAAAATATGACTAAGACCGATGTTGAAGAAAGTACTGTCTGTTTTTTTTTTCAATAGAACTTTATGGTTTCAGGTCTTACATTTAAGTCTTTAATCCATTTTGAAATTATTTTTGTGCATGGTGTGAGAGAATAGTCCAGTTTGATTCATTTGCAAGTAGCTGTCAAGTTTTCCCAACACCATTTATTGAAGAGGTGTTCTTTTTTCCCATAGTATATTCTTGCCTCCTTTGTCATAGATTATTTGCCTATATAAGTGTGGGTTTATTTCTGGGCTCTCTGTTCTGTTCCATTGATCTGCATGTCTATTTTTGTGCTGGTACCATACTGTTTTGAGGACAGTAGCTTTAGAGTATAGTTTAAAATCAGGGAGTGTGATAAGTCCAGCTTTGTTCTTTTTCTTCTCAAGGCTGTTTTGGCTATTTGGGGCCTTTCATATTTGCATACAAATAATTTTAGAATTATTTCTTCTAGTTCTGTGAAGAATGCCATTGGTATTTTGATAGGGATTGCATTGAATCTGTAGATTGCCTTGGGTCACGTGGTCATTTTAACAATATTAATTCTTTCAATCCATGAATGTGACAGGGATCGAACTGCACCCCTTGCATTGGAAGATGAAGTCTTAACCACTGAACTGCCAGGGAAGTCCCTTACCTTCTTGATTATATTTATTCCTGGGTATTTTATTCTTTGTGATGCAATTGTAAATGTTTTCTTACTTCCCCTTTCTAATAGTTCATTTTTAGTGTATAAAAATGCAACAGATTTCTGTGTATTAATTTTGTATTCTGCACCTTTACCAAATACACTGATGAGCTCTAGTTGTTTATTGGTGGCACTTTGAGGATTTTCTAATGTATAGTCTCATGTCATCTGAAAGGAGTTACAATTTTATTTCTTCCTTTCCAAACTGGATTCCTTTTATTTCTTTTTCTTGTCTGATTGCTTTGGCTAGGACTTTCAATACTATGTTGAATAAAAGTGGTGAGACTGAGCATCCTTGTCTTGTTCCTGATCTTAGAGGAAATGCTTTCAAATTTTCACTGTTGAGTATGATGTTAGCTGTGGGCTTAGCATATATGGCCTTTATATGTTGAGGTATATTCCCTCTGTACCCACTTTGTTGAGAGTTTTTATCATAAATGGATAAATTGAATTTTGTCAGAAGCTTTTTTTTGCATCTATTTAGATGATTATATAATTTTTACTCTTCAGTTTGTTAATGTAGTGTATCACTTTGATTGACTTGTGGGTATTGAACTATCCTTGCATCCCTGGGATAAATTCCACTTGATAATGGTGTATGATCCTTTTAATGTATTGTTGAATTCAGTTTGCTAATATTTCATTGAGGATTTTTGCATCTATGTCTATCAGTGTTATTAACCTATAATTTTCTTTTTCTTTGTTTTGGTGATATCTTTTCTAGTTTTGGTATCAGGGTGATGCTGGCCTGGTAGAATGAGTTTGGAAGCATTCCTTCCTCTGTAATTTTTTGGAATAGTTTGAGAAGGATGGGTATTGATTCTTCTCTAAATATTTGATAAAATTCACCTGTGAAGCCATCTGGTCTTACACTTTTGTTTTTTGGGAGTTTTTAAATTACTGTTTCAATTTCATCACAGGTAATTGATCTGTTCATATTTTCTATTCCTTCCTGGTTAAGCTGTGGGAAATTGTACTGTTCTAGGGATTTGTCTATTCTAGGTTTCTCATTTTATTGACATACAATTGTTCATAATAATCTCTTATGATCCATTGTATTTCTGTGGCATTGGTTTTAATTTCTCCCTTTTTATTTCTGATTTTATTGATTTGGGCCCTCTCTCTTTTTTTCTTGATGAGTCTGGCTAAAAGTTTATCAATTTTGCTTATTTTTTCATAGAACTAGCTCGTAGTTTCATTAATCTTTTCTATTGTTTTTTAGTCTCTATTTCATTTATTTCTGCTCTGATTTTCATGAATTTTTTCCTTCTCTGACTTTGAGTTTTGTTTGCTCTTCTTTTTCTAGCTCCTTTAGGTGTAAGTTTAGGTTGTTGATTTGAGATTTTTCTTGTTTCCGGAGGTAGGCTTGCATCACTATAAAATTCTCTCTTAGAACTGCTTTTGCTGTGTCCCATAAATTTTGTATTGTTATGTTTTTGTTTTCATTTGTCTCCAGATATTTTTTGATTTCTTTTTTGATTTCTTCAGTGATCCATTGGTTGTTTAGTAGCATGTTTTTTAGCCTCCACTTGTTTGTGGTTTCTGCAGTTTTTTTCTTAGTTGATTTCCAGTTTCATATCGTTGTGATAAGAAAACATGCTTGATACAATTTAAATATTTTTAAATTTACTGAGACTTGTTTGGGTTGCCATTTCCAGACTTGTTTTGTGGACTAGCATGTGATTTATCCTGGATAATGTTCCATGTGCACTTGAAAAGAATGTGTATTCTGCTTCTTTTGGATGAAATATTCTGTACATATCTATTAAGTCCATTTAGTATAATGTGTAGTTTAAGGCCAGTGTTTCCTTATTGATTTTCTTTCTGGATGATCTGTCCATTGATATAAGTAGGGTTTTAAAGTCCCCTTCTATTATTGTGTTACTCTCAATTTCTTCCTTTATGTCTGTTAATATTTGCTTTATGTATTCAAATGCTTTTATATTGGGTGCATATATATTTACAATTGTTATATCTTCTTCTTGGATTAGTTCCTGTATCATCATGTACTGTCCTTCTTTGTCTGTTACATCTTTGTTTTAAAGTCTATTTTGTCTGATATAAATATTGCTACTCTGGCTTTCTTTTGATTTCCATTTGCATGGAATACCTTTTTCCATTCCCTCACTTTCAGTGTGTGTGTGTCTTTAGATCCGAAGTGAGTTTCCTGTAGGCAGCATCTATTCAGATCTTGTTTTCGTATCCATCCAGCCACTCTATGTCTTTTGATTGGAGCACTTATTTCATTTACATTTAAAGTAATTATTGACAAGTATGTTTTTATTGCCATTTTGTTACTTGTCTTTGGTTGTTTTTGTAGTTTTTCTTGCTCTTTTCTTCTTCTTTTGTTCTCTTCCCTTGTGATTTGATGACTATCTTTAGTGTTATATTTGGATCCCTTTCTCTTTTTTTTGGTATGTATCTATTATAGATTTTTGGTTTGTGGTTACCGTGAGGTTTATATACGGCAATATATATGTATCTATTTTAGGTTGCTGATCTCTTAATTTCAAATGTATTTTAACAACCTAGTATATTACTCCTCTCCCCACATTTACTGTTTTGGATGTCATATTTTGAATCTTTTTGTTTTCTGTATCCCTTAACTTCTTATTGTGGATATAGATGATTTTAGTACTTTTGTCTTTTAACCTTTCTACTAGCTTTATATGGAGTTAATTTACTAGATTTACTGTATATTTGCCTTTACCAATGAGATTTTTTTCCTTTCATAATTTTCATGTTTCTAGTTGTGGCATTTTCTTTTTTGCTTAGAGAAGTTCCTTTAACATTTCTTGTAAAGATGGTTTGGTGGTGCTGAGCTCTTTTTAGATTTTGTTTGTCTGTAAAACTTTTGATTTCTCAAAAGCCTTGCTGGGTAGAGTACTCTTGGTTATAGATTTTCCTCTTTCATCATTTTAAATATATCATGTCACTCCCTTCTGGCCTATAGAGTTTTTTTGCTGAAAATTCAGCTGATAGACTTATGGGAGTTCCCTTGTATATACCTTGTTGCTTTCCCCTTGCTGCTTTTAATATTCTCTCTTTATCTTTAATTTTTGCCATTTTAATGACAATGTGTCTTGGTGTGGTCTTCTTTGGGTTGATCCTGTTTGGGGCTCTCTGTGCTTTCTGGGCCTGGATTTCTGTTTCCTTTCCCAAGTTAGGGAAGTTTTCAGCTATTATGTCTTCAAAGATATTTTCTTCCCCTTTCTCTCTCTCTTCTCCTTCTGGGACTCCTATAATGTGAATGTTTGTACATTTGATGTTGTCCCAGAGGTCTCTTAAACTGTCCTCATTTCTTTTTATTCTTGTTACTCTTTTCTGTTCAGGTGCAGTGATTTCCACTACCCTGTCTTCCAGCTTGCTGATTTGTTCCTCTGTATCATTTAATCTACTATTAATTCTTTCTTGTGTGTTTTTCATTTCAGTTACTGTATTATTCATCTCTGTTTGGTTCTTCTTTATATTTTCTAACTCTGTTAAAAACTGCTAACATCTCAATCTGTTCATCCATTCTTTCCCCGAGTTCTTTGATCATCTTTATGATCATTACCTTGAACTCTTTCTCAGGTAGATTGTTAATCTCTACTTCAGTTAGTTCTTTTTCTGGGATTTTATCTTGTTCTTCTGTTTAGAACATGTTCCCCTGTCACCTCATTTTGTCTAATTCGATGTTTTTATTCCTATGTATCTAGTAGGGTGGTTACATTTCCTGACCTTAGAGGAGTGGCCTTTTGTAAGAGACGTCCTGTGCACCCCAGCAGCACACTCCCCTCTGGTCACTAGAGCTATATGCTCTAGGGATGCCCCCTATGTGGGCTGCAAGGATCCTTCGGTTGTGATGGGCTGACTACTGAGGGTGGTCTGGTAGGTGTGGCTGGCTCCTGGTCCAGTTGCTTACCATGCCCTGCCTTGTGTGGAGGCTGCTGGCCACTGGTTGATGGGGCTGAGTCACGAGGTGGCTGTCTGTGGAACCGTGGATATTCCAGGGCTAGTGCTGGCTCACTGGTGGTCACAGGTGTGTTCTCGGGTGGGTGGTTGTGGAGCTGGGTTCCCAGCTATACTGTCAGCCTGCTGGTGGGTAGGGCTGGCTCCTGACATGGCTGGCTGTGGGTTCTGGCATGTCCCAAAGCTGGTGCTGGTCCACTGGTGAATGGGGCTGGATCCCTGGGTGGCTGGCTGAAGAGTCTAAGGTATCTCAGAGACCATGTTGGCTTGCCAGTGGGTGGTGTTGGGGTCCAGGTCATCCCAGGGCTAGTGCTTGCCCATCAGTGGGTAAAGCCAGATCCTGGGGCTAGTGCCTGCCCACTGGCAGGCAGAGCCAGGTCCTGGGGTCACTGACTGCAGAGCTGAAGTGTCCCAGAGCTGAGGTTGGACTGCTGGTCAGTTGGGCCAAGGTCCAGGGCATCCTGGAGCTAATGCTGGCTCACTGGTGGGTGAAGCCAGGTCCTGGAATCTCTGGCTGCAGGGCCCTGGGTGTCCTGGAGCTGGTACTGTCCCACTGGTGGACAAGGTTAGTTCCTGACACAGCTGGCTATCCTGAAGCTTGTGTCAGCCTGCTGGTGGGTCAGACAAGATTCTGGGGCAGCTGGCTGAGAGGCACAAGGTGTCTCACAGCTGGAGTTGGCCTCCTGGTGGGTGGAGCTGAGGCCCAGTGGGTCTCTTGACTGGTGCCTGCCCACTGGTGGGTGAGGCTAGAGCCAGCTCATTGGTGGATGGGGCCAGGGCTCATGGGTCCCTAGGGCTGGTGCCTGCCCACTGGTGGGTGGGGCTGGTCCTTAGGCTAGAGCCAGCTCACTGGTGGATGAAGCCAGGGCCCAGGAGGTCCTGCAGCTCATGGCTGTCCACTGGAGGGCAGATCTGGGTCCCAGGGTCTCTGGCTGCAGGGCCCTTGGGGTCTCAGGGCTAATTCCTGTGCACTGGTGTATGAGGCTGGGTCCTGCGCTCTCTGGTGGATAGGCCTGCGTCACAGGGTGGCTTTGGGCTCAGATGGTTTTTAGGCAGCCTCTTGCTGGTGGGTGGAGCTGTGTCCCTTCCTAGCAGTTGCTTGGCCTGAGATGTCCCAGCACTGGCACCAACAGGCTGTGGGTGGGGCCAGTTCTTGGTGCTAATGGGCTGGAGGGAGGATTCCACAATGGCACTTGACAGCACCAATGTCCACGTGGTAGAACAAGTTCCCAAAATGTCTACTGCCAGTGTCTATGTCCCCAGGGTGAGCTGCAGTTTCCTCCTGCCTCTTCAGGAGATTCTCCAAGATCAGCAGGTAAGTCTGACCCAGGCTCCTTTCAAATGACTGCTTTTGCCTTGGGTTCTGGAGTGTGTGAGATTTTGTGTGCACCCTTTAAGAGTGGAGTCTCTATTTCCCACAGCCCTCTAGGTCTTCCAAAAGTAAGCCCCACTGGCCTTCAAAACCAAATGTTCTGGGTGCTCATATTCCCAGCACAGCACCCCTGGGCTGGGGAGTTCAATGTGAGGCTAAGACCCCTTGCTCCTTGGGGAGAACCTCTGCAATTGTAGTTATTCTTCCATTTGTGGGTCTTCCCCTGAGAGTATGGGTCTTGACTGTACTGTGACTCTGCCCCTCCTACCCTTCTCATTATGGTTCCTTCTTTATACCTTTACCTGTAGAAGATCTTTCCTGCCAGATTCCTGTCTTTCCCATCAATAGTTGTAATCATGGAGTGCCCATGAGAGGAGGTGAGATCAGGGTCTTCCTATTCTGCCATCTTGCAGCAAAGACTTCTCATTGTTGTTTTAATTTGCATTTCCCTAAGACTAGTGATGTTGAGCATCTTTTCACGTAAAATGGTATTATCTCTTAAATTTCATTTCTAAGTGTCCATTGCTAGTGTACAGCAATACAATTAATTTTTTTATATTGCCCTCAAATCTTGCATTCCTGAAAAATTTAATTATTAGATTTTTTTGGTATTGCCAACACATATATTATGCCATTTGTGTATAAAGAGAGTTCTGTTTTTTACTTTCCAGTCTTTATGCCTTTTACTTCTTTTTCTTTGCCTTGGCTAGGGCTGTCAGCACAAGGTTGGATAGAAGGGGTGAAAGTGGCCATCCTTATGTTCTTCCTAACTCTGGGGGTGAAGAATGTTCATTCCGTCACCATTAAGAGTGATGTTAGTTGCATTCTTTATCAGATTTAAGAAGTTCCCTTTCATTTTCAGTTTGCTGAGAGTTCTATTATACTAAACAGGTCCTGAAATTTATCACATACCTCTTTTTCGGTATCTCTTGAAGTAATCATATGTTTTTTCCTCTTTATTCTGTTAATGTGGTGAATTACATCATTTGATTTTTTAATGTTAAACTAGTCTTGTATTTCATGATATATTATCTTTTTAATATATCACTAGATTTATTTTGCTCATTTTAAAAATTATTTTTGCACTCTGTTTAGGAATGAGTTAGTCCAGTAATTTTCTTTTCTCTCATTCTCCTTGTCAGATATTAGAACTAGGTTTTGCTGGTATAGTAAATGACTAGGGCAATGTTTCTTCTTACACCTATGGAAGAGTGTATGCAATAAAGACTATTTCTTTAAGTGTTTGTTACAGTTTTCTTGGGTAGCCACCTTGGCCTGGAGTTTTGTTTGTGGATATATTTTTGTTTAGCTTACAGTTTTAGTTTCTTTAATCATTACAGAATTATTCAGATTTTCTACTTCTTCTTGTGCCTGTTGTGTTATAGATTTTTTTTGGGTTTTTTTTTATAACTCATTTCTAAAAGGGAATTACTTCCACGTCATCCCCTCAGGTCTCCTCCCACTCTGCATCATCTTCCTATTTCCTAAAAGCTAGGAGATGTAAAGATATTACCTTAAAGCTGTCACTCCATCCTGGACATCATCACTCACAGCACCTAGTCTAAGGATAGATTTAAAATAGATACTCAACTCAATATTTTGTTATTGTTTTTTCTGTTGTCCTTTTTGTTCCCAACTCTTGCTGGAATCTCTTTTTGTTCTATTGGTTGGCCTTTACAGGGAAGCTCTGTAAATAGTTTGGAGTTTTGTTTTCTTCTGACTCAGGAAGGATGCTACACACATTAACTTGGCATTCGTAAGGGATCTTAATGTCAAAGGTCTCCAAACATGTTAGGAATTTCTTGGCTATTGAGCAAGCAATTCCTCTCTCCCTTGCGGGCCTGTGGCTCAGGGAGCAGAGCCTCAGTGTGTTTGCTTTCCTATGGAAAAGGATTTAAAGAACACAAGAAGCCACTCTTGGCTGCTTCACAGATGACGGCTTGCTAGACCAGCAGTAGGACCCTCTCCAGCCTTCTTTGCCAATATTTGATGACACAGAGACGCACTAAACAAGTTTGATTTGAAAAGGAGCCACATAGTCATGGAGAAAGGATGTGCTTGGAGGGGAACCCATTCAGTGCAGTAGCTTGGTGGGCTCTAAAATGAATGAAGAAAGCCCTTCCTCTTTATGGACCATCAGAACTGTAAGGGACCTTGGACATGACTTGGTCCAACCCTCTTATTAAACAGGTGGAGAGACTACTGCCCAGAGAGGTGGCACAGTTTATCCAGTTCATGCAGAGGGTGAAGGTGGGGCTAAGACCAGCAGCTCAGTCTTCTGACAACCACAGCTGATTGTTTTCTGCGGCTGAAGGGTGTCTCCCTGACTTCACTTTAGGTCTTTATTTTCATGTTCACGAATCTACCCAAACAACTAACCTTAGGGAGTGACGCTCCGGCTTCTCTTCACAGTGGACCCACTTCCTTTGTCCCCTTACATTCTTACCCAGGGGAAGAGACTGACAATTACTTGAGCCATGGATTATTTGTGATGTAATTTCCAGGCCTTATTATCAAGGACCATGTGCAATTTTTCTCTCTTTTGCTCTGTGTGGTCCCTTCACTGGGTAAAAGCTAGAAGTAGACATTCTCTACCAAGTGGCTGGTTGGGTAGGTGATTCAGGGGTCTTCTTGGGGCCAAATTACCTACTCAACAATCTTCAGGCATGATGGGGAATATGGGTCAATAGTTACTCTTGGAAAGAGGAGGTCTTAGAATCGAAGTGTTATTTAACAAATATTTATAGAGTCTTTACACAGGGAATGCTACAGTGAATACACTAGATAGGGTTCCTGCCCTCAGGAAGCTAACATTCCAGTGGGGAAAAGTGCAGTAAATAAGAAAAGAAAAAAATAAACAAGGTGTCACAGGTGGTGATAAGACCCCTGAAAGAAATACAGAAAGTGACACAGTAGAGAGGAATTTGGTGGTTGGCTGGGGGTCTAGCTTATACCTGGTGGCCAGGGAGGGCCTGTCTGAGGAGCTTCCACTTAATCTGGACCTGAAAGATGGGGAAGAGCCAGCCATGAGCAGAACTTAGAGGAGAGCGGAGAGAACACGGCAAGGGACTTGGATGTCATAGGAATCTCACAGACTCTGGTCAATGTGGGCAGAGAATCACATGCAAGGGGAAGCGAGGTACCAGATGAGGTTTGAGTGAGGGCGAGTACCAGATCTGACAGGGCTTTGTGGGGAATTAGAGTTTATCCTAAGAGAATAGGAATATTTTAAGTTGGGGGGGTGACAAGATCCAATTTATATTGATATTTTTTAAAAGAGCGCTTTGGCCAATGGAGCCACCACTGTGCGACAGAGGCTGCCAATTCTTCCCGAATATCTATCTTTACTGTCTTTACGTAGTAATGGAATTTCTCACTGGTCACGTGGCCACCCAGGTAAGGATGACACTCCAACCTCCCTGGTAGTGGGTGTGGCCTGTGACCAGGTCCGGCCCAGTGGAATGTGAGGGAAATGACACAGGCAGGGCAGGCCTGGTTGAGGATTGACTCTCGTGCCCCCCACCCCCCATCATGAGCAGGGTATCCTCCTGCCCCTGTGTGGAGTGCACCTGTGTAGGATCAACTCCGCTCACCCGACCCAGGTAGGAACCAGACACCTGTATTACACTCGGGCCAGGTCGGCAGGCTGATGTTCAGTGGGACAAGGAGCTGTAGGTCCTTACTAGTTGCAGACCACCTCAGTGATCCCCGCCCCGTCCCCATCTTGGCTTAGGGCTGGGAAAGGCTTGGGAGGCAGTAACCTGTCTCCACAAACACCGTATCCTCAGCAACGTGGCGCTCCCTTGTCCTCGTCCCCAGTTCTTTGCTTACATAGAAGTGGGGGGATGGGGATGGGGGGTGCCAACTCTTACCTACCTCTGAGGGAGTGCCTGCTGCCCACATATTGGTGGCCCTGTTTAAACAGGGAGAACTTTGGGACTCTTTTTCTTCAGCTTTGGGTCCTGGTTGCCAATTCTGTGGTGACAGGTGGTCTTTATCAGCAGCCCATTATATGATTATTGCTGTCGTTAGTATCACAGTCATGAGTAATACCAGCCACATCATCGTCATCATTAAGATTGTCACTGCCACCATCCCTGTCTCCATCCCTGCCATCCCCACTGTTACTGCGGCCCTGTGACCGCTGGCCACCTCCACAGTCATCACCACTACAAACACCATGACCTCCTTCAGCACCACTGCCCCCCATCTGTAGTAGGTGGGTAGGACTAGCTGCTCTAACAAATGGACCACAGAATGTATGATGGCTCCAATACAGTAGAATTTTCTTCCTCATTTATGTAATTGTCTGCAGCAGGTGTTCTTGGTTGGCAGGAGATGTCCTCCACACAATGGCTTAGAACTTAGGACCTTGTGATTGTCTGCATGTAGCCCAAGGAGGGGAAGGAGGGTGTGGGTGGGCACACTCAGGCGGAAGTGACTCATATTTCTGCTCATGTTCCATTGGCTAGAACACAGTCACATGGCTGTGCCTAAATGCAGAGGGTCTGGGATGGGCGGTGTAGCTAAAAATGAAACAGTTTTTGATCAAGTGGTAACATTCTCTTCCAGGCCATCCTCACAAGCAATTTAGTGCTTGTGCTCTGTTCTAGGCTTGCGGGCTTCAGTAGTTGCAGCACGTGGACTCAGCAGTTGTGGGTCGTGGGCTCTAGAGCGCAGGCTCAGTAGTTGTGGTTCAAAGGCTTAGCTGCACCGCGGCATGTGGGATCTTCCCGGACCAGGGATCAAAACTGTGTCCCCTATGTTGGCAGGTGGATTCTAAACCACTGTGCCACCAAGGAAGTCCCAATGATAGGGGAGTATTCTCTAGAAACAAAGCTGGGAATGAAGGGCCAAATCCTCTTTTGGCAGCTGGTGGTGGTGGAACCCAGGGCACTTCCAGCAACGATCCCAACCTCTGGATTTGAACTTTCAACATTCATATTCCAGGGAGAGGGCCTTTCCGAGCCCCGTTTGGGTCCGGTGTCTGAAGGATCCATCTGCCATGGATGGGGAGCTGTCTTATTGGAGGTGGGGTCCTCCCCTCACCCTGCCCCAAGGATTGTGTCCTATGGAGGACGCAGCATGGGGGGCATTTGGGAGTGAAGAGCACAGCTGCGTCGAAGGTAGTTCTTCCCATGTTCCAAGCCCAGCTCCTCTAGTGACTAGCTGGGTGACTGAGGCAGCCGGGTGGTCTAGCTTCTGTGCCTCACTTTTCTCACCTATGAAATGGATATTGAAAAGCAGAAACCATTTGAGAGGATCCATTTAGGGGATGTGTGGGGAGGGCCCCCCATGTGTGCATTTCCTCCTCTGCTGGGATCCGATTTGCCTGCTGTGATGGGGAGGCAGTGTGACCTCGGGGGAGCTGGGACAGTTGCCCTCAAGCTTTTCCCTAGACAGTAATGTCGCCTCCAGGCTTGCCTGGCTGGCCCTGTAGCACAGGTGCGCACGCACTGGGGCAGGCACAGGGGAGCCCTCTCTGCGGGGCGCTGGCGTGTTTACAGATGCTCTAATAGCATCGGGGCTGTGAGCCGTGAAGGAGCTGGAAATGCAATTTTCAATTAGGAGTCTTTGCTTGTTCTTGCTTACGTTGCACTCTAATTAAATCTCAGTCAAACGTGGCACAGTGGTGCAGGGGGAGGGCAGGCTCGCCTTCCTCTAGACGAGAGGCCTCTCCTTTCCCTCCCCCTGGAGTGGTCTCCGTCTCCCACCCCTCGGCCTCCGTGGGGGCTGTCTGGAGCCGGTGTCTCTGCTCAGTGGGTCCAGCAGGCCGCGAAAAGCCCCGAGGGGGCTCCGCAAACACAGGGATCACAGGGGGCCCTCAGCAGAGTTAAATTAAAGTGTCTACTGCTGTCGGGATCCTCAGCTAACGGGGAGGGGGTGCTCCCTCCACCAGCCGTTCTGGCTAAGAGAGGCGTGGAGGAAAGCAGGTGGAGGTACAGCCGTGGGGCGCCGACTGCTTTCTGATCAGCTGGGCTTGCCGGGGCTCGTGCCCCCCGAGGGAGATCCCGGGCTGCCCTCTCTCCCTGTTCTCCCCAGGTTTTAGCTAGCAAATCACCCCGCAAAGCTCCTTTAAAGTAAACAATGCCTTGAGTGTGATGGAGGCAGAAGGGAGGGGATGAGGGGGGAGAAGTGCCCCCAGGATTGGCCATTATGCCCGCCATCGGGCTGGTCCTGGAAGGCTGGCTGGGCCAGGAGGAGCTGGCACCTTGGCTGGAGAGGCCGGGGATGGGACTCTCAAACTGACAGTCTTTTAAAATCACACCTTCTATTTTTTGCTCCCTAAAAATGCATTGATGACCAAGGAGGGCCAGGTCACTTTCTGTCCCTAGCAGCAGGAGGGGCTGCACGGGCTCTCGGCGAGCCGGGCAGTATTAGGGACAGAAGTCACTGAAGAGGGAATGGGCACCCCCTCCCAGTGCAGGCGGAGCAGGGTGCACCTGCGGCCGGTCTCAGGTCAAGGGTAGACCAGCAGTCTCGCCCTGATGCCCCCTCTGGCTGAGGTTGCGTCCTCCGCTGCCCTCCTCAGAGCCGTTTGGGAACAGTACACCGTTCTCTTCATGACTGGGTAGCTGTCCCCGTTTTTCAGTTGTCTCTTTCACTTTTAATGGTCTCCTTCCAGCAGGGAAATGGCTTCTTTCCCTCTCACTGCATCCCCGTTAGATATGGAAATTGCGGGGTTCCCCTCTCCCCCATCCCTCATGTCCCCTCCTTGGCTTCCGGTTTCCTCTCCCTCTCCCTCCTGGGCTGTGGAGAGCCCCCAGAACCTATCCCAAAGACAGGCCACGTGGGCGCCGGGCCGCCTCTGCTGTGAGTGCCCGGCTTCTTACATCAGTGGCGGAGGGCGGGTGTTGGACATTTTCTGCATGCTGACTCACTTTGGTGGCTCATGAGGAGAGCTACAGACTCTGCCCAGAAAAATCCCCACAGTATCTCATAGAATCCCTGAAATCATCCAGCTAAAAACCTGTGACTAGATCATCTTCGTGGCTCTGAGGTTCTGTGATTCTCCTGAGGCCAAGGCTGGGGGTGGATGCTTAGGACAGAGCAGAGGACACACAAGCCCATTGTCGCAGGATGCCTCCCACACCAGTCGTCCTCCTCCCCCAGCTCCAGGCAATAAACACCTCCCTGGGAGTGGGAATTCTGGCTCTGCCACGGGGGCCTGGTTGGGTGACCTGATGGTGGGGCCTGGGGTCAATCTCAAGGAGTCCTCCCCTGCAGTACGCGGTGCCGCCATTCTCCCGAGTGAAATGTCTCCTCCCTGGGGTGGGGGGGGGTGGGGGGTTCAGAGCTGGTTGGAGCCCTGCACCACCCATGCCATCTCTCACCCTCTTCCCTCCAGGGTTCTGGCTGAGTGAAGCTGAATACAAAGAGCCAAGCCAAGTGGGGCAAAGTGCCTGTGCCACCAGGGACTCCCTGCTAAAAGCCGGTCTGGAAGACAGCTCTTGCTTCTGACTCCCTGAAGCCGGACCTTGTGAACCACCTGACCCTGTCCTGCCCACCCCAGGAGCACAGGCAGGGGCCGGGGCTTGGCTTGCCTGCAGGTCACTGCAGGGCCTCTGCCTCTTGGCAAAGGGGACCTGTCAGGAGAGGCTGTTCTGCTGCAGAGGTGAGAATAAATAGGAGCTGTTCCCTTTTCCCCTGGAAGCCAGTGCCAGGGCCAGTGTCTCCACTGCTGTCATGAGCTTGGGCCAAGGAGAGCTGCGTGGGGCATTGCTGTGCCTACCAGGGTGAGATGGGCTGGCTCAGGGCTGGTGCTTCCCTGGGGGAACCGCGCACACCACACAGCCCCTTGCAGGGGGACGAACTGCTTGAGTTGTGGTCCAGGAGAGAAGGAAACAGATCAGAGATGGTAGAGAAACAGTTTTAAGATTCGAGTTTGACTATAATGAGGTGCCACCTCACACCGGTCAGAATGGCCATCATCAAAAAATCTACAAACGATAAATGCTGGAGAGGGTGTGGAGAGAAGGGAACCCTCCTACACTGTTGGTGGGAGTGTAAATTGGTGCAGCCACTATGGAGAACAGTATGGAGATTCCTCAAAAAAATAAAATGATATGATCTAGCAATCTCACTCCTTGGCATGTATCCAGAGAAAACTATAATTCAGAAAGATACATGCACCCCAATATTCATAGCAGCACTATTTATAATAGCCAAGACATGGGAGCAACCTAAATGCCCATCAACAGATGACTGGGTAAAGAAGATGTGGTACATATATGCAATGGAATATTACTCAGCCATAATAAAGCCATAAAAAAGAATAAAATAATGCCATTTGTAGCAACATGGATGGACCTAGAGATTATCACACTAAGTGAAGTAAGTCTGAAAGAGAAAGACAAATACCATATGATGTCACTTACATGTGGAATCTAAAATATGACACAAATAAACTTATCTATGAAACAGAAACAGACTTCTAGACGTAGAGAACAGACTTGTGGTTGCAAAGGGGGAGGGATGGATTGGGAATTTGGGATTATCAGATACAAACTATTATATATAGAATGGATAAACAACAAGGTCCTACTATATAATACAGGGAGCTATATTCCATATCCTGTGATAAACCATAATGGAAAAGAATATGAAAAAGAATGCATGCATATGTATAAGTGAATCACTTTGCTGCACAGCAGACATTAACACAACATTGTAAATCAACTATACTTCAATAAAAAGATTCAGGTGTGAGAGGCAAGAATGATCCCCAGAGACAAGCTTCTTCAGGTTAGGGGCTGGGACAAGGTAGAGTGAGCCGTCATAAGGCTGTGGAGTTGGGATTCACACGGCCCTGACTTCACGTCCTGACTCTGCTACTCAGTAGCTGGTGACCTCAGCAAGACTCATGCCCTCTCTGAGCCTTAGTTTCTTTATTTATAAAGCGAGAAGATAATACCTACCTCACAGGTTGTTGTAGGAATTGAAGTATTTCTAAAGCAGTGACACATGATACCTGCTTTATAAATGTTTACTATTATTAACTTGATGGGTCAGGGCAAGAGGCATAAGTGAGAGGCCTCTGAATCTCAAGTCAGCTGAGGGGACAGGTAAGAATAATTACATCTCTAAATTTTATAGTCAACAGAGAGAAAAAGAGTACTTTTAAAAGCATCCAGAGAGAAGTGAAGGCATGGACTCAGATGAGTGTGCACACATTATTCGTAATAGCCAAAAGCTGGAAGCAACCCAAGTGTCCACTGATGGATAAATGGGTAAACAAAGTGTGCTGTACACCTTCAGCCTTAAAAAGGAGGGAAATTTGGACACATGTACAACATGGATGAACCTTGAAGCTATTACACTAAGTGAAACAAGTCCGTCCCAAAAGGGTAAACACTGCATGATTCCACTTACATAAGGTCCCTAGATGAGTCAAATTCATAGCGACAGAAAGGAGAAGGGTGGTTGCCAGGGGCTGGGGGAGGGGGAAAAGGGGAATTGTTATTTAATAAGTACACAGCTGCTGTTTGGGAAGATGAAGAGGGTTATGGAGATGGATGGCGGTGACGGTTACGCAACATTATGACTGTGCTTCATCCCACTGACACACACTATTTAAAAATGGTTAAAATGGTGCATTTTACGATATGTATATTTTACCACAATAAAAAAGAATCCAGAGTTTACACTTGGGGGGTGACATTCGATGTGGGTGGAGGGGAAGGGTCTGGCTGACCCCCTCAGCCTCCTGAGCTCTACTCCTGTTTCCCGGGTGTCCCCATCCTCCTGTTGAGGGAAAGACCACTTTCTGTTCGCAGCCCCACTTGTCACAGACTTTTAGATTGAGGGCTGCCCCTCTTCTGCCAGCCCTGCTTTCCCTCTCCCCTCTAGAAGCCCCTGATTCATTAGGAAGAGGTCTCCTGCTCTTCTCTGCGATCCCGTTGGCAGCCCTGATGAGCACCAGGGGCTAGCTGCTCTGATACTGGCCCCGGCAGCCGGGGTTTGTACAGCCGCAGGCCCTGGCCTCACAGCCAAGCATTCCTGGCAGCTGGGGGCTTCCGGGGCTGGCTGCCCATCCAGCGCTAGGGAGGCAGATGGTGGCAGGAATGCAGGCCTGGCAGGGAGCTCTCTGCAGTGTCCACTCTACTCAGCAAGGGGGACGTAGAGCCCCACGTTTGGTTCTGTGGCCTAAGAGAGCTGCGCATCAAAGTGCTTCTGGTGTGTGGTGTGGGATAGGGGCACGCCGGTCCTGTTAAAGCCCCACCAGGCCCCACACAGCTCGGATGGAGGATGGATGGGGCTGGGGTGCCACCCCTGCTGTCAAGGCATTCGTTCTGGGTACCTATTGGTTATGTAACAAACCAGCCCAGCACTCAGTGGCTTTAAACAGCCATTTGATTACCTCACAGTTCTGTGAGTTCTGACTCACGTGGTGTTGGCTGGGGCTGCTGTCCTCCGAGGGCTCGGCTGGCTGGGGCGTCCAAGATGGCGCGCCCACGTGGCTGTGGACCGGGAGGGCAGCTGGGGCTGCCAGCTGGAGTCAGTGCCCAGACGTGGCCGCTCCAGGTGGCTGCATTTCCGGAGGGAGCAGCCCAAGAGGAAGCGTTCCAAGGGGGACAAAGCAGAAGTTTCCACTTCCCAGGCAGGCACTGCATTAATGCCAAGGACTTCTGATTTAGCAGCCCCAGGGCCAGCCTAGATTCAAGGAGTGGGGAAACCAAGAGAGTGACAAAGAATTCACGGCCAACTTGAATCCACCCTAGTCCTTGATGGCCCCAGGCCTCAGCTTCCCCTTGTCAAATGGAGCCACGTTGTGTTTCACAAGACTTTAACAAACCTTTAAAACACCATAGAGAGTCTCAGGAGCGAGAGCAGGCTGATGGTGTGGTTGAGGGCAGGAGGGCAGGAGGGCAGGAGGGCAGGAGGGCAGAGCAAGCTGGGGGGGCTCTTGCTCAGTGGGCTAGCAGTTGGCTAGAAAGGACTGATCTTTGCCAGGGAAGGAAACCCACAAATTGCAAACTTACTCTGTACCAGATGATGGACTCTACTTTCATTTTCTCTAATCCTCCAAGTAATCCCGTGAGATGGGTAAAATCGGCCCCCTTTTATAGATAAAGAAATTGAAATCCTGTTAATGGCTTGCAGGATTCGCCAAGCTAGAGGGGCAGAAAGGTGGGCTCCGAACCCAAGGGTGTCTCTCTCTGGAAAGCTGTGCCTCTTCCACTGCACTGTGGACCCCAGGAAGCAAAGCCATGCTTTGTCTGCAGCTCAGGAATCTTCAGAGCAGGACCAGGATGACCTTAACATCCAAAGGGCCCTTCAGAGCCATTTATGGCAGGGGGACCAGGGACCTGACTGCCCAGGAGGCTTCAGAAAGGGTCAAGCTCACAGCATGTCTTGGCTGGGGCAGCCCCAGCTGGAAAGAAGCTCCTGGGAGCCGGAGGGAGAACCTGAAACTATGGGCAACTCTGGGTCCTACCAGGCAACAGAGGAAGAGGGATACTTTACCAGGAGGCAGGAGGCAGAGAGAGGATGATAGGAACAAATGGAAGGAACTTCGGGGTAGTAGGGATGGAACCTGGGAACAGCAGATAAAGGCTATCCATCCTTTCACCTATCTGTCCATCCTTCCATGAATTCATCCATCCATTCAGCCATACACTCGTGAATTCATTAACTGCTTTCAACATCTGAGTTTCTATGATGTGTCTGACCCTGTTTTGCATATATGATTCAGATGCAGCCCCAGGCCTTGGGGAATTCGGATTACCCTAGGGCAGGCAGAACTGTAACCAGGTGATGGCATGATTGTGTTGGTACTGAGATGGGGTGTGCAGAAGGAGCAGCTATGGGAGACCAGAGGAAGGACAGAAGATTCTGAAAACCAGAGACCCAGTGTGGAAGACAGGGGTGCCAGGGTGGAGCTGGGCCTGATTCTGGAAAGGATGGGCCTTGGGCCCAGGGGCTCAGCCTCTGGGCCTGAGAAGAGCCAGTTGTGTCTGCGGAGGATGTATGTTCCCCTGCAGTAGCAGGACTCCAGGGTAAGGCCTGGGGTCTTCCAGCCCTTTCTTAAAGGTGCGAGTGGTCTGACAGTTCCAACTTCGGAGAGTGTGCACTTGGGGAACTGTGGCTGAGGCCACGCCTGTGACATCTCAGAGAAAGTGTCTGACAGCTCTTTCTCCAGGGAAGATCAGACATGAGGAAGACAGCCCTGAATGTGCAGCATAAAGGATTTTGGTTCATCTTAAGACAGAAGTTGAAGAAAATGTTTTTCTCAACTTGATGTTAAAAAAAAAATACTTTTATTATATTGGAGCATATATAATGCAGACTCTTTTGATATTGTAATAAAACTGGTTTATCCTTGGTAATATCCTTTGCACTAAATTTTTCCCTGTCTGGACCACTGCCTGGAGAAAGGGGGGCAAGATATTGCCATAACAGAACTGGAGAACTCAAAATTCAAATTCTCAGGTCTGAGATGACACTTAGGAAGAAATGTGATCAGAAACATTTCATGGTTCCCAATTTTTTCACTTGAAGATATTTTTCACGGGACTTTATGCAGCCTACCTGGATGTACAATATCGCCTCTTACTCTTCTTTTTCCTTTGTATAGTATTATGGGTTTTTTGTCATCGTGTAATCCTCACGTTTATTTTGTGATGTAGATAATAGTTCTTCCATTTCTTCTGATGAAAAATTGAGTCTCAAGGAGGTTATATAGACCCTCCAAGATCCCACAGCCAGTGAACAGCAGAACTGAGACTCAAATCCAGGTCTCTGATGCCAGGCCTGAACTCTTTCTGCTCTGCTGAACCGCTTCATGTGAGAATTGAGGCGCCTCCATCAGTTTGGTGTTTGGAGGCAGATGGATAGAGCTTTGGACTCTCAGGGGCTCCCTTTGTGATCGTCAGCTGGAGCTGCGTGGACCACATACTGACTGATTCTCTGGGTATCTTTTTATTTTTTATTTTTGCTATTAGCTATATTACTTGTATTCTGCTCATTTTCTTATATTACCCACTATGCAACTGTGTCTTCACCCAAAATAATGATGGCTAAGTGACTTGAAATGATTGACCAGCTACATAATTCCATATAGGATTAGGATTGATTGTAATAGTATGAACTCTAGATATGGAAAGAAGCAACAAGGGTAAATGATTTCTTGGACCATAACAGACTAGTAAGACAGGTGGTCCAGAGACCTTTATGGGTACCATTAGACTGGCCCAGTTCATTCATAACACATTGAGTGATCTATCAACAAAATTATCTATGTATCTTGAGTGGTTTGTGGTAAACAGTGTGCCTGTTCCTTTGGTCCCAACTTAACCTGGGGATGTGGCAGTTATTCTGCTGGGCTGCCCAGCAGGTTTCTCCCTTTTCCTCTTACTTCAGTGAACATACATGGTCCTCAGGTCTCCTCCAGATCACAGGGATTGGCATGTGACCTATACCTGGCCAATCAGAGCATCCCAATTTCCCTGGCCTTAGTGATATGTTCAGGAACATTAATGTGATCCTCCTGGCCAATGAGAGTCTTTCCCCTCCATTTTCTTCTACTGATGGCGGAAAGACAGTCTTTTATGTTGGGCTCACAGTGCTGGAAGCATGTGGCTCTGGGCTGCCAGAACATCTTCCCACCTTATGGAGGAAGCCCATTCATAAGAGAAGAGGAAGCTCAAAAATAGAGGGCCAGGAGGTGGCAAGAGAGCTCCCCAAGGTCACGACTTGCATCCTGGATTCAGCTGTGTGGGGTGTTAGCTACCCCTGCCTCCACCCATCCTTCTCAGTTATATGAGTGAGCACATTCTATTTATGATGGGGCCAGCTACTGCAGGGTTTTTGTCACTTGCAATCAAGAGTCCTGACCAGTATAGGGATCACTTGTAATAAACAGAGACCTAGTCAAACTAACTTATGTATACAGGGAGTTTATCGTGACAACTTGGGGACATATAATGGAATTGAGGAGAGTAGTGTACAACTAAACCTTGTAGGTCCATGAGATCACAAGGCAGCTCCTCTAGCCATCTTTCCTTCTCTCTCCCTCTGGGGTCTCATGGCCTCAACTCTGCTTCCTTCTGGGTCTCTGTTCCAGTCTTCTGTTTCCCTCTGTAGACTAGTTTCCTCTGTGATTTGTTAGACCCCTCCTATACCTAAGCTCACCTGTGGCTTTGGCCAGCCCTGTGCCCACTGTGGCCCTGACCCATGTGATTTTGCACCTCAGCCATCTGTCTTCTGATGTGATGTATTGATACTAACATGGCCTGGGAAGAAAGCAAAAACACGTGTTCACTTCTGGGCCAGTCATCTGTGGCTGGTAGCATGAGGTCAGTGGATATAATTATGGCTGCTTAGACAACCTGTCATCAGGGGCTGTGGGTGGAACAGTTCCTCTCCACGGGCGGGATAGGGAGGCAGCCATGGCACAGCTGGTGTTGGGTGGCTGACATTGATGTCATGGTGAGATTGGGATATTGGACCCCTGTCTCTTCTCCCAGTAACCCCGCATGGCCAGAGGTCCCATGGCCTCCAGTGGCCCAAATCATTCTGCCATGCTTCTTCCTGCCTCACTATGTAGTTCCCAACCCAGCACTTGTCCTAGCAGTGGGATCTGATCCTACCTGCCACTCTTCCCACACTTCTTCCATGACTGAGCAGGTACTAGCCCACCACACTTGCCATGTATGTGGCTCTGCCATCCCACTGCCCTGTCTAATCCTGGCATGCATCTCTCCAGCGCTGCCCCTCTCCTTAATCACCAGGAGAACCCAGCTTAATTGTCTGCTCCTCATCATAGCCTTTTCTGAGCCCGAAAATTCCTTTTCTATCCTCCCCAGTAAATCCTTGCTCCCTGCAATAGAGTATTTATTACACTGAGTCACAAGCATGTTTTTTTTTAAATTTTATTTGTCTGTCTCTCACACTAATTGTCTGTCTCTCACAGTAATTTAGCATGCAGTGGGAAGATTTTGGAATAAAAAATAAATCCTGAGTTCAAATTCTGACTCTAACACTCTTTAGCTGTATGTCTATGATGAGTGATTAAGCCTTTCTGAGTGTTAATTCCTAATCTGTAAAATGCAGACAATAATGGCACCCACCTTATGGTTTACTGTGGGTGTTAAATGACATAATGTGTAAAAAGTGAATAAATGGCATTGTGCTTTCTTGAAGGCAGGGACAGTGTGTAACTCACCTTTGGCGCCTGGGTGCTAAGCACAGGGACCGTCATGCAGGAGACTTAATACAACTTTGCTGAATGGATGAATGTTTCATTCAAAGCATAAAGCTCTAAGTGTGGACTAGCAAGCCCTGTGATAGGAGGGGGTGCTTAGAGGCTGGGAGGTCTCTTCTAGTGGACCGGCAATTGATGTATGAGGCATCATCTCTTGCCCTTTCCCAGGTCTCATATCATGTGCCTTCTCTGTGCTTCACAACACAGGATGACTTCTCATTTTGGTCCAAAAGGAGCTGGTGGTATCAGACTTACTCTCTGTATTAGTTATTTTGCTGCATAACAATATTACCACAGACTTTTAAGTTTAAAACAACACACATTTGTTATCTCATAGTTTCTGTGGGTCAGGATTCTGGGCACCCCTTAGCTGGGACTGCTGCAAGGTTGCAATCAAGGTATTGGGCGTGGCTGGGATCTCATCTGTTCCTTTGCAGGGTGTTAAACTAAGGGCCCCAGGTTTGCACTGGCTGTTGGCCAGAGACCACTACCAGTTCCCTGCCACGTGACCCTCTCCATGTGCACCTCATAACATGGCAGCTTGCTTTCTTCAAAGGCAGCAAAGGAAAGGGAAAAACTACAGTAAAACAGCCCTACGATTGTGTGTCACACAATCATGTACAGTAATCATGTATACATGATGGTGTAAATTCCACCACCTTTGACATATTCTTTATGGTTAGAAGCAGGTTACAGATCCTCTGTATACTCAAGGGAATGGGACCACATAAGGATGTGAACATCAAGAGACAGGGATAACTGGAGGCCATTTTAGAGTCTGCCACACCATCTCACAGCAAACGACTATAAAATGGAACAAAATATTTGAAACAACTATTTTCAGACATTGAACAGAGCACAGAACTGGACTGTGGGCCTAGAAATAAACATGGGAGATAAGCTTGGCATTTACCCTGGCTTTCAGCCTGGGGTCAATTTTCAAGCTGTGGTACAGGAAAACAGAACTCAAGTAGAAGGTGGAAGTCTTTTTGAGCAGAGGAAGCAGAGACTGGAATTTAGGGCTGGTAAGTGACTGGAATTGGTGGGGTAGGGCACCAGAGAGGAGAGGAGGAAACCACAGAGGAGAAGTCCCCCAAATTCCCTAGGAACTTGGCCAAGTCCCAATTTGCTCACATTTAGTGAAAGACTCTGAGAAGACAGTAACAGCTGCTGGGGTACTATGGCAGATTGTATTTTGTAAGGATGGTCACAACAATATCTCCTATGCCACATGCTCTTCTAAAATGTGACTCTGGAATGCTCTCATAAAGAGATGGAGTCTGTTTCTGTCCCCTGGAGTCTGGATGGGCTGTGACTGCTTTAACCAGTGAAGCACAGGGAAATTATGCTCCATGATTTATAAAACTGGGCAACAATAGACTATTCAGCTTCCATCTTGTTTACTAGAATTCTTGTTCATAGAGTCCTGGGTGGTTATGTAAGCATTCTGCCTATCCCAAGCCATACAGAGAGGTTACATCTAGACAGATAGTCTGGTCAGCAGTCCTGGACTTCAAGTGCTCTGATTTTTAAGTTGCTACATTTTGGGGATAATTTGTTAAACAGAAAGTTACCAGAACATGGAATTAGAGTTGAGCAGTTTTCTGCTAAGTGCTGGGGAGACATTGGAATTCTGTCCCATGCAGAGTGACCTTGTTGAGCACACTGGACATTTAATATAAACCCTTAGGAAGACCACATTTAAGATGAAAAGTCTGTGTCCATAGAGGGCAATACTATAAGATTAAGAATAAACCTGAAATAGACCCTCCTTACCAGGAATTTAACTGCCTAACAGAACAAAACATAGCACAATTTAGAGGTAGCTAATATAACAAAGTATCTCTATACAGTGTCATTGAAAATGTCCAGCATACACTAATAACCAAAAATGCAAAGAAGGAGAAAAATATGACCTATAATGAGAATAAAGTTAATAGAAGTAGACTCACAGATCCCACAGAGGTTACAATTAGCAGACAAGGATACAAAATAACTATTATAAATCCTTTAAAGAATTTATAGAAAAGGTGAGCAAAATAGGTGAACATATGTAAAGTTCAATCAAAGGAATGGAAACCTAACAAAGAAATAAAAAAATGTAGATTCTAGGATGGAAAAATGTTTTTGAAATTAAGAATCTACTGGGTTGACTTAACACTATACTGGACATAGTTGAAGAAAAGATCAATGAATTAAAAGACAGGTCAATAGAAATTACACAAACTGAAGAATAAGAAGAAAAAGGAAAGCAAAAAACAAAACGATCAATCTCAAACAGAGTGCCTAAGACTGATCAGAAAACGTAAAATAGTCTAACACGTAAGCAATTGGAGTTTCAAAAGTAGAAGAGAGAGAGAAGAAATATTTGAAGAGATAATGGCTGAAATTTTCCAAAATATGAAAGAAATAAATTACAGATCCCAGAAACTCAGCAAATACCAAGCAGGAAAAATATTTATGCACATCATAATCAAACTGCTAAAAGCCAAAGGTAAAGAGAAAATCTTAAAAGTAGTTGGGTAGGTGTGTGTAAAATTACATTGAAGGGGACAATAAGAAGAATGAAGACTGACTTCTCATGAGGAACAATGGAAGCAGAAGACAATGGAGTGACATCTTTAAAATGTCAAAATAAGATAATCTGAAAATAAAGAATTCTAGATCCAGTGAAGAAAAAAAAAAGGCTTTTAATGACAAACATAATCTGAGACCATTTGTGCCCATCAGAGTTATGCTACAAAAAAAATGCCAAAGAAAGTACTTGTTTTTTTTTTTTTTTTTTTGGCTAAATATAAAATATTACAGCTGTAAGATCAGATTAACAAGAAAGAAGAATGGCACTGGAAATTGTAATATGTGGGTAAATATAAAAGGATGTTTTGACTTTTTTTTCTTAAAGGAGTTTTGACTGTATAAAACAATAATAAAAATATATGATGGGATTAACAATATATGTAAAAGTAAAATATATGACAACAAAAACACAAAGGGCAGAATGGGGGATAACTGGAATTATGCTGTTATAAAGTTCTTGTATTTTATATGAATTTATATGAATTCAAGGCAGACTGCTATAGATTGAGGATGCCCATTTTAAGTGTAAATCACTTAGAATTACAAAAAGTTGTGGCTAAAATCCAGTAGAGTAGATAAAATGGAACATATAAGATACTTGAATAATCCAAAAGAAGACAGAGCAAGTGGAACATAGAAACAATGTACCAAAGAACAGATGAAACAAGTAGAAAACAAAAGCAAGATGGTAGCATTAAACCCAACCATATCAGTAATTATATTAAGTGAAAATGAACTATAAACTTGCATGAGTTATCTATTGCTTAAATACAAATTACCCCCAAACATCAAGGCTCTAAAAAACAAACATTTGTTTTTTCACAGTTTCATTAGATTAAGAATACGGGAGAGGCTTAGCTGGGTGATTATGGTCAGGGTCTCTCGTGAAATGGCGATCAGGATGTTGGCAGGGGCTGCAGTGATCTGAAGCATTGATGGGAATGGAGGATCTATTCCAAGATGGCTCGCTCACATGGCAATTGGCAGGAGACCTCTTCCTCACCTGGGGCTCGCCATAGGCTGCTTGAAGCCCCTTATGACATGGCATCTAAGTTCCACCAGAGGGAGTAGTTCAAGTGAGAGAGCAAAGAAGAAGGCACAGTGCCTTTTAGGACCTAGTCTTTTATGTTGTAAACTGTCCATGATTAAAGTTTGGTATTGAAATCTCCCACTATTATTACAGAGCTGTCTATTTTCCCCTTCAATTCTGTCAGTGTTGGCTTCATATATTTTGGGGCTCTGAAGTTTGGTGCATATATGTTTATTATTGTTATATATTGGTGAATTAACCCTTTTATTAATATATAATGTCCTTCTATATACCTCTCTTTTCTTTTGTTTAGTAGGGTTGATTTACAATATTGTGTTAGCTTCAGGTGTACAGCATAGTGATTCAATATTTTTGCAGATTATACTCCATTATAGGTTATTACAAGATAATGGGTATAATTCCCTGTACTATATAGTGTATCTTTGTTGCTTATCTATTTTATATATAGTAGTTTGTATCTGTTAATCACATACCCTTAATTTGTACCTCCCCCTTCTCTCTCCCCTTTGTAACCACAAGTTTGTTTTCTATATCTGTGAGTCTGTCTCTGTTTGCATATACATTATTCATCTTGTTCTGTCTGACTTATTTCACTAAGAATAATATTCTCTAGGTCCATCTAAATGCTGCAAATGGCAGTATTTCATTCTTTTTTATGGCTGAGTATATTCCATATATATGTATATATACTACTGCATCTTCTTAATCCAATTGTTTGTTGGTGGGCAATCGGATTGCTTCCATGTCTTGGCTATTGTAAATGCCAAATGCAAATGTGCTGCTATGAGCTTCGGGATACATGTATCTTTTAGAATTGGTGTTTTCATTTTTTCTAGATATATACCCAGGAGTGGAATTACTGGATGATATGGTAGCTCTAGTTTTAGTTTTTTTAGGAACCTCCATACTATTCTCCATAGTGACTGCACCAATTTACATCCCCACCAACAGTGTAGGAGGGTTTCCTTTTCTCCACATCCTCTCCAACATTCATCATTTGTAGACTTTTTTTTTTTTTTTTTTAAAGCAAGCTTCTTCAGTGAAGGCAGGCTACAAGCAGAGGGTTTTTTTTTTTTAACATTTTTTTTCAATTATTAATTTATTTATTTATGGCTGTGTTGGGTCTTTGTTTCTGTGCTAGGGCTCTCTCTAGTTGTGGCAAGCGGGGTCCACTCTTCATCGTGGTGCACGGGCCTCTCACTATCGCGGCCTTTCTTGTTGCAGAGCACAGGCTCCAGACACGCAGGTTCAGTAATTGTGGCTCATGGGCCTAGTTGCTCTGCAGCATGTGGGATCTTCCCAGACCAGGGCTCGAACCCGTGTCCCCTGCATTGGCAGGCAGACTCTCAACCACTGCGCCACCAGGGAAGCCCATTTGTAGACTTTTTGATGATAGCCATTCTGACATGTGTGAGGTGACTTGCATTTCTCTAATAATTAACGATGTTGAGCATCTTTACATGTGCCTGTTATCCATCTGTATGTCTTCTTTGGAAAAATATCTATTCAGGTCCTCTACCCATTTTTTGATTGGGTTGTTTGTTTTCTTGATATTTTTAAAAAATTAATTAATTATTTTATTTTTGGTTGCGTTGTGTCTTTGTTGCTGCACGCAGGCTTTCTCTAGTTGTGGCGAGCAGGGGCTACTCATAGTTGCAGTGTGCAGGCTTCTCATTGCAGTGGCTTCTCTTGTTGTGGAGCACAGGCTCTAGGCATGCGGGCTTCAGTAGTTGTGGCATGCAGGCTCAGTAGTTGTGGCTCACGGGCTCCAGAGAGCAGGCTCAGTAGTTGTGGTGCACAGGCTTAGTTGCTCCGCGGCATGTGGGATCTTCCAGGACCAGAGCTCGAACCCGTGTCGCCTGCATTGGCAGGTGGATTCTTAACCACTGCGCCACCAGGGAAGTCCCTGTTTTCTTGATATTGAGGTTTATGAGCTGTTGTATATTTTCGTTATTAACCCCTTGTTGGTAGCATCCTTTGCAAATATTTTCTCCCATTCAGTAGGTTGTCTTTTGTTTTGTCAATAGTTTCCTCTGCTATGCAGAAGCTTTTAAGTTTAGTTAAGGTCCCATTAGTTTATTTTTGCTTCTATTTCTTTTGTCTTAGAAGACTGATCCAAGAAAATATTGCTACTAATTACATCAAAGAGTGTTCTGCCTATGTTCTCTTCTAGGAGTTTTATGGTTTCAGGTCTTACATTTAGATCTTTGAACCATTTTGAGTTTATTTTTGCATATGGTGTGAGGAAATGTTTTAATCTCATTGTTTTATATGTGGCTTTCCAGTTTTTTCCAGCACCATTTGTTGAAGAGACTGTCTTTTCTCCATTGTGTATTCTTGTCTCCTTTATTGTAGATTAATTGATCATAGGTGTGTGGGTTTGTTTCTGGGATCTCTATTCTATTCTACTGATCTATGTGTGTGTGTTTTGTGCCAGTACCATGCTGTTTTGATTACCATAGCTTTGTAGTATAGTCTGAAGTCTGGTAGGTTTATACCTCCAGCTTTGTTCTTTTTTCCTCAGGATTACTTTGGCAATTTGGCACCTTATGTGGTTCCATAGAAATTTTAGGATTATTTGCTCTAGTTCTGTGAAAAATGTCATGGGTATTTTGATAAGGATTGCATTAAAACTGTAGATTGCTTTGAGTAGTATGGCCTTCTTAATAATATTGATTCTTTCAATACAAGAGCATGAGATATCTTTCCATTTCTTTGAATTATCTTCAACTTGCTTCATCAGTGTTTTATAGTTTTCAAAGTATAGACCTTTAAATTTGTTCCTAGGTTTTTGTTTTTGTTTTTTTTGATGCAAATTTAAATGAGATTTTTAAAACTTTCCTCTTTCTGATATTTCATTATTAATGTATAGGAACACAACAGATTTCCTGTATATTAATCTTGTATCCTGCATATATTAGAATGGAAGACAGTTTTAAACTCAGCGATCTGAGCTTTCACCTCAAGAAGTTATAAAGGAGAAGAAATAATAAAACACAAAGAAGGGAGAAGAAGGAAATAATAAATTTAAGAGCAGAAATCAATGGGATAGATAGACAGTAGATAAATGGGATCAAGGCCACATTTAGTTCTTGAAAAGATTAATAAATTGATAAAATCTGCCAGTAAAACAACTCCAGACTTAAATAATGAAAGACTTTATTTGAAAAAATTATTGCAAGAGAGGGAAAGGGAATATTGTAATACAAAGAGTGCTATGACCATGAGATCTGCAAGTATCTCAAACGTTAGGCAGAAAATGACTTTTCTTTTATATAGAGGAGTAAACAAGTCTAGAAGGAACCTGATGTGTAAAAGTGATGAAATAATGGAATGATCAAACCATAGATCAGAGAACGTTTTACCTTGAAATCAGCCTACTCTTTAAGAAGTTGCCATTAGGGAAGAGTTGTTTGATGGCTCAGGTGAGGATGGGTTAAAATGCAGTGGACTGGGGGAAGGAGAGAAGCTTAACTAAAGTTTGATTAACAAGGATTTTGTTCCAATTGATCAAAGTTTAACTAATCATTAAATAAGACAAAGAATGGAAATTTGGAGGGTCTGTGTTTGGCTTTGTTATATGTAAACAAGGAAGCATCTGTGAATTTTATCTAAGTCCTATGGGGGATTGTGTTTCTTTGCAGTAAGTCATTTTCCAGAACACGTAAGTATTGGGAGATTTCTTAATGGTCCTGCTTTCCAGGAGCACAAGTCTCAGATAAAATTGTCATTGTCAATTTCTAGGAATGCTGACAAAGGAAAAATAGAGAGAGAAGGAATTTACAATATCAGGAATGAGGAAGAGGACATCACTATAAATCCCACAGGCTTTTAAAGACATTATTATAAGCAACTTTACGCCAATAATTTGACAATTTAAAGGGAATGGATAGATTTCTTTAAAGATATATTTTTCTAAACCAACACAGTACAAACAATAAACATGACAAACACTACAAAATACAAAATCTGAATAGTATTATAGATGTTAAAGACATCAAAGTCACAGTTAAAAACCTTTCCAGTTTTTATAACTCCAGGCCCAGGCCCAGATGACTTCATTGGCAAATTCCCCGCAACACTTAAGAAAGAAAAAAAGGCAATTGTGCACAGAGATAGATAGATAAAGGAATTTTTCAGTTCCTCTTATGGGATCAACATAAGCCTGATACCAAAATGTGGCAAGGATACTACAAGAAAGACAGACGGAAATGAAGAAAGAGGAAGAGAAAGAGAAAGTAAAAAGAAAGAAACTGTAGGCCAATGGATAAAAATGCAAAAATCCTAAGAAAATATGAACAAATCAAATTGATTTGGGGTTTATTCCAGGAATGTGAGGTTGGCTTAACATTTCTTAATCAATATATTTCACTGCATTAACAAAACATAGGAGATAAACCAGATGATCATCTCAAAAGACTTCTTAGAAAAAAAGTTTTATAAAAGTCAACATCTATTTATGATAAATCCTTTCAGTAACGTATGAACAGAAAGGAACTTTCTGAAAATGATAAAGAGTACCTATGACATATCTACGGCTAACATAGCTCTTTTTTTTTTTTTAATCAGTCATCAATTTTATACACATCACCGTATACATGTCAATCCCAATTGCCCAACATAACTCTTAATGGTGAAACATTGAATGATTTTGTTTTCTTAGGTTAGAAGCAATGTAAGGATGCCTGGTCTTATAACTTTGATTTGACATCGTATTGGAGGTCCTATACAATAAAATAAAGTGTATACAGACTGGAAAGGGAAAAAGCAAAACTGCCTTTTTTTTTTTTTCTCAGATGACATGACAAAAATCAGTTGGGTTTCTACATACTAGTAACAAGCAATTGGAAAGGGAAATTAAAAACTCCATTTATAATTGCATTAAAACCCACCAGACACTTAGCACCAAATTTAGTAAAAGATATGCAAAATGCCTACACTTAAAACTATGAAACATTACTGAAAAAGTTGACCTAGTTGTAATATGTTAATCATAAGACTCAGTATTATTAAGATGGTAATTCTTTGCAAATAGATCTATAGATTCAACTCAACCTCAATCAAAATCCCAGTTGACTTTTAAAATGGTAACTGACAAGCTGAATCTAAACTTTATGTAAAGGACTTAGAATAGGCAAGAGAATGTTTGATGGAGAACAAAGTTGCAGTTCTTAACCTGTTTTAGACTTACAGTGAAGCTGCAGAAATTAAGACAGTTTTGTTGACCTGAAACATACAGACTGCCAGATATTTCTCCAGCAAAGGTGGATTTATTCAGGATCAGCAGAGAATTGCAATTTGAGGTTTGCAACCAAGGTGAGCCACATACAAGTCCCTGCATGGCAAGAGAAGGAGAATACTTTTATAGAGGGGAAAAGGAAGTTGGGAGGACTATAGCAAACAAAGAGTCCATCACTTTTCATTGGCTGGTCCTTGCCAGGAAAGAAGAGAAATCTTTCCTCTTCCTCTTGGGCTTGGCTATGGTCACAGGATATGAGAGCTCCCCCTTCTGGGGGCAGCTTTCAACAAAGTTCCCCCTTTCAACAAAGCACTCTGCAATACAAGGGTGAGTTCACCTTGCTAAATTGCTGAATCCATTCGATTAATGCTGCACCTTTAGAAAGCAGGGGCACATGAACTGCCTCTTTAAATTGCATTTCTATACTCTAGCAATGAATTAGCTGAAATAGAAAAATATTAAACAATTGCCTTTACAGTAGTATCAAAACAATAAAATACTTAGGAATAAATTTACAAGGAGGTGAAAGATACATAACTGAAAACTATAAGACACTGATGAAAGAAACTGAAGAAGAAACAAATAAATGGCAAGATATCCATGATCATGGATTGGAATAATTTGTATTGTTAAAATGTCCATACTACCCAAAGCCATCTGTAGATTCAATGCAATCCCTATCAATATTCCAATGGCATTTTCCCCCCACAGGAATAGAAAAACAGCCTTAAAATTTATGTGGAACCACAAAGAACCCGAATAATCAAAGCAATTCTGAGAAAGAAGAACAAAGCTGGAGGCATCACAGTTCCTGATTTCAGACTGTATTACAAAGCTACATTAATCAGAACAGGATATTTAAGGAAAAAAAAAGAAAAGGTCATGAAGAACTTAGTGGTAAGACGGGAATAAAGACACAGACCTACTAGAGAATGGACTTGAGGATATGGGGAGGGGGAAGGGTAAGCTGTGACAAAGTGAGAGAGTGGCATGGACATATATACACTACCAAACGTAAAATAGATAGCTAGTGGGAAGCAGCTGCATAGCACAGGGAGACCAGCTCGGTGCTTAGTGATCACCTAGAGGGGTGGGATAGGGAGGGAGGGAGGGAGGGAGGGAGGGAGATTCAAGAGGGAAGAGATATGGGAACATATGTATATGTATAACTGATTCACTTTGTTATAAAGCAGAAACTAACACACCATTGTAAAGCAATTATACTCCAATAAAGATGTTTAAAAAAAAATGAGCAAAGGTCTGAATAGACATTTTTCCAAAAGAGATATTTAAATAACCAACAGGTACATGAAAAGACACTCAAAGATCACTAATCATCAGGGAAATGCAAATCAAACCAATGAGGTATCTCAGTGATACCTCAATGAGGTATCAATTCACACCAGTGGTTATTATCAAAAAGACAAGAGAAAACAAGTGCTAGCAAAGATGTGGAGAAAAAAGAACCCTTTTGCAGCACTGGCAGGAATGTACATTGGTGCAGCCAATATGGAAAACAGTATGAAGTTTCCTTAAAAAATTAAAAGTAGAACTACAATATGATCTAGCAATTTCACTCCTGAATTTATGTGGGAAGGAAATGAAATCACTATCTCAAAGAGATATCTGCTCTCTCATATTCATTGCAGCATTATTTACAATAACCAAGATATGGAAAAAACCTAAATGTCCATTGATGGATGAATGGATAAAGAAGATGTGAGATTATATATATATATATATATATATTAAACATCTTTATTGGACTATAATTGTTTACAATGTTGTGTTAGTTTCTGCTGTATAACAAAGTGAATCAGCTATATGTATACATATATTCCCATATCCCCTCCCTCTTGCGTCTCCCTCCCACCCTCCCCTAGATTCTTCAGAACCATTTTTTTTTAAGATTCCATATATATGTGTTAGCATACATTATTTGTTTTTCTCTTTCTGACTTACTTCACTCTATATGACAGACTCTAACTCCATCCACCTCACTACAAATAACTCAATTTCGTTTCTTTTTATGGCTGAGTAATATTCCAAAACAAATCTGAATGAGATCCTTGCTGGGTAGAGTAATCTTGGTTGTAGGTTTTTCCCTTTTATCACTTTAAATATCACTGCCACTCCCTTCTGGCTTGCAGAGTTTCTGCTGAAAGATCAGCTGTTAACCTTATGGGGATTTCCTTGTATGTTATTTGTTGCTTTTCCCTTGCTGCTTTTAACATTTTTTCTTTGTATTTAATTTTTGGTAGTTTGATTAATATGTGTCTTGGCATGTTTCTCCTTGGATCCAACCTGTATGGGACTCTCTGTGCTTCCTGGACTTGATTGACTATTTCCTTTCTCATATTAGGGAAGTTTTCAAGTATAATCTCTTCAAATATTTTCTCAGTCCCTTTCTTTTTCTCTTCTTCTGGGACCCCTATAATTCAAATGTTTGTGCATTCAATATTGTCCCAGAGGTCTCTAAGACTGTCCTCTGTTCTTTTCATTCTTTTTTCTTTATTCTGCTCTGTGGTAGTTATTTCCACTATTTTATCTTCCACATCACTTATCCATTCTTCTGCCTCAGTTATTCTGCTATTGATTCCTCCTAGAGAATTTTTAATTTCATTTCTTGTGTTGTTCATCATTGTTTGTTTGCTCTTTAGTTCTTCTAGGTCCTTGTTAAGTGTTTTTTGTACTTTCTCCCTTCTATTTCCAAGATTTTGAATCATCTTTACTATCATTACTCTGAATTCTTTTTCATGTAGACTGCTTATTTCCTCTTCATTTGTTTGGTCTGGTGGGTTTTTACCTTGCTCCTTCATCTGCTGTGTGTTTCTTTGTCTTCTCATTTTGCTTAACTTACTGTGCTTGGGATCCCCTTTTCGTAGGCTGCAGGTTTGTAGTTCCCATTGTTTTTGGTGTCTGCCCCCAGTGACTAAGGTTGTTTCAGTGGGTTGTGTAGGCTTCCTGGTGGAGGGAACTAGTGCCTGAGTTCTGGTGGATGAGGCTGGATCTTGTCTTTCTGGTGGGCACGTCCACGTCTGGTGGTGTATTTTGGTGTGTCTGTGACCTTATTATGATTCTAGGCAGCCTCTCTGCTAATGGATGGGGCTGTGTTCCTGTCTTGCTAGTTGTTTGGCATAGGGTGTCCAGCACTGTAGCTTGATGGTTGTTGAGTGGAGCTGGGTCTTAGCGTTGAGATGGAGATCTCTGGGAGAGCTTTCCCCATTTGATATTACGTGAAGTTTGGAGGTCTCTGGTGGATCAATGTCCTGAATTTGGCTCTCCCACCTCAGAGGCACAGGCCTGACACCCAGCCAGAGCATGAAGACCCTGTCAGCCACACGGCTCCCAAGTCCACAGTTGCTCCCAAAGTCCACTGCCTCAATTTGGGATGATTCGTTGTCTATTCAGGTATTCCACAGATGCAGGCACATCAAGTTGTTTGTGGAGTTTTAATCCGCTGCTCCTGAGGCTGCTGGGAGGGATTTCCCTTTCTCTTCTTTGTTCGCACAGCTCCCAGGGTTCAGCTTTGGATTTGGCCCCGCCTCTGCGTGTAGGTCGCCTGAGGGCATCTGTTCTTTGCTCAGACAGGGCGGGGTTAAAGGCGCAGCTGCTTCGGGGGCTCTGGCTCACTCAGGCGGGGGGAGGGAGGGGTACGGAGGAGGCGGGGTGGGCCTGCGGCGTCAGAGGCGTCGTGACGTTGCAGCAGCCCGAGGCGCGCCGTGCGTTCTCCCGGGAAAGTTGTCCCCGGATCACGGGAGCCTGGCCGTGGCGGGCTGCACAGGCTCCCGGGAGGGGCGGTGTGGAGAGTGACCTGTGCTCGCACACAGGCTTCTTGGTGGCGGCAGCAGCAGCCTTAGCGTCTCCTGCCCGTCTCTGGTGTCCACGCTGATAGCCGCAGTTCACGCCCATCTCTGAAGCTCGTTTAGGTGGTGTTCTGAATATTTTCTCCGCGTACACCCTGAAACAGTGGTCTCTTGCCTCTTAGGCAGGTCCAGACTTTTTTCCAGATTCCCTCCCCGTTAGCTGTGGCGCACTAGTTCCCTTCAGGCTGTGTTCATGCAGCCAACCCCAGTCCTCTCCCTGGGATCTGAACTCCGAAGGCAAAGCCTCAGCTCCCAGCCCCCGCCCGCCCCGGCGGGAGAGCAGACGAGCCTCTCGGGCTGGTGAGTGCTGCTCGGCGCCGAGCCTCTGTGCGGGAATCTCTCCGCTTTTCCCTCCGCACCCCTGTGGCTGCGCTCTCCTCCGTGGCTCCGAAGCTTCCCCCCTGTGCCACCCGCAGTCTCTGCCCGCGAAGGGGCTCCTAGTGTGTGGACACCTTTCCTCCTTCACGGCTCCCTCCCAGAGGTGCAGGTCCCATCCCTATTCTTTTGTCTCTGCTTTATCTTTTTTCTTTTGCCCTACCCAGGTACGTGAGGATTTTCTTGCCTTTTGGGAGGTCTGAGGTCTTCTGCCAGCGTTCAGTAGGTGTTCTGTAGGAGTTGTTCCACATGTAGATGTATTTTTGATGAATTTGTGGTGAGGAAGGTGATCTCCACGTCTTACTCCTCCGCCATCTTGAAGGTCCTCTGTGATATATTATTTAGCCTTAAAAAGAAGGAAATCATGCCATTGGAAACAACATAGATGAATCCTGAGGGCATTATGCTAAGTGAAATAAGTCAGACAGAGAATGACAAATACTGTATGACCTCATTTATATGCGAAATCTAAAAAAAATAAACTCATGGAAACAGAGAACAAATTGGTGGTTGCCAGGGATGGGACTGGAGGTGGGTAAGGGTGTTGGGGTGGGCAAAGGTGACCAAAGGGTACAAACTTCCATTTTAAGCCGCATAGTTTTGGGGATATAATGTACAGCCTGGTGACTATAGTTAACACACTGTATTATATATTTAAAAGTTGCTAAGAAAGTAAATCTTAAAAGGTCTCACCACACAAAGAAAACTGTAACTATGTTAGGTGATAGGTGTGTTACTAATCTTTTATGGTAATCATTTTGCAACATGTACATATATCAAATCATTACAGTGTATGCCTGAAAACTTACACAATGATATATGTCAATTATATCTGAATAAAGCTGGAAAAAATTGTTTAATGACTCTGAGAAAGGGGTGGGAGCTGCTATCCCCACGTAACAGGCTAGGATATGGAGGTTTAAAGGGTGCTGTGATCAGCTAGTAGGTGGTTGTCCAGACACCTAGGTCTTTGCTTACAGACTAATCATAAAGAGGGGGCTAACACCTGTTGTAGTGTAAGTGCCTGACAGTTAGCTTTTTAAATTTTAAGATAAATGCCTGACATTAAGCTTTTCATTGCTGAAGCATCCATTTCAAAGGCATCCGTCTGGATTAAGCATATTGTCAGCTACACAACTTGGTAAAGAGCCAGGCTGCCGCACCCATGGACTTCTCCTTTAATTTAATTAATTAATTAATTAATTAATTAATTAAAAAATTTAAATATTACCGTATTTTTTATTCGTCTCATTGGTGGATGTCCCTTCGTTGCGGTGACAGCGAGGGGAAAAAGGAGGAGAAAACAACAACAACAGCAACAAAAGGAAACTTTATTTCTCGACGTACTCATGCCGGCTGAGGCCGGGCAGCTGTCCACCTTCGGTGGAATCACATTCCGGGCGCCCAGAACCGTCCTGGCATAGGGAGTGAGGAATCCGTCCCCTCCCCAGCAGTCGTACCTCACCCAGGGACGTTGGAGAAAAATGCTGCCGGGTCGCAGGTCCCAGGTCCCACGTCTCCAGTCCCTGGGTCCCCTATGCCCTGTCCACGGCCATTCCTGAGCAGAGAAATGCACACCAGGAGGATCGGGTCCGTCATCGTGTCCCCGCGGCCCTGTGCTCCTGATGCGGCCCACTCACTCCACTGCCGGTTGTCTTCTCCTTTTATTGATAGAAAGCCCCTGGTGACCTAGATAACTGACTTCTTGAGGGACCCTGCTTTTCTTTTCCCATGCCCTAATTGCTACTCTTATGTTTTAAATTCACCAACAAAGAGTGAACCTACATAACCTTAGGCATCCCACCCTCGACCCCAGTAAAGGCAGAACCCAGACGTGTGGGCCCTGTACACTTCCAGGACCTGAGAGTAACAAAAACTGATGTTTTGTTACTTTGTTTTTGCTTTGTTTTTTCAGTTTCTTGCTGGTTATTGCTGAGGTGCATCATGCAGTCGTAAGAACCACAAGGGCTGGTCCAGCCTCCATTTGGCTCCAGTCAGGGAAGTGTCTGCAGAGGCTGCCAGAGTAGTGCAGACCCCAGTGAGTGGCCCCAGGCTTTCCTAGCCAATAACATCACTGTCTATAGGCTGAGATCGACACAAAAACCTGTAAAACAATGAAAGCATTGCCAACCTCCTCAGTTTTGGGGTATCTGAACCTTTTAAAGGATGTCTGGACTTAATTGTGTTTCAGGATAAATGTTTGTGTTGAGAATTGCATTTGTAGCCTGGCACTGGCAAAGCTGGGCCATTTACTGTGATGATGAAACCAAGGAAGTGAGGATCAGTTCAAAGGAAAGGACATTTGAGCAGCAAGGGACCAGAGCTGGAGGATGCCATAGTGTGCTGACAAAAGGCCAAGAGCAGGACAGAGTTCCCACAGGATCAACGTCTATGCCACAGTCCAGGGCAGAGTCTCAGATGTGGAATGTCAGGGTGACAAGAGCACTAGCAGCCTTTTCATGCAATGGTCCCATTCTATAGGTAGTAAAATTGAGGTGCAGTTCAAGGAAGAAAGCTGCTTTGTTAGGACCCTCAAGGAGCACAGGATTCCCTGATGCCAGAGACAGTGAGATTCCAGCCCTGTGGGGATACATGGTTGTCATGCCAGCCTAGAGTTGATCCTAAATTGAGGGTCCAAAATTGCAGGTGGAGATGCAGGTTGGAGTCCATCAAGAGGGTGGTTCATCCTTCTCAGGTGTGAAGTGTGGGGAGTGGGTGTGCACAGGGAATGAGGAGCCCCTGCAGGGATGACGAGGAGTCAACAGGTTGTCAAACCCAAATTCATGTGCCCAGTGCACAGTGAGGCCAAACAAACCAAAACATCAGAATTTGGAGCAGAAGAAGGTTTATTGCAGGGCCAAGAAAGGAGAATGGGCAGCTCATGCTCCAAAGACCTGAACTCCCTCATGGTCTTCAGGGAAGAGTTTTCAAAAGTGATGTTTGGGGGAAGGGTTGCAGGGTGTATGACTTTCCTCTGATTGGTTTGTGGTGAGGTCACAGGGTAGTGTTCCAGGAATCTCAATCATCAACTTTCAGGTTCCGACAAGTCTGGGATCTCAGCACGTAGTATCACCATCCCGCCTGGGTGAGAGTCTTAGTTCCTGTTGAAGAACTCAAAGATATGTATCAGATTGTTATGTATATCCCTTGAGGAGGAACTAGGACTCTAGTTTATCTCTGCACTATTGTTTCTTGACTGGTCCTCCTTTGTTTCTGCATTCCCTCTCTTCTCTAATGAGGAACTGTTTGAATCTGCTGTTTGGTACTCAGGGAAGGTCTAAGAAGCTGAAGCCTTTTTCTACAAATAAGAAACAGGGACACTGAAAGCCCTTTGTACCTGGGAGGGCCCCACAGGATCCTGCTAGATTTCTATCTCCCCTTTTCTTTGACACTCCTCAATCTTGAGGGGGAACAGAAGAAAGGGAATAATGTTTTGGATAGAGACGTTAATCATAAACTCAGCAGAAGAGCTCAGCTTTAGGGGGACTCAGTTTCAAACATGGCAGGGGGCTGTGTCTGTCAACAGAGTGAGTCTCCTGATTAAGATGGGTGTGTCCCTGCTGTGGGGTGCCCCAGATGGCAGAGGCATGGTGAACAAGGAGACGTGATGATTCCAGAGGGGTGGCCTTGACCAGCAGCAATAGCTGGGAGCTCTGGGGTTGGCTGTGAGACAGGGAATCCAGGGCACCCAAGGAGGAGATAGGATTTTGGGTGCTGGGCAGTGGGCTCTAGATGCCTGCTACTGATGCTGAAAGCTTGGCCTCCGTGTACTGGTGCCAAATCAAATCTTGGAGACAGAGTTTTGGGTGGAGAAGAAAAGAATAGCTTTATTGCTTTGCCAGGCAAAGGGGGACACAAAGGGCTCCTGCCTCTCAAAATTGTGTCCCCAGCCTGGGAGGATTTAGTGAGAAGTTTTATAGCAATAGTTCAAGAGTGGGGCTGCTGATAAGATTAGGGTGTGTGCAGGGCCTGCACTCCTTTAATCAGCCTCAGGTGGTCTCCTAATCTTGATGAGCTTCTCTGGTTCCTTTAATCTGGCCTCAGGTGGTTTCTTGGCTGCTCCTCCCTTGTCTCTACATCCCTTCCCTTCCCTGATGAGCAACTGTTCGAATCTGCCCTTTGGATCTCAGGGAAGGTCTTGGAGGCTGGAGTCTGTTCCCTACAAACAAGAAATGGGAGACAGAAAGGCTCCCGTACCCAGGAGCCCCACAGGGTTCTGCTCAGTTTCCCTGCTGTTACAGAAAACAACACACAACAGGATCAGCACACCAGCACTGGCCTGCGTGTGCAGATGAGCTCGCCCAGGTAGCAGATATTGTATTTAAAAGGAAAATGCAAATGTAAAATGGGATGGTGGTATCTGTCTCCATGGGCACTCATTTAATCCTCTCAACAACGCTATGAGGTAGGTACACACTATTAACTCTATCTTGCAGATGAGGAAACAGGCACAGATAACTCAAACAACCTGCTTACGGCGGCAAATCTAGTAAGTGGCTGAGTGAGGGCTGGAACCCAGGCCGTCTGGCCCAGAGACCATACTCTTAACCTCTTCACTTCACTGACTCAACTCAGCAAAAATCTCCATTTACTGTAAACTTAAACATGAATATCGGAGTACTATGTTTAAACATGAAACTTGCATAGAAAATGTATGAAGGGGTGGATGGATTTCAGGCAATTCTTACTTCTTCCCCTTATGCTTTTCTGTCTTGTTTGGCTCTTTTTTTTTTTTTTTTTTTAGAGTGAGCATATGCTATTTATACAAATACAATTGTTAAAAAAAAAAAAAAATCCAAACAAACCGATAAAGCTAAGAGGAGAAAGAAAACAAACGCTTCTTGTTCAGTCGGTTTTCCACATCCTGGGTAGCTCAGTTGGGCTTCAGAATCCCACCCTGGTGGGTAGGTGGATTTACCTGCACTGTTTTCTGAAGATTTTGGTTAGCTCAGGACTTTAAACACACAGTAAATGGATTCACTCAGAATGAGAAAAAATTCAGCTCTCTGCACAGTTATGTATGTACGTAGGTATGATTTTATACTACAGGCTATGCATGGCTTTTGGGGACTTTGAATCCTTCCTCCCTCTGATAGGAAGTTCCTGGTCAAGTGGAACCCCTGGACTGTGCCTGATCTTTATTTCCCTTCTTCTTCCTTAGGTCAGTTTGTGTGAGCATCCTTGACACAGCCCCAGTGGTGCTCTTGTGTGTTGGATCTTTGGACTGGACATTGATGGTGACTGCTCATGCTGCCTGTGAGCAGGTGGTCACGGTGAAAGGGGATGTGCAGTAACAGACTTGCATACAATGGAGCTTTGGAGGGAGGAAGTGGGCACCTGGTCAGAGGAGGAGTCATGAGGGTAAGAAGTGGGGCAGAAACGATCCAGACCTGGGCGGGGGGGGCGGGTAGTCAACATGATGGGTGACAGAACCCAGTTCCGGTGATGAGGCAGAGGAGACCCCCAGCATGGCTGGCTTCTGGGCTCATGTGGATAACAATGCCTTTCCCTGGAGTTGGGTTTGGAACAGCAGGAAAGGTGGTGACTCAGGCTTGGGTGTGCCTGTGGACCATGCAGCAAAGATGTCCCAGTGGCTGTGGCATATACAGCTGAGAACTTAGAAAGGGAGAGGGAAATTATGCTTCCACCCTTACAACGGGAAGGAGACAAATGTCCCACCTAGATGCATGAGTGTGAGTTATGTAGTCCTGGCTGGGCGATGTTCTCTAGCCATATCTCAGAATCTATGGAAGGGGGAGCATGAACTTTTGATGGGCAGCTGCCTTTTGCTTCCTCAGATATCCATGCTTTCTGGTGATGTATTTACACACTGACACATTGCTGAAAGGTGTGAAAGCTCTGTTTCTCACTTTCTCTCTTTATCTCTCTCCCCTTGAATCTACCCCTCCAACTTCCTCCTTTTCCTTCTCAGATCTGATGCTTGGGGAAGGGAAAGTCTTAATACCTTGCTTGTTATTAATCAGTTTTATCAATTAATTATATTGATAGTACCTACTGTGTGGCAAGTACTGTGTTTATTGAGACTATAGCACAAATAGAGCACTTAACATTCTCTCTTTTTTAAAAAATTTAATCCTTCCAATGGTCCTGTGAGATGGGAGCATTTTTCCCATTCTACTATTGAATAATGGCTCCCTGAAATGTCCCCAACACAACTTGTTTGTAAGACAAATGAGCTTATTACTTATTGTGTTAAGGGAAAATCCTACTTTGACAGTTGAGTCTCAGTGTCTCAGAAGAGAAAGGGTAAAGTTGGGATACTTACTGTGATTTGAAGTCTGGTTTAAGGAGTGTCTTAATCAGGGACTTGGTTAGGTTTGGGTCAGGGTCATGATACAATAATTTAGAATTGGTGGGCATTGCAAGGAGAGGAGTTTTGGGCAAAGGCTTCAAAGAGTGTTAGGGTGTAATTTGTCATCGCTGATTTCTTTTGGAGAGTTGATGGCCTTTCAGGAAGTTACTGGAGTGAACAATAAAGTTATTTGCAACGTTTATCTTCCTGGGAAAGAGTTTCCTGGAATAGTAAAGTTATGGTGATGAAGAGATGGAATAGTAAAGGCATGTTAATGTGGACAGTAAGCTGTGTGAATGTTTTGACTCTCACCACATAAATGATATTGATCCAATGCAGGAAAGACCAAAATCTGGGTGTGGTAGTTAATGTGTGTTTGTAAGTTTATACTTATGAATCTCCATTTGTAAGAGTGTCTCCCTCTCCATACCGGGGAAGGGAAGAATGACTCTAAATCACAAGAAACTCTTATCAATGGAGAAGGCACTGACTTAAATCTGTATAACCAACTGTACCCTTGTTTACATGCTTTTCCTGGTTTCCATCCATAACTGGCTTCTTCCATTCCCTAACATCTTTCTCTGGTCTTTAGCTGAAGATGGTATTTAAGGTGGTGGCTTGGGCCATCTCAGAGAGTTACTCAGTTGTCCTTGGCATCTCCCATGTATACATGAGTTATACATATTAATAAACTTCTGTTTTTCTCTTATTAGTCTATGTTTTATTACTGGAGGTCTCAGCCAAGAACTCAGAAGGGTAGAGGAAAAATTATTTTTCTTCCCCTATAGAATCAGATTTCAATCAATATGGAATAAGGACCTCAAATAAAATTCTATAGTGATACCTAGCAGGACCATCTGGGGTTGGGCACAAAAGCCTTTCTGTGTCCCTCATTTCTTGATTACAGAAAATAAACTTCAGGCTCCATGACCTTCCCTGAGTTCCAATGAGCAGGTTCAAACTGTTGCTAATCAGGGAAGGGAGGGGATGCAGAGAAAAGGGAAGAGCAGGCAAGAAACAATAGTGGAGCCTTGGGGTAGGGTCCTGGTTTCCCATCAAGGGATACACATAGCAACATCTTTGAGCTATTTTGCAGATACTGAAACCTCCACCAGGTGGGAGAAGTTAACTGTATGCTGCCTACAAACACATAGACCCCAGACCTGTGGGAACCAGAAGGTTGATGATGCCGACTCCCACTTACCTCACTACCAACCAATCAGAAGAATGTCCACATGCTGATCATGCCCTCTTTGAACCATTATTGTAAAACTCCTCACTACCCCCTCCAGGTCAGGACACACAGTTTTGAGGGCATTACCCTACTGTGGCCCCCTTTGCCTGACAATGCAATAAAGCTATCCTTTCCTACTTCACCCAAAACCCTGTCTCTGAGATTTAATTTGGTGTTGGGGTACAGAGGCCCGGTTTGGCTTCAATAGTAATGAGTAAAAGATGTGCCATTTAGGTTCTAGAAACCAGAGGCACAACTTCAGGTTTGAGAGGAACTGGTGGAGGTTATGTGAATAATTTTAGTGATCAGATCTGTAGAGGAGGTTGTGACTGGCATTGTGGAGTCTGTTACGGATGTCTCCTTTTGTGAGGAGCTGTGACATGCAAAAATCCATGGGAAGAAGAGTGGCCAGGATATCCGGGAGGGAACCCAATCAAGGTATGTCAGGGACAGAGAAAAGAAATGAGGATGCTGGATAGGTAGAGATGAGGGTGAAGGGAATCTGTGACAGCTGCCCTGAGATGTCTAAAGAGTTGTCCCATAACAGGGAGCTTAGCTCATTCTATCTTACTGTAAAGCATATAACCAGGATGGATGGACAGATGTTTAGGGAAGCATATATTCTCTAACAAGAAAGAAAATCCTCATAGTCAGAGTGGTCCAACAGTGGGACAGCTGCCTCCTGAAGGATGAGTTCCCCATCACCCAAGAGATGTAGCAGAGGCTGAGCGACCACCACATCAGCATGTGGCAGAAGGGGTCCAGCTGGACTCTGAGGTCCTTCCCGTCTGTGAAACGGTTTGTCAATATTTCTCAGTTCAGTTCTTTTTGGACTTAAATAAAAACTTATTTCCTAGAAGCCTGAAAAAACTCAGGTGTAACATTGAGAAATATGAAAGTGCTTTCTAAAGGCTCCTCTGATTTCTCTTTGAAATGCTAAAATATGATGTAAACTTCTTGGCTTTGGAACTCACAGCTATTCAATTCCTTCTACAGGTGATAAAAATCATCCAGCCTGGAGCAAAGATGTGTGAAAATAGATTAGGCAGTGTGTGAAAACTCTTCCCATCAGCCATTTGACGGCTTTTTTTTTTAAAATGTTAATGTCAGTGCTACAAAGCTGTTACCTTGGAATTCACACCTATTCAATTCCACATCCAGGTAAATAAACATCCACTGTGAAAACACAAGTGTGAAGCCAAACTGAGACAAACTGTGAAAATTCTGGTCTCAATCCATCCTAAGGAGGAAGGAAAATAAAGTTGTCTTCCTTCTTCATCCAGTATCATTTATTTGTGAAAAATTTGAGTTTGAAGGGCTGCAGCGGAAATAACTAACTAGCATTAATTGAGCACCTACTACAAGCCAGGGTCATGTTGGGGGTATTTATATTTAAATATCCCCACAGCCCTGTATTTTAAGTTTTATTAGGCCTGCAAAAATGTAAACAAACAGAAACCTCAATTAAATAGAGTTGTGAGACTAGAAGGGGAGCGCTCACATCCTGTGACAATAGCAGAGTCTAACAGGAAGAAGAAAGTCTTCCCTTACTTCCTGGCAAGAAGTCAGCCAATGAAAAGCCATGGACTCCTTATTTACTGTAGCTCTCTCAACTTCTTTATCCTCCCTATAAAATCATTCTCCTTCCCTTGCCATGCGGGGACTTGAATGTGGCTCACCATGTTTTCAGACCTGAAATGCAATTCTCTGCTGATCTCGAATAAACCCACCTTTGCAGAAGAAATATCTGGCAGTCTATTTGTTTCAGGTCAACATTTTGATGGTCTGTATGGGCACCAGAGTAAACTCCCAGTGGCTCTAGGACTGGTGAACAAACAGGTGCAGTACCCACAATTTAGCCCATTGATGCTCACTGATTTTCTCCCTGACCTTGAAGTTTGAAGGTACATCCTTCTCCTGGATCCCAGTTCATGCCCTCTTTATGTTTGAAACTCTCCAGGCTCACAGGGGATCTATTTTAAGGTGTTTAAAGGATAAGGTGTTGTTCTTTATGTAAGTTCTCATTTGGCACTTTGATCAATTTTGAGATCATACTGTTTCAACTGAAGCTGGCTGAGATGCTTTCAGACCATTCCTTTGGGAACAAGGACTGCTTCACTGAAATTGTCCTGGTTTTTCAGCCTTTGGCCCATTCCTTTGGAATAGGGGCTGTTCTATGGAAACTGGCTGAAAATTCTTTGGCCTCTCACATCTGGGACCAAGCTGTTTCCTTAGAACTGGCTGATATTAGCTTGCAGGCTGTTTGAAAATTGTACTTTTACTTTAGGAAAAAACCTCTGAGAAATGGAATTCCAGTTATCTAAATATTTTGAGTCCCCTCCCTAACCCCAACAGGGACTCTGGCTGATTTTATGTTTAAAAACTGTGGTCCTTCCTCATGCACATTTCTAATTAAATGGGCTCACCTAACCAAAGGAAATTTAGAATATCAATGGCCATTATGGGGCAAATTTGAAATCCCCAAACTTGATTTTCTTGAAACTGAATTGGACTACAGTAGCTCAAAAATTTCTAGAACTGAGTAGAATGCTATTTTATTTGATATTTTGAGGTTTCCCAATGTTATCAGGGATCCAAAATTGCCTCTCCGCAAACTAATATTTTAAGATTAACTGAGGCAAACAAGCACTTAAGAAAAGATAAAATGGGTCCTGAAGCCTCAGGCTCTTTCTCTTTGGTTTCTTTGTCTCAGGCTCCACCTCTGGCCCCATCTTGTCTCTCTCCCTCAGCTCCTCCTGGTCAGATTCTGCCTCTGGCACCATTATCATTCTTCCTTTCTATGCCACTTATGATTCCTCTGTACCTGTAGTTCCCCCATACTAATTATCTTGCCAAACTTCCCTTTTTCTCTGAAACTCTCCCTGCTCCCTTTTCCTCTGAACTTATCAGGACCTGCCTCTTTAAAATTAAGCCTCCTAAGGATCCAGAGGCTAAACCTTTAATTTCTTATATTCCCTGGACTAAAGCTGAGCTGTAGTCAAAATTTTTACAAAGTAACCAAAGATCCTCATAGATTTGCTGATAAATTTAATAGAGTCATTCAAACTTATCAGCCTGTTTCTCTGACTTATATCAGCTAGTTTATATGCTTGTTGTGGAAGGCCCTGCCCAGCATTGGACGAAAATTGCTGATTGGGAAAATCTTAAAAGGTCTCTAGAATTAAAACCAGGAGAACCACCTGCTAACTTACATGCTCAGGCTTGGACAATTGCTAGGTCACTTCATCGAGCAATTCCTAGGGCTTTTCCAAAGCCTCTTTTTTTTTTTCATAAATTTATTTATTTAATTTATCTATTTTTGGCTGCATTTGGTCTTCGTTGTTGCGAGTGGGCTCTCTCTAGTTGCAGCAAGCGGGGGCTACTCTTCATTGTGGTGTGTGGGCTTCTCATTGCGGTGGCTTCTCTTGTTGCAGAGCATGGGCTCTAGGCATGCGGGCTTCAGTACTTGTGGCATGGCACGTGGGCTCAGTAGTTGTGGAGCATGGGCTTAGTTGCTCTGCAGCATGTGGGATCTTCCCAGACCAGGAATCGAACCCGTGTCTCCTGCATTGGCAAGCAGATTCCTAACCATTGTGCCACTAGGGAAGTCCTCCAAAGCCTCTTGATTCAAACAAAATTCAGTCTTGCACAGAAAAATCTGATGATTCTGTTCATGACTCTTACTACTGACTTCAGATAGTTTTTAAAGAAAATTCTGGTCTTCCTTCAGATGTTGATTCCATCAGGTAGCTTTTAACTCTGTGTTTATTAATGGGCTGAACTGGGACTTTTCCCTTCTAGTAAAATGAACCAGAATGGAATGGGAAACTATGTTCACTCCAGATTTAGTTAATCTGGGAAACCAGCTCTCTTGTACTCTAGATGAGTCACCTAAAAGGAAGACCGACAACATTCTTAATCTTTCACTCCAGCAACTGAAAGACCCTGAATGAGACCAAAACCCTCTTAGTTTCTGATATTATTGCAAAGAGCCAGAACATTGGAAAAGAGATTGTTATGAATGTAAGCACTTTAGGTGCCTTCAGTACTTTAACCAGCCTTTTCAATGTCCTCCCAGTTCTCAGTGATGGAGCTCCAAGGATGGGGCTCTTCCCAGTTGTCCCTCTTAATGAGCTTGGAAAATGTTTCTCCACATTAGCGATAAATATCTTCCAGTCCTAACTGACACCTGGGCCACACTCTTGGTGCTCAATCCCAATACTATAAAACAGCCACTGCCCCAGAGTACTAAAACCGTTCAACTAGTGGGGATCTTTAATGAACTTCAAGAGGTTCCTCTCTCTGAACCTACTCTCTTTTGTATAGGCCCTTTGAGAGATAGACATTCTTTTCTCCTTAGTTCCTCTGCCTCTATCTATTTCTTAGGTGGAGGCTTCCTAGAGAAGTATTATGCCAAAATTTCTTTCTCCCCAAAGGGGGAAATAATTCTAGATATTAACAAGTAGTCATCGAAGCAACCAATCAGGTGAATTAAATGACCCTTTGACATCTTTTATTTCTTTTGTCTCTGATGGTACTAGAGCTGATTCTGGAAACACTGATCATTTGTCCCTATTGAATCAGCTACCACTTTCCCTATGGGCTAAATCTCCAACTGACATTGGTAAATTTCACAGCTCACCTCCCATCAAGATTCTAATAGATCCTTTAAAACCTCTTTCCAGAATCCTTTCTAGGCATAAAGCCCTTAAAGAAGATTGCACGGCTCAGGCCTCATTATCCCTTGTAGCAGTCCCTGTAACACTCCTGTCTTTTACTGGTGAGAAAACTTAAGGGCTGAGGGTGGAGGTTTGTCCAGGATCTCCGTACAATAAACAACATTGTCATCTCTCAACACCCTGTTGTTCCTAACCCTCATATGTTACCAACATCCATTCCCAAAGGAAGTAAGTTCTTTACTGTAATTGATTTATTCAGTGCATTCTTTAGTATTCCAGTTGATGAAGCTATCCAATACCTTTTCGCCTTCACTGGGGAAGAAAAACAGTTCACCTGAGCAGCAATGCCTCAAGGTTTTACTGAGAGTCCTTCTTATTTCTCACAATCCTGAAGGCTGATGCAGATGATATAAAGTTCCCTAGAGGTCCTACTTTGTTGCAATATGTGGATGATTTGCTTCTTTGTTCTCCTTGTCAAGCCTCTTCACAGGAAGACAACATCCCCTTGCTAATACTTTTAGCCTTAAAGGGACATAGGGTCGCCAAAGAAAAATTGCAGTTTGCCCAAACCCAGGTTTGATATTTAAGGCATCTGATATCAGATAGGGCTACACGAAGATCCAGATAAACTTAGGATATCCTAAATTTCCCCAAACCCAAAACTAAGTGTCAACTGTGAGGTTTTTCTCAAACTAGTTGATTATTGCAGAAATTGGACTCCAAAATTCTCTCTTATAGCCAAACCTCTATATGTTTTAATCAACAATAACAACTCCAGTCCAATTTTATGGGAAAAACCGTATGACCCAGCCTTCAAGACCTTAAAGGCAAGTTTGATGAACTCACTTGCCTTGGGCATCCCAATTAGCACCTTCCCTTTTCCCTTTTTTTTGTGGAAAAGGAAGGGAACTCATCCCAAAATACGTGGAGCACCATTGACCCACAGGGTATTATAGCCAGCAACTGGACCCTGGGGCACGAGGATGCCCCCCTTGTCTTGAGCCACTTTAGCCACTGCTCTTCTGGCTAAGGTCACTAAGAAAATCATGGGATTCCTTTAACCACTTTTGTTCCTCATGCAGTAGAAGCGCTCCTGAATTTCTCATCAGGCTCAACATTAATCAATCAACCACCTCACCTTCTGTGAAGTCATTTTGTTAATTGCCCCTCATATAGCTCTTTTACACTGTAATAACCTTAACCCTGCTATTCTCCTCCCTTCTGTCACTGATGAAGTCCCTCATGACTGCTTAATGTTGGTGGATCACCTCCTGTCTCCTTGTGAGGATCTACAGGAAGCTTCTCTGGGTGACACTGATTTCTCCTGGTTGACTGATGGTTCTTATTTAAAAGGTGACAATGGCAAAGTTTGTGCCGGGTATGCTATTGCAACTACAATACTTGTGAATTGTTGAGGCAGAATTTTTACCATGGCTACTTTGGCACAACAGGCTGAATTTTACACTCTAACACAGGCTTGTACTTTACTCAAGGAGAAAACTGCCAATACTTATACTGATAGCAGATACGTTTTTGGAGTGGCTCATGATTTTGGAATGTTGTGGAAGCAATATGGCCTTCTTACTTCTAGCAGAAATAAACTTAAAAATGGCCCCTCTGTTCAGGAATTATTGGATGCAATACTTTTACCTGCTGCTTTAACTATTATTAAGATTCCAGGGCATTCTAAACTTGACTCTCTGAAAGCTAAGGGAAATCACCTTGTTGACATTTCCTCAGGGGATGCTATCCTTAAAGGGACCAACAGCAGCATAACCTCTGTCATGGTCCAAAGTGGTATTTCCCCAAATGATAACTTAGCAAAACTGGCTGGAGGGCAGGAATAAAGATGCAGACATAGAGAATGGACTTGACATGGGGAGGGGGAAGGGTAAGCTGGGACGAAGTGTGAGAGTGGCATGGACATATATACACTACCAAATGTAAAATAGATAGCTAGTGGGAAGCCGCCGCATAGCACAGGGAGATCAGCTCGGTGCTTTGTGACCACCTAGAGGGGTGGGATAGGGAGGGTGGGAGGGAGACGCAAGAGGGAGGGGATATGGGGATATATGTATATGTATAGCTGATTCACTTTGTTATAAAGCAGAAACTAACACAACAAAGTAAAGCAATTCTACTCCAATAAAGATGTTAAAAAAAAAAAGAAAGAAAAACTGGCTGGAAAAGCCTAACAATTGGCCTCAGAAAAAGAAAACAAGATTGGAAATTCAACAATTGTTGGTTTGATAAAAAGAGAAGGCTCTGGTTTGGACCAAATAACTACCCAGTCCCACCTGAAACTCTAAAATTTCCACTCCTCACCACTGTACATGCATTAAACCATTTGTCTACTGACAAAATGATATCCCTCATGAATCGATATTGGTGGGGAAACATTAACAAGGCTACAGAAAGTACCTACTTCACTTGCCCACTTGTTTGAGGTACAACCCAGGGAAGCTTGTTCATCCTGCTTCTGGACATTTTAAATTGCCTAGTGGACAATTTGAGGTCTAGCAAATGGATTTCATACAACTTCTTCTGTCTAATGGATATAACTATGTTATAATCATGGTCTGTATGTTTTCACATTGGACTGAAGCCTTTCCTTGCAGACAGGCTACTGCTTCTTCTGTGGCTAAAGTCCTTTTGGAAAAGATTATCCTCCTCTCAAACTTAACAGTGATTGAGGAACTCATTTACTGGCCAGGTGCTTTGACAAGTCTGTGCTGTTTGGCCGGTTTTACTGCACTTTCACTGTGCTTACCACCTTCAATCCTCTGGTTTAGTTGAATGCACTAACAGCATTATTAAGACTCAATTAGTAAAATTTGTAGTGGCCCTCCAAATACCTTGACCAAAAACACTGCAATTGGTCCTTTTAAATCTCAGCTCCATCCGTTTTGGAACTTATAATCTCTCTCCCTTTGAGATAGTCACAGGATGTCCAATTCACTTGGCTCCTTCTCTTTTGTCCCACAACTGATAAAAAAAGAGAATCCAATTTTGCAGAGGCCTAATTGCTTCTACCATGTTTTGGTAGACCAATCTTTTCACAGTGTGCTCTCAAAAGACAAAGACCTTAAGCATCATATCTTGCATCCTGGAGATTTTGTCTATTGGAAAAAGACACCTCCAGAAGAACTCTCTTCAACCTTGCTGGAAAGGCTCCCATCAGATACTGCTAATCAACCTTTGTACCACCAAACTCCAAGGCACAGACTCTTGGATTCACTTGACACACATAAGGAAACCACCAAACCCTTACTGGACCTGCACATCATCTGGTGGCCTGAAAGTAAGGATTCCCTGGAATTGAAGCAGATGGCATCTGGTGAGACAGCTTTCCCAAGATATCTGGACCAGGACTGTTGCAAGTTTGTCAACAGCCTTTAATAATGATATAATGCTTCTGATGATAACCAATGTCTGTGATCTTAAATGTGTATGGACTTTAGATTAGAAGTGCCTGAGAGTTCTCCCTCCTACCCCTCCATGTTACTTGAGTATGCCCTCAATATGTTTTTAATCTGTGTGTTGTGAGACACAACACCCAGTAAAAAAAGTATTTTTTTTGGTCCATTGAGGGACAAAAATATCCTGAAACTGGAAAATCTGACTCTTGATCAGCAACATTTTCAGAGGTAGATCTTGATCAAAGGGGGGAATGTAAACAATTAACAAACAGAAACCTCTATTAAATAGAGTTGGGAGACCAGAGGGTGTGCTTTCACACCCTCTGATAACAGCAAAGCCCAACAGGAAGAAGAAAGACTCCTTTCCTGGTAAGGACTCAGCCAATGGAAACCATGGACTGTTTGTTTGCCCTAGTCTTCCCAACTTCCTTTTCCCCTCTATAAAATTGTTCTCCTTCCCTTGCCATGTGGAAACTTGCACATGGCTTACCACAGTTGCAGACCCCGAATTGCAATTCCCTGCTGATCCTGAATAAACCCATCTTTCCTGGAGAAATATCTGGTCGTCTACTTGTTTTAGGTCAACAGACCCATTTTGCAATGTGTAAATCACAGTTGACATAGGTTAAATAATTTCCTTCAAAGGGACAGAGCTTATAAGTAGTACAGCAGGGATGTTGACATAAAAAACTGAACATTAGTTGCCTCAAGTCTCAGAGACCTTTCATATTTATTAGGGAAGTAATGGTAGCTGCTGTAACAAAAAGCCCCAAATCTCAATGGCTTAATACCTAAAGCAGTATTAATTGTTCAACTCTGAGCAACAAGTCTGTGGTTGTTGGGTGGTTGCTGAATAATCTGCTCCATGCAGATTATTGGGCTGTTTTCCCTCTATTTCATACTGCTACCATTTTCAAAATGTGGCCACCAATGTCATCCCAGAAGGAAAGAGAAAAATGTGGAGATTTATATGGGCCAGGCGAGAGGTGGTGCACACCATTTCTACCCTCATTCCCTTCATCTTAGTTCAGTCATATGGCTCCAGACTAATTCCCAGGGGGCTCAGAAATGTAGTTAAACTGTGTTCCCAAGGGAAAAATAAGATTTTGGGAACACATATATGGTGAATGTTTTTCATTATTTATGCTCAATAAGACACTGTGTTGCACGTATAGCAGGCACTTTAATATGTATTTTCAGACTCAATATATGAATGGAAGAATGCATGAATGAATGATGGCTCAACCCCACAGTAACAACAAGCTAGTTATAAAAAACCCAGAAAATCAAAACTGAATTCATTGGAGCCATTAAAGTTAATGTTGGTTTATTTAAATCAGAGTGAAAGTGTGAGTCAATGAGAGTAGAGGGCTGGGAACAGTAACTGGCATATAGTAACTTATATGTGTTAGCTGTTATAATGACTCACCGATGGGTTTCCCCTGGTGGTCTTCAGTGAGACACCTCCAATCTCCACTGGCTCTGGTCTGTTCTTTCTGTTCCTCCTTAACCAAATTCTGGAGTTTTTAGTAATAATTGGTATTTTCTCAGTGGAGAGGAGGTGCTCCCTTAAACATTTGGGAAGCTCTGAATCAGTGATGATATTCTTAGTCAGTCAGAAAGAGATCCTGGCTTTTTAATTGATGTTTAGCCAATTTGCAAGTAGAGATCCATTGACATGCTTATTTATGTTACTCTTTGAGGCCATGAAAATTAATAAATTTTGCTAACAATGGGACAACTTACTAAGTGCTGAATTTTCTTTTTTTTTTCTACAAAATTCTCTATAGTTTATGGGGGAAGCCATTTTATCTTCGGAAGCACTTGTTCTTACTAGGCTTGTGTCCTCATTGTGGGATGTCTTACTTACCAGTCCCTCTATTTAGCAAATTATCCTTCTCTCTTGGTGTTGATGTTTTCCAGCCAGGACAAAGGGATATGAGTTTAGGGGTCTTGGGAAAAAGGGCTGAAATGCAATTAGCCTTCCTGGGGAGATTGTATGATGAATGTGAAGCAGGGTCTGAGACGCAGAAAGAGAGAAAGAACCTGAGAGAATGAGGTTTCATGGAGGGGGTCACATTTGAAATAGGAATGATGGGTCATTCCTGTCAGAGGGACTCTGCTAAGTGGGCACAGTGTATCCAGCAATGAGGTCTGGGTTGGAAGAAACAGGAGATACCTCTTGGTCAGAGAGATCATCTGATGGCCTTGTCAAAGAGTTTGGACTTGGCTCTGTGGACAGTGGGAGCCACTGAAGGTATCTGAGCAGTAGAGTGAATGACCAGAGCTATGCCCTGAGAAGCATAATCTAGCAGTTGAGGAACCTGGATTTGAGCAAAACAGTGATGCGAGTGTGGCAGTGGTCCAGTGAGACAATGGGAAGTTGCACTAGTTGGCACAGTAGGTGGAATGAGGCCAAGAAGATAAATGCCAGACCCAGGACCAGCTCTTTCTCTGCAGTACACCACACTACCCCACCCCCAAAGACTCTTAGTGTAGGACAGTGGTTCTCAGTCTTGAGTGTGTACCTGAACCAGCTGGAAGGCTGTTAAACTCAGATTTCTGGGTCCTACCCCAGATTTTCTTTTTTTTTTTTTTTTTTTTTTTTTTTTTATAGCTACTTTATTTATTTATTTATTTATTTTTGGCTGTGTTGGGTCTTCGGTTCGTGCGAGGGCTTTCTCTAGTTGCGGCAAGTGGGGGCCACTCTTCATCGCGGTGCGGGGACCGCTCTTCATCGCGGTGCGCGGGCCTTTCACTATCGCGGCCCCTCCCGTTGCGGGGCACAGGCTCCAGACGCGCAGGCTCAGTAGTTGTGGCTCATGGGCCCAGCTGCTCCGTGGCATGTGGGATCTTCCCAGACCAGGGCTCGAACCTGTGTCCCCTGCATTAGCAGGCAGATTCTCAACCACTGCGCCACCAGGGAAGCCCCCCCCGATTTTCTGATTCAGAAGATCTGGGGTCGGGGCTGAGAGCTTATATTTATATCAGGTTCCCAGGGAATGCTGGGTTGTTGGTCTGTGGCACATTTTGAGAACCACTGGGAAAGAGATCAGCTTTGCTGAGAACCTGAATAATCTCACAGAGATGCAGTACCAAGTTCAGTTCTTTACACACACGTACATTTGTCTACTCAGGTGTGGTCACATGGCAAAGTGGCCTGAACGAAAGCCTGTAGCTCCTAAAATGGTGTCCCATTCCTCTGGGTCTCCCAGGCTTTTCAATTCAGTCTCCACAAAAATGTAACCGACCTGCCTTTGGATTGGCTCAGAACCAGTAGGTAGCAGAGTCTCTGAGAAGGGAACATGGCCAGGGGCTGAAGAAATAGTGACAGCACGAGGAGAGAGGTTATTAATGGGGAAAAATGGTGGTATTAAGGACTGCTTTTGCTGATTTGTTACAAGCTCCTAAGATTCAGGCCCTGTGGAGTGATGGGTGGGTTGAGGAGGAGGGGGAGGGGAGTAGAGAGGAATGAGGAAAAAGAAGGAATGGATTCAGCAAGACGAGGAAACCAAGAAGGGAAGCATGAGGACGAAGAAAGGAAAAGGAGAAAGAGAGAGATGAAAGGGAAAGAGAAAGCTGAGGTCTTGACTGGCTGTAGCCTTGTTTGCACAAAGTTTGAATTTTTCAAATTCTAGAGTCACTTCTCTCCATAACCACAACAATATTAAAACAAGGGTGGCTACTATTTCTTGCTATGCGCTGGGACTTTTATATCTTTTCTTTGTCAAAGTCTTATACAACCCTGCAAGGTAGGTTTTATTGCCTGCATTTTAATGATGGGGAAACTGAAGCTCAGAGAGGTTAAACTCTGGATTAACTGCTCCCCGCCCTGTGCACTTTCCCTCCTGTCTCACCCTCACTTGCAGGACACTAGGTCCAGAGGGAGGGTGAGGGTTGCCAAGCAGCACCATGGACAGCAGCTCTGAGCCATGAGGTAGAGTGAGACGTAGTTGCCTGGAAGTGGTGGGCAAGACAAGCTAATGCAGAGCTACTTGCTCATACCACACCTGGTTTGGTCAGGATTAGAGTCCTTCAGCTCAGAGCCTGGAGTTCATACCCTTGATCTCTCAGCCATGCCCTCCTTACCACTCAGCTGTTTTTGTTGTTGTAGTTTTTGTTGTTTTATGGTTTAGTATCACTTCTGTCTCAGCAGAGGACCCCACTTCTCATTTCACAAGCTGTAGGCTCCCATGATATCCTGCATCTCTACCTACAAAATAATGTTTCTTGTGCCCTTCCTTTTTTTTTTTAATTTAAATTGAAGCATAGTTGATTTACAATGTTGTGTTAGTTTCAGGTGTATAGGAAAGTGATTCAGTTATACATAAATCTATATATTCTTTTCCATTATGGTTTATTACAGGATATTAAATCTAGTTCCCTGTGCTATACAATAGGACCTTGTTGTTTATCTATATTTTTTTGGGCTCTTTCTAATCTGCCTTTCTATTAACTGTTGCTATTTCCTGAGGCCCCATCCTCTGTTGAGATGGACATGAAGATGCACTGCCCAGATCTTCCTTCAGGGAAGGATTTGTTGCCCAAACTTCTGAGTGCTTTTGGCATAAAGCCTTCAGCTGTCTTCGGGGATTCCCTCAGCTGCAGGGTCACCTTGGCTGGGGTAGCAAGCAACCAGGGACTGATCGAGGCAGAGGTGTCAGGGTTCACCTGTGAGTGCCCCACAGTGTGGGCTGCATGACTGCCTGACACGTCCCCTGCCCACTCCTGCTTTCATTCCCTTCCTTCCACGGGTGTGGATTCCAAAGGCAACCCCCTGGTGAACATCCTGCCCAGACTCCATCTCAGAGTTGGCTTCCTGGAGAACCCAAACTGCCATGTCCATCAATTACTTGGACCTCCCCCACTCCTTTATCTCAATCCTGTTTATTTTAGAGAATCTGAACACAAGTGCAATCTTGTTTTCCTGCCACTTGTCTTACCTTCTCTGATGACACTTATCTTATATTTTATTTTTTCTGCTATTAGGAAGAAGTGTTCACAAGTCTCTTGGGTGGTTTCTGAGAGATGGTAACACAAAGCCAGTCCTTTTGCTTCTAGGGTGTTATCTGACAGATTTTTTACACGTGTGAGATGACACTGGAGCATGGTTATTGCCAGAACACAGTTGGCAATAGCAAAGCAAGGGATACAGGCTGAATGTTCACCAAAAGGGACGTGTCTACACAAACCATATTAATACATGGTCACAGCACACCTCTGAAAAGAATGAGAATGCTCTCTCTTTCTGATTTGAAATGATCTCCAATATATATTGTTAAACAAAAAAATCAAGGTACAGACCAGAGTGCAGTCTACTGCCATTTATGTGAGAATATGTTTAAGTATATGCTGTGTAGCTAGAAAATGCCTCTGGACCTATGAACAAGAAACTGACAACTGGCTACCTGTGGGGTAGGGAGCTGGGAAACCTGGAGGACAGTGGTGGGAAGATTTTTTCATGGCTTCCTCTTTGTATTATGTGGATTTTGAATTATGTGGATTTTGAATTATGTGGACTTTGTACTATGTGGTTTATCAGCTTGTTCAAGAAATAAGTTTGGCACATCCATAATAAGCCATAGAGGCAATTATACTTTTTTTTGGAGAATGGCAGGGAATAAATGTTTTTAGTTGCTTGGGGCTGCTAGGAGGGTTGCTGGAATGCATTTCTTGGATGGCGGATATCTGAGTGAGCTCTGACACAGTGGAGCTCTGGAGGAGAATAGCTGGGAGAGTAGGTGAGGGGTCCAGACCCGGATCTGCTGGGACTGAACTTGGCATGGAAGCAAGAGATTGTCAGGTGCACGCCCCTCCCTCAGAGGATTGTGCTGACCTAGACACACAGCTTTGTTGTCATGCAGCTGCTGTGCCAGCTCAACAGCCCAGAACTGAGTCTGCCCAGTGCACCGCAGGGGGACCAGTCCTCTCTGCAACAGACCCTGCCCGCAGGGCTCCTCCTGCCTTGCCCAGGAAGTGGACTGTCTCCCTTTTGGTCTGAGTGAGCCACTGGGGCTCCTGGATGATTCAGGAAGTGGGGGTGAAGGTGGCCCAAGGGTGTGAAACTGGACCTCTTGCTGATTTGGCTGTTAGTGGTTTGGAACAACACGTACACACTTCATGCCAGTGGCTACCAGAGCTGTATTTGCAACCAGAGCTCTCTCTTCTGAGCTTTATAGCGTACATCCAATTGTGTCTATGACTCCTTTGTGTGGACGCCTCACAGAAGCCACGTGATCAACGTGCCCTGAACTAAACTTATCCTCTCCCCCACTTCACCCTCCTCCATCCCCTCAGCTCACAGTCTGTCTTGGTAACGGCCAGAAACCGAAGTGTCAGTCCTGACACCCTGTTCCATCACCTCTCCTATATTTTTCTAAACTGCAAGTCACACCTCTGCCTCGAGCTATTCTGGAGCTGTATTGCCTGTGGGACAAATTCCAAGCCCCTTAGCATTTTTTGCAAGTCCCTGCAGCCTGGCCTCACCTGTCTCTCTCACCCCATCTCCAACACCTGCCCCTCCATGCTTCCCTTCACTTCTTTGGCTTTTTTTCTTTAAACTTTTATTTTTTCTATCTTTTTAAAAATTAATTTTTATTGGAGTATAGCTGTTTTACAATGTTGTGTTACTTTCTGCTGTACAGCAAAGTGAATCAGCTATACGTATACATATATCCCCTCTTCTTTGAATTTCCCTCCCATTTAGGTCACCACAGAGCATTGAGTAGAGTTCCCTGTGCTATACAGTAGGTTCTCGTTAGTTATCTATTTTATACATAGTAGTGTATATATGTCAATCCCAATCTCCCAGTTCATCCCACCCCTCCTTCTTCCCCAGTATCCCTATGCTTGTTTTCTATGTCTGCTTGAGTTCCCATCCACTCCCAACCTGGGCGGCTCCGGCTTGCCTTTAGACAGCTCAGGGGCTACACCTCTGTGGGTCCTTCCCGACCTCCAGTCTGGGGTTTGTGCCCCTTTCACGTGCCCCTACAGGGCCCCCTGCCACATGCCTCTGCATAGCACTGGTCACTCCGTGGGCCATTGTCAGCTTCCCACCCCTGGGAAGCTCTGGAGTGCAGGACGCATGGTTGGGTCATCTCCGAGTCTTCAGAGCCCAACACTGTGCTGGACACCAGATGGGACTCAGCCAATGTCAAACGAATGAAGCAAGTGACCCCTAACCTCCCATGCTGTTGGGGAGGAGCCCCAGACCACGCAGCTGGCTGGTGAGGAGCCTGAGTTAGACCCTCCCTCATGAGAGCCCAGGGCTCTGCAGCCTGCAGGGTGGGCCTTGCTGTTGATTCACAGCTCACGAGGAAGTGGAAATACCCAGTAAAAGTACTTTATCAGGTTTCTATGGTCTATTTTTTTCCATTTCAAGTGGCTTTCTCTGAATTTCCCAAGCTTCAACTGCTATGAAATTGAGGAAGAAAGTAATATGAATTTACTGGGGTCCTTACCTTGAGACAATTTCTTCTCTCGACTTCACATTAAAAATAACAAACCTCTAGTGTGGGGACCTAGAAGCCCATTTCCTGGCCTGATAAATCTCATCATATTTCTGGGGACTGATTTCACCACTAATTAAGGATGTATTATAGCTGCCCTGCTCCCACCCACCTCTCTCGTACTGACAGGACTGGCCCCGGGAGAAAGCAAGTGAGAAACTGTCTAAAAATAAAGCAGATCTGCAAGCCCGTCCTCAAGAAAGTTGTAGGTTTCCCTTTGGACTTGAGTGGGACAGAAGGAATGCAGAGGCAGAAGCTTCTGAGGGATGCAGAGGGGAGTAGAGCTCCCGCCACTGTCCTTCTCCAAAGCCATCTGGCTTCTCCACTTGACTCCAGGCTCCTATCTTCAAGGGTCACAGGCCCGAGCCCAACAGGGAAGAGACAATCTGAAGAGATACCACATCTCTGCTGCTTCCTCCACCTCATCAGCTAAGGCCACGTCTCCTCATGGGTGGGGAGGGTCTCAACCAGCCTACGGTAATTGATGGCAGGATAGAGGTTCTGTCTTAGTTTGGGATGCCATCATAAAATACTATAGCCTGAGTAGTTTAAACAACAGAAATTTATTTCTCACAGTTCTGGAGGCTGGAAGTCTGAGATCAGGGTGTCAATACAGTCAGGTTCTGATGAAGGCTTTCTTCCTGGCTTGTGGATGGTTGCTTTCTTACTGTGTCCTCAAAGACAGAGAGGGAGAGAGTGAGTAAGGCCTCTGGTGTCTCTTATAAGGGCACTAAACCCTCATAAGGTCCCACCCTGATGTGAAATAAAATTCACATTTTATGGCAAGACAAGAAAAATTTAAACATAAAAATTTTTCTGTCCATTGGCCTCCTCTCTTCCCCACTACTGTGCATTGTGTATCTGCATTTTGCATCGACCAAATGTCCCCTATCGGCAAAAACACCTGCTCAACCGTAAACAGCAACATTGTCCTAGCATCAACAGGACAACTCCTTAAAAGATAACATTCCTTCTTGATCTTGTAAGGGACCATGATGACGCTTAGATCTGGATTGTGTAAACTGTCAATGATGAGTCATTTAATGTACAGCCTTCTGTCTCAAAAAACTAATATAACTGACTTCTAACGGGTGGAACAGTATCCAGGGTGTATACAGTGTAAAAAGGCTAAAGTTTGTGCTCTTCCTTGCATGTAAATCACACCTTGATTAAAACAAAAGCATGTGAGAAAAAAGTCTTAAGTTACATTCCAAATACAAATAATTCATTACCCGTATGTCTTGTAGACTTTTGAAGCTCTCTGGATGTCCAAAAGCCAAATGTGTATCTTAGGTTTCGCTGATGCTGAGCGGTCTTATTCCTGACAAAAGGCAATTATTTGCTCATAATCACAACGTTTAGTGATGAGGAAGCAATATTTTAAGCATTTCACATCCTAACATATTATTTTGGTTTTGCATTACTGGTCTTGGTATGTTTTAGGAAATGGGGTTTGGGTTGACATGTAACACATAATGTCCAGTTGAAGTCTCATGTTTACTTCACAGGTTTCTTGTGTGCCCTGGAATTCAGTAATGTATGTAAAGAATACAGCCCTGGGCTGGCACAGGGCAGGTGCTCAGTAAATAACAGGGTTAATTTGTAACAGAAACCCACAGTCAGATAAGGGACCCTGAGGCTGGCTGGGAAGTGGGAGAGTTAGGGGTGCGAGCAGGCAGAGCAGGACGTGCCTGGGGGCCCAGTGAGTCACGTGGGGACCCTGAGTCCAGAGAAGACCTGATGTGAGATGGACGTGGAGTCCCTTTTGCCTCTGGTGGCCGGGTCTGGGTATCGGGGCCACGCTGGGCCACAGTCAGGGCCTAGATGTCAGCTCTGGGGGAGGCACCCGTGTGGGGCCTGTTGTGGGCCTGGTGGTGCCCAGCATGACCCACATACAGGCTAGAGGGACCTTGGTCGGCAGTGGGTGTGAGCTCTGAGCCTGCTTGGGGCAGCTTTCCCAGCTGGATGACTTGGTCAGTCATTTATTCATTTCTTCTTTTTTCAGTATATGTATTGGATGCCTGGGATAGCTGGGCATCATTCTTGCAATTATGAGTGGGGGGAATACAAAGAGGATAAGACTGTTTGCCCCCAGGTTTGAGTGCTACTTACAGAAATAACAACTATGGAGCACTTCTGTACCCCAGGCCCTGGGCTGAGGGCTTGAAAGTGGATCTCATCGTAGCTTTATGACATCATAGAGGCTGTTAAAGCTTCATTTGTAAAGGAGGAAACCAAAGCTCAGGGTGCCAAGTACCTCCCCTAGTCAGAAAGTTTGACTGTAGAGTCTGCATTTTTATGGCCACTGTAGAAAAAAACATGCACAGCCAGAAAGAAAATTACATGAAATTCTAATCTATAGTGATGGTGTCTGTTAACATTATAATATGAGATTTTAGAGAATTTTCTCATATAAATACACACGAATTCCAGGCATGTGTCATGGAAGGGGTCAACTTTGCCTGTCCCAGAGAGGGGAGGGGCCAGATTTCCAGTCAATTGTCTTTCTGCAGACTCCTTCTCCAAGGTGGTTCTCCCCAGGGATCATTCCTCATTGCCCTCCCTTTTCTGGGACAAATACACATTTTCTGTTATAGGTGGAACTGTGTCCCCAAATTCCTATGTTGAAGTCCTAACCCCCAGCGCCTCAGAATATGACTGTGTTTGGAGATAAAGCCTTTAAGGTGGTTATTAGGTTAAAATGGGTCCTCATCCAATCTGATGGGTGTCCTCCTAAGAAGAGGAAATTGGGACACACAGAGACACCAGGGACATGCACCCACAGTGGAAAGGCCAAGTGAGGACACAGTGAGAAGGTGGCCGTCTGCACGCCAAGGAGAGAAACCAAACCTCCGGGACACCTTGATCTTGGACTTCCAGCTTCCAGAACTGTGAGTAATGACTTCCTGTTGTTTAAGCCTCCCCATCTGTGGCATTTTGTGAGGGCAGCCACAGCTGACTAAGACCCTCTGCCTGAGCATGGTTGGCATTCCTCACAGGGCTGATGGGTGGACATGGAGGGTTTAAGAAACCTGGCTGACTTTCCATCAGCAGGAAATTTCAGAGATTGTACATCCCACAGAGTGGAACCAGGTGTGGGGAGTTGCCCAGTTTTCTCCATCACGCACCTCCGGAGAACTCAGTTGGAACAAAGCACGTATAAGAAGGAAGGTCAGATTGGGAAGCCAGAGCTGGTGGTGTGGCTCTGTTTCTCTGGAGAAGCCTGACTGGTACAGAGGCCTTTGTGCTGCATTTGGGACTAGAGAAGAGTCTGAGTAGCACCGGGCGACCAGGAGGGGTCAAGTGCAGCACCAGTGTCTCTCCAGCTCCAACCGTCTCTGATGCCAGGACAGTGGGGGCACAAACAGAAGGGCTCATGGGAGCAGAGGAAAGTCTGATTCAGACGCTCTCCTCAGTCTGGGAGGCTGAGTACAGGAAAAGGTGAGACTGCTCTGGTGCTCCAACCTGCTATCTACCTGTTCCATCTCTACCACCACCAACACCATGTACAACATCTCACATTTGAAATGATTTCAAAGGAAATTTTCAGGGACGATGGAGATGCCGTCCAGCTGCAAAGAGGGTGGGAGAAGGAGATTCTCTCCTTTTTCATTTCACAAAGACAATGTGGGGAAGGGGAATATTGGTTCTTTTGGCTGGTTGCATAATTAAAATGACATAAGGCAGATGAACAAGAGAAGCTCAAATTTAATACCTATGTATGGGAAATTCACGTGAGCATGAGAAATTCCAAGGAGAGTAAGGCTAGATAGGGTATATACTTTACATGGGCCTATGTAATTTTGGGAATGGCAAGTCCAAAATCCATTGGACAGGATGGCAGGCTGAAAACGCATGCAGGAGCTGCTCTTGCAGTTTTGATTCTGAGGCATAATTTCTTCTCTGAGAAGTTTTGTCTCAGGAAGGTGACATTTATGAGGCAGCTGTTGGTGTCACTTGACCCAGTTTCACACGGTTCCGGGGCTCTTTGGAAGCACATCACAAGGTCCTTGGCGAACGAACCTCCATCAGAATCATGAAGAGGGCCTGTTAAAAGCAGGTGTCTGGGTCCCACCCTTAGGGTTTCTGATTCAAGTCTGGGTGCAGTAGTGTTGCTAGTCATGGGCTACATGTTGAGGACCACAGCTTAGGATGCTTCTGGCTGCCAGAAAACAGAAGCCTAAGCCAAACAGGCTTCGAAGTAAAGAGGCTTTGTGATCCTTACAAGAAGGAAGCCTGGAGGTAGGGCAGGTTCAGGGTTGAGTGAGCCTCCAGGTCATCTGGGACCCAATTCCTTTTGATCTCTCCTTGCCAGCTCTTTGTGGCCTTGGCTTCATGGTAGCAATGTGGCTGCATCTGCTTCAGACATCACACCCTTACTCCACACAGTCACTGGGGAGAGAGCACTGCCGTCCCAGTATTCCAGGCCTGAGTCCTCATTCCCTCCACTCACACTCCCATCACTTGAACCTGATTAGGTCCCATGTCCACCTCTGAACTAATGACTGAAGCCCAACAGGGCACAACCCAGGACCTGCGTGTGGGACAGGTGGGTACCCAGTGAACTCTGGGTGCTGTTGGGAAGGGCGAAGGGGGAGCAGACGCTGGTAGGGGGACAAACCTCTCCCAATTTGCCTGGCACCTTCCTGGTTTTAGCACTGAAAGTCCTGCATCCTGGGAACCCCCTCAGTCTTGGGTAAACCTGGACGGATTCCATGAAATTGGCCACTGTGAAACTCCATCAGAACAGATCAGCAGTATGTATGTATTCCTCTACAGCAGGGTGGTAGGGAGTGACAGAGGGGGTGGGGAGACCAGACAGATGTGCTTTGGAATCCCAGTTGGTAACATTGGGTAACCTTCTTAGTCTCTGTGAGCTTGGTAACTTGTCTACGAAAGTAGATAAAATCTTCAGTAGTTTTACTGTGGGGATTCAGTGAGGTTGGGGATGAGGGCCTGGAGCACATTGTCAGGAACTCGGTAAATCCTTACTTACTCAGGGCCTCAGCCCAATGCCAGGCCAGAGCTCCCTAAACCTAGGCCCATCAGTCCTGGTGAAGTGTATTCAAGATGATTCAGGAAGGAGAGTATTCATTTGTATAAATGTTCATCAGTGTGTTAGTTGAGGGTGGCTGGGACCGGATGGAAAATGTATGCGCTGCTTCATTAAGAACTTTTCACATTAATGATTTTCTTTCTTCCTTACACTGAAGCTCAGAGTGAAGTCTGTTCCACTTGTCAGAGGGCTCGTCACTGTAATAGGTGTTAAGGGTACCCGCTGTGATCTGCGCCCCAGAGAGTAAAGGAGAAAGAGGAGGTGGTGTGTGTGTGTGTGTGTGTGTGTGTGTGGCGGTCTTATCAGGACAGCTGCTCGTGTGTCAGATGAGAGGGGTCTCCAGAATTATTCTGAGCTCTGAAAAATCTGCTTTCCTCCTGGATCGATGAGGCCAGGACCCTCTCTCTCCATCGAGCCGACATGGTGGGTGGAGGACACCTGGACGCCTAGGGTGAGAGGCCAAGGCTTCCAGGGCAGGACTGCCCCAGCCCAAGGATCTCACCAGCATATTTAGAAGACAGAGCTGGTAAAGAAGGAGAATGATAATGGGGCCATGGGTTCACATAAATATCCTAACAGGATCATTTTCCTGAAATGAAGATGGACTGCGTGTTGTTCTCTTCAATTACAGGAATAATAAACACTCTCTACTATTGATCAGTTTTCTTAACTACAGGCAGTGTTGTTAACTATAAAATGCCTCACAAGGACTCTGTGTACTGTCCCCATTACTGTACCATAAAAGCTGCAATCAGACAGTTATTGCCAGTGTTAGCTTTTAGCGACTGAAGGGATATTAGATTTATTTAAAAAAAAATCACACACACACACACAACGGATTTATTGGACCTCAACAAATGTTCTTTTAACAAAAATCATAATTTTAAATACTCTTCAAAAAGTGGCCTCATTAACTCTTATACCAGATCATATATTTAAAGAAAATTCAAGTTAAGTGGGCTCATTGTCTTCTTTTTTCATGAAAGCTGATCTTTAAAATGGAGTTAGCAATTGCCTTGGAAAATACATATTCTTCATTCTTTTTCCAAATCTGTCTGTCCCTCTGTGCCTGTGGTTTCTTTTTTTTTTAAATTTATTTATTTATTTTTGGCTGTGTTGGGTCTTCGTTTCTGTGAGGGCTTTCTCTAGTTGCAGCAAGTGGGGGCCACTCTTCATCGCGGTGCGCAGGCCTCTCACTATCGCGGCCTCTCTTGTTGCGGAGCACAGGCTCCAGACGCACAGGCTCAGCAATTGTGGCTCATGGGCCTAGTTGCTCCGCGGCATGTGGGATCTTCCCAGACCAGGGCTTTAACCCGTGTCCCCTGTATTGGCAGGCAGATTCTCAACCACTGCGCCACCAGGGAAGCCCTGCCTGTGGTTTCTTGATGAGGTCCTCATGGTAAAGAGTTTGCTCAGATAAACTTAGTTTTAGAAGTGAGAGCTTTTACACTGCCATTGATCACATTGCGGTGTAATTTGTTCTCAAGTGTGTCCCCTCTAAACCGTGAACTCTTCCATGTATGAACGTCATAGTGTCTGTGTCCCTAGAGCCTCAGATGATGTTCAGAACGATAGGCACTCGATGGTTGCTGAGTAGAATTGAATTGCAGTGGTCAATCTACGAAGGAAGCCTGATGAATGATTCAATTACATGTGTGCAAATTCTGGGGCAATTATTATTGATTCTCATTTGCTGCAATCAAGGGTGAGCATGAGAGTAAAACAAATTCGTGGTAAACCCTGGTAATAGAAATGCAAGCAAAGCCCTAGCTCATGAACTTGGATATTTTCCCTGCTGTGGTTAATACTCATGTTTCCACCTGACTGGTGAAGATCAGAACCATGGACAGAAAGACCACGTTGTCAGGGCTACAACACCAGGGCAGGGATAGACAGTAAGAAGATGCTTTTCCTGCAACCAGAATGCCCTCATGCTCTCCACTGGCCTGGTTACTTTTCCACCCTTTGCCACCCAACTCAATTCTCAGGCTCCCTTGAAGTGGTTCATGATTATGTTGGGGCCCAGGGTAGGCTACCCCCAAATGGGCCTCAATGGCATATTGATTATTTTGAATTAAAGTTACTTAAGAAACGGCTGATGAGAGAGGGACACTCTGACCCTCCTTTCTGTCTTCCTGAAAACAGGAAATATGTCTCTTGTGTGAAAGGTGCCCCCCCCACCCCGGATCTGGAGGTAGAAGGACACCCTTATCACCAGAGATGGGGAATTCTGGCTGAGAAGCCTGCATTAACAAAACTTGTTATTTCTTTAATTTATTACCTCAAGCCCGAACTCTGTTTAGATTCTTCACTAATTGGGCACCCCAAAACTTAATTTCTTTGTCCTGTCAATTGCTCACAAATTTATTGTTTCTTTGTCTAAAAAGTATTGATGCCAAAAACTTGGTCTCTGTGCACCGGTGCCCAATCGAATCTCGGAGACAGAGTTTTGGGTGAAGTAGAAAAGAATAGCTTTATTGCTTTGCCAGGCAAACGGGGACACCATGGGCTTGTGCCTCAGAAACTGTGTGTCCCAACCCTGGGAGATTTGGGGAGGAGTTTTATAGCAATGGTTTAAGGGTGGGGTTGTTGATAAGGATGAGGGTGTCTGTAGAGCCTGCACTCCTTTTTTTTTTAATTAAAAAAATTTTTTTAACATCTTTATTGGAGTATAATTGCTTTACAATATTGTGTTAGTTGCTGCTGTATAACAAAGTGAATCAGCTATACGTATACATATATCCCCGTATCCCCTCCCTCTTGCGTCTCCCTCCCACCCTCCCAATCCCACCCCTCTAGGTGGTCACAAAGCCCCGAGCTGATCTCCCTGGGGCCTGTACTCCTTTAATATGACCTCAGGTGGTCTCCTGGTGAGCTTCTCAAGGTTTATCAAACTGTGACCTTTTCTCTGGAACATCTTCCATTTGGTGGGGGTTTTAGTTCTGCAGAAGAGCTTAAAAATATTGTTGTGTGCATCCCTTGAGGCAGAACCAAGACCCTGCCCCAAGGCTGCACTATTGTTTCTTGCCTGCTCCTCCCTTGTCTCTGCATCCCCTCCCTTCCCTGATTAGCAACTGTTTGAACCTGCCCTTTGGAACTCAGGGAAGGTTATGGAGGCTGGAGTCTATTCTCTACAAACGAGAAATGGGGGGCACAGAAAGGCTTCTGTTCCCAGGAGCCCCACAGGGTCCTGCTTGGTTTCAGTATAAAAGCTGCCTGATTTGGCCACTTCTTAGGTCAAATTTCTATAAGACCTCCATGGGCATAAATTAAAATTTGTTAATTTTTCTTTTGTTAATCTGTCTTAGGTCAATTTTATTATTAGTTCAGCCACAAGAACTCAAGACAGGTAGAGGGGGAAATTGCGCCCTCCCCAACAATTACATCAATCACTCCCCCTCCACTTAGTTCTTCCCTGAATCCTTATAGAACTCAAAGTAGCTCTTGATTAAACACAGTTTTTGAGGTTATTTAAATGCATGCTTTCTATCCACATGCCTTCTTCTGGCCAAATTCAATGACAGCAACAGTTTCTGCGATTTTTCCTGCATCTTCTGTTAGTTGTCTGGGGAAGTGGAATGAGCATGGGCCTTGGAGTTGGGCAAGCCAACATTCCATAGCTGGAAATTTCCTGGAAGCTGGGCCGTTAGGGAACGGCCCTCAGTACGGTGGGTGGAGAATCCCCAGCTCTGGGGCAGCCCAGACAAGGTGAGGTTGCCCAAGTGCTGTCACCAAAAGAACCTCAGGGTCAGGTGTGAGGCAGGAGGCCTGGCAGCATGGCGCACAGTGAGGGGAGCTCCCTCTGTGAACTGCCAGGCCTGTGAGGGAAAAGGGGACGCTGGGAGCCAGCCCACCCACCACACCCACATCTCAGGTGGGTCTTGGGGAATAGATCAAAAGGGTGGGGGTGGGGTGAGGCAGCAAACAATCCCCAGTCGTTGAATGAACCTCACTCAAATGGACGGGGCTCTGCTGCTGACTTCTGCAGGGCAGGGACCCACGCAGTGGCCTCCTCCAGGAGCTGGCTGAGACCGACACAGGGCCATCCCCTCCTTCCTGACGCCAACAAGGGAGGAAGAACCCACTAGTCTGTGACAGCTGCCCATCACTATTTCTCTCCGCCCCCGAACCAGGGACAGAGCACATCTTAGAAGCACCCACAGGGTGGATGTGAGCACTGTGGCCATCTAGAGTGTGGGTTCCAGAGTCACAGAGACATGGCTCTTGTCCTTACTAGTGGTGCGACCCTGGGCAAGGTACCAAATCTCTCTGGGTCTCCGTTTCCTCATCTACCAAGAGGGAACAGCAACTTGAGCCTCACAGCGTCACGGGGGTGAGCTGAGGTCATGCACGCAAAGGGCCTACTCAGGGAACATGCTATCATCAGCACCATTGCCGTCTTGCTGGCGATGATTCCCTCCTGCTCACCCCCAGTGGGTGGCACAGTACCTGCCTCCTGGCTCTGCCCTCTCCCCTTTGCATGCAATTGTCCAGGAGAACATGCACAGGGAGAGCTCAAGAACCGTCCCAGACATGCTGTCAGGGCAGAACACCCTTTAGATCACAGTGGGTGAGTGTGGTAGAGACCGGGGGCCTTCTGGGAGGAGGCACACAGATCTTTTGGTTGGTCAAGCTTGAGTGTCCTGGGTGTTTGTGTGTGGGTCCCCAACCCTGGTAATCCCCAGCCCTGGTAACCCCAGACTGTGCTGTGCTCTCTGAGTCCCTAGAGCCCTGGTTCCATGCTAGGTTACAGCAGTGAAGCTGTGAGTAGTGTCCGTCAGCACCTGCCAACAGCAGGAGGTGTAAATCCATTGATGTGAAATGTTCAGAAGAGGCAAATCCATAGAGACAGAAATCACATTAGTGGTTGCCTGGAGCTGAGATGGGGTAGGGAATGGGGTCTGGCTGCTAATGTATGAGGTTTTTTTTTGGGGGGGGGTGATCAAAAAGTTCCAAAATGAGATAGTGGTCATGGTTGCATAACTTTATGAAGATACAGTTGGCCCTTCCTATCTGTGGGATCCAGATATGATGATGGGTCCCTGCAGATAGATCCGAGGTTAGTTGAGTCTGTGGATGTGGGATCTGTGGATAGGGAGTTCCAACTCTACTATGCTATTTTATATAAGGGACTTGAGCATCTGAGGATTTTGCTATTTGTGTGGGATCCTGGAACCAATCCCCTGCAGACACTGAGGGATAACTGTCCTAAGACCATGGAATTGTACACTTTAAAAGGGTAGTTTTTAATGTTTATTTGAATCATATCTCAATAAACAATAATCATGAAATGCACACCCACAAATCCACCACCCAGACTGAGACACAGAAAATTGCCAGTGGATGGTAAGACACACAGACACGGAAATAATTGTCATGAAGGAAGATGGTTTTTATACTCACAGATCCCTGGAAACAAGAGGCACAGCACAGCACAGAGGGCCACATGGAGAAGCACCAGGGTCAGTCAGAAGACAGAGGGAGCAATGGAAAAATGTGGGTAAGAGCCTTTCTTGAGGTTTCCATAGGAAAGGACAGGTGAATCAAGGTCAGGAGGCTTAGGATTGGGTTGTTTGAATCATCTCAGTTGGCTCTGGGGCAAAGGGGCTGACCCCACTTTGGGGTCTGACCCTAAGGTGTTGACGGTAGGTGGATGGAGAGTGGTATGGAGGAGGTAGATGGCGTGTGGGCCTGGATTAGTTGATTTGCATTTGAAAGGTGTGCTTACAGGTGAGTTGTTAGCTAGCTCTAGGAATTAGTTGGTCCAGAGGGGTGGGTGGGGGTTAGTCCCTCCAGGGTCAGCAAGGCCCCAAATGCCAAAGCATTAGAAATACAGAAAGTAAAAGCCATGGTTAAGACTTGGGTCAGAGTCATTGCCAGTGTTCTGGATACAGAGGACTAGGGGCCTCTATGTGAAACGTTCCACACGCGTACAATCACCGAGCCACCTGCTTGGCTCAGTATTCATACTCTCACCTGTGCCTGACACCCCTACTCCAAGCTTCCAGAAGGTAGAGGAGGGCAGTCCCCAGGGGCAAGGAGTGGGGAGGAGCTTCTGAACACTTTCATTTAGCCTCACTCTCACCCAAAGTGCAGGGGGCTCTGGCGCTGCCAGAGTCTGAGAAGTTTGAGCAGTGGTGGATGGGGTTGGGAGAATGGTCAGTCCAGAAGGAGGAGTATGTATTTATGAGCAATATTTAAAAAAATTGCCCACTCATGGTGGTAATAACAGCAGATTGACTTCTAGTCTGTTTTATTAGTGTTTTAATTTTCTACATGAAATTCAGTCACTTATTGCTGCAGCAGAGGCCATGGCTCCCGCTGCACACCTGCCCCATTTGGCTCTCAAGTCTGCTGGCTCAGTCCCCTCTTCTTTCTTTTTTTTTTTTAAAGTTCTTAATTTTAATTAATTAATTAATTATTATTTTTGGCTGCTTTGCATCTTCATTGTTGTGCACAGGCTTTCTCTAGTTCTGGCGAGCAGGGGCTACTCTTCATTGCGGTGCGTGGGCTTCTCACTGCGGTGGCTTCTCTTGTTGTGGAGCACGGGCTCTAGGCTCGTGGGCTTCAGTAGTTGTGGCACATGGACTCAGTAGTTGTGACTCACGGGCTCCAGAGTGCAGGCTCAGTAGTTGTGGCGCACAGGCTTAGTTGCTCCACGGCATGTGGGATCTTCCCGGACCAGGGCTCGAACCCATGTCCCCTGCATTGGCAGGTAGATTCTTAATGACTGTGTCACCAGGGAAGTCCCAGTCCCCTCTTATTTCTGTTCTCTATCTCCCCAAGTCTAACTGCTACTGTCTTCTCTCCTATTCACCCCAATCCCACAGGTTTATGATTAAAAAAAATTCTTCAGGAGGGAGCCAAGTTAGATGAAGGTATTCAATCCTCCATCAGAAACCAGAAGAACCTTTAGGAATTATTTTTTGTAAATACCCTCATACATCTAATTCTTCTCTGGAGCAATCTGGAGCCACAGAACCTAAGTCACAAGGAATGCAGTACATGAATATCTTTAATTTACAGCAACTGAAATTGTTTCAGGAAGGGGACCCCTTTCAGGGCCCAAGAGTGGGCCCTTGTCTAACACTTGGAAATGAATTGTCCGAGGAGTCACACATGCTGACAAAGCAAGAGATTTTATTGGGAAGGGGCACCTGGGTGGAGAGCAGCAGGGTAAGGGAAACCCAGGAAAACTGCTCTGCCATGTGGCTCTCAGGCTTGGGTTTTATGGTGATGGGGTTAGTTTTCGAGTTGTCTCTGGACAGTCATCTTGCTTGGCCCATAGTCTGACTTAGGGTCCTTCCTGGTGGCGTACGCATTGCTCAGCCAAGATGCTTTGCAGTGTGACTGTCTCTGGGAGGTTGGTGGGACGTATTATGGGCTGGTGTCTCCTCCCTCTTTTGGCCCCTCCCGAATTCTCCTGGTTAGTTTTCGGTGGCAGCACCGTGTTTCTTATCGGGACCTCCTGTTATGCGACAACTCATGCAAGTGTTTATCATTGTGCCTGGCCAGGGCGGGTGGTTTCAGTCAGTGGTTCCCTAACAAAATCACCCATCCATGGCTTGGCTCCGAAGGGACTTGCTCACTAGACAACCAGAGAGGTGGTGAGCTGGCTTGCATGAGAGAGGGATGTCCTGGGACACAGGCCGTGTGCTCAGAACATTTTCATTGCATGTCTGGGAGAAAGGGGTGGTGGTCCGTCTTTCCTGGACCTCAGGGAGCCCCACCACGCTTAGCCCTGTTTCCGTTAGCCCTCTTCACCCTTAGCCCTGTTTCCGTTCTCTACCACCAACCATCTAAGGCATAAGTCAGAGCATATTGTTTCCTGTTAAAATGCTCCAGTACTTTCTCATCTCACCCAAACAATCCAGTGTTCCCCCATGAACCCCACAGCTTTGCATGACTTGGGCTCCGGCTCCCCACTCCTCCCTCCTCCCTCTTCTCACCCAGGATGCACCTGCCGAACCTGCTCCTCCCATAGGCCAAGGTCCCTCCTGTCTCAGGGCTCCTGCTCTGCTTGGCTGTCAGCTTGGCTGGGCTGACCTCTGATCCCCAGAGTTCCCACCCCAGGGCTTCTGGTTAGAAGGGGCTGCAGGAGATGCTCTGGCTGACACTAGAGATTAGGAGGGCAGAATCCCAGCCGCTGAGCCCTTCCTGTTGTTCACACTCAGAAGGGTGGGGCAGGCCCCTGGCCTGGAGGGCTCTGCTCTGGCTCCTCCTTTCTGCTGGCACCCCACCCTCTGGTCTCAGGTTGAAGGCCTTCCCTGACCACTTCTCTGTCCCTCTGGGGGCTCCACATAAGGCCAAGACTGGTCTGCATGATGCTATCCCAGGTAACAGCTGCTCAACTGGGAAAGGAAGCTACATCCGGATTGCAGACATTCCCATGGATTGTGAGGGGATGCTAACGAGATCCTCACAAAGGATCCATGTATGGGCCTAGAAATATGAGGCTGGAAACACTGGGGAGACCAGTCAAAGGCCCGGGTGTAGCTCCAGAAGGGTGTCTAGTGAAGCTGTTCAGGCAGGCAGACAGTCCTGGGAACCCAAGATCTGCCACTTCCTTGTCATGTGACCGGGATCAAATCATTTAACTTCTCTCAGCCTCAGTTTCCTCACCTGTGAAATGGGGGTAAAAAGAACAAGCATCTCATTGGGCCATCGCAGCAGGGATTAGGTGCCGAAGCTGGTGAAGACTCTGTGGCTGCTCCTGGAACATCTAATCCCAATACACCAGTGGTCTTTTCCCACCCCCGGCCCCAAAGGTTCCAGGCGGGCGCAGTGGGTCAGCCCAGATGTGTGAAGTTCTGATGTGGGGATGGGGCTTGGGGGCAGGTACGGAACGTCTGAGGGATGAGAGCTAGGGAACAGAGTTGAGCTCTGGTTTCCCGAGAAGATGGGCTCAGGAGGCCACCGGCTATCGGGACACCCAAACAGCCCCCTTGTCCTGCCCACAGCATGTGAACACTTGTGGCCAGACAGGTTTGTTTTGTGTGTCTGCCAGTGGGACTCAGTCAGAGCAGTTGTGTGTCCATCAAAACTGCTGTTTGTCAGAGCGTCAGTGGCTGTGGGAGCTGGCTGGGGACCACCTGGGAGGCCCTCCCAAGGCTCTGATGCTGGAAGCAACGTGCTCAGGGTGGGCTTGGGGAAGGGGAGAAGGATGTGAGGAGGGGGAGCTCACGTGGAGAGGCTGGAACCTGCGTGGATTCCACTGTCTCAAGTTCGGTGATGCCAGCGTCCTGCCAGAGAAGCTGGTGGCCTCAGGCACACCTGGACGGGAGGAAGATCCAGGGAGGTGGAGCTGCCCAGGCCCGGCCACTGGTGCCCACCATATGAGTCAGCGAATCGAACCTGCCAGAGTGCCTGCCCCACCCTTCTGAGTGTGAACAACAGGAAGGGCTCAGCGGCTGGGATTCTGCCCTCCTAATCTCTAGTGTCAGCCAGAGCATCTCCTGCAGCCCCTTCTAACCAGAAGCCCTGGGGTGGGAACTCTGGGGATCAGAGGTCAGCCCAGCCAAGCTGACAGTCACCACGCTCAGTGTGAAGCGGCCCTTCAGGTGCACGTTGATACAGTGGTATGTTGCAACCTGTCAAGGTGGGGGTCAGGTGTGAAGACCACGTGAGGCACAGGAAGCTGTCCTCCGTGAGCATGCTGGGAGTCAGCACCCAGCGCCCAGTGCTCGGCCAGTGAGAGCTGGAGCCGCCCCAGTGACCAGGAGCACAGGAGAGGTACCATGGGGCAAGGAGGGGCCAACGCCACTCTGACTTTCAGAGGGTGAACGTTAAGGACTGGATATTTGTATCCTCCCCCACCAAATCCATGTGCTGCTGAAATCCTAACACCCAACGTAATGGTCTTAGGAAGTGGGGCTTTTGGGAGGTGATTAGTGCCCTTCTGAGAAGAGACAGGAGAGAACTGGCTTTCTCTCTGTTGGGTGAGGATACAAGGAGGAGACAACCATCTGCAACCCAGGACGACACCTTTCACCAGACACAGGATCTGCCAGTGTCTTCATCTTGGACTTCCAGCCTCTAGAACTGTGAGATATAAGTGTTTTTCGTTTAAGCCACCCAGACCAGGGTAATTTGTTGTAGCCCAAACTGACTAAGGCAGTTTGAAAGCAAACTGACACATGCAGAGTGTGAGCCTGAGTTCATCCTGCATGAGGCTAAAGTGTGGACAGTTCAAGCGTTTTGGTGCATTTAGGGGGCCTGGGCAGGAAGAGGAAGTGAACTGAGATGGGTGTGAAGCCAGGGTGGAGGAGGGACTGGCTCTCTCCAGGAAGCCACCTGCAGGGCAGTCAAGTTGAGCAGACCCAGGTTAATTGCATCCCAGGAGCTGAGCTGGAGGGAGGAACCGACGCCTCGTGCAATGAGCACTGGCTCTGTTCGCTTAGGGGCCTGGGGTCGGGAGAGGCGGCAGCAGGAACTGATGAGAGGACTCAGGGTCGTGCTGCTGCCATGCTGGAAGCCGGGTAGAGAGCAGGAAAAATGACAAAATGCCTGAGACGCACAGAAAGAGCAAAGCCATGCGTTAACGAGGTCTGAGGCTGAGGGCCAATTTGCACAGGAAAGGATGGGTGTCTTCCCCAGGCTTCACCCCCACTTGACCATGGGCTATAGGCTCAGCCCCTAACACCCAGACTTTGCTCACAGCTGACACCCCCTCCACCCCAGGAAGGCACTGATGTGCAGGAGATCCTGACCCACCTAAAACCAGGGTTTCAAGTTTCTGCATCAGGTATCTTCCCCGCTGTTCCTTTTCTGACCCGTCTGGATGAATTGAACAAGGAATCAACTCATCAGTGAAAAACAATCAGTGAGATTTATTCACATTATTCATTTGCTCAAAAAGTGTTAATGGAGCATCTGTCAGGCATGGTGCTGGGGGCTGGGGACATAAGGGGGAGACGGGCAGGAAGGTCCCACTGCACAGAGCCTGTCTGGCAGACAGATGACACCCAGGAGACCCCTGCCTATTGCATTTCAGTGGTGGCAGATGCTGAAGCAGGAGGGGGCTGAGGAAGGCTGTGTGGAACACGGGTCCTCCCTGGTCTGGGCTTCCTAGAGAAAAGAAGGGTTGAGGGGAGATATCCACACTGAGTAGGAATTACCCAACTGGGGGAGGCAGAGAGGAAACATGTGGTGAGGCAAATGGCACATCTGAGGAGTTAAAGATAGCCCAGCAGAGCCAGAGCTTAGTCTAGCTCTGTGGAAACATGATAGCTGAGGTATCCGGTAACGATAATGATACTATTACCAAATTCTTACTCTTACGGGCTGAATCCAGTCCCCTCCCCCAACCCATCTGCTGAAGCCCTCGTTCCCCAGAATGCAACTGTATTCAGAGATAGGGTCTCAACTGTAAAATGAGATCACTAGCATGGACCTTAATCCAATGTGACTGGTATCCTTATAAAAAGAGATTAGGACACAGACCCACACAGATGGAAGACCGTGTGAAGACACAGGGAGAAGATGACCATCTACAAATCAAGGAGAAAGGCCTCAGAAGGAACCAACTATGTTGACACCTTGCTCTTAGACATCTAAGTTCCAGAACTGTGAGAAAATAAATGTCTGTGTTTTAAGACCCACAATCTGTGGTTCTTTGTTACGGCAGCTAGAGCAGACTAATACACTTGCTAAGTGCCATGTGTTCTAACTAAGCCCTTTATACCTATGACCTTATTTCTCATGTCAACCCTAGGAAGTGGGCACCACCACTCTCTCCATTTTGCTGCTGAGGACATGGAGAGACAGGGGTGAGAAGTGAAGCCACACACACCCAGAATTTACTGTCTGCATTCACGTGACTTTACCATTGGACGGTCAGCACGAGCATGACTCCTACTGCAGGACATTCTTGCCCAGGAAGACAAAGTTGCAAATAACTTTAGGGTTTATTTCAGAAACTTCCTAAAAATCCATTTATCTGGGTAAGGGACTACTCAACTTTCTCTCAAAAGAGTAAGTAGCCCTTCCTAAGAAAAACGGATTGATCAACTGGGCTCATCGAGTGACCACATACACTACAAGGACTTGTTTCACAGCCCCCTCTAAAACCCCATTCCTTTGGATGGGCCTCCAACCCAGCTGCACCTCAGACTGGGACTTGAACCCACAATCCCTGACTTGGGAGGGGACTCGAACTCACTGCCTTTTAATTGAAACTGCTCACCTGGTCTCAGGACTTACTGAAGCTCAGCTTCTTTTGTCTTGACACAGAAATAATTTGGTATGAGGCAAAGTGATATACAAAGAGTGAGTTTATTAGCATAGATCGCTTGTAAGAGATACCTGTGGGCAGGCAGGGGAGAGCAGCCCTGGGAACAAAGAGGGCTACGATTTTATAACCAAAGAAGAAGTGGGGAAGAGAGAAGACCACCTTCTTCCTCATTCTTGGGTAGACAGCAAGGCTTACATCATTAGTTCCTCCTTTGACCCTATATGGTTTAACTGGGACTGTCATGGTGCTATTTAAATCATATGTATGTTAGCAAAAGGGTGGTAATATGTACTAAAATATGGTAATTCATCTCAGATTTCTGTATAATGTCCCCTTTCACCTAGTTTCTTTCCCCTTTCAGCTATAATCCTGTCTTGGTTGTACGCAGAAATGCTACTCTTCAAGGACCATTAACTCCCCGACTTCATGTAACAAGATTCAGACCCCATATCTATTGTCTTGTACTTTAACTACATGTGTAGATTGTTGCTTGGTTACTGGATTCTTTTCTTGAGTGGTCATTAGCTTACAACCCTCTCCCAAACGCTTTAAAAATTATTTTTCTATCTTGAGTCCCCTAGTGGGATTTCTAAACTAACTCTTTGATTATCCTACTCTATCCCTATCACCTCCTTGCTGTGTCCACCAATCCTATTGCATTGTGAATTTTGCCCAAGGCCAATTAGGCCACCAACATTGAAAGATCTACCTTAAATCAGACCACCCTAACCTTATAAATATCCCACCTTTGCTTTTCCCCTTCTGACAGAAGTCTACAAAGGCTGTAGCTCTCCTCACCACAGGAAGCAGTAGAATCTGGCTTTGCTTGATTAGCTGGTTATTTTGGTTGTCTCTTTGGAGAGCTGGCAGTCAGCAGAGGTTAAGCACCTTGTCCTGGATCATGCAGCTAGTGAGTGATGGAGCCAGGATGGGACCCACATAATCTGGCTGCAGCTTCTGTGCTTCAAACTATGGTGTCTGAGGGTCAGAATCAGAGGGAACTTACAGTCTCCAAGTCCATCCCACCTCTGCCTTACTCTTCCAAAGTGGGCAGCTCCCATTGCTGGGGAGCCATTGGAGGCAATGTGGTACGGAAGGAGGAACAAGGGCTCTGTGTTGACACAGACCAAGCTCATTCATTGACCAGCTGTGTGACTTTCAGCAGGTGACTCAATCTCTCTGAACTTTGAATTTCCCATCATCAAAATGGTATGGGCTACAGCTCACATGATCCTGGTGAAGATGAACAAGAGCTAATGTTGATCAAGTGCCTGGCACATGGTAGCTGCCCAATAAATGATATAGTCAATCCCGCTTGCTTGGGTGGAATTAACATGTTTCCCTGATTGCCTCTTCCCTCCCCCATCATTCAACTTGCTGTTTCAACAAGCATGGACTAGTCACCAGAAGTTAGAAGGTTCTAGAACTTTAAGCAAATCCCTCTTCCCAGAGCCATTTCATCCCTTTCACTTTTGTCTTCAAGTCATTGGAGTTGGAGCAGTAACTCCAGAGAAACATCCCACCCTCACCACCCTGGGCTCTTCCAGACCTAGGGTTCTTAGCTTCTATAGCTTGGGGATGGAAATGGACACTCCATCACTCCTGAAGGAGGGCTCATGGCTCAGTGAGAAGGGCACTGGACAAAGATCCAGGGGTCTTATCCTGTTTGTTACCAATCATCTGTGTCTTGACCTCCCCACATTTCTTTTGGGGGGATATTGGGAACAGAATCAACTTGCTCTTGGAGAGACTCTCCTATTGCTTCTAGCCACCCACCCAGGCTCAACCCCTACATACAGAGGTCTTATTCTCTTTGTCCAGCAAGAAGGAGATTTGACACATCACACTGAACCCAAGAAACCAGGGGTCCCAGGAAGAAGGCAGAGCTGGGATGTAAAGGGGAGGGAGTGATGCACATTCTCACATAAAATATGGTTGTGAGGATGTTTATGATGTAAGGCAGGCGGGCAGCATGCAGGATGCCGTTCTTGTGGCCAGCAGCAGGGCTGGGAGGAAGTACACGATCTCTCCTGTGTTCCGTAGCCACTCCTTCTGGGGAGCTACCCAGACGGCTCACTTCCTTTGGCAGGAGACGTTATGTATTTGCAGAGCATGGGCTCAGCCTCCAGGAGTACCTGGTGGTCTCCACCTCCACATGGATATTTTGACAAAGATAGTGCTCTTATTCCCCAACCCCAAACGAAGTGAAAGACTTCTGTATTTCCTGAAGCAGAGAAAAATACTGATCCTTAACTGCAAACAAATGTGAGGATATGCCCCTTTCTCTGTTTAGATGTCTCCTTCATCAAGGAGATGGGGTCTAGTCAAACAATTTCCATCAGTTAACACCACAGATTGAGAATGGCTTTCTTCTGACAGGATGGGCTTTACCTTTTCATTTCTCAATGATCTCTCTCATTTCTGCTAAGGTTCTATTCCCTCAAATTGCCTCTGTGTCTTTATGGTGCCCCTTCCTGACTTCCCTGCATGTAGCAGTTTTGCCAGGAAGTCAGGATAGAGAGGAAAGTTTGTTATAGATTCTTTGGAGGCAGATGGTTCTGGGTTCAAATCTTGATTCATGAACCAGCTGGGGGAAGCCTTTGACTCCTTAACCTCTCTGAACATTGGCTTGAGATACGACATCTATGAATCTTGTGTATTCTGAGCGTGTGTATGCCAGTGCACACCACCCACACATGCCCACATGTTATAGGGTGCTAGCTGATGGGAGCAAAACTGGGGTCTGGCATCTAAGGGGAAAATAAGCTTCTTCATGGGGTTGAAGACCAGGGATGATTTATATAATGTAGCCAGCACAGTGCCTGGCAATTGAAGGTGCTCAATAAATGAGAGATTAAGAAGAGAAATGGGGGACTTCCCTAGTGGTCCAGTGGCTAAGACTCCGTGCTCCCAATGCAGGGGGCCCAGGTTCGATCCCTGGTCAGGGAACTAGATCCTGCATGCCGCAAATAAGATCCCACATGCCACAAGGAAGATCAAAGATATCACGTGCTGCAACTAAGACCCGGCTCAGCCAAATAAATAAATAATAATAATAAAAGAGAAATGGAAAAATTGATTTAGAAGAACAATGGACACGCTCAAGTGGCATTGTCCTTGCAGAACAGGCAAAGGCAGAAGAAAGGAAGCAAATGGGATAGGGATAGATTTCATCCTTTCCATCAATAAAAATGACCACCTGCAGACAATACAGTATGACTGCTGGGTTGGGAATGTGGGAGCGGAGGGTAAGATTTTGCTTCAGTTCCCAGGTTCCAGATCTATTTTTCAGCTTCCAGACTCCATGGAAAACTCTGGAATGCTCTTTGAAAAGAAATGTACCAAGTAACAACCTCACTAGGTCTCAATATTTTCATTTGCAAACATATTATAATGCTTATTTCATGTTGTTACAGTTAAATGAGATAAAGTGAAAAGCATATGCATATAATAGAAATTAGAAAAATGTCAGATGCTTTCCTCTTACCTAGCAGAGTCTCTGGTGGGTGCGTGGTAGAGCCAGGGTGAGTAAATGAGATGTGTTTCTTTGAGGGAGAGGCTTGCTGTGACCACAGATAGAAGGTAGGGGGGCATGTGGCAGATTTGGAGAATAAGGACTGGGAGATTCAGCCAGGGCTGTGGCAGCAGATGCTGCCGATGACTGGGAGGGGAGGGTGGAGGACAGCCATGCTGGGAGCTTTGGGGCTCTTGTCTAGGCTGCTCCACACTGACCAGTCAGGCTCGGAAGAACATAAGAACACTGTCAGATCCTGAAAAAGGGCAATTACCACGGCTCCCGTACTCATCAGCAGGAATGTCTTTGGTCGTTGTCTATTGGCCAAAAGGAGGGCCACCCTGGAGTCCTGCCCGTGAAACTGCTCAGAAACCAGTGAATTCTGGGGGTGTGTGTGTGCACACACCCTGTCCCCTCACACCCCACATGGAGTGGCTTTCCACCTTACCTTTTCTCCCACACCAAATGAGATCAGCTGTTGATGTTACAGTGCTGATAGGTGTGTGCTGGTATCTCACTGTGGCTTTCGCTGGGATTTTCCTAATGCCAAATGATGTTGATTTTCTTTTCACGTGCTTATTTGCCACTTGTATATTTCCTCTGTGAAATGTCTCTTCATGTCTTTTGGCCATTTTCTAATTGGACTATTTGACTTTTATTGCTGAGTTTTGAGAATTCATTATATATTCTAGATACTAGCCCTTTGTCAGATATGTGGTTTGCACATCTCTTTTCTGTAGCCTGTATTTTCATCCTCTTAACAGGATCTTTCACAGGGCAAACGTTTTCCTTTGAATAAAACTTAATTTTTCTTTTCCTGAATTGTGCTTTTGGTGTCATCCAAGTATTCTTTGCCGCATCCTAGATTCTGAAGCTTTTCTCTCATGTTTTACACTAAAGATTTTATAGTTTTATGTTTTACATTTAATCCCATGATCCATTGAGTTAATTTTTAAAATAATGTGTGAGACTTAAGTCAAGGTCATAAGCCTATGGATGACCAACTGCTCCAGTGTCATTTGTTGAAAAGGCATCTTAAGTAGTTTTTAATGGGTAAAATCTCCTAGACCTGGAGGTGCTGGCTATGGAGGTGCTGCTGAGCACCCCAACAGCCCTTGCAGCCTCTGTGAACCCCCCACTGAGCTTTCTAAGAACCACGCAGTTGTTGATGTTGTGGATCTCAATGGCCTGAGCCAATGAGTCATCACACCTACCTGCCCACCCCTGGACTCAGTCCTACTACTCTGCCCCCAAGCTAGGTGCCCTGAACCATTATACTTGGGTCACAGCACACTCCAGCATGCTCCCACCTGCAGGTGAAGGTTTTTCCTTACTGAAGTCAGTCTGTAAATCTGGAAAAGGTAACTGCCTTCTTCAAATGAGTAGATACATATGCAAGTTTACAGGGATCATGAAGAATCAGGGAAACATGATACCATGATACCATTAAAGGAACAAAGTAAACTTCCAGCAACTGACCCCAAAGAAATGGCTATCCATGAATTACCTGACAGAATTCAAAATAATTCTTCTAAAGATGCTCAGAGAGCTACAAGAGAACATAGGTAAATAATTTAATGGAATCAAGAAAACAGTACAAGAGCAAAATGAGAAGTTAACAAGGAGATAGAAAAAAAAACAAAACAAAAAAATCAAAACAAACAAACAAACAAACAAAAAACCACCAAACAGAAATTTTGGAACTGAAGAGTAAAATGACTGAGCTGAAAAATTCAATAGAGAGCTTCAATAGCAGACTTGACCAAACAGAAAAATCAGTGAGCTTGAAGACAGATCAATTAAAATTACCCAATCAGAAGGGTAAAAAAAATTTTAGAAAAAGAAAAAGAATTAAAAAGGAAATAAGGCCTATGAAAAACCTTTAAGAGAAAAATTCACACACCATTGGAGTACTGAAGAAGAGGGGTAGAAAGTTTATTTGAAGAGATAGTGGTTGAGAACTTCCCAAACCTGGGGAGAGATTTGGACATCCAAGTTCATGAAGCTAACAGGTCACTGCAAAATTTCAATCCAAAACAATCTTCCCTGAGACACATTGTAATGAAACCATCAAAGATCAAATATAAAGAGATAATTTTAAAAGCAGCAAGAGAAAAAATTTCTTTTATACAAGGGAACTGACATAAGGCTATAACAGATTTCTCAGCAGAAACCCTGCAGGATGGAATAGAATGCAACGATACATTCAAGGTGTATCATTTCCAGAAAAACTGCCAAACAAGAATACGTTACCCAGCAAAGTTGTCCTTCATAAATGAAGGCAAGATAAAGACTTTTCCTAACAAACAAAAGCTGATGGAGATCATCACCACTATTCCTGCCTTACAAAAATGCTGAAAGGAGTTCTTCAACCTGAAATGAAAGGATGTTATTAAGTAACACAAAAACATATGAAAATATACAACACACTGGTAAAGGTAAATATATAGTAAGATTCAGAATACTCTAATTTAATAATATGATGATGGATTAACCATAGCTCTTGTGTAAATGCTAAAGGCCAAAATTAATTAAAATAGCTTTAGTTACAATAATTTGATAATGAATACATAATATAAAATATGTAAATTGTTACATCAAAAACATAAATGAGGGTGGTGTAAAAAGGTAGAGTTTTTGTATGTGATTAAAGTTAAATTGTTATCAGTGTTAAATGGATTGTTATATCTATAAGATGTTTTATGTAATATGGTAACTACAAAGCAAGAACTTACAGTAAATTCACAAAAGGTGAAGAGGAGGGAATCAAAGCATATCACTACACAATATCAATTCACAAAGGAAGGCAGCATGCAAGGTATAAAGGAACAAGGGAACTACAAAACAGCCAGAAAATAATTAATAAGATGGCATTAGTAGATTCTTACCTATCAATAATTACTCTAAATGTAAATCAGTTGAATTCTCCAATCAAAAGACATAGAGTGTCTGGATAGGTAAAAAAACAAGATCCAACTATATGCTGACTACAAGAGACTCACTTCAGCTTTAAGGATACACACACACAGGTTCAAAGTGACAGGGTGGAAAATATATTCCATGAAAGTGGAAACCCAAAGAGAAAAGGGGTAGCTATACTAATATCAGACAAAATAGACTTTAAGCCAAAAATGGTAACAAGAGACAAAAAAGGTCATTATATATAATAAAGAGATCAATTCATCAAGAATTAACCATCGTAAATATATATGCACTCAATATAGGACATCTAAGTATATTGGATTTGAATCAAACTTTAGAGCAATGGACCTAGCAGACATATACAGAACATTTCACCCAACAGCAGCAGAATACATTCTTCTCAAGTACACATTCTCCAGAATAGATCTTATGACAGTCACAAAACGAGTCTTAGCAAATTTAGGAAGACTGAAATCTTACCAAATATCTTTTCTGAACACAGTGGAATGAAAGTAGAAATCAACAACAGGAGGAAAGTTGGAAAATTCACAAATACGTGGAAATTAAACAACACACTCCTGAACAACCAATAGATCAAAGGAGAAATTAAAAGGCAAGTGAAAAAATATCTTGAAATAAATGAAAGTGGAAACAAGACATACTGAAAAGGGTGGGAAACTGGAAAAGCAGTTCTAAGGGGGAAATTTATAACAGTAAATGCATATATTAAGAAAAAAGAAAGATCTCAAATAAACAACCTAATTTTATACCTCAAAGAACTAGAAAAAGAACAAATGAAGCCCAAAGTTAGCAGAAGGAAGGAAATGACAAAGACCAGAGCAGAAATAAATGGAATAGGGAGGAGAAAAATAGAACAAAATTGACAAACCTTTAGCTAGACTTACCAAGAAAAAAGGGGAGAGAACTCAAATAAATAAAATCAGAAATTAAAGAGAAGACATTCCAACTGATATCACAGAAATACAAAGGATTATAAGTGACAGCTATGAACAATTATATGCCAACAAGTTGGATAACCTAGAAGAAATGGATAAATTTCTAGAAACACACTACCTATCAAGACTGAATCAAGAAGAAATAGAAAATATGAACAGACCAATAATGAATAAGGAGATTGAATCAGTAATCAAAAACATTGCGACAAAGAAAAGCCCAGGGAAAGATAGTTTCATTGGTGAATTCTACCAAACATTTAAAGAAGAATTAACACCAATCCATATCAAAATTTTCTAAAAAATTGAAGAGGAGGGAACACTCCTAAACTCATTTAATGAGGCCAGCATCACCCTAATACAAAGCCAGATAAGGACACTACAAGAAAAGAAAACTACAGGCCAATATCTCTGATAAACTATAGATGCAAAAATTCTCAACAAAATATTAGCAAATCAAATTCAACATCACATCAAAAGGACCATACACCATGATCAAGTGGGATTTATCTCTGGGATGCAAAGATGGTTCAACATATGAAAATCAATCAATGTGTACACCACATTAATAGAATGAAAGATACAAATCATAAGATTATCTCAATAGATGCAGAATAAGCATTTGACAAAATACTACATCCTTCCATGATAAAAAACATTTAACAAATCGTGTATAGAAGAAACACACCCTAACAAAATAAAGACCATATATGACAAACCCATAGATAACACTGTACTCAAAGGTGAAAGACTGAAAACTTTTCCTTTAAGATCAGTACAAGACAAGGATGTCCACCCACCACTTTTATTCACCATAGTACTGGAAGTCCTAGCTGGAGAAATCTGGCAGAAAAGAAATAAAAGTTATCCATATCAGGAAGGAAAAAGTAAAATTGTTTTTGCTTGCAGATGATATGATCTTATACATAGAAAATCCCAAGATTCCACCAAAAACTTTTAGAATTTATCAATGAATTCAGTAAAGTTGCAGGATACAAATTTAACATACAGAAATATTTCATTTCTATACACTAACAACACTATATATGAAAAAGATATGAAAAAAGTCCCATTCACAATAGCATCAAAAACAATAAAATACTTAGGAATAAATTTAACTAAGGAGGTGAAAGATCTGTACACTGAATAATACTTTAATGACAGAGATTGAAGAAGACACAAACAAATGCAAAGATATCTCATGTTTATGAATTGGAAGAATTAATATCTTTAAAATGTCCATACTACTCAAAGCCATCTATAGAATCAATTCCAATGACACTTTCCACAGAAATAGAATGGACAATCCTAAAGTTTGTATGGAACCACAAATGACCTGGAATAGTCAAAGCAATCTTGAGAAAAAAAACAAAGCTGGAGGCATCACACTTCTTGATTTCAAACTGCGCTACAAAGCTATAGTAATCAAAACAGTATGGTGCTGGCATAAAAACACATATACTAATGGAGCAGATTGACAGCCCAGAAATAAGCCTTTGCATATATGGTCAATTAATATTTGACAAGGAAGCCAAGCATACTCAAGGGGAAAAGATAGTCTCTTCAATAAATGATGTTGGGAAAACTAGATAACTGCATGCAGAAGAATGATACTGGTCCCAGTCTTACACCACTCACAAAAATTAACTTGAAATGGATTAAAGACTTAAAAATAAGACCTGAAACTCTAAAACTCCTAGAAAAAAAAAACAGGAAGAAAACCCCTTGATGTCAGTCTTAGCAATGATTTTTTTTTTTTTTTTTGGATTTGACACCAAAAGCAAAGGCAACAAAAACAAAAATAAATAAGTGGGACTGTATCAAACTAAAAAGCTTCTCCACAGCAAAAGAAACCATCAACAAAATGAAAAGACAACATATGGAATGGGAGAGAATACTTGCAAGTCATATATCTAATAAGGGGTTAATATCCAAAATATATAAAAACACTCATACCAAAAAAAAAAAAAAAACACTCATACAACTCAATAGAAAAAAAAAAAACCCAAACAATTCAATTAAAAAATGGGCAGAGGATCTGAATAGACATTTTTTAAAGAAGACATACAAATGACCAGTAAGTACATGGAAAAGGTGCTCAACATCACTAACCATTAGGGAAATGCAAATCCAAGCAATGAGATATCACCTCACACCTGTTAGAATGGCTGTTATCAAAAAGACAAGAAATAACAAGTGCTGGTGAGGATGTGGAAAAAAGGGAACCCTTGTGCACTTTTAGTGGAAGTGTGAATTTGTGTAACCACTGTGGAAAACAGCATGGAGTCTCCTAAAAAATGAAAAATATCAATAGAACTACCATATGATCCATCAATCCCACTTCTGGTTATATTTCCAAAGGAAGTGAAAACAGCCTCTTGAAGACATATCTGCACTCCCATGTTTATTGCAGCATAATTCACAATAGCCAAGATAAGGAACCAACCCACAGATCTGTCAACAGATGAAGGGATAATGGAATATTATTGAGTCACGAGAAAGAAGGAAATCCTGCCATTTGCAACAACATGGATGGATCGTGAAGGCTTTATGCTAAGTGAAATAAGTCAGACAAAGACAAATACTACATGATATCACTTATATGTGGAATCTTAAAAAACCAAAATCATGGAGTAGAATGGTGGTTGTGAGGGGCTAGGGTGTGGGAGAAATGGGCAGATTTTGGTCAAAGGGTACAAACTTCTAGTTAAAAGATGAATCAGTTCTGGAGATCTAATGTACAGCAGTACAGCATGGTAATTATAGTTCCTAATACTGTATTATATACTTGAAACTTGCTAAGAGAGTAGATCTTAAATGTTCTCACCACACAAAAAAGTAATTGTGTGACTTGATGGAGATGATTGCTAATGCTATGGTGGTAACCACTTTGCAATATATAAGTATATAAAATCGACATGTTGTTCTCCTTAAACTAACACAATGTCATATGTCAATTTTATCTGGAAAGATGGAAAGAATATTTTTAGATGTATTCATCACAGTTATTTTAAAATTTATATCAACCCTGGCATCTGGATACCTTGTAGATTTGTTTCTGTTGTCTGCTTTTTCTCTTGATCTTGTTTTTGTGTGCCTGATAATATTTGTTTGAATACTGGACACTGTAAATGAAACATAGTAGTGGCTCTAGATGGTATTATTTTCCTTCCGAAAGTATTTACTCTGTCCTTCAGCAGTGATATGGAGTAAGAACAGACCTCTTCAATTTTGTCAGCGACGGTGGGGCCTTCAGTCTGAGCTCCATCCTCTGTAAGGATCAGTTTGCTGCTGGTACACCCCCTCTTTTAAGCTATAACCTTTCCAACCAATATGCTGGGGTACTTATCAAAGTTTATCTTCCTATGTTGGTTGCGGAGGCCAACTTTTATTTCCCTAGCACACAAATCTCTGATAAATTGCATTTCAGATCCTTTCTGTTTGATTTCTGTCTTTGGAAATCTGAAGCCTGTGCTACTTAAGTATAGGTAGGCACCTTGGAGGAGGGGGAGGAAACAGATGCATTGTGTTTGTTTTATTTTTCTGCACCTCCCTGCTTTCAGGGACCTGGACCCCTCACGTTCTGTCTGGGCAAGCTAGAACTCCAACTTCTGAATCCGCAGTTCCATGATATTGCCAAAGCTGTCTTGGCTTCTCCAAACTTGGCGGTCATCCTTGGCGCAACCCCTCATGCCTGCCTCTCAACCTGATCTGCTGAGCTGGCCAAGCTTGGGGAAGCGTACGGCAGGATAAGGGCTCACTGCAGAGAGCTCTCTTTACTTGGAGACCTTGGGCGCAGAGGACCTATTTGTCTGGTGCCCTAAACAGACTTCCTGTCTTGTCTTGCTCTTTTGATGTGCTTTATTTTTAGCTGCCCTAGGTGGGAGTGTTGGTCTGCTCCGAGCTGCCTGTCATGGCCAGAAGTCCTTCAGAGCCAATGCTTTGCCTGACTCAAAAATCCTTAATCTTTCTTTTCTAGCAGAATGCAATATCTAGTTTTCATGCAAATATGCCCACAAGTAATGAAAAATCTGTTGATAAGAGATACATGCATACAGACAAACATACTTCATATAAATTATACTCAGGGTCTTTTGCTTTTACTGCAGGCACCAGAAAATAGTTGCCTTGGATACGTTTGAGGTAGTGGTTTAAGTCCCAATTTGAATAAAAACAGGAAAACAACATCACGGCCAAGGGAGCTTGATTTTTTCTATGCCCTGGGTGGTAACCAGCTTTCACAGACATGCAGAGAACCACAGTCCCCTGGAAGGCCAAGACCGCTGCCTAGGGGCTCTGCCCACTCATTCAGAATGGTTGTAGGTCCTCACCATATGCTCTCCCCAAACACCTTATATCTATGGACTCTTCGCCTTGGGACATGGCCTGCTGCTGACAAAACCCTCCACTGCCTCTCCCCAAGCCTGCCCTGCCCACCTGCTTTCCCTGGAGTCTGTTGGTGGGTTCTTTTCTCAGGCTTGCTTTGGACCCACATGGGCTTGGGAGCCTCTCATTGGCCTCTTACCTGGGCCTCTCCCCACAGCCATATTTCTTGGAGTTCCTGACCCTATCAAGGTCTCTTGCACCTCCTCTGCAATGCTGAATCCTTGATGAAAACACTCCTCCCTCCCTTCCGCCTTCCCTGGCCTCTCACAGTTGAAGACACCACCTCTGGGAGGCCTTCCTGGATTCTTGTCTGGGTGAGCTGGAGATGCCTGCGGCTGGGTACCCACAACTGCCCTTGGCTGTGGTACTCTCTGCCCAGGCTGCTGTTGATGTTCTGTTCATGTCTTGCCCTGGTCTCTGTAGTGTTCCCCGCACCCCGCCCACCCCCCTAGGGAGTGGCCCTCATTGCTAGATAGTGGTGCTGAAGTCACCCTGCTTCCAGCCTGGCCGCCAGCTCCAAGGAGGGAGCACCGGCAGGGCCAAAGGAGACAGGAAACCCTGTTTTAGGAGCTGGGCCATGGGCCCCAGCAGGATTTCAGTGGGCTGCAGGAGGCGAAGGGAACAAGGCACTGAATTTGGACCCACAGCATGAGCAAATATAGGATGGCAAATATGAACCCAGTGGGCATACCAACCTGGCTAGCACATCTCACCCCACACTCTGTGCTCAGATGGGGAAACAGATGCAGAGGGGGGAACCTAGAACCTCAGTGTCAGAGCCAGGATTCGAGTCCAGGTTCTGGGCTGCCCGTCCACAGCTCTGGCCTCAGACCTGCTTCCTTTCAGCCCCCAGGAGCTGACCTGCAGACCAGGGCCCTGGATCTGGGCGTGGCCTCCCATTCAGTCTCTGGGGAGAGCCTGGGCCAAAGCTGAGAGCCTGGGGAATCAGTGAGGAGGGGCACAGGGTTGAGGCAAAAGGGCAGAGCCGTGCCTGGGGGGTCCCGGGGGTTCCATTTAACTCGGCAGCCTTGGGGGCTGAGAAGGAAAGGGATCTGGAGGGGGATGGAGCAGGATGAGGCCACATTCTCCCGCAGGCAGAGCCGGTGTATTTCATCGTCAGCAGCACCAGTCGACCTGGGAGGCGCCAGGGTGGACATCCTGGCCAGGATGTGGGTGAGGTCTGCTACTGGTGTGACTTGGAGCCTGTCTTCTGGTTTCTTCTGCTAGTCTCCGCTCTTGCTGGGACCTCCGGCTGGCCCCCTACCACCTCTGTTCCACACCTAGACATGGGGACGCCCCGAGGGAACCAGGCCGTTGCTGCCCTCATCTCTGGCGTTGGAATCAGGTGAGGCTAGTGTGGTCCTGCAGAGCGGCCACTGCTGGGACCAAGGGAGGGATCTTTCTGGAAGGAAAGGGTGGTGGCCTGGCAGGAAGAGGGTGAGGACATGAGACAGTCCTCGCGGGCCCGCATGGGGAGGGTCGCAGTGTCGACTGCCACTGTGCAGGACCCCGCAGGAGGCGGATGGCACAGTCCATCAGAATACGAGGAGGGTATTTTAATAGAGGCTATTTACAAAGCATGGGTGTAGGGAAACCCCAAGAGAGAGTGCGGTCTCCCGGGTCTCAGAACTTCGGAACTGTTACCACCCCAGGTTGGAAGGGTCGGGGGAGGGAGAGTTACCAGAACCCAGAGACAAGAGAGCTTCCTGACAGCACCTGAGACCTTTGTTCAGTTGACAAGCGGCCTGCTGGGTCCCTGCTGAGAAAGGAGAAGCAGGCCTGCTTCTGCCTCTGACCTCCTGCTGGCTAAACCCAGCCAGGAGCGGAGGGCAAGGGGGGCGTGTTGGTGGTCTGTGCAGTCAGGGAGCAGGGTGGCAAAGGGTGGAGGGGTCGCTGCAGAGGGGTGATGACAGCTATGGGTAGGGGACACTTTGCAGATCAGGTGGAGACTTGGGGCATGGCTACTGCACTGTCCCGGGTGCCTGGCCCTGGGTAGGTCTGCTCACACTGGGGGCTGATGGTGGCCCTGCTGAGTCCCAGCCCTTGATCCTACACTCCTTTGGATGTGAGGGCCCAGGAGCCAGACTTGGGGTCGCTAGCCTTGTCGCCCCCAGGCCGACACAGCTTCCCCTCCATGGGAGTTCTGGATGCCCCAGGACCTCCTTTTCTGCCTCCTTCTCCTTCTTCTTTTTCTTCTTCTCGAACCAGAAAATGTAACATCTGGACCAGGAATCAGGGTGGAGATGGGTCAGTCTAGGAGTAGGCGTGTCTTCCTTGGGGATGCTGGGGCTTGGAGCAGACACTCACCCACCTCCAGCTAGGGCCGCCAGGGGCAGAGCAATGCCGAGGCTCACAGCCCACACGAAGTTCCTCCTGGTCCCTGCGGGGGGTGGGAAAGGGGGAGCCAGTGTTTGGGCAGCAGGCGGGGCCATCTCAGCTCTGAGAGGAGACTGCATTCTCTCCTTTAATTCACCCACTCAGTCACTTGTTTGCAGACACTGAGCACCTACTGTGTGCCCACCTACATCTAAGGATGAGTGAGACAGGATCCCTGCTCTCTAGGAGGGAGACAAGCGAATGATTCTGCTGTGGTGTCCCAGGGAAGCGGGGCAGGGCAGGGAGGAGGAGTGATCTGGGGGAGCGCCCATGAGCCTGCGGAGTGGGAGCTGGTCAGGGAAAGCTTCTCGGGAAACAGGACTTCTGAGCTGGATTTTGAAAGACCAGTAGGAGTTCAGTTCAGATGGTCAAGGGGCCAAATTATGTTCCAGGCAGAGGACACAGAGTATTCAAGGACAGAGGCATGAAGCCATTTGTCCAGCGTGTCAGCAGCTCCATGTGGCTGGGGAGGGGGGAGGTGAGCAGGGCCTCCCGAGGAGGGGGGTGGACTTTATCTAGGGGACCCTGGGAAAGTTATAACAGGAAGGGTCGGAGGTAGACTGGCTCCTCGGGAAAGGGTTCTTTGATTGCGGAATAAGATGGGGCCAACAGGGTCTCGGAAGCCAGTTAGGAGACGCTGCCATAATCCAGGTGAGAGGTGAGGCTGCCTGAGGAGTGGTAGATGCTGGAAGGACCATATGGCAACACACTGAAGAATTGTTTAGCAAGACCTGGTGACTACACGCACTGAGTAAGGGGGAGGGGACTCCTGGTTTAGGAGGTCGAGAGCTTGAGCGGGACACTTGCTGAGAGGGGTCCTGAGGGAAGAGCAGATTTGGGGGTGGAGATGGGTTTGGACATGTCCCCAGGCATGCTGGTTTTGAGGACCTGACAGACCCCCAGGGGGCATGTCCTAGAGGCAGGCGGCTCTGAAGCTGGACACGTGGAATCCAGACATCTTGGGAGGTGCTACCTTCCCCAGGGAGGATGGAGAGCAAGAAGGGGTATCGGTATAGACAAGAAAGACGGTCCAGACAGAGACAACAATGGACTTGGAGGTGGAGGTGGGGAGGCTGCAGGCCAAGGTGGCTGGCCGGCCACTGACCTGGGCAGAGAGTGGCGTCTTGGCAGGTGAGGAAGTGTGTCTTGCAGTTGGCACAGTTGATGACCTCCAGTGTGGAGCGGGTGTCTGAGAGAGAGAAGGGGCAGGAACCTTAGCGAGGACCAGGTATCCCTCAGCCTTCACCCAGGCCTGGTCCCCAAAATACTCACCACAGGACTCGTTGCAGGCTGCCCGGGAGGGTGAGACGGTAGAAAGACTGAGGTTCTGGGCAGACAGAGCCGGGAGAGGTCGGGGTGTGAGCAGGAAAGGAAGCTGGGAGAAGGTGTGGTCAGGCGCCCTGGGCGAGGGAAGGGTGAGGTCTCCTGGGGAGGGGCCTGGGGGCGGGGAGCTGCAGATTGGACTCTGCCTCCTTAGGTCTCCGGGAGGTGAAGGGCTGGGGGGCAGGCATGGGCCAGCCCCACCTCTCACCCTTCTCCTTCAGCTCTTCAGATAGGTCCTCCAGATGCTTGGAAAACTGCTGCTTCAGGACATGAACCTCTTCCAGAAGTGATGGTTTATCTGGGTGGAGCAGGAAGGAAGAAACCATCTACATTTCATAGGTGGAATCAATAACTTTCTCAAGGTTGCGAATTCAAACCAGGTTTTTCAGACAGAAACTCTGTAGTGCACACAGATAGTTGCTGTCTCCGACCCCACCCTTCACAACACCTCCGCACCCCCAGCTGGTGGTCTTCTGGGAATGCCTTGGAGGGCCAGGTTTTGTCAACCCAAGCCCTGGGGCCCTAAGACACTAGGCTTCCTCACCATCTCGAAACTTCTTAATGGCTTTATCTATGCGAGTGAATAATGTTCCTGCTGCTTCCTCCAAATGGTCTTGACCTGAGAATGGGATTTGGGACAAAGGGAAGTCAGGGGACTAAGATCCTGGGCCAGGTAAAGGGGTCAGCCCTGACCCCTGGTCTCCTGGCTGCGCCTCACCAAGATACCAGGATTCGAGGAAAGCATGAGTGTCCAGAAATAGGGAGTGGAGGCTGTGGGAGAGCTCCGCAGGTGGCCCTGGGGTGCCCCAAAGAATCTGCAGGTCATAGTCTATCAGCGCAGGCAGCTCTGGCCAGCAGTGGAGGCAGCTCTTCCCAGTGGCGGTGGGCGAGAGACAGATAAGCAGGAGAAGCAGCATCTTCTGGGGTCTTCCCTCAGTGCCCTTACCACACTGCCTGGCAGTTCTACATGGAACGCTGGCACCCTGTTCCCCTGGGAACCACATTCTCTTTGCAGAACAAAAGTAAATTCCACAGGGTAAGGTGAAGGCCAGCCATGGCACAAACCTGGGCTTTGACATCAGAGCCAAGTGAGGACCTTGATATCCTCCTCTGAAGTCAGGGTCACCGATCCTCATTGAGGACGGTTCTTGCGAGGATCAGAGAGATGGCTGTGCTGCCTGTGGCTGGTCCTCAGCCCCCCTGATGGCATTTACTATGTATGGAATAGTTCACAGGCTGAAATTTGGAAGGCCAGGAGAGAGCAGCATAGAGAGAAGGTTAGTTGTTTAAAGAGTCTGCATCACTTTTCCACATAGAAGTGGTCAGCCATGGGAAGCTTATGGAACATATGTCTTTTTCATGGCGCATATACACTGGCTGCTGTCTTGTGTCTGGTCAAGCCAGAGGGGCTTCAATAGCTATTCCCATCACAGTGTAGGCAGACAGTGTAGACAGAATGTAGACAGAGTGTGCATGAGAGTACAGAGAGAGAAGCCGTTTCTGGGATAGCAGTTCTTATGGGCAGTGGGCCTTGAAGAAAAGCAAAATTCCTTACTCTTCAGTAAAGAAAAAGCCACTGGGATCCTTGTCACTCCTCAGCTGATAAGCTTTCCCCTTCCATGCCATGCTTTCAGAACCAGCTTGAGTTCCTCAGGCTGAACTACGGGTAGCTGAAAGCCACCAGGCATTTGAAGAATGCTTTTAGTGTGAACAAGAGGCAAAACAATGTCAAGAGTTCAAAACAGAAGCAAACAAAAACCACAGGAAAAAAGAAGGGTACCAAAGATATGGTGGGAAGCAGAAGAAAACTTAGAACCCCACCATAATTAAATAGACAAAATATTGCCTTCCCCAGGCGAGAAGAAGCTGCTGTGTAAAAGAAAAAGTCTGAAAATAAGAAAGTTATTAGACATTAAAAATATAATAGCAGGAATTTAAGAATTCCATAGATATGTTGGGAGATAAACTTTCAGAGATCTCTCAGACAGAAGTACAAAAAAATAGAGATGAGAAATAGGGAAGAAAAGATAAAATTAGATAATCTATGAAGTCCAGGTCTAACATTGAGCTAATGTAAGTTTCAGTAGGAAAGAACAGAGAAAATGGAGGGGAGAAAGTTATTTGCAATAGAAGTTGGGTGGAAGGGATTAACATATACACATTACCACATATAGAACAGGTAATCAACAAGGACCTATTGTACAGCACAGGGAACTCTACTCAGTATTCTGTAATAACCTATATGGGGAAAGAATCTGAAAAAGAATGGATATATATATACATCTGAATCACTTTGCTGTACACCTGAAATGAACATGATATTGTAAATCAACTATACTCCAATATAACATAAAAATTAAATTAAAAAAAAGTAGTGTGGGAAGTATATACAGGGAGGAATTTTGTCTTATAGGGAGAGAGATGCAGAGGGCAGGCATCAAGTTTCGCTAGAAGAAATAGCAGGGCTTCCCTGGTGGCGCAGTGGTTGAGAATCCGCCTGCCAATGCAGGGGACATGGGTTCGAGCCCTGGTCTGGGAAGATCCCACATGCCGCGGAGCAACTAGGCCCGTGAGCCACAATTACTGAGCCTGGGCATCTGGAGCCTGTGCTCTTCAACAAGAGAGGCCGCGATAGTGAGAGGCCCGCGCACCGTGATGAAGAGCGGCCCCCACTGGCCGCAGCTAGAGAAATCCCTCACGCAGAAAAACGAAGACCCAACATAGCCAAAAATAAATACATAAATTTAAAAAAAAAAAAAAAGAAGAAGAAATAGCAGCTGAATTGGTAAATTCAGGCCACAGTAGTCAGATGGGCTCTGAGATGACAGGGTGATTCTGAGTACTGCAGAGCTGTTGCTTTTTCACTGGCTTTGGACATTTTTGGGGTTAGAGAATTAGCTTGCTTTTTTCTACTTAGGTAATACTTCTGGAAAGGAAGGACCTGATTCCCTAGAACCAAAGCTGGGAAATACGGGAACTACTTCCCCTGATGCCCCAGGTGGGGCTCAGAGCTGCACAAACATGCAAGCCTGCTGCTTACAGGGTTCATTGTCACCTCTGAGGTTGCCCCACCCAGCTTGCATGTGGGGGAGGAGAGAATAGGGAACTGACAGAAATGATACAAGGAGGAAATTTTAGAATTGAAAGACATGAATTTCCAGATTGAGAGGGCCCACTGAGAAGGCATCCAGTGGTTAGGAATAAGAAAAACCACACCAGGAGAAAAGGGAACCCTCCTACGCTGCTGGTGGGAATGTAAACTGGTGCAGCCACTATGGAAAACAGGATGGAGCTTCCTTAAAAAACGAAAAATAGAGCTACCATATGATCCAGCAATCCCCACTCCTGGGCATATATCCAGAAAAGGCAAAAACTCTAATTAAAAAAGATACATGCACCCCAATGTTCATAACAGTGCTATTTACTATAGCCAAGCCATGGAAGTGACCTAAATGTCCATCAACAGATGAAAGGATAAAGAAGATGTGATTGATATATATATATATATACATATACACACCATGGAATACTACTCAGCCATAAAAAAGAATGAAATATTGCCATTTGCAGCAACATGTACGGACTTAGAGATTATCATACTAAGTGAAGTAAGTCAGACTGAGAAAGACAAATATTGTATGCTATCACTTGGAATCTAAAAAATAATACAAATGAACTTATTTACAAAACAGAAACAGACTCACAGACACAGAAAACAAACTTATGGTTACCAGATGGAAATGGGGGTGAGGGATAAATTAGGAGTATGGGATTAACAGATGCACACTATTATATATAAAATATCAATAGTTGAATGACAAGGATCTACTGTATAGCACAGGGAATTATATGCAATATCTTGTAATAACCTATAATGGAAAAGAATCTGAAAAAGATATATATATATTTATATATATAGAACTGAATCACTTTGCTGTAAACTTGAAACTAACATGGTATTGTAAATGAACTATAATTCAATTAAAAAAAAAAAGAAAAACCACACCAAAGTACAGAGAAAAAACAGACCATGTACAATGGACTAGTAATCAGAATGTTTTCAGGCTTCTCAAGAGCAATGTAGGAAAGTGGTAGAGAATGGAGCAATGCTTTCACAGTTTGAGAAAAATATTTGCATCTTAGAATTCTATTCTCAATAAAACAACAGTCAAGGAGAAGAAAGACTAATGATATTTCAGGCAGGCAAGGGTTAAAATTGACCTCTATTACCTTTTCTTAGAAAGCTGTTGGAGGATGTGCTCCAACTAAACAAACACATCAAGCAAGAAAGATGACATGGAATTCAGAAAATGGAGACTGTAATCCTACAGAGGGGTGAAGAGAATGTCTATGGTAACAGTCAAGAGACACCCCAGGATGACAAACAGTCCAAACTGTTTGCCTCTCCTGGGTAGAGAAAGGTCTGGAGTGGGTGGCCTAGCTCAGCTCCCTCTGAGCATTGGGTTCCTTTCCTGGCTTGCTTTGGTCTCCTTTACTCTCTTCTGCTTTTCTCTGGCAGGAATTGTCTTTTCTCAAGGTAGAAGTGGTAAGGTTCAAGACCCAGGCTTTTGTTTTGGGGGTGAAATGATAGGGTAGGTATTTAGAGTGCTTTGGCATTAGGCCATCAGAAAACCCTCGCAAAAGTCAAAGGAGTATTCTACAAGATGCAGTCACACTTGGTAGAATTCTACACTGATGTTTGGGCTAAAGCTCTAAAGTGTTCAAGAGCCTTCCTTTTCCTTGGTTTGTGCTCTTCCTTTGGGCAGCTTTTGAGCAGGGCAGGATTCAGGAGTCACTCTGTCCCTGGCACAATATCATTTCCATTCCCCCCCCACATTCTTAGCTTCAATCTGTGAAAGTGGTACTGACCCTTTGAAGGGGCATTTAAACACAGAATCATAGAGACTGTGGGCTGGAAGAGCTTTTAATGCAACTCATGACTATGGTTCGTTTTCTAGTCTCCACTTATTTACCCTGATTTCTCTCCTAGTTTCCCATTTAATTCAATTGTATGTTGTGTACTTGGAATTAATTAAAAATTTGGAATGAATTAGGAGTCTAAATAATAAATGCAGTCCTTTCCATTTCTAGGCATCTTGGGTGTTAGAACTTTCTTCCTGTTTTTTTTTTTTAGCATCTTTATTGGAGTATAATTGCTTTACAATGTTGTGTTAGTTTCTGCTGTATAACAAAGTGAGCCAGCTATATGTATGCATATATCTCATATCCCCTTCCTCTTGCATCTCCCTCCCATCTCCCCATCCCACCCCTCTAGGTGGTCACAAAGCACCGAGCTGATCTCCCTGTGCGATTCAGCTACTTCCCACTAGCTATCTGTTTTACATTTGGTAGTGTATATATGTCAATGTTACTCTAGAACTTTCTTCCTTATGTTGAGATCCCATCCATCTTGTGCTTCAGGTCACTTGGGGATGTCTAATACCTCTGACATACAGTGTTTGAAGACAGAAATTAAGCCTCTTCTTTTGAGATCAAACATCTTTTCTCCAGCCCAAGAGCTCCTTGAGCCCATCTTAGAATCTGGTTTCTTGCCTCCCCCCATTCTGATTGCTCTCCTTTTGAACCACCCCCATTTGCCTTTGGCAGGACAGAATGTGCAACTGAATATTCTTTGACCTTGGGGAGGTTTGTGTTTGTGTCCTCCTACTTTCCCTACTGGTACAGATTTCCCCACATGTTCATTTTGTATTGCATACTAATGGCCCCAAACTTAGTGGCCTAAAACAACAATCATCTATCATCTCATGGTAGAAGTTTGGGCTCAGTTAAGCCAGGTGCTCTACTCAGGGTCTTACAAGGCTGAAATCGTGATGTTATATATCATTACCTAATCACAGGAGTGAAATCCTCCATATTCACAGTGCTGCGTCCTGCTCAAGTGGGGAGGATTATTATTGGGTGTGGACACCAGCGGACAGAAATCTTGGAAACCATCTCAGAATTCTTTCTACTAAAATGGAGCAGGACCCTGTGGGGCTCCTGGGCATGGAAGCCTTTCTGTGTCCCTCATTTCTTGTTTGTAGGGATTAGACTCCACCCTCCATAAACTTCCCTGAGTTCCAAAGGGAAGGTTCCAACAGTTGCTAATCAGGGATGGAAGGGGTGCATAGACAAGGGAGGAGCAGTAAAGAAACAGTAGTGCAGCCTCGGGGGCAGGGTCCTGGTTCCTTCTCAAGGGACACACATAATATCTTTGAGCTCTTCTACAGGACTAAAATCCCCAACAAATGGAAGATGTTAGCATTCTTCATTCCAGAGAAGATCACAGTTTGATAACATTGAGAAGCTCATCAGGAGACCACCTGAGGACAGATTAAAGGACACCCTGATCTTTATCAGCAACCCCACCCTTGAACCATTGCTATAAAACTCCTCACCAAATCTCCTCTGGGAGAGGGGACACAGTTTTTGAGGCACAAACCCACTGCATCCCCCTTTGCCTGGCAAAGCACTAAAGATATTCTTTTCTACTTCACCCAAAACTCTGTCCCTGAGATTCGATTCAGCACCAGTGCACAGAGGCCCAGTTTTCAACATCACTACCACACTCCCAAACCCAACAATCTACGCTTTGGACCTGTAATGGTGTCACCAACACCCCTCTCTGTGCAATTAGTCACCAATTTGGGTTAGGAAATTGTGTCTCCTCAGAGCCCCTTAGTATGAATATAAGTTAGTTGGAGGCACAGCTGCAATGCAATCCTGACAGTAACTACTCAGAGTTAGTTCACACCCCGCAGGTTAGGGCACCGTCCTTCACAAGGCTGCCCTTGCTTCAGGTGGGGGAGGGGGGTTGCCAGGTCACCTTCACGTCTGACCAATTAGCTACAAATATGGGGGTTTCCACTACCTCCTCAGCTTGGATAACTCACTAGAAAAGCTCACAAAACTCAAAGTACTATACTTATGATTACAGTTTTATTACAAAGGATACAAGTCAAGAGCAGCCAAATGGAGAGACACAGAGGAAAAGTCTGGGAGGGTCCCTAACCTCAAGTCTTTCATGTCCTCAGGTAGGTCATCCTCCTGGTACATTGACTGATATGAATCACTAAGCAGGAAGCGCACCCCAGCTTCAGGAGCTAGGATTTTTATTGGGGTTTCCTTAGGTGGGCATGATTGATTGAGTCATAGGCCATATGATTGAACTCAATCTCCATCTCTCTCCCCTCCCCAGAGGTTGGGCTGATCTCACGTGCCTCAGAGTCTCAACCCTCTAACCACATGGTTGGTCTCTCTGGCTGGCCAGCCCCCAGCCTGAGTCATCTCATTAGCATAAAGCTAGCAATAAGCCCACCCTAAGTAGCAGAGACACTCCTATCTCTCAGAAATTCCAAGGATTTAGAGGTTACCTCCCAGGAACCAGGGACAAAGGCCAGCCAGATTCTTTATAGTCTAACAATAGCACATAAAGTCTTTATTACTCATTAACATTTCGCTTGAATTTACCTGGATCCAGGCTTTGTGTAATGCTTCTGGGGTCTCTTGGAATCTTCTGAGAGGTTCTCAAATTCCAGACAGAAACTTTGATTCCCAGGTGCTGAGTTGTGGGGATATTAGGAGAGTAGCAGTGAGAGATCTAGGGACAAGTAAAACATTACGAGGGCATCTATCTTTGCCACGTATACGACCGAATTAACTCACTTGGTTGGCAAAACGGTCTTAGAGGTTGTTGACCTGTAAATCCTGTCCAATTGTTACAAGGAACCTTGGTTGAAAGAATGTTCAATTAATCCGAGAGGTTAGTATCTGCTTGGTCAATGCCTCTACAAGAGGTTGGATTTAGTTGTTTGATTTTTTACTGAAAAAATTAGAAAAAATTTCTCACCAGATGACCCACCATAAATGAAATATTCATTTCATTTTCTTCCTGGTTAAAACTACTGTCTTTAAATGCTTTGTTGTGTCTACTTAGAATGATCAATGGGGATGCCTGGGGGGATTTCTCTTGCAGAATTTGTTGGGGGAGAACATTAAAATTGCATGAAGCCACTCATGTAATTTTAATCATCATCAAAATAATTTTGACTGAAAGTGGGAGGAATTTAAAGTGAAATGCTTCTTCTGGGAAAGGTTGAGGCCATGTGCCTTTGGTATTCAAGGAGGCAAAGTCACACATCTCTAGGGCACTCTCCCATCCACCCCCGCTGCTGGGCAGAGACATTGTCCATTAGTCAGGGGCTATGGCCAGAAGGTCTGCAGGACAAAGAGCTCCTGGCCATCTCCTTATTGTGCTTAGAGGATCATGCAGGGCTAGGCATGGGCATGGCCCTAAACAGGGCTCAGTGTAATCTGTTTGTTCCTCCCAGGAGGCGTGAGATGAGCCCAAGTGGGACCCGGTGAGGATTCAAGTTTAGACCTGTGCCTTCCAGACCAGTGTCCACCACCCCACACCTCACACCCCCCATCTCTTGAATTTTTCATTTAATGGTCATTGAACTCAGCCCCTGCATCCATGAAGCCTACTCAGGTTTCTCCAGCCCACAGTGATTTCCACATCCTCTGATCCCTCTGACGGCCATGTTTGTGTTTTTCATTAGGTAATTAGTTGCATGCCAAATTGTGACATTTTTCTGTTGTTGATTTTAAATGTCATTAAAGTCCAGTGTAGCCTGTGCTCCTCCTAGACCTTACCAGCCTGCTTTGAAATATAGGGTCACAATCATAATAACATTTCTTCAGGTCGTCTTCTTTTCGTAAGGTCTCAGCTCTCTTCGCTCTCCTGCTGTCAGAGGTTCAAGTGGTCCTCGAGGCATGTCCCCCACGAGGCTGTGAGCACAGTTCATGCAGCTGGCTGGGAATGTCTGCTCCCCTGTGCAGAGGTGACTCCCCTCCTCCGCCACTCCCCACACACCATGGTCTCAGCTTCTTCTTCCCTGTTTTGGATGCTCTAATTGCCCTTATGAGACCATGGACCCCAGCCATTGCCCTGCAGAAGAAGGGAGAATGGCTCCTCTCATTCAGCCTCAAGTCCAAAGCAGAATGTTCTAAGGCTCTGGGGTGATTCTGATCACTTGCTCCCTCCTGATGGAGATGTGCAGCAGCCCTTGAAGCAAGTTTGCTCATCTCCCCTCTTGGTTCCTTACAGTACTTTCCTTCTCATGATATTCTTTGCACAGATGGATGGGGCCTTCCCAGAATTCTTGGAGACAGGTCTAAACTCTGAGGTCGATGTAACAGAGAGAGAATGGCTGCATTTACGCTGGTCAAAGTTTGTCTTTTTTTTTTTTTTTCTTGGCCGTGCAGCGTGGCATGCGGGACCTTAGTTCCCTAAACAGGGATCGAAACTGTGCCCCCTGCAATGGAGGCGTGGAGTCTTAATCCTGGACCAGGAGGGAAGACCAAAAGTTGTCTTGATGAAACAAGGCTCCAGCTCCCAAATGGGGTGTTTATTTTCCCTGGAGAAGCAGGAAAAGAGATGGAAGACCTTCAGGCATGGGATGCATTCACCCTATCCTGGTATGTCCCTCAGTTTTTGGTGTTTTCTTGGGACAGACTAGGGCCCTTGGCTAGGCTGGGGCCTAGAGCATCTTTTCTCTGATGAGCTGGCTACTGGGACTGTTGTGATGTACACCTGAAGGTGGGAGCACTTGCTGCTGCTGGGAGCTTTGGACATCTTTGAAGGACAAAGGGGGCTCCCTGCCCAGATTGGCTCACCCCCTTCTCTGCCATAATGTGTTCAGTCCCTGAATCTTACTTATCACACTTTTTCTTTTTCAGGGTACTTCTCCAAAGAAGGTAGGACCATATCTCCTACCCACAGACTCTTGGGCAAAGGGAACTGGCCACCCCCTCACCAAGACCATGGGTGAGGCTCCCCCTTCCTTGGATCTGGACTGGACTTAGTGACTTGCTTGTCATGAATGAAATGCAGTAGAGGTGGGTCTTTGTGACTTCCCTCACAAAGGGCCATGCAGCAGTCGGTGGCTCTGTTGGAAAGCTCACTCTTGCTCTTGGGATGGTCCTTCTTGGCACTCAGCCACCATGCTGGGAGAACCCCACGCCATATGAAGAAGCCACCTGTGGGCACTCTGGTGGAAAGTCCCAGCTGCTGCCAACGTGTGAGTGAAGACGCCCCTGGATGACGCTGGACTCTGGCCACTCGAGCCTTCCCAGTCAAGGCTCCTGGGGCAGAGGAAAGCCATCCCCTGGCCTGTGCCCTTTTATGCAGCGAGATACTGGGAACATGGGCTCTATGCAAAGAGTACAAGGCACAGACTTGTTCATCAACGGGGAGGGACTCCGCCCTATGGCCCAACGGTGCACAGGGTTGAGGGCTCTGCGAAGTGGGATTAGAAGCCTCAGTCAGGGCAGGAAACCCAGGTGGTAGTGGCCTGCTCCTGCCCGTGAGCTCCCAGCCCTGGGGACTTGTGCATGAAGTTTTGGGTCTCCAAGTGGGCTCTGATTACACACACCCCGTCAGCCACACAAAGGGTCACAGACTTAGGCCCCTAGGTGCATGACGCTTTGGCCACTGTCATCTACCACCACCATCCAAGAAGCGGTGGAGATGAGGCAGAGGGGCAGCCTGGATTCACTGTGACACACCCTCCTTGTGGAAATGAGGAGTGGAGGAATAAATGTGCATGCAGTCTCTGCTGAGCTGGATCTGGATTTGCAATCCTGCTCTGACCTTTCTTTATTGTATGGTCTCAGGCCGGTTTCCTCCTGTCTCTGAGCCTGTTTCCTCATCTTTAAAATGGTGATAATTAGGGCTTCCCTGGTGGCGCAGTGGTTGAAAATCTGCCTGCCAATGCAGGGGACATGGGTTCGAGCCCTGGTCTGGGAAGATCCCACGTGCCGCGGAGCAGCTGGGTCCCTGAGCCACAATTACTGAGCCTGCGCGTCTGGAGCCTGTGCTCCGCAACAAGAGCGGCCGCGATAGTGAGGGGCCCGCGCACCGCGATGAAGAGTGGTCCCCGCTTGCCACAACTGGAGAAAGCCCTCGCGCAGAAACAAAGACCCAACACAGCCATAAATAAATAAATAAATACTTAAAAAAAAAAAGAATACACCTTTAAAAAAATGGTGATAATTAGAGCGCCATCTCCTGGGGGTTTTGTGAATATGTGTCAAGTGCTTAACGTAATATAGGTACTCGATTTCTCTTATGTCCTTTCCCTTCTCTTCGGAAGGACCTGGATGCGGTGGGACCCGGTTGCCAAGTAATGATAGCTAAGCGTTGTGAAGTGTGTACTGTGTATGAGGCATGGTGCTCAAGGCATAGATCCCTTTAGATACTCATGACCCATGGGCATCCTCCAGCTGGAGACTGGTGTGCCAGGGTCCCAGGAGATGGCTCCTCAAGGGACCCTCTTAGCATCACCAGAAAATATGAGCTACTACCAGACATTAGGGCTTTTGGGCTTCCTTCTGTTGGGAGCTGCATAGCCATGTGGCTGGCACCCAGGGCACAAACACACACACCTATATACAAATGTGTGTACATACTGTGTCTACTGGTACTTCTTACGCGAGGGCTAGCCAGCACAGATCAATAGCTGACTGCTGTTGACATGTGCATCTGGGAATCAGTCATTCAAGCACTCATGCCAGCAGGGTCAGAGCCAATGGCAACCTACTTAGCACTGCAGGCTGTGAGTGGTGGGGCTGCTGTGGGTGAGGCTGGTGGAGACTTCGCTGGTGCCCAAAGAGAGCCCTCACGACAGAGGAGAAGCCTGAGCTCCTGGCTGCTGGGTGAGCAGCTTTCCTCGCCTCCTCCTGTGTCATGAGCAGCATGTGACCTTTCCCACACGTCTGCAAAATGTCATTTATTGTGTGCCTGTGGCTTGCTCAGGGCCGTGCTAGGTGCCTCCACAGAGGTGATAGAATTAAGAGCCTTCCTCCATGCCTCGGAGGGGCCGATCAGTTCCGTGGGACTTTTTGCATTTCTGGGGAGGTGAAGAGTGGACACTAGCAGATGTGGAATGTGGAGCATGGGGTCTAGCCTCTAGAGGGTGCTCAATAGGACAGGCTGTTTCTGTGAAGCCTGGATCATTGACTTGGCAGCCAGGCTGAGGGCACACTAGGGGCTGCCTGGACGGCTCGGCCTGGCCTCGCTGGGTGCTGGGCGCTGGGCGCTGGGGGATGCTGTTGGATACCTACCAGGTCCTGTCCTCCCTCTATGCTTCTGGGTCAACTCTCACTCCTCACTCTTCACTTTCTCTCTGCGGCTGCATCCCGGGATTCTGCAGAGCTCTGGGGTCTGTTTTCTGATGCAAAGCCTTGTGAAGTGGCGAGCAAGACCACAGTGCTCTGGGTGTCCCATGGTGGGCGCTGCGACACTGCACGATCTCTCTTGCCTCTTCCCGTCCTCCTCCACTCTGCACCTGCAGCCTGCATGTTCTCACAGCCCTCCTAGCCACAGAGGCTTCTTGGGGAAAAATCTGCTCCCCCTCATTTTTATCCCAGTAGCATGAGTGTGTGTCCTTTCTGCTGGGGACATCCGACTTTCCTGCCATGGAAGGAGGGGCCTTGTCCTTTGAATTTTAAGCTTCAAGGAGACACAGCTCTCATTTCAGAATCTGCTGTGAGCCAGGTGCTTTAGGCAAAAGATCACATTTCATTCTTACAGTAATTATATGAGTCCAGGTAGGCAAGGTCAGGCCCTGGTCACATACCCCCACCTCTCGGTGGCCTAAAAAAACCCCAAAGACTTATTTGTCCTTTAAGTTATGTATCCAGATGGGCTGGCCACAGTCTCTGCTCATCGGAGCCACTCAGATGCCTGGGAAGCTGCTCTCATGGACCTTGTGGGCCTGGGCACCAAAGGGAGAGGAGAGTGCTGGGAGCGTCTTTGGTGGGCACGTAAAGGCTCCAGCAGGGGGACTTCCTTGGTAGCACAGTGGTTAAGAATCTGCCTGCCAATGTAGGGGACACGGGTTCGAGCCCTGGTCCGGGAAGATCCCACATGCCACGGAGCAACTAAGCCCGTGCGCCACAACTACTGAGCCTGTGCTCTAGAGCCCGCGAGCCACAACTACTGAGCCCGCGTGTCACAACTACTGAACCCGTGAGCCACAACTACTGAAGCCCACGCGCCTCGAGCCCGTGCCCTGCAACAAGAGAAGCCACTGCAATGAGAAGCCTGCACAATGCAAGGAAGAGTAGCCCCTGCTGGCTGCAACTAGAGAAAGCCTGCACGTAGCAATGAAGACCCAACGCAGGCAAAAATAAATACATAAATAAATTTATTTAAAAAAAAAAAAAGGCTCCAGCAGGGAAGCACTAGACATCACCTCCACTCATGAATCATGGGCACATCTGGTCATATGGCTTCTCCCAACCTCAAAAATGTGGTCACCTTACAAAGATGTCACTTTATTATAAAGTGGCCGGAAAGAGTGCTCCTGCCCAAGCCCGGCTCTGGGGAGGAGTGGCAGCGCTTGCAGATGGGCGAGGCTGCTCTTCACACTGGCCGGTGAGGCGGCCTGAGCATCCCCGGTGCCGAGCGCTGGCTCTGGGTCACACCTGTGGGCAGAGTGATGGGACAGCCGATGAAAACCCAGCTCTCTCTGACTCCCAGATCCATGCTCTGAGTGGGCACTTTGATCTTTCCATTTTGTTAGTCTTTATTATCCAAAGTGATTTACAAGATGGAAAGAGGATTTTAAACCCACCCAAAGCTCCAGACTAGAAAACTGTCCTGTCCTCAGGAAACCAAAAGGGGAAACGTTTGGGAGCAACCAAAGACATTGGTCACTGTCCTGTCCCCCGTCATCCATCCTGAAGGGGTCTCTGGCTCAGGTGGAGGGCAGCTGAGACGGGAGGAAGAAGGGGGTCTGGGTGTGTACCCCATACGCGGAGCCCGCTGCACGGGCAAGGATGTGCCAGGGGCTGTGACTGCCCTGATTTCATATGTGCAGAAGGCAGGGCTCAGAGAGGGTGAGAGACCTGTCGGGGCCACAGTGAGCATCTATGAGGCAAGGCTGCCTGAGCCCCACCCCGAGCCAGGCTCTGCACATAGCCCGGCACTATCCTTTAAGAGACCCTACTTGCCCAGAGTGTTAGGCTGAGCAGGAGACTTTGGCTGGGGACATTTGAGGGTATGTAAGGACTGCTGGCTGTGTCTGGAAGTTTCTGGTCCATGCACCGTGGGGTGAGTTCAGCTGGCCTGCAGCTTGGTGTGTCCTGGTGTTGCTGAAATCTAGGCTTCTGTACACCAGTGCCAAGTAGAAATACAGAGACAGAATCTAGGAGGAAAGAGAAAGAGTAGCTTTGTTTCTTTGCCAGGCAACGAGGGAACACAGCAGGCTAGTGCCTCCAAAAACTGTGCCCCTCTTCAAGGGTGTAGTGAGAAGTTTTATAGTAACTGTTCAAAGAGGGAGTGATCCGCTCTTGGACATTTTTCTGATTGGCTGGTGGTGAGGTCATTGGGAGTCAGTATCATCAACCTTCTGGTTCCAACTGGTCTGGGGTCTACATGCTCGTGGGCAGCATACCATCATTAATCGTTAATTTCTCCCACCTGTTTTACATCTGCAAAACAGCTCAAAGATATTGTTGTGTGTATCCATTGATGGGACACCAGGACCTTGCCCCAAGGCTGAACTATTGTTTCTCTTGACTTTGTTTCTCCCTTGTCTCATATCCCCTCCCTTCCCTAGTTAACAACTGCTTGAATCTGCCCTTTGGAACTCAGGGAAGGTCATGGAGGCTGAATGAAGGCTGTTTCCTATAATTGAAGAAATGGGGGACACAGAAAGGCTTTGTGTCCAGGAGCCCCACAGGGCTCTGCTCGGTATCACCGGGGCCCTGTGGGGCAGAGGCGAGGACCAAGCGGAAGACTCTGTAGGTTCCCTGAGGCTCTGTGTGGGTCAGCAGGGAGGGGGTAGGAGGCGGCATGGGAGCCTGGTCCCTCCCCATGGGCTGTGCCACGTCCCTGGAGCTGGGGGCTCGGACCTCCAGACCCCATTCGGGACACAGCAGCCATCCTGGAAGGCCCCTTCTGCAGCCAGGAGGCCCCATCAATCCAACCAGGCTCCAAGGGATGAAACATCGGCAGCTTACATTTTCTTTCCTTCCTGTTTTTTCCCTCCTCTGGCCTTTCATCTAAGTCTCCAGCCCCAGGTGAGCTTTGTAGGGACAAAGAGCACAGCTCCTTGGAGCAAGGACCTTTCCTCATGCACTCCCCCCTCCTCTGCCTCTTGCACACCCTGCAAGGGGGAGGCAAAAGTTGGCATTGGGCAGTGATCAAGCTTTAGACCCTGTGGCTCTCGGTCTTCCTGGTAGGTGCACACATGGCAGGCAGGTCTATGTGCATTTTAAATGTGAAGAAACTGAGGCGTAGGGAGATAGAATGGTTTGTCCAAGGTTGCCCTGTTAGTGATGGGCAGAGCAAGGCGTTGACCCAGGTCTCTGACCTCAAGGTCAGTGCTCCCTGCACTGCTAAGAGAAGAGGGAAAGCCCAGAGGAAAGGGGGCTGGTGGGGTGCAGGGCAGCACCTGCCCAGACCCTGGATGGCCCTCCTGCTGTGCAGCCTTGAGGAGAGAGAGGCCCAGTGAGGCACCAGTGACTTCTTGAGAAGGGGTGGAAGAGCTGTGAACCTGCCTTTCGGGGGAGCTTGGCCCTGCAGTGGGGGTGGGAGGCCCCCAAAGTGGACAGAGTGAGGAGAGCTGCAGTGGGCAGGAGGGGGGTGGTCCCTGGCCTTGAGGGAACATGGTTCTCTGATAGGATTTCACAACACTCTCAGCTCTACAAGGAACAACTTTCTGATGCCTGGAGTCTCCTGCTCTGGGTGGGCTCCAGGGTCAGAGAGAGTCAGACAGGATCTCAGCACAATCCTTAACCAGCCATGTGGCCTTGGGCAAGTCATTTACCTCTGGGGATAGTAATAATGCCTAGCTCATAGAGTTGTAGTGGGAATTATTTAAAATAGTTAATTAAGAATTAAGCACAGTGCCTGGAACATAGTAAGCACTGCATATACCAACAATGGTAATAACAATAATGCCAGCTGCTAGCATTATTAATATTATTGCAGTGAGTACACAAGCATCACCACTCATCAAGCTGTGATTGGCTGGGAGTCTGGCTGCGTGCTGTACTTCTGCACTGGGAGATTAAACCTCATCATGTTTAGGTCCCTTTACCTGACTTTGATCCTGGTTTTGCCGAGAGCTGGGTGACCTCTTGGGACCTCAGTTTCTTCTTCTGTAAGCTTTCCTCTCTTACCGGGGGATAGGATGACATTCGATCCAACAAAAAGTCGTGTCAGTGATGAAGCACCAAGTCTGAGAAGGAGAATGAAAAACGGCTTCTGCAAAGGTAAGGGGTGAGGATGACTTCGCGGGACGGATTTCCTTTGGGGCTTTGCACTAAGGCCCCTCCGCTGGCTTCGGTTCAGGGCAGTTGGCTTGAGAACCCCGTCTTCCACGCATTCCTTTAATGGGCTCCGGTGCTCACTGAAGCAAAGTGCACAAAAACTCCCTGTAAATGCCTGGTAATGTGGCCCGGAATTGGGCCCTGAAGGATTATTAGAGCCATCCATCTTAATTATGCTGAAAATCACTTATGTGCTTTACATAATAACACTGCATTTACAATTTCCAGGCCCTGAGCAGAGCCTGGCAGGCCCTCTCACTCTCTGGTGGAGCGTTTCCCTCAGGTCACATTTCTTGTTCCTCCTCCCTGGGTGGGAAGATGGTGGGGTGTTTCTTTAACTCCCCCTTTCCTAGTGGGCTACGGGCTCAGGGCACTTCCCAGATGATTCACACCCAGTTTCTTATTAGTCCTCAGCGTCACCCTGTGAGGTCTGTGTGCTTAACACATTTTACAGACGAGAAGAGGCTCAGAGACACTAGGTAACTTGCCCAAAGAAACACAGCTAAGACATGGTGGCTCCAAGAATAAAAGCTCCTCCTGCCATTCACCGGTGTGTCTGCAGATGCCTTCTTGCTCCCCTTTAACCCCTCCTTCCCAGTTTCGATTCTGTGGTTTCCAGGAAGCAGTGATGAGAAGAAATTATCTCCTCATCTAAGGCAGCCCACCCTATATAGCCCCAGAAAGCATACACACACATACACACAGCCCCCACACACAGCACACACCCCGCACATGCATATGCACACACACCCAACACACACAGGCATATGCATACACACACCCAACACACACATGCATATGCACACACCCACACCCACACCCACACACATGCATATGCACACACACACCACCACACACATGCATATGCACACACACACCCAACACACACATGTATATGCACACACACCCCTACATATGCATATGCATGCACACACACCACACACATGCATATGCACACACACACCACCACACACATGCATATGCACACACCCACACCCACACACATGCATATGCACACACCCACACCCACACACATGCATATGCACATACATCACGTACACACATGCATATGTGCACACACATACACCCCACGTGCATATGCACACACCACACACATGCACCACACATATGCAGCCCCTCCCATCTCGTACAGGCCTGGCTCTCTCCATTGGAGCCTCGTCGTGCAGGGTAAAGCTGGCCCCCCCACTCCTTGTGCACATGGCAGGGACCCTGAAGATAACACTCAGTTGGACTGTGTGCTAATCGGGAAGAAAATGTGGTCTGGAGGTGGACCTCCCCCATGAGAAGGAGCTGGAGGAGGGCCCAGGGATGCCTCCTCCAGCACACGTGTGGGTGCTCAGGTCTGGAGGGGGGCACCTGGCCGCTGAGTGTTCAGGCCTGAGGGGGCCTCTCCTACAGATCTGGAGACTACTAGGAACCTAAAGTAGAAGCCAAGGGCCAAGTACCAAGAGTCAGGAAAAAATACAGTTTTGGTGTCCGCCAAGTGTGCCCGAGGGCGCTGAACCCTGGAGGACTGAGGCAATGGAGGGAGGGAGGGGGGGTGAGGCTGGGTGGAAGGGGGGGTCAGGAGGAGGAATGGGGCCTGCCTGCAGGGATCAGCAGGGGCTGGGTGTTCTTTGAGGGTAAGGAGGGCAGCGGGGGAGGTGAGAGAGGAGAAGCCAGCCAGGGTCAGACCTCGGAGCTCAGGCACCATCTACTGCCCATGAGAGTGTCCCCCAAAGGGGAGCTCAAGGGAGAGGCGTGGGCAGGACCCGGTCTCTGCTGTGACGGGGCCAGCGGGAGACCGCTGCACCCTGGGGTCCAGACCCATCCAGGCAGGTGCCTGTGGGAGCTGGGCGCGGTCTGCCAGCTCATGACCACCAGGCTGAGGAGTTGGGAGGGGCCCGAGGGAACCTGGGTCATGGGCCGGGCAGCCCATGGGATGGGGGCCTGGGAGGGTCAGAGACTCATGGAGGACCCATCCTGTGGAGCCCGGCTCTGCTGGCCCTTTGCTGGTGCCCAGCCACCTACTGTGGGGCCAGGGGCAGGGCAGCCGGGTTGTCAGCGGGCTAAGGCAGGGCAGGCTACTCTGCGGCATCGGAGGTCACCCAGCCTCTCTGGACCTGGCCTGGCTCCTCCGTCCAGTGCGAGGGGTGCGCCAATGGCAAAGGCACAGGCGTCCCTTCTGGCACAGACCCTGACGTCCCTGCTTGCCCGCTGCATCCAGACACTCAGCGGGAGAAGCAGCACTCCCTCTCCCACCCCCCCAACCATCCTTGGAAGAACACCGGGAACAGTGGGCTGATGAATGAGCTTCTGGTCAGAGCCCAGGAAGCCGCCTTCCCTGCTGACTCAGCACAGGGACAGCTGCCCGGGAAGAAACTCTTCTAAGAGTAGAAAAATAACGTGTGAGTCTCACGGCCCAAACTGAGAGTACGGGACATGGTTCAGGAGCCAGATATAAGCGAGGCCCTGAACCCCACACCCCACCTGACACAAGGACCCAGGAGGGGCCTGGCGCTTACTAGCCAACCCTGTCCCAGCCCAGGGCTGGCTGGAAAATCAGCAGCTGGGCAAGCCTATGCTTCATGGGAAGTTGCAATCATTCGTTGAGGGCCCTCCAGGCATGTGGAACTCAGCCCCTGTCAGCTCTGGGTTTTAACATCCTGGCTCCCAAATCAGGAATCCGAGACTCAGCGGAAACCCATGACAGCCCTCAGGAGAGGTGGGATGGACCTGCCAGCCCGGGTCTGCCCTTTTGTCGGTGCCCGCGGTCTCCTCAGCCCCTTCTCACCTCCTCTTTTCAGCCTCTTCCCAATTTGGAAGCTGGAGGTGTGTGGTCTGGGGGCTTCCTAGAGAGACAGTGTATTAGGGTCCATTAAGGTTTTCTCTAGAGGAACAGAACCAATAGGACATATATACACATATACCTTTTTTTTGTTGTTTGTTTTGTTTTTACTGCAAAGAATTGGCTCCTGTGATTATGGAGGCTGGCAAGTCCAAAATCTGCAGCTGAAGTCCCAGTTCAGGTCTGAAGGCTGGAAGCTGCTGTAGGACTGCAGCTTCTACAGAAGCCGCTGAAGAGCTGATGAAAAGCTGATGGTGCAGCTGAAAATCCTCAGGCGGGAAGGCTTCTCTCCTACCTGTGGGGAGGTCGGCCTTTTGTTTTACTTACGTCTTCAACTGATCAGATGAGGCTCACCCACATCAGGGAGGGCAATCTGTTTTACTCAGTCTATTGATTAAATGTTAATCTCAACCAGAAACACCCTGAAAGAAACACCCAGAGTAATGTTTGACCAACTATCCAGGCACCTTGTGGCCCAGCCAAGTTGACACATCAAATTAACCATCACAGGTAGCGTGTGTGGGGGGGGTTGGTTGTATAACCCCTGCAGGTGCCTGGGCGTGAAGCCCTGCCTCGCTGAGCCTCAGTTTTCTCATCTGTAAAGGGAGTGTTGTGAGCAGGAGAGGAGTTAACAGATCGGTGCCACTGAAGCCCCTGTGAGGTGCTTAGCCTGTGACATCTCCTTTCACACTCATGCTGGTTGGTCTCAGCCGTCCTCCCAGAAGGAAGCCACATGGGTTGTGGGATTAATATTTTTAATCACTCACCCTCTTCTCCTTGGCCACAGTTACTGCACGCCGCCCCCCCCGCCCCCAGCTGGTGTCTGTGGGACCACAGAGCCATGATTCTGTGGATGCTGTGAGGTGACCAGGACTGCCAGTTCAGGCCCCCAGAGGACAGGGGAGCCAGTGAGAGTGACAAGCAGGGCTGGAAACACCACCACATTCACTTCATGGAGAGAGGGCTGGGAGGCGCTTCCCTCCCCTTTATTCTGATGTGTCGCAGGCTGGGCTCAGGGTCTGGCTCCCAGGCCTCTGAGCTGTAGGGGAGGGTGGTTCCTGTGGGATGTTAGCCCTGCATCTCCTGCCCTGATGTGCTCCTCAAACCAAATCAAGTGGGAGAACACCGGGCCTCTCCTTAATTACGTGGCAAGACTTAAAGTGATTGGAAAATCACTACATGAATCTGTCAGAGGGGAACAGATGTCAAATTAGCAAAAGAAACAACTAATTGGGAGCAGATTTCATCTGTATCCCTGTGCCATCAAGAGGAATGACATGTTGAGGAATCGGATGAGTTCCAGGGCCCAAGGGAATGTACTGGACTCTGTCATCCTGACAAAAGAGCCTCCTTGTGCACACAGCCATCTCCAGACCGAAGTGCGCCCATCAGGTGAGGCATACACCTGTAAAAGCCACATTTCTGTCTCCGAGTGCACAGTCTGCTTGGGCAGTCCTGACATGCACATAGGAGGCAATTCTGGACAGGTCCCTGTGCACAGAGCACAATCCCAACCACAGGCAGCAAGAGGCCAGTTTTGTGGGCAGCTCTGGGGCATCCTGTGCCATATTTATCTACTTCAAGGCATAGTCCCTGTGCTACCATTTGGTTTTGCTTTTTCTCTGGGCCCCCGGCACCCAGCACAGAACCTGGCACAGGATAGATGGGAAGGAAACATTTGCTGACTGAATAGATGGGATGATGGATGGATGGGTGAGTGGGTGGGTGGGTAGATGGATGGATGAGTTGGCAAGTGGTTGGGTTGAGAGATGGGAGGGAAAGTGACGGAGGGGAACCACATCAGTATGGGTGGAGGGAGCTTTGCAGAGGAATTTTTCTCCTGCGGGGTGGAGGCTCTCTCCTCTAGGGCTTGTCTGGCACTGGGGATCCTTTGTTCTGTATCTCAGAAAGGCAGAGGTCAGGTAAAAGTCAGGTAGGTCTGGGCTGGGTGGGAGATGCTGAGAAATTTGGGCCAGATCCCTTTCCTGCTGTGGTGCTCAATTTACCTTCAAGTAAAATGGGAGCTCCACATCCCACACCTTGGTGCCATGTCAGGGCCAGGGCAGTACAGAATTTGGGGTCCCAGGGTTTCCAGTGAGTGCAAAGCCTTGCCAGGGGAGGAAGGTTTTCAAACCTTCAAAGTGGAAGAAGCTGGAGACAACGCAGGGGAATAAACCCAGGGAGGCCATGCATTTGGACTCTGGCTCGCAGGGTGGGGAGAGCTTCCCAGACCAGTCTCCTTCCACATGAGATCTGGAGGAGGGCAGCCTGCTAAGGTGGAGACTCCCACATCTGCCCTTCCTCCAACTGAAGGCTTCCTCAGGATCCCAACCTCCTGTGTCGAGAGAGGGGCCTCCCCTGGGAATTGAGAGGCTCTAGGGCTCCCCTGGAGGAGGGTTTGGGGTAATGCACTCAAACCTGCCCTGATGAGTTCTGTTTCTCAGATGGAGGTATCAATCCAATCGACGCCATCCTAAGTGTCGCTGGTCATGAATCCGGGCTGCTCTGCGCTGGCCTGGGTGTCCACTCAGCGCACTTTGCCTTCACGTTTCCCCTGGTTGACCTGTGGCGTGCAGACCACTCTGGCATTCGTTTGAACTGTTGTGACTTGCTTATTTCACTCGGCATAATGTCCTCAAAGGTCGCCCATGTTGCAGTGTGTGTCAGCATTTCCTTCCTTTTAAGGCTGAATAATATTTCATTGTATATATGTATCAAATTTTGTTTATTTATCTGTCAGTGAATACTTGGGTTGCTTCCCTTTGGCTGTTGTAAACAATGCTGCTATGAACATGGGTGTGCAAATATCTCTTCAAGATTGCTTTCAATTCTTTTGGATATATACCCAGAAGTGGAATTGCTGGGTCAAATGGTGATTCTATTTTTAAGTTTTTGAGGAACCTCCACACTGTTTTCCATAGAGGTTGTACCATTTTACATTCCAAGTAATGGTGCACAAGGGTTCTAATTTCTCCACCTCCTCACTAACAGTTGTTATTTTCTCTCTCTCTCTCTTTTTTTTAGAAAAATACAAGAAAATTATTTTATTTGTGTAAATCATTTACAACTTAAAACCATGGCAATTATTCTTTAGAGGCATATATGCATGTTATAAAAATATAAAGATGTACAGGGGAATGATAATCATTCATTTCAGGGTAGAAGCTGCCTTTGGTAGAGTGAGAGGGATTAAGAATAGGGAGGAGCACTCAGAGGGTTTTTTTTTTTTTTTTTTTTTTAAATTATAAAGTGGAATATTACAAGACCCCAATTTCCATTTTTTTTTTAATTTTTATTTATTTATTTATTTATTTATTTATTTATGGCTGTGTTGGGTCTTCGTTTCTGTGCGAGGGCTTTCTCCAGTTGTGGCAAGTGGGGACCACTCTTCATCGCGGTGCGCAGGCCTCTCACCATCGCGGCCTCTCCTGTTGCGGAGCACAGGCTCCAGACGCGCAGGCTCAGCAATTGTGGCTCACGGGCCCAGTTGCTCTGCGGCATGTGGGATCTTCCCAGACCAGGGCTCGAACCCATGTCCCCTGCATTGGCAGGCAGACTCCCAACCACTGCGCCACCAGGGAAGCCCACTCAGAGGGTTTTAATATTTTATTTCTTAAGCTGAGTAGGGGGTACATGGGTGCTCTGTACATTTGTAGCTTTCTTTATGTCTGTAATATTTCATGATAAAATACTTAAACCTTCACAGTGGATTTTGATGCACATGCCCTTATAATCTCTAGACACCAAGAAATACTCACATTTTTTATAATTATATAAGTAAAATTTTCAAAACCCAGAATTAATTGTGCCATCATCTGTTCAAGGAGCATTTTTAAACTCTGTTTTGGTCCTTACCCTATGGTCTACTGTAATCCATTAAGTACGTGTACTCCATGAGAGCACAGATAGTGTTCTATTTAATCTTCTCGTCTTCTGCTCTCTCTCTCTTTTTAATAGTAGCCATTCTAATGGGGGTGAGGTGGTATCCTGGCATAAGAGCTCCTAAAACCCTTGTAATTTCCAGAGTGGTAGAGGTTATCAGGGGTGATAGGAGCTCTTTTGTTATTCATAAAAAAACCCCTTTCACGTGCCTGTTGGCCATCAGTATGTCTTCTTTGGAAAACTGTCTATTTAGGTCTCCTGCCCATTTTTTGATGGGGTTGTTTGTTTTTTCAATATTGAGGTGTATGATCTGTTTTTATATTTTGGATATTGACTCCCTGTTGGTTGCATCATTTGCAAATATAGTCTCTCATTTCGTAGGTTGTCTTTCCATTTTGTTGATGGTTTCCTTTGCTGGGCAAATGCTTTTAAGTTTGATTAGGTCCCATTTGTTTATTTTTGCTTTTATTTCTTTTGCCTTGGGAGACTGATCTAAGAAAATATTGTTATGATTTATGTCAGAGAATGTTTTGCCATGTTCTCTTCTAGGAGTATTATGGTACCATGTCTTACATTAGGTCTTTAAACTGTTTTGAGTATATCAACAGGCACATGAAAAGATTCTCAACATCGCTAATTATTAGAGAAATGCAAATCAAAACCACAGTTAGGTAGCACCTCACACTGGTCAGAATGGCCATCATCAAAAAGTCTGCAAACAATAAATGCTGGAGAGGGCTTAGAGAAAAAGGTTCCCTTCTACACTGTCGGTAGGAATGTAAATTGGTGAGCCACTGTGGAAAACAATATGGAGTTTCCTTAAAAAACTGAAAATAGAGTTACCAAATGATCCAGCAATCCCACTCCTGGGTATACATGCAGAAAAAACAAAAAATCTAATTCAAAAAGATACATACACCCCAATGTCCATAGCAGCACTGTTTACAATAGCCAAGACATGGAAACAACCCAAATGATGACTGGCTTAAGAGGATACACACACACACACACACACACACACACACTGGAATATTACTCAGCCATGAAAAGATTGAAATATTGCCATTTGCAGCAACATGGATGGACCTAGAGAATATTATACTTAGTGAAGTAAGTCAGACAGAGAAGACAAATATTATGTCACTTATATGAGGAATCTAAAAAATAATACAAATGAATCTGTATACAAATCAGAAACAGACTCATAGACATAGAAAACAAACTTATGCTTATCAAAGGGGAGAGGGAGGAAAAGAGGGACAATTTAGGAGTATGGGACTAAGAGATACAAACTACTATATATAAAATATATAAATAACCAAGACTGACTGTATAGCATGGGGAACTATATTCAATATCTTATAATAACCTATAATGGAATATAATCTGGAAAAATAGATAACTGAATTATTTTGCTTTATAGCTGAAACTAACACAATATTATCAATCAACTATACTTCAATTAAAAAAAGCCCCTTTCAACCTTACCTGAGTTTATGCTAATAAGATGACACTTGGAGGGTGGGAGCTGATGGCCAGAGGAACCAACCATGTGATTAGAAGGTTGGAATTTTCAGCCTTATTCCCTGACTTATAGGGAGAGGGGAGGGGCTGGGGATCAAGATAGACACCAATGGCCAATGACCTAATCAATCATACCTGTGTAATGGAACCTCCATAAACCCCTAAAACAATGGGGTTTGGAGCACTTCCGGGTTGGTGAATGAATCCACATGCTGGGAGGGTGGCCCACCCCAAACTCCACAGAGGAAGAAGCTCCTGTGCTTAGGACCCTTCTGGTCCTCATTCTATGTACCTCTTCATCTGGCAGTTCATTTGTACTCTTTATAATAAACAGTTAATAGTAAAGAAAATTAACTGAGTTCTATGAGCTGCTATAGGAAATTATCAGACCTGAGGAGGGGGTCATGGAAACCCAAGCTATGTAGCTAAGTCAGATGTGTGGGTAATCTGGGGACCCACCGCTTGTGATTGGTGCCTGGAGTGGGAGCGGTCTTGTGGGACTGAGCCTTAACCTGTAGGGTCTGTGCTAATTCCAGGGAGTTAGTGTCAGAGGTGAATTAAATTGTAGGGCATCTAGTTGGTGTCTGCAGAGAATTGGAGAACTTATTGGTGTGGAAAACCTAGATATTTGGTGTTAAGAAGTGTTGTGAGTAAAGAAACAGATCCTAGAGTGGGTTATAGGAGTGGGTGAGGGGTTATAGGAGTGTGGGCGGGGCCTGTGTATGGTTATAGGAGCGTGTGTGGTTATAGGCGTGTGCGTGGGGGGCTTGTAGGAGTGTGTGTCTGTGGGCTTTGTGAGAGTGAGAGTGTGTGTCTGTGGGGTTACAGGAGTGTGTGAGGGGTAGTAGGAGTGTGTGTTGTATGTGTGTGGCTAGGTTATGCTGCATTAACAACCTCCCATCTGTCAGTGGCTTTCTTCACTCCACAGGAATTCAGTGCTCCTTTCATGAAGGTTGACAGGATCTCCACTCTTCATATTCACCCAGGACCCCAGGCTAATGGAGGCCCCATCTTGGCATGAGTTCCTTTATCACCGAGACATGGAGAGAAATGTGGTAAATTAGGCACTTCTACCCAGAAGGGACACCCATGATATTATCTCACTTTTTTATTTTATTTTATTTAATTTATTTATTTATTTACTTTTGGCTGTGTTGGGTCTTCGTTTCTGTGCAAGGGCTTTCTCTAGTTGCAGCAAGCGGGGGCCACTCTTCATCGCGGTGCGCGGGCCTCTCACTATCGCGGCCTCTCTTGTTGCGGAGCACAGGCTCCAGACGCACAGGCTCAGCAATTGTGGCTCATGGGCCTAGTTGCTCCGCGGCATGTGGGATCTTCCCAGACCAGGGCTCGAACCCGTGTCCCCTGCATTGGCAGGCAGATTCTCAACCACTGCGCCACCAGGGAAGCCCTCTCACTTTTTATTCTTCAGAACAAATGATGTAGCCTCACCTAATTCAGAGGGGTTGGGTAGCACAGTCCTTTCATAGGTAGTGGGGAGCGAATACTGTGAATGGCCTGATGGATGACCGACCCCTGGGGATGTGAGTCACTGGAGCCAGTTAGAGGGATCTTATTTCCTCTCGACGTCTGGGAACTGGGCCAGGGATCCGGTTGGGAAGCACAGTTTGGAAAGGCTGAATATTCCACTAGCCTTGTGTATGCTGTCCATCTCTGTTCATTGGATGGAGGTTTAGATGTGCTTTGAGGCACCTGGATTAAAAAAATGTCAGTATGAAAAATACCAATCTTTTTTGCATATTCTAAGCAGAGAGAGTCCATTTTTCACCTTAGTTCTGAGGATGTCCGCACAGGGCAGGCGTAGGTGTGATAAGGGAGGACACTTTGGGTTGCGAGGGTTGGGAGCCCACAGTTCTTGGGGCTCCTGGACAGGTCAGCCACCGTCTAGCCCTGTGGCTTTGGGAAGCTACGTCACCTCTCCACCTTATTTGCCCATCTGTTAACTGGGGCTGATGAACGTCCCCAGCATTTGAGGAGCTGTGAAGACGGCATGAGATTGTGCCTGGCCTGCCCTGAGCACCAGGCCTGGCCAAAGCAGATGTTCACCATGATGTTAGCTGTTCTGCATCAAACTGTGCTCCAACCGTCACACCATGTTAGGTCATAAACAGCCCTGCTCTGTCTTTTGCCAGCTGTGCCAGTGTGGAGAGTTGCTACGTTCTTCTTTCAGTCCTCAGTTTTCTCATTTGAAAAATGGAGAGAATTATACCTTCATTCCAGAGTTGTGGTAGGTTTACAAGGCCTGTGTGGGTAGGTGCTCAGTGGTCCAGGGAAGGTGCATGGTGTATGGGAGGAACACAAGAAGGGACGGGTGTGGGGGCAGCCCTGGGGGTGTGCCAGTGCCAAGGCAAAATCGGTTTTACACTTTTTCTTAACTGGAAATTGATTCCTTAATTTCCTTTCCTTTCATTAAAAAGAAAATCCCATCAGGGAGCTGGTTGGTGCTGGCAGCGGCTTTGTGGATGGCACACCTCTCTCTTCAGGGTCCCTCCTGGGTGATGCTTTTGCTGGGGCAACCTAGCGACTGTTCACAGCAAAGGCTCACAACAAAGCCATCTTCCTTTTCTGTCCCGTAGGCACAGAACTGAAATATAAAAGAGGGTGGGGGAGAGAGGGTGGGGGAGAGAGGCCATTAATTTTAGAGTGCTGGGGAGCCAAGATGGGTGCCTTCATTAGAAAGTTCAAAATTGCATTTTATTTCCATTTTGATGAGATTTTTATGAGTTAGAAGAGATGAAGTTGAATCCCATGAGTGTAATGGACTCAGAAAGATCACAGATACTGCACTGAAGCCAATGAACCATGAGGAGTTTAGTAAATTAATTAAATTTAAGAAAATAATGAATTTTTTGCCATTGGATTAAAATTTCTAAAATGTCTTTAAAAGGCAATGGCAATCTTCATTTATGGGAAATCACAGTTACACAACAATCTCCCTAAGCTCTTTCACATGTTTGTTTGACGAAGCTGTATTTGTGAAAGAATATCTGTGGTGGGGTTAGAGGAGCAGTGGGAGAGAGGGAGTTCCTTCAAAATGCTCTTACTGGGTGTGGTCCTGACCCTTTGGCTCTGGAGCCCACAGATGCTGGATCACAGCTTTGCCTCTCATCACGGAGTAAGAACATTTGTTCAGAATTGCTCTTGGAGTATGTGAAGCAAAAACCCAGTTTATAGCGGAGAGATTTCTTCAAGAGCTGTGGTTCAGGAAGCAGCTCGTTCTGCCCAGAATTCTACTTTAAATTTCTGTACTTCACATCATCCATGCCTTTTAGTCCCAGGAGGAGGTAGTGCTGGTGTGGGGGGTGCTGGGGTTTTCATGTTGGACAAGTACTCACTTTGTGCTGGACACTCTACATGTGATCTCATTTAATTCAACCAACAACCAAATTGTGACCTAATTAGGGGCCTGATAATTGTTGCATTACAGATAAGGAAGAACATACAACTACATTGATATGTCTCATTTTACGTTCAGGACCACAGTCCTCAGGGGAGTGCTTACTTCTGCCCAGAGGTCGTATTTTTTTCGGCTATAAAGTTTCAAATGATAAATATTATAGGCTTAGTGGGCTGTGTGGGCTCTGCTGCAATCACTCAACTCTGCATAGTCTTGTGAAAGCAGCCATAGACAATGCCTGAATGAACAAATGTGGCTGTGTTCCAATAAAACTTTATTGGTGGAAACAGAAATTTAAATTTCATGTAATTTTCATGTACTACAAAATATTATTTTTCGTTTGATTTTTATCCCTAACCATTTAAAAATGTAAAAGCCATTCTTAGTCCTGGGGCCATATAAGCACAGGCAGTGGGCAGGTTATGGCCTGAGGGCCGTCATTGACTGACTCCTGCTGTAGGAGGTGGTCTACTTTTCTCTAGACCCTGCTTCTGGTGTTACTTGTCATTCTCTCTCTTTAAAATGGTTTTTACTGTTTATCTTTAAATTGAGGCAGATTTCACATGGAGTAAAATAAACAGATCTTCAGTGTACAGTTCAGTAGTTTTGACAGATGTGTCCTCCTGCTAACATCCACCCAATCAGGATATAGATTATTTCCATCATTCCTGAAAGTTACCTTTAACCTTTATCAGCAAAGGTAACTGTTTTGATTTCTATTGCTAGAGTAGATTAGTTTTGCGCACTCTTGAACATCCTGTTTAGAGATGTGTCTGGTTTCTTTTGCTTAAATGATGTTTTTGAGACTGGATTCATCCATGTGATTCATCCTTTTAGTGGTTCATTCTTTTATTTTCCTGGGAATTCCCTTATTTAAATACATCCAGTTTATTTATCCATTCTCCTGTTGACGAACATTTTTCTTTTCAGTTCTGGGCTATTATCAATAAAGCTGCTATGAAGATTCTTGTGGAAGTTTTCTTGTGGACCCACAACCTAATTTCTCTTGGTTAAATTTTTAGGTGTAGGTAGGTATGTGTTTATGTTCAAAAAAACTTATCAAAGTGTTTGGTGCCATTTATCCTTCTACCACAAAGTAAAGAGTTTCAGTTGCTCCACATCCTCGTCAGCACTTGGATTTGCCAGTCTTTTAAATTTTAGCCCTTTTGGCAGGTGTGTGGAGGCATCATTGCATTTCCCTAAGGATGATGTTGATCACTTGTTCATGTGCTTATTGGCTGTTTGTATCTGTTCTTTTTCTCATATAAAGTAATTGCTTGTCTGAGAGAAACAAGAAAAAACTGATTACATGGAGACTAAACAACATGCTACTAAAAAACCACTGGGTCAATGATGAAATCAAAGAGGAAATTAAAAAATACCTTGAGGCAAATGACAATGGAAACACAACCATATGAAATCTATGGGATGCAGCAAAAGCAGTCCTTAGAGGGACGTTCATAGCAATAATATAATTGCTCGTCTGTCTTTTTCTTATTGATTTGTATAGGGTTTTTTTTTTTAAACATCTTTATTGAAGTATAATTGCCTTACAATGGTGTGTTAGCTTCTGCTTTATAACAAAGTGAATCAGTTATACACATACAATATGTTCCCATATCTCTTCCCTCTTGCATCTCCCTCCCTCCCACTCTCCCCATCCCACCCCTCTAGGTGGTCACAAAGCACCGAGCTGATCTCCCTGTGCTATGTGGCTGCTTCCCACTAGCTATCTATTTTACATTTGGTAGTGTATATATGTCCATGACACTCTCTTACCCTGTCACATCTCACCCCACCCCCTCCCCATATCCTCAAGTCCATTCTCTAGTAGGTCTGTGTCTTTATTCCTGTCTTGCCACTAGGTTCTTCATGGCCTTTTTTTTTTTTTCCCTTAGATTCCGTATATATGTGTTAGCATACTGTATTTGTTTTTCTCTTTCTGACATACTTCACTCTGTATGACAGACTCTAACTCCATCCACCTCATTACAAATACCTCCATTTCATTTCTTTTTATGGCTGAGTAATATTCCATTGTATATATGTGCCACATCTTCTTTATCCATTCATCTGTTGATGGACATTTAGCTTGCTTCCATGTCCTGGCTATTGTAAATAGAGCTGCAATGAACATTTTGGTACATGACTCTTTTTGAACTATGGTTTTCTCAGGGTATATGCCCAGTAGTGGGATTGCTGGGTCGTATGGTAGTTCTATTTGTAGTTTTTTAAGGAACCTCCATACTGTTCTCCATAGTGGCTGTATCAATTTACATTCCCACCAACAGTGCAAGAGTGTTCCCTTTCCTCCACACCCTCTCCAGCATTTATTGTTTCTAGATTTTTTGATGATGGCCATTCTGACCGGTGTGAGATGATATCTCATTGTAGTTTTGATTTGCATTTCTCTAATGATTAATGATGTTGAGCATTCTTTCATGTGTCTGTTGGCAATCTGTATATCTTCTTTGGAGAAATGTCTATTTTGGTCTTCTGCCCATTTTTGGATTGGGTTGTTCGTTTTTTTGTTATTGAGCTGCATGAGCTGCTTGTAGATCTTGGAGATTAATCCTTTGTCAGTTGCTTCATTTGCAAATATTTTCTCCCATTCTGAGGGTTGTCTTTTGGTCTTGTTTATGGTTTCCTTTGCTGTGCAAAAGCTTTTAAGTTTCATTAGGTCCCATTTGTTTATTTGTGTTCTTATTTCCATTTCTCTGGGAGCTGGGTCAAAAAGAATCTTGCTGTGATGTATGTCATAGAGTGTTCTGCCTATGTTTTCCTCTAAGAGTTTGATAGTGTCTGGTCTTACACTTAGGTCTTTAATCCATTTTGAGTTTATTTTTGTGCATGGTGTCAGGGAGTGTTCTAATTTCATACTTTTACATATATCTGTCCAATTTTCCCAGCACCACTTATTGAAGAGGCTGTCTTTTCTCCACTGTATATGCTTGCCTCCTTTATCAAAGATAAGGTGACCATATGTGTGTGGGTTTATCTCTGGGCTTTCTATCCTGTTCCATTGATCTATATTTCTGTTTTTGTGCCAGTACCAAACTGTCTTGATTACTGTAGCTTTGTAATATAGTCTGAAATCAGGGAGCCTGATTCCCCCAGCTCCATTTTTCGTTCTCAAGATTGCTTTGGCTATTCGGGGTCTTTTGTGTTTCCATACAAATTGTGAAATTTTTTGTTCTAGTTCTGTGAAAAATGCCAGTGGTAGTTTGATAGGGATTGCAATGAATCTGTAGATTGCTTTGGGTAGTAGAGTCATTTTCACAATGTTGATTCTTCCAATCCAGGAACATGGTATATCTCTCCATCTATTTGTATCATCTTTAATTTCTTTCATCAGTGTCTTATAATTTTCTGCATACAGGTCTTTTGTCTCCTTAGGTAGATTTATTCCTAGATATTTTATTCTTTTTGTTGCAATGGTAAACGGGAGTGTTTTCTTAATTTCACTTTCAGATTTTTCGTCATTAGTGTATAGAAATGCAAGAGATTTCTGTGCATTAATTTTGTATCCTGCTACTTTACCAAATTCATTGATTAGCTCTAGGAGTTTTCTGGTAGCATCTTTAGGATTCTCTATGTATAGTATCATGTCATCTGCAAATAGTGACAGCTTTACTTCTTCTTTTCCGATTTGGATTCCTTTTATTTCTTTTTCTTCTCTGAGTGCTGTGGCTAACACTTCCAAAACTATGTTGAATAATAGTGGTGAGAGTGGGCAACCTTGTCTTGTTCCTGATCTTAGTGGAAATGGTTTCAGTTTTTCACCATTGAGGACAATGTTGGCTGTGGGTTTGTCATATATGGCCTTTATTATGTTGAGGAAAGTTCCCTCTATGCCTACTTTCTGCAGGGCTTTTATCATAAATGGGTGTTGAATTTTGTCGAAAGATTTCTCTGCATCTATTGAGATGATCATATGGTTTTTCTCCTTCAATTTGTTAATATGGTGTATCACATTGATTGATTTGTGTATATTGAAGAATCCTTGCATTCCTGGGATAAACCCCACTTGATCATGGTGTATGATCCTTTTAATGTGTTGTTGGATTCTGTTTGCGAGTATTTTGTTGAGGATTTTTGCATCTATGTTCATCAGTGATATTGGCCTGTAGTTTTCTTTCTTTGTGACATCTTTGTCTGGTTTTGGTATCAGGGTGATGGTGGCCTTGTAGAATGAGTTTGGGAGTGTTCCTCCCTCTGCAATATTTTGGAAGAGTTTGAGAAGGATAGGTGTTAGCGCTTCTCTAAATGTTTGATAGAATTCACCTGTGAAGCCATCTGGTCCTGGGCTTTTGTTTGTTGGAAGGTTTTTAATCACAGTTTCAATTTCAGTGCTTGTGATTGTTCTGTTCATATTTTCTATTTCTTCCTGGTTCAGTCTCGGCAGTTTGTGCATTTCTAAGAATCTGTCCATTTCTTCCAGGTTGTCCATTTTATTGGCATAGAGTTGCTTGTAGTAATCTCTCATGATCGTTTGTATTTCTGCAGTGTCAGTGGTTACTTCTCCTTTTTCATTTCTAATTCTATTGATCTGAGTCTTCTCCCTTTTCCTCTTGATGAGTCTGGCTAATGGTTTATCAATTTTGTTTATCTTCTCAAAGAAGCAGCTTTTAGTTTCATTGATTTTTGCTATTGTTTCCTTTATTTCTTTTTCATTTATTTCTGACCTGATCTTTATAATTTCTTTCCTTCTGCTGGCTTTTGGGTTTTTTTGTTCTTCTTTCTCTAATTGCTTTAGGTGCAAGGTTAGGTTGTTTATTCGAGATGTTTCCTGTTTCTTGAGGTAGGCTTGTATTGCTATAAACTTCCCTCTTAGCACTGCTTTTGCTGCGTCCCATAGGTTTTGGGTCGTCGTGTCTCCATTGTCATTTGTTTCTAGGCATTTTTTGATTTCCCCTTTGATTTCTTCAGTGATCACTTCGTTATTAAATAGTGTATTGTTTAGCCTCCATGTGTTTGTATTTTTTACAGATCTTTTCCTATAATTGATATCTGGTCTCATAGCATTGTGGTCGGAAAAGATACTTGATACGATTTCAATTTTCTTAAATTTACCAAGGCTTGATTTGTGACCCAAGATATGATCTATCCTGGAGAATGTTCCATGAGCACTTGAGAAAAATGTGTATTCTGTTGTTTTTGGGTGGAATGTCCTATAAATATCAATTAAGTCCATCTTGTTTAATGTATCATTTAAAGCTTGTGTTTCCTTATTTATTTTCATTTTGGATGATCTGTCCATTGGTGAAAGTGGGGTGTTAAAGTCCCCTACTATGATTGTGTTGCTGTCGATTTCCCCTTTTATGGCTGTTAGTATTTGCCTTATGTATTGAGGTGATCTTATGTTGGGTGCATAAATATTTACAATTGTTATACCTTCCTCTTGGCTCGATCCCTTGATCATTATATAGTGTCCTTCTTTGTCTCTTGTAATAGTCTTTATTTTAAAGTCTATTTTGTCTGATATGAGAATTGCTACTCCAGCTTTCTTTTGATTTCCATTTGCATGGAATATCTTTTTCCATCCCCTCACTTTCAGTCTGTATGTGTCTCTAGGTCTGAAGTGGGTCTCTTGTAGACAGCATATATATGGGTCTTGTTTTTGTATCCATTCAGCCAGCCTGTGTCTTTTGGTGGGAGCATTTAATCCATTTACATTCAAGGTAATTATCGATATGTATGTTCCTATTCCCATTTTCTTAAATGTTTTGGGTTTGTTATTGTAGGTGTTTTCCTTCTCTTGTGTTTCTTGCCTAGAGAAGTTCCTTTAGCATTTGTTGTAAAGCTGGTTTGGTGGTGCTGAACTCTCTCAGCTTTTGCTTGTCTGTAAAGGTTTTAATTTCTCCATCACATCTGAATGAGATCCTTGCTGGGTAGAGTAGTCTTGGTTGTAGGTTTTTCTCCTTCATCACTTTAAGTATATCCTGCCACTCCCTTCTGGCTTGCAGAGTTTCTGCTGAAAGATCAGATGTTAACCTTATGGGGATTCCCTTGTGTGTTATTTGTTGTTTATCCCTTGCTGCCTTTAATATGTTTTCCTTATATTTAATTTTTGACAGTTTGATTAATATGTGTCTTGGCGTGTTTCTCCTTGGGTTTATCCTGTATGGGACTCTCTGTGCTTCCAGGACTTGATTAACTATTTCCTTTCCCATATTAGGGAAGTTTTCAACTATAATCTCTTCAAATATTTTCTCAGTCCCTTTCTTTTTCTCTTCTTCTTCTGGGACCCCTATAATTCGAATGTTGGTGCGTTTAATGTTGTCCCAGAGGTCTCTGAGACTGTCCTCAGTTCTTTTCATTCTTTTTTCTTTATCCTGCTTTGCAGTAGTTATTTCCACCATTTTATCTTCCAGGTCACTTATCCTTTCTTCTGCCTCAGTTATTCTGCTATTGATCCCATCTAGAGTATTTTTAATTTCATTTATTGTGTTTTTCATCATTGCTTGGTTCCTCTTTAGTTCTTCTACATCCTTGTTAAATGTTTCTTGCATTTTGTCTATTCTATTTCCCAGATTTTGGATCATCCTTACTATCATTATTCTGAATTCTTTTTCAGGTAGACTACCTATTTCCTCTTCATTTGTTAAGTCTGGTGTGTTTTGACCCTGCTCCTTCATCTGCTGTGTGTTTTTCTGTCGTCTCATTTTGCTTATCTTACTGTGTTTGGGGTCTCCTTTTCACAAGCTGCAGGTTCGTAGTTCTCGTTGTTTTTGGTATCTGTCCCCAGTGGCTAAGGTTGGTTCAGTGGGTTGTGTAGGCTTCCTGGTGGAGGGAGCTAGTGCCTCAGCTCTGGTGGATGAGGCTGGATCTTGTCTTTCTGGTGGGCACGTCCACGTCTGGTGGTGTATTTTGGGGTGTCTGTGGCCTTATTATGATTTTAGGCAGCCTCTCTGCTAATGGATGGGGCTGTGTTCCTGTCTTGCTAGTTGTTTGGCATAGGGTGTCCAGCACTGTAGCTTGCTGGTCGTTGAGTGAAGCTGGGTCTTGATGTTGAGATGGAGCTCTCTGAGAGATTTTTGCCGTTTGGTATTACGTGGAGCTGGGAGGTCTCTTGTGGACCAGTGTCCTGAAGTTGGCTCTCCCACCTCAGAGGCATGGCCCTGATGCCTGGCTGGAGCACCAAGAGCCTTTCGTCCACACAGCTACAACCTCAGGGAGATCTAAGGGAGGTGGTCCAGTTGACCTCTGTGGTGCCTCTCAACACAGCATTTTCTGATCCTTCCTCCCCGTCGCTCCTCCTCGGCTCCTCCTCCTCGCCCCCTCCCCACAGCCCTCGCGGGGAGTCAAGCTAGGGTGAGCCGGCAGGGCCGAGTGGCCGCCGCGGGTGGGGCGTGGGGCTCAGGAGCCGGCAGGCGGGCGGGCGGGGGCGCAGAGCTGGCAGCCCGCAATCCGGGGAGTCGCCTGGGCCCGCCTGTATAGGTTTTAAAATACATTTTAGAGATAAACTTTTGTCTGATATAGGTAGCCCAATTAGTATCTCTCAGTCTATGGCTTATCTTTTCTTTTTCTGTAATAGTGTCTTTTGATTACTACAAGATTTAACTTTTGATGAAATCCAATTTATCATTTTTTTCTTTTATGATTAATGCTTTTGTGATCTGTCTTATACATCCTAAGGTTGAGAAAATATTGTCCTATTTTTCCTTTTAGAATATTCTTAGTTTTATTTTTTAGTCTATGTTTCATCTTGAATAAAGTTTTGGGAATGGTATGAAGTAAAAGCCACAGATAATTTTTTCCAGTTAGTTTGTATAGGTCTATTTCTGAATTCTTTTTTTTGTTCTTTTGATCTACTTTCTATCCTTAAGCTAATAGCACACTGTCTTAATAACTGTAGTTTTATATTAAGTCTTGAAATCAGGTACTGTAAGTTTGCCAATTTTGTTTTTCTAGATTGCTTGGGCTAGTCTAGGTCCTTTGCATTTCCATGTAAATTCTAGAATCAGCTTGTCAGTTTCTACAACAAATCCTGCTGGGATTTTGACTGGGATTTCAATGAATCTATCGATCAATTTGCATGACAATTGGCATCTGTACAGTAGTCTTTCAATTTATGAACACAAGATGTCTTTCTATTTATTTAGGTCATCTTTAATTTCTTTTAGAAATGCTAAATTCTTTTCTGTATATAAGTCTTGCATAATTTTGGGTTAAATTTATTCTCATGTATTTGATTTTTAGAATGATATTTGAAATGGTATATTAAAAATAAACTATTTTCCATTTGTTTGTTGCTGGTGTTTAGAAACAATGTTGATTATTTTATATTGACTTTTTATCCTACAACCTTGTTAAAGCCAATAAATATTTAAGTATTTTGTAGATTTCTTTGGATTTTTCTATAATCATGTCATCGGCAAATAAAGATATCCTTACTTCTTCCTTCCAAACCTTATTTTTTTTCTTTTTCTTTCTTCAGTGGACTATTAAACCTTCAGTACAATATTTTATAGCAGTGATGAGACTGGGGAGCTTTGTCTTGGTTACAGTATTAAGGAGCAAAATATTTAATATTTCATCATATGTATGATGTTAGCTTTTTTTTTTTTTTTATGGATACTGTTTTTCAGACTGAGAAAATTTTCTTTTATTCCTTGTTTGCTGAGAGTTTTTGTTAGGAACAACTGTTAAATTTCACCAAATCCTTTCTCTGAATCTACTGAGAATATCACATGGTTTTGCTCCTTTGTTCTATTAATGTGTTGAATTACATTGATTGATTTTTGAATGCTGAGCAAACCATGCATTACTATGATATATACCATTTGATCACAGTATCTTATTTTTTTAAATATACCTCTGGGTTTAATTTGCTAATATCTTGTTAAGGATTTTTATGTCTCTGTGAGGGGTATTGGTTTGTTATTTTCTTTTTTTTTTTGTAATACTATTGTTAGGTTTTTGTATTAGGGTTTTGCTAGTTTCATAAAATGAATTGGGGATGTTTCCTTCTTGCTTCTTTTATAGAGTTTGTGTAAATATTGTATTATTTCTCTCTGAAATGCTTGGTAGAATTCACTAATAAAGCTATTTGTGTCTGGAGTCTTGTTTGCTCACTTTTGGTTTTGTTTCTTTGTTTTTTAAGTGAGAAGATTTTTAAAGATGGTTTCCATTTAAATATTAGTTAGAAGGCTATTCAGATTTTTCTATTTCTTCTTGTGACAGTTTTGGAAAGTTGTATTTTGAAAGGAAATTTTCCATCGTCTAAGTTATTGAATTCGTTGACATAAAGTTGTTCATAATATTCTTTCTGTATCCTTTTAACATCTGTAGGACATATCCGATTTCATTTCATTCCTGATATTGATAATTTGTGTTTTATTTTCTTGATAATTCATTCTATTAATATTTTCAAAGAATAAATTTTTTGCCTTGCTGATTTTCTTCATGGCTAGTCTGTTTTCTATTCTGTTGACTTTTTTTTTTTTTTTTTACCCTCTCATCTTTATTATTCTTTTATTTTTCTATTTGCTATGGACTTAAACTGCTTTTCTTTGCTACCTTCTGAGGTGGTAGCTGATTTAAAACTTTCTTGTTTTCTAATATATAGAATTAAAATAATAAATTTCCCTCTAAGCACTGCTTTAGCTACTTTTCACACATTTTGAAATGTTGCATTTTCATTGTCATTTAAGTAAAAATATTTCATAATTTCCTTTTGAGTTTTTCTTTGAAACATGGGTTATATAGAAGTCAATTACTTCATTTCAAGAGATTTGGGAGATTTGCTAATTTTTGAAATAATTGCTTATTTATTTATTTATTTATTTATAATTTAATTCCAGAGTATGTAAGAACATACTCCAAAATTTCAGTCCTTTGGGATATATTTTACATACCAACACATGATCTATTTTGATGAATGTTCAATGTGCACTTAAAAGGAATGTGTATTTGAACTTCCTGAGGATAGTGTTCTGTAGATGTCAGTTTGATCAAATTGGTGAATTGTGTTATTCTGTTCATTTATATTGTGCTGATTTTAAAAATTGGCTCTTTCTATAAATCACTGAGAGAAGAATGCTTAGACCTCCAACTCTAGTTGTGAATTTGTCTACTTCTGTGTAATCTGTTAAATTTTGCTTCATGTATTTTGGAGCTGATTGTTGTGTCCCCCTGGAGAATTAATCCTTTTAACATTCTGAAACATCCCTCTATCTCCTGCAATGTTTTGAAGTTTACTCTTTCTTTTATCATTGTAGCCACACCTGCTTTCTTGTTATTAGTGTCTGCAAAGTATATATTTCTCCAACCTCTTGCTTTCAACTTATAGTGATTATTAGACGTAAACTTTGTCTTTTATAGAATAGAATTCTACTCTAAAAAAACAATTTTTTATCTTAAATCCAGATTGATCATTTCTACCTTTTAAGTTGAGTACTTAGTCAATTTATATTTAATGAAATTTTTGAATTTTTTAGGTCTGAGTCTATCATCTTGCTATTTTACTTTATTTTATATTGGTTCCATCTTTTTTTGTTTGTTTGTTCTTTTGTTTCTATTTTCCTGCCTTCTTTTGGAGTAATCAAGCATTTAAAAAATTTCCATTTTATTTCCTCTTGGTTATTTAGCTATACCTATTTGTGTTACTATTAATTTTTTTGATCTATCATGATCTACCTTAAATTATTATTATACTATTTAATGTATAAAGTAATTTTCCTTTCCTTCAGCCTTTTTGGCTATTCCTGCCCTATATTTTACTTCTGCATATAAGTCCCACATATTTATTATTCATTTCTATTATTTTTACTATAAACATTCATAATTCAAAAAATTTATTAAGAACGATATCATTTTATATTTACACTTATATTTACCATTTCTGGTGTTTTTTAATTCTTCCTGCAGATCTGGGTTTCATCTGTCATCATTTCTATTTAGTCTGATGGACTTCCATTAGCATTTTTTGTAGTTTATGTCTGCTAGTAAAAAATTCTCTCATTTTATTTTTTTGTCTGAAAACTGTATCTTTTTAACTTTGATATTTTTAAAAGCGTTATTTTAATTGTTACAGAAAAGTATGTTTCATTGTTACTTTTTTTTTTAATACTCTTGGCACTTTAGAGATTACGTCCTTGTTTTCTTGTTTCCATTTTTTTTTTTTTTTCCTGCTTGAAATGTGGTTGTTCCCCTAAATGTAAAGTTTCCTTTGTCTCTGGGTCTTTTAAGATTTTCTCTTTAGTTTTTATTTTCAGCACTTTGCTTATGATGTGTCCAGCTGTGGTCTTCTTTGTATTTCTCCTATTTAGCATTCTTGGATCTCTGGTTTACGTCTGTAATCAATTTTTGGAAAAAATTCGGCCATTTTCTCTTTAATATTTCTTCTGCTCCATTTATCTTTCTTCTTTCTTTCTGGGACCCCCATGTTAGACCATTTGATATTTTCTCACATGTGTCAAACACTCTGTGTTTTTTTTTTTTTTTAAATATATTTATTTATTTATTTATTTTTGGCTGCATTGGGTCTTTGTTGCTGTGCACGAGCTTTCTCTAGTTGCGGCAAGTGGGGGTTACTCTTCGTTGTGGTGTGCAGGCTTCTCATTGTGGTGCCTTCTCTTGTTGCAGAGCACGGGCTCTAGGCATGCAGGCTTCAGTAGTTGTGGCATGTGGGCTCAATAGTTGTGGCTCGTGGGCTCTAGAGTGCAGGCTCAGTAGTTGTAGCACATGGGTTTAGTTGCTCCGTGGCATGTGGGATCTTCCCAGACCAGGGCTCGAACCCGTGTCCCTTACATTGGCAGGCAGATTCTTAACCACTGTGCCGTCAGGGAAGTCCCAGTCTGTGTTTTTAAAAAATATTATCTTTGGGGATTTTAGCTTGGATAATTTCCTTTAACATACCCTGAACCCACTGACCCTTTTTCTTTCTCTTTAGTGTGATCCTAACTTATCTAATACATTTTTCATTTAGATATTGTTTTTCAGTTCTAGAATTTCAATTTCATTCTTCTTTTATAGTTTAAATTCCCCTCCTGAAATCCTTCATTTCCTCACCAATTCTATTCATTTTTTCCTCTCAATGCTTTAATATACTTAAAATAAATTTCAAAAAACATCATTGTCTTCTAATTCCAAAATTTGGGTCATCTGTGGGTCTACATTATTGACATGTTTCCTCTTAATTTGGGGTATATTTTCCTGCTTCTTTGAATCTGTAGTATTTTTTGTTGTTGTTGTATGATGAATACCATGAATGATACTTTACAGAGTCTGAATTATGTTATCTTTCTCTGGAGGTCGTGGAACTTTATGTACATGTGATATATGTGTATATGTGTATGCATGCTCACATGCACCTATGTGTATCACATGTGTGCATGCATGTGTGTACACATATGTGTATGGATGTATGCATGTATGCATGTACAGTTGAATTACTGTTGGATCATCTTGATCCTGTGTTGTTTCCTCCTCTTTGCTCCAGAACTCTTAATGTTAGAGGATCCCACTGCTCAGTTCTTGGTCCTCTTCTCTGCTCTATTTATGCTTTCTTCCTTGGTGATTGCATTCAGTCTCATGAATTTAATACACATGCTGACAGCTCCCAAATTTATAACTCAGCTTTGACTTGTCTCTTGGAGTTTATTTTTGTATCTTCAACCCTTGTGTACTCCACATTTCTTCCTGGATGTTTAATAGATATCTCAAATTCAACATGTCTAAAACTGAACTCCAATTTTTGCCTGTCCCCCAACACTCCAGATGACCTGCTCAACTCACAGCCTTCCCATTCAGTGAGTGGCAACTCCCCTTTTCCAGTTGCTTAGGTCAGAATTTTGGAATCATCCTTGACTCCATTCTTTCTTTTACATTCCTCCTCAAATCTATGAAGAAATCCTATTGACTCTACCTTCAAAATAAATCCAGTATCCACTGCTACCCCTGGGGCCTGTCCACCATGGCTCTCATCTCACTTACTGCACAGCCTCCGACTTATCTCTGTCTCCACCTTTGTCCCTCTGCAGACCATCTTTTCACAGCAGTCAGAGTGATATTTTAAAATACGCCAGGGTCTTCCCTGGTGGCGCAGTGGTTAAGAGTCTGCCTGCCAATGCAGGGGACACAGGTTAGATCCCTGGTCCGGGAAGATCCCACATGCTGCAGAACAACTAAGCCCGTGTGCCACAACTACTGAGCCTGCGCTCTAGGGCCTGTGAGCCACAACTACTGCACCCACGTGCCACAACTACTGAAGCCCATGTGCCTAGAGCTCGTGTTCTGCAACAAGAGAAGCCACTGCAATGAGAAGCCCGTGCACCGCAGCAAAGAGTAGCCCCCACCCGCTGCAACTAGAGAAAGCTTGTGTGAAGCAATGAAGACTCAATGCAGCCAAAAATAAATACACAAATAAATAAATAGAAGAAAATTGAAAAGGCAAGCCATAGGCTGGGAGAAATACACAATACACACATCTGGCAGGGGTCTTATGTCCAGAATATATAACGTACTTCTATAAACCAAAAATAAAATGGCAAACAACCCAATCTAAAAAAATATATAAAAAAATAAAATGTACACCAGACCATAGGACTCTACTGATTAAGCCATACAATGGCTTTCCCATGTTATTTAGAGTAAAAGCAAAACCCCACAGTCTGGCTCTGTATTACCTGTCATGACCTCATCTCCCACTACTCTTCTCCTGGTCTCTCACTCTCGTCACAGTGCCCCTCTTTCTGTTTCTCAGATGTGTTGGGGAGCAGCTACTGTTTCCTCTGCTTACAATCCTTTCCCCTGGACATCTACGTGGCAGGAACTGAGATGAGAGAGATCATGGGAGACCTTCTCTGCTATATTAAGGAGTCACAAATGAAGATCCTAGGCAGCCAAACATGACCGTGCTTCCTATTTAGCAAGGCTAGTGTGGTGGGTGGCTGTGTCTGGGATTATCAGTGTGGACTGGTGATGGTTGGAAAGGTGGAGAGCATTGTCAGGGAGGCCAACTGGAGCAGTGTCTCTGGGGGTGGATCTCATTTGGATGCTCTCAGGTCACCTGGTGATTATGACTTTGTGGTTGAGACTGTGCTCTGGCCCATAAGAAGCGTCCAACAGTGTCATCCTCAGGGTGGTTGCCATAGCTCCTAGGAGGCTTTCCTCCTTTCATGCCTCTTCTTGCAAAGGAAAAAGAACATTTCATTTCACTGAATAGAAACAGGGTCCAAGTCCCCTGCATCCTTCCTCTGTTATCACTTCTTGCTAATTACAGCACTGATTACTGCCCAGTTATGCTATTGGCCTGGCAGCTGGGCAAATTAAAATTGCTCCTTATTAAATTTGAGCTTATGAGAAATAGCCTGAGGGGAAGAGGTATTTTTGTTTGTTTCTCCAAAGGCATATCTGTGGTGGATGGAGAAGGGAGTTTAAAAATGATGACACTCAAGTCATCCTGGCATATTGAAGAGAGATCAAGCTCTGGCATCAGACAGACTTGAGTTTCAAATTTGTCTACACTTTTTAGTAGTATCTAATCTTGATCCAATAACTTCAACTTTTCAGGGCTCAGTTTCCTCATCTGTAAAATGGGAATAATGAAGATTCTCTTGCATGGTTGTTGTGAGGAATTAAACAACTCATGGTAACTGCTTGACATGTAGTTCCTGGTCCGTGGGGCTATGAAGCCATAAACGTTCCATGAAGGAGCTTTGGAAGCAGCAGAGTGACTCAAAGTGGCCCTCTGCCCATTTCCTTTTGCTTCAGATGTTTTTTGGCTTTCTGAGGGTGCTCCCCTGGTTGAATCAATGATCCTGTACAAGAGCAGTCATTGGGTCTTTGTTGTACGGAGGACATGCCTGGCTTTTATAAGACATATCTCTTTTGGGAGAGTTCTGACCTCATCTGGAACATCTCTGAACAGGTTAAACATTCTTCCTGACACTTCAGTCATACCTATTAATTTTCTTGTTAGGAAGTATATTTCAATCCTATGAGTGAATATATGGTAATATCTGCACATATAATTTAAGTAGTACCAGTAATACAGTGAACAACTTTGTATCCATCATTCACCAATAGATACCTGTATATCGATTGAGAAATAGAATACTACCAATAACTCTGCAGCCTCCTGGGTACCTCTTTTTCAACTGCAATTACTATTTTGAAATTGAGTTTATTGATCCTTTACTCTTTTACTATTATTTTATTTTATTTTTAAATTAAAGTACAGTTGATGTACAATATTATGTTATTATCTTTTGCTCATTTTTAAAATAGTTTTATCACATGTGAATATATCTCTAAACACTATGATGTTTGTTTTGCAGGTTTTTGAGCTTAATCTTAAGTAGAATCATTCTGTACTTATTTCCTTTGGCCTGCTTTTTGCATTTAATACTACATTTATGAAGTTTATCTATATTTGAAGTAATATTCTTCTTATTCATTCTACTCTTGGTGGATATTTGGGTTGTTCCCCTTTTTGCGCTCTCTGAACAATGCTGTTGTATTTTTCTGTGTGCCTCCTGATCTGTGCACCTATGCACATGTTTCTGTTGGTTAACACTTCATATCTAGGAATGGAATGGCTGTGTCATACAGCACATGGCATTCAGGTCCAGGACAGCGACAAACTGTTTTCCACAGTCCTTCTACCAGCCTACATCTGCCCCTCTCCCTGCTCCAGCCTCCAGCAGTGAACAAAAACTCATGTTGCTCCATATTCTCAACTTCTGTATTGTCAGACTTCTTCATTATTGCCAATCTGATGTCCTATTGGGATTTCCATACTCTTTTCTTACAGGAATCTTCAAGGACCAGCATAAAGGCCAACTCCACTCGGGAATATGTCCCTATGACTCCAAGTCCTAAATTCATGAGGCCAGTATGTCTCTACATTTCTTTTAAATTTATTATTTGTTTATTTTTTTGTGGAAATACAGTTTACCCTTGAACAACATGGGTTTGAACTGTGCAGGTTCACTTATATGTGGATGTTTTTCAATAAATTCATACTATAGTACTATGCAATCTGTGGTTGGTTGAATCTACGGATGTGGAACCATGGATATGGAGGGAGGGCTGTAAAGTTATATGCGGATTTTCAATTTCATGGGATAGGTACCCTAACCCTGGTATTGTTCAAGGGTCAAATATATAGTTGATCTACAATATTATGTTAGTTTGAGGTGCACTACATAATGATTTGACATTTGTATACATTATGAGATGATCACCATAAGTTTGGTAACCATCTGTCCCCATACAAAGTTATTACAATACAAAGTTATTGACCATATTCTTTATGCTGCATATTACATCTCTGTACTTATTTATTATATAACTGGAGGTTTGTACCTCTTAATCCTCTTCACCTGTTTTGCTAATCTCCCACCCCCTCCCTTCAGGCAACCACCCATTTGTTCTCCGTATCTCTGACTGATTTTGTTTTGCTTTGTTTTTCCGTTTTTCTTTTTAAATTCCACATGTGAGATCATACAATATTTGTCTTTCTCTGACTTATTTCACATAGCCTAATACTCTCTAGATCCATTCATGTTGTTGCAAATGGCAAGATTTCATTTTTTTTTGTGGCTAATACACCATTGTGTGTGTGTGTGTGTGTGTGTGTATGCCACATCTTCTTTATTCATTCATCTGTTGATGGGCACTTAGATTGCTTCCCTATTTTGGCTATTGTAAATAATGCTGCAATGAACATTGGATTGTATATATCTTTTCAAATTCCTGCTTTTGTTTTCTTCAAGTAAAAACCTAGAAGTGAAATTGCTGGAGCCTCCACACTGTTTTCCATAGTGGCTGCATGATTTTACATTCCCACCAACAGTGCACAGGGGTCCTTTTTTTCTCCACATCCTTTCCAACACTTATTGTTTTCTTCTGGATGATAGCCATTCTGTCAGGTGTGAGGTGGTATCTCATTGTGGTTTTGATTTGCATTTCCCTGATGGTTAATGATGTTGCACCTCTTTTAATGTGTCTGTTGGCCATCCATATGTCTTCTTTGGAAAGTGTTTATTCAGATCCTCTGCCCATTTTTAAGTGGGTTGTATGGGGTTTTTTTGTATGAATTCTTTGTTTATTTTGGATATTAACTCTTATTGGATATATTGTTTGCAAATATCTTCTCCTATTCAGTAGGCTGCCTTTTTGTTTTGTTGATAGTTTCCTTTGCTGTGCTGTTCCATTTGTTTATTTTTGCTTTTGTTTCCTTTGCCAGAGGAGACATATCCCCAAAAAATTGCTAAGACTGATGTCAAAGAGAGTACGGCCTATGTTTTCTAGAAGTTTAATGACTTCAGGTCTTACTTTTAAGTCTTTTATTCATTTTCAGTTTATTTTTGTATAGGGTCTGAGAGAGTAGTCCAATTTGATTCTTTGCAGGTAGCTGTTCAGTTTTCCCAACAGCACTTATTGAAGAGGCTGTCTTTCTCCCCTTGTATATTCTTACCTCCTTTGTCATAGATTAATTGATTGTATAAGTGTAGGTTCATTTCTGGGCTCTCTATTCTGTTCCATTGATCTATGTATCTGTTCCTGTGCCATGCTGTTTTGATTACTGTAATTCTGTAGTATAGTTTGAAGTCAGGAATCATGATACCTCCAACTTTGTTCTTTCTCAAGATTGTTTTTGCTATTTGGGGCCTTTAGTGTATTTAGACAATAAAGTTTAGAATTATTTGTTCTAGTTTTGTGGAAAAAATGCCATTGGTATTTTGATAGGGATTGTGTTGAATCTGTGGATTGCCTTGGGTCGTGTGGTCATTTTTAACAATATTAATTCTTCCAATCCATGAGAACAGGGTATCTTTCCATCTCTTTGTGTCATCTTCAGTTTCTTTCATCAATGTCTCATAGTTTTCCAAGTTCAGATTTTTCTTATTTCTGCTCAGCTTGGGTAATTTCCAATACTCTCTCTTCCAGTTTGCTAATCCATTCCTCTGAATCATCTCATTTACTGTTGATTCCTTCTAGAGTATTTTTTATTTCAGTTATTGTATTCTTTGTCTCTGTTTGGTTCTTTATATTTTTTAATTCTTTGTTAAAATTCGCACTGTGTTCATCCATTCTTCTCCTGAGTTCACTGAGCTACTTTATGATCATTTCCTTGAAGTCTTTATTAGGTAGATTGCTTATCTCCACTTCATTGAGTTCTCTGTCTCTTTTTTTTTTTTTTTTTGAGGTTATGTCTTAGTCCTTTGTTTGGAACATACTCCTCTGTCTCCTCATTTTGCTTAATTCTCTGCGTTTATTTGTATGTATTATTAGGTTGGTTATGTTTCCCAGTCTTGGAGAAGGGTCTTGCATACAAGACATCCTATGGGGTATAGCAGCACTCTCCCCTCTGGTCACCAGCACTATATACTCTAGGGGCGCCCCCTATGTGGGCTGCATGGGTCCTTCTGTTGCGGTAGGGCCAACTACTGTGGGTGTGCTGGTAGGGAGGGCTGGTCCTTAGCCTCATTTTCTTTCATGCCCTGCTTCGTGTGGTGCCTGCTGGCTTGTTGGTCAACAGGGCCAGTCCTGGGGCAGCTGACCTTGGCAGCCAGGAGGTCCAGGTCTGGTGCTGGCTCACTAGTGGGTGAGGCCAAGTCCCTGCTTTGTTGGCTGCACGTCCTGGGTGTCCTGGGACTGGTTGGGGCCTGTTGGTGGGCAGGTAAGTCCTCGGCCCTAATAGGCTAGAGGGAGGACTCCAAAAGGGTGCTTGCAAGTGCCAGTTTCCTTGTGGTAGAATGGGCTCCCAAAAATGTTTGCCATCAGCTTTCATGTCCCCAGGGGGAGCCCCAGTGACATTCTGCCTCTATGGGAGACTCTCCAAGATCAGCAAGTGGGTCTAACTCAGGCTCCTTTCAAACTACTGCCTTTATGCTGGGTCTCAGAGCATGTGAGATTTTGTGTGCAGCATTTAAGAGTCTGTTTCCTACAGCCCTCTCACTCTCCCATATGCAAACCCCAAGACCTTCAAAGGAGATGTTCTGGGGGCTCATCTGCCCAGTGCAGGACCTTTTGGCTAGGGAGCCCAATGTGGGGCTCAAACCACTCATTCCTTGGGGAGAATCTCTGCAATTGTAATTATCCTCCTGTTTGAGGGTTGCCCACGTGGGGTTGTAGGTCTTGACTCTACTGCATGTCTGCTCCTCCTTCCCGTCTCATTGTGGTTCCTTCTTTATATCTTTAATTGTGGAAAATCTTTTCTGCTTGTCTTCTGGTCATTCTTATGGATGCGAATAGCTGTAGTTTGCTCTGCCCATGGGAGAAGGTGAGCTCAGGGTCTTCCTACTCTACCATCTGGCTACACCTCTGTCTTTACCTTTCTTAAATGGACAGCTGCTAGCACTGGGTCATGGGAGAGGGGGCAGAGGCTGGGGACAAAATTTGATTGGCCTTGTCTCTTTGAATTCGGATATTTGTTCTCCGCACCTTACATCCTTCACGATCTGTTCTTGATTGTTGTTTAATTTACTGTAAAACCCTGGAGTGGCGAAGCTGTGTGAAGGGTGAGAAGTAGGGTTGGTTTGTGGCTGTTGAGTGACAGGCCATCCATCACAATGAGGGGAAATTGCTCTTTTAAGGAGAAGTAGTGAATTGTTTCTGGCCTGGATCTAAGTCAGGCAGCCGCTTGGAACAGCGACAGAGCACGCAGCCCTGGGCTGGATCCCTCATCGGTCATTTGTTTCTGCTGAAAGTGTCACACTTTGCAAGTATGCTATGGACAGGCCATTTGACAAGTGGAGAAAAGCAGTCATGGTGCATTCATCTTGGCTCCCTAACAAAGATGTTCCCAGGGCCTTCTGGCTGCGAGCTGACTCATCTGGGTCAGATCAGCGTCACAGTGGCCCACTTCTCTTTTAAGATGGCCAATAGCTGTTCAGTCATTCTCTCATTGTCTGATTTATTAGCACAGTGGTTCCCAGCTGGGTGATTTTGCCCACCAGGGGACATTTGGCAATGTCTGGAGACAGTTTTGACTGTCACAGCTGGAAGGTGCTACTGGCATCTAAAGGGTAGAGGCCAGAGATGCTGCTAAACATCCGAACAGCCCCTCCAACAAAGAATTATCTGGCCCAGATTGTCAACAGGGCCGAGATTGGGAAACTGCATTAATTCACTGAAGGGTCAACAAACATTGATTGGGTACCAGTGATGGCCAGGAACTATTCAGCACGGAAGACAACGGCATCCAACTCAAGAGTTTTGGGGACCCTCTCATCTCAGTGTCCCTGTAGCTACTCAGACCCAGTAGATCTCATTCCAACATTGGTTCCTTGGTCAAATTGGATGGCACTTGCTTTTCAGACCCCTTCAAGGGCTGCTCCCTATCCTAATCAGTCCTGATCATGCATCAGGCCCAGGTCTGGGAGGTAGATGAAAGGAACCCAGCACCCGAGGCCCAGGTGCAGATGGTGTCAGGCAGTGCCCAGGTGTGGAGGCTGGCCATGGAGTAGCCCCATGGAGTGCAGGACTGTGGTCATGATGAGGGGGCTGTGTGGTGTGGAAGCTGATAGCAGGAGTCAGGATTTAGTCCTGGCCCACCCCTTGCTGGCTGTGTGGCTCTGGGAGTGTTACTTCACTCTTAGGGCCTTAGTTTTCTTACCTGTAAAATGGGGGCATTGAAAGCACCAAACGCCTGGTGTTGTTATGAGGATTACACACACCAATCCACATGGAGATGACTCAGTGTCCCAAAGAAGTTTCCCTCTTATGAGCATAAGCTGGGGATGTGAGTATTTGGAAACATCCTGGCCTCGTCCTTTCTGGGGCTGAGTTCTTCATTAGAATGTTGCCATTTCCACCTTCCTTTGTTTCCTTTGGACTGTGTAAGTGGACATCAAATGATCTTCTGGAGGCCCAAACTCGCCTCATGTATGGTTAGGAATATGGATCCCATCTTTGTTCAAAATTTTGATATTTTGCTCATCATGGGGTTTTTTTGCATTAATTTAGATAAAAATTTATTGTGTTCAGATATCATTTATCTTGATTACTGAGTTTTTCGGCACCTCTAAATTTTGCTCCCAGCGCAAGTGGCTCACTCACCTCACCGTGGTCCTGGCTCTAGTTTTGCCAAATGATTCCAGCAGGCAGGTCTTCCCTCACTGTCTCGTTCCCACACCTGCCCACCTTCCCCTACCTCCCAGCTCCACCCCCTCCCCATCTCTGTCTTCATCTACATCTTCTCCTTCACTATCTCTCTTACCCTCCCCATGCCCACCCCATCTCCAATCTGAATGGAATCCAAACCCAAGTGTGCAGAGTCCTATGTGAGGGCAGGCAAGATGAAGCCTGGGAGAACATGTGGCTAGGGTGGCCTGGACAGAGCTGCCTCAGGACACCTGTTGGAGGACGGTGACCAACCTGGACAGCCCACTGCCATCTCATGGAAATTGTGGGGCTCATGCCTTCAGAACCTAGAGTTCTTAGGCTGGTTTGATGGCTGAAGACTGAAGTGACCATTGGTGTGTGCCTGGCTCTGCATCCCTGACCTCTCTGTCAACAGGGGATCTGCAGCCTAGGGTCTTGAGACCTCACTGGGGAGCAGAGCAAGCCTGCTGGAATCATGGAAGGTTTCCTTCCACTTTAGGGCAGCAGAGTCTGACGTACAGATCTCACCCCTCCCCCGATGCAGAGAGCCATTCACATGCCAGGGGGTCCTATCTGTGCATTTCCACAGCACTGGCTGGTCTGGATGCTCTTAGCAGAGGAACGGCCTTCTTCTGGCATCAAGTGCTGGAGGAAAGGACGGACAGCCGAAAGGAGATTAAGAGCCCACTCTCCACAGTGATGACCCCAGTGGAAAAATCACAGTGGATCCAGGGCTTTGTAGATTCTTCCGATTCCAGGCACCTCATAGGAGGTTACTACCTTGGGTGGGCTTCAGAGCCTTGCTGACAAAAACCTATGTGCTTAATATGATCAAGCTATTCCTTGCCAGTTGAAGGAGTTGGAGGAGTCTTGTTAGGCATAGCAGATGAATGCACCAAGGAACACATCAATGGTAGTGGAGACAAGTCTCCCATGGGAGGCTTATTCCAGTCCTGCTTTGCTCCGTTCTTTGCTGGAGGGGGGCCACCTGGTGCTGAGGCTCCCGCCTGTGAGCTGCCCTGTGAAGAGACCCCCGTGGCAGGACAGGAGGAGAACCAGCTTCAGCCACACCAGAGTGCTCACCTGGAATGAGTGTTATTGACTGACTGGCCCAGAATCGTGTGCCAGGACCCCCCAGGTGGAGGTATGACCTCACACCACTCTCCTGTGCTTCTCCCCCCAGCCCACTGGACTCTAGTGTCCTCTGAACCACACTCCTGCTCATCCCTCTTTCCTCTCAGTGCCCACTTGTCCAGCTAGTGATCTTGGGTCTCTCACTTTACCTGAAGCACTAGTTTCCTGACCTGGCCCCACCCCCCTGCCCCCACCAACCTCTTTCTAAAGGGCATTTCTGACCTTGCCTTCAAGCTCTTGGCTTGATCACAAGGTGAAGTGTCCGCACGATGGTCCAGCTCCTGACTGCCTGTCCATCCTCATCTCTGGATGCTCTGGCAACATCCAGAGAGCCAGGTGTGCTTCTCTGCACAGCTCGTCCCGTGATCACCTCTGTGCGCTTGTTCCTGCTGGTCCCTCTCTATGGAATGGCCTTACCTCTCCTCCCTCACTCCACCCTCCACCTGGTAAACCCTTGTGTTTGAATTCTGTTCCAGGACCATCTCTTCCAGGAAGCCCTCCGGGTGTTCTCCTCTTCCCCCTACACCTGCTGAGGTGAGTGCTTTCACCCACTGTGCTCTTACTTCTGTTGTGAGACTCAACCCGATGAACTACCACTGTAGATTTATCCTCTGCTTCCTCCATTAGAATGAGCACTACTTGAGGACAAGATCACTTTTCCTTTATCTCCCTGTACCCTTAGGACCCAGCGCAAGACTAGCCCAGAGTGCACAGTCATCAAATGCCTCTCTCTGCCAACGAAGCCCTATTCTCTGCCACCCCCACAAGGAGGTTGAGGGCGGTGGTAATGCAACCCCTTCTTAGCACTACCAGTGAAATGGACAGATCTGTTGTATCAGGGGTCCTGACAAATATCTAGGCCAACATAATGATTGGGATGGTGGCTGAATGTCAACCACCAGAGAGCTTTCCTGCTTAACATTGGGCCATTTCATCCAGCCAAGCCTGGCTTCTTCTTTTAAAGTTTCCCATGGCTGATGTGTCCATGGAGTTCTGATTTTCAGAGAGGTGGTCTTTGGCCTGCCTTAATGAGAGGGTGGGGAAACTTCTGGGGGCACTGACACCCTTGTTCTCTTGAGATCGGCACCAGGAAACCCCTCCAACCTTAATTGTTGTTGTTTTTTAAAGCGTCAAGCATATCTTGAATATGTGAGAATTATAGACTATTCCCAAAGGCTACCCTATTGAAACTTGAGGCACGCACTGACCCTGGGCATGCTGTTCCTTGCTCTGGCTGTGGAGGTGAAGGCTCACGGGAGGACCAGAGGCAGGGCTGATTTGTTCCGTGGAGAGGAATTGTGTTGGAAAATGTGGATTTAGAAGTGGGTCTGAACCAAGTTGCACCCCTTATGGGATGTGTGACAAGGACAGGTTCCTTAACATATCCAAGCAACAATTTCCCATATATAAATGAGGATGGTAATGATACTTACATGGCAGGAATTTTGTAAGATTTCAGTAAGAGTGTTACGGGAAACAGCTGGGAATATACTATGTGTTCAGCCAAGGGAGGTCATGGGAATCATCTTTCCAGGGCCACTCTGTAGGAGGAAGTCCTCTTTCTTCCCTCTCCTCCCCAGCCCTGGGCAACCACTAATCTACGTACTGTCATAAATTTTTCTATTCTAAACTTGTCATATAAATGGAATTACACAATATGTGCTTTTTGGTGACTGGCTTTTTATATTTATCATGATGTTTGCATGAGAGAGCAGCCAAGATGGCAGGGTAGAGAGACCCTGAGCTCACCTCCTCTCATGAGCACACCGAAATCACAACTGTCTGCAGAACAACCATCGATGAAAAGGACTGGAACCTACCAGAAAATATCTTCTACTACTAAAGACATAAAGAAGGAACCACATCAAGATGGGTAGGAGAGGCGGACTCACGATATAATCAAATCCCATAACCCTCGAGTGGGTGTTCCACAACCTGTAGAATAATTATATTGCAGAGGTTCTCCCATAGGAGTGAGAGTTCTGAGCCCCATATCGGGATCCCCAGCCTGGGGGTCCAACGCTGGGAAGATGAGCCCCCAGAGCATTTGGCTTTGAAGGGCAGTGGGGCTTAATTGCAGGAGCCCCACAGGACTGAGGGAAATAGAGACTTTGCTCTAAAAGGGCACACCAAAATCTCATGCACACTGGGATCCAGAGTAAAAGTAATAATTTGATAGGAGCCTGGGCCAGAGCTGCTGGTCTTGGAGAGTCTCCTGGGAAGGCTGGAGGTGGCTGTGGCTCACCCTGGGGGCATAGACACTGGTGGCAGACATACTGGGGAACATTCAGCCGTGTGAACACTGATGCTGCTGGTGGCTGATGTCTTGGCTCATTAGCGCCAAGACATGGCACAACCCAACTGACTATAGGTGCCAATGCTGGGACACCTCAGGCCAAACAGCTAACTGGGCAGGGACACAGCCCCACCCATCAGTAGACAGGTTGCCTAAAGACTGAAGAGCCCATAGCCGCCTCTGGACACATGCCTACACATGGCACCGCCCACCAGAGGGCCAAGAAACAGCTCCACCCACCAGTGGGCAAGCACCAGGCCCCTCCTGCCAGGAAGCCTGCACAAGCCTCTAGACCAGCCTCACCCACCAGGGAGCAGACACCAGAAGCAAGAAGACTATGATCCCACAATGCAGGCCAGACCATACCCTGGGACCAGGTAGGCACTGGCCTGCCCACTAGCAGGCCAAACAACCTTCAGGACACCTCAAACTCCATACTCTACTGTGTCAGAAACTAGCCCCCCCAAAACAATCTGAAATGATTTCTGGGATCCCTGGGCCCTGCAGACAGACTCAGGAACCAGCTCTGCCTGCCAGTAGTCCAGCACTAACCACAGGATCTGGCAACAGAGTGTGGACAATAGCCCCAGAGCCTATGGGACCCTGACTCTGCCCACCAGTGAGCCAGCACTAGCCCCAGGGCCCCCTAGGATTCCTCAACCAGCCACCTTGTGACCAGGCCACACTAAACAGCACCCAGCAGCATCTGCAGAAGGCAGGGCCTGGCAACCAACCAGGCTAGGGACCAACCAAGCCCACCAGACAACCCACATAGTCAGCCTTAAGGGGAACCCCTAGAGCATACAGCTTGGGTGACGAGAAGAAAGTGCACCGCTGGGCTGCATAGGATGTCTCCTACAGAGGGCCACTTATCCAAAGCTGAAAAACGTAACTAACCTACCAAATACCTAAAAATACAAATAGAAACTTAGACAAAATTAGGCAGCAGAGGAATATGTTCCAGATGAAGGAACAAAATAAAACCCCAGAAGAAGAACTAAGTGAAGTGGAGATAGGCAATCTACCCAAAAAAGAGTTCAGAGTAATGATTGTAAAGATGATCAAAGATCTCGGGAAGAGAATGGATGCACAGAGCAAGAAGTTAGAAGTTTCGAACAAAGAGAAAATATAAAGAACAACCAAACAGAGATGAAGAATACAATAACTGAAATGAAAAATACACTAGAAGGAATCAATAGTAGACTAAATGATTCAGAAGAATGGATCAGTGATTTGGAAGACAGAGTAGTGGAAATCACTGCCACTGAACAGAAGAAAGAAAGAAGAATGAAAAGAAATGAGGACAGTTTAAGAGACCTCTAGGACAACATCAAATACACTAATATTCATATTATAGGGGTTACAGAAGGAGAAGAGGGAGAGAAAGGGCCTGAGAAAATATTTGAAGACATAATAGCTGAAAACCTCCTTAACCTGGGAAAGGAAACAGTCATCCAAGTCCAGGAAGCTCAGAGATTCCCATACAGGATGAATCTAAAGAGGAACACATGGGGACACAGTGTAATAAAAATGACAAAAATTAAAGAGAGAATACTAAAAGCAGCAAGGGAAAAGCAACAAATAACAAAGCAGAAAATAACATATAAGGGAACTCCCATAAGGTTATCAGCTGATTTTTCAGCAGAAACTGTGCAAGCCAGAAGGGAGTGGCACGATATATTTAAAGTGATGAAAGGGAAAAACCTACAACCAAGAATACTCTACCAAGCAAGGCTCTCATTCAGGTTTGAAGGAGCGATCAAAAGCTTTACAGACAAGCAAAAGCTAAAGGAATCCTGCACCACCAAGCCAGCTTTACAACAGATGTTAAAGGAAATTTATAGGTGAAAAAGAAAAAGCCACAACTAGAAACAAGAAAATTTTGGAATTAAAAAACTCACCAGTAAAGGCAAACATACAGTAAAGGTAGGAAATCATCTATACACAAAGCTAGTAGGGAGGTTAAAAGACAAAAGTAGTAAAATCATCTGTACCCAGAATAAGCAGTTAAGGGATTCACAAAACAATTAGATGTAAAATGTGGTATCAAAAACAGAAATCATAAAAAAAAAAACAAAAAAAACAGAAACCATAAGGGGAGGAGAAAACAAATGCAAGGTATCTAAAATGCATTTGAAATGAAGAGATCAGCAACTTAACCATATATACACACATACATATATATATACTGCAGTAGAAAAACCTTATGGTAACCACAAACCAAAAACATATAATTGACATACACAGAAAAAAGAAAAAGCAATCCAAAAATATCATGATGCTTTTAAAGTTCATACATGTTGTAGCATGTATTATTCCTTCTTATTGCCAAATAATACTCCATTGTGTGAATATGCCACATTTTATTTATCCATTCAGCAGTTGATAGACATTTGAGTTGTTTCTACTTGTTGGCTATTATGAACATTTATGTAAAAGTTTCTGTGTGGCGTATGTTTTCATTCCTCTTAACTAAGAGTTTACTGAGGAACTGCCAAACTGTTTTTCAAAGAAACTGTACCATTTTACATTCCCACTAGCAACGTAGGACGGTTCCAATTTCTCCATATCCTTACCAACACTTGCTATTGTCTGTCTTTTTGAATATAACCAACCTAATGGGTATGAAGTGATACCTCACTATGGTTTTTTTTTTTTTTTTTTTTTTTTTTTAATCATTTTTTTTTTTTTATTTTTTTTATTCACACACACACACACTGTATTTTATTTTTACAAGACATAAATAGACTGACACCAAGCATTGTACATGGATGACCACAACAAAAGCAACAATGATTGCAATTACCAAACATGAAACACACTCATACTATGTCATAATATTGACATTCAGTCCAGTAATCCTCCACTGTAACAGCTCCTTTACTTTGCAGTGAAAATTGATTTGTATATTCTTTGCCTCTGAGTCCTTGTGGGATTTTTTTTTTTTTTTTAATTCAGACAGAAAGTCACAAAAATTATACTCATCCTCATCAGTTCACTCAGTCCCATGTAATTAATTTTTTTTTCATCTTGATCTTTTGTTAGCACTTTTATGAGTTCATCAGTTTTTCATTAGAGTTCTGAAAATGCTTATTCATTCAGTTCAGCAGTACAGTCAGTTACCAGAAACCTGTACTTGTCAGAGTCTTTTCCATGAATTTCTTGAAGATGAAACCCTTTTATAGGAACATATTTGCAAAATCATCAGAGTACACCCAGAACTGTCTGTAAATGACAAAAGACTTAAAAATGACCACGGTTAAAGATTTGATGAAAGTTCATAATAATGCAGTTGACAAGAAAATTAGTTATTTCTGAGATATACATTTTAAAGTAATAACTAGGATTATTACTTATAACATTATACCAGAACATATAAGATTTTTAGAAATTTCATGTAATGTCTGAAACATTTATATTAACATATTTCCATACATATTTCCATACAAATACAAATATAAGATTTTTAGAAATTTCATGTAATGTCTGAAACATTTATATTAACATATTTCCATACAAATAACCCAATGAAAGTTTAGTATTAGTTGTTTTGTTTGTTTTTTTATACTGCAGGTTCTTATTAGGCATCAGTTTCATACACATCAGTGTATACATGTCAATCCCAATTGCCCAATCCAGCACACCACCATCCCCACCTCACCGCAGTTTTCCCCCCTTGGTGTCCATATGACCATTCTCTACATTTGTGTCTCAACTTCTGCCCTGCAAACTGGCTCATCTGTACCATTTTTCTAGGTTCCGCATACATGCATTAATATACGGTATTTGTTTTTCTCTTTCTGACTTACTTCACTCTGTATGACAGTCTCTAGATCCATCCATGTCTCAACAAATGACTCAATTTCGTTCCTTTTTATGGCTGAGTAATATTCCATTGTATATATGTACCACAACTTCTTTATCCATTCGTCTGTTGATGGGCATTTAGGTTGCTTCCATGACCTGGCTATTGTAAATAGTGCTGCAATGAACATTCGGGTGCATGTGTCTTTTTGAATTATGGTTTTCTCTGGGTATATGCCCAGTAGTGGGATTGCTGGGTCATATGGTAATTCTATTTTTAGTTTTTTAAGGAACCTCCATACTGTTCTCCATAGTGGCTGTATCAATTTACATTCCCACCAACAGTGCAAGAGGGTTCCCTTTTCTCCACACCCTCTCCAGCATTTGTTGTTTGTAGATTTTCTGATGATGCCCATTCTAACAGGAGTGAGGTGATACCTCATTGTAGTTTTGATTTGCATTTCTCTAATAATTAGTGATGTTGAGCATCTTTTCATGTGCTTCGTGGCCATCTGTATGTCTTCTTTGGAGAAATGTCTATTTAGGTCTTCTGCCCATTTTTGGATTGGGGTGTTTGTTTCTTTGATATTGAGCTGAATGAGCTGTTTATATATTTTGGAGATTAATCCTTTGTCCGTTGATTCATTTGCAAATATTTTCTCCCATTCTGAGGGTTGTCTTTTCGTCTTGTTTATGGTTTCCTTTGCTGTGCAAAAGCTTTGAAGTTTCATTAGGTCCCATTTGTTTATTTTTGTTTTTATTTCCATTACTCTAGGAGGTGGATCAAAAAACATCTTGCTGTGATTTATGTCAAAGAGTGTTCTTCCTATGTTTTCCTCTAAGAATTTTATAGTGTCCAGTCTTATATTTAGGTCTCTAATCCATTTTGAGTTTATTTTTGTGTATGGTGTTAGGGAGTATTCTAATTTCATTCTTTTACATGTAGCTGTCCAGTTTTCCCAGCACCACTTATTGAAGAGACTGTCTTTTCTCCATTGTATATCTTTGCCTCCTTTGTCATAGATTAGTTGACCATAGGTGCGTGGGTTAATCTCTGGGCTTTCTATCTTGTTCCATTGATCTATGGTTCTGTTTTTGTGCCAGTACCATACTGACTTGATTACTGTAGCTTTGTAGTATAGTCTGAAGTCAGGGAGTCTGATTCCTCCAGCTCCATTTTTTTCCCTCAAGACTGCTTTGGCTATTCGGGGTCTTTTGTGTCTCCATACAAATTTTAAGATGATTTGTTCTAGCTCCGTAAAAAATGCCATTGGTAATTTGATAGGGATTGCATTGAATCTGTAGATTGCTTTGGGTAGTATACTCATTTTCACAATGTTGATTCTTCCAATCCAAGAACATGGTATATCTCTCCATCTGTTGGTATCATCTTTAATTTCTTTCATCAGTGTCTTATAGTTTTCTGCATACAGGTCTTTCGTCTCCCTAGGTAGGTTTATTCCTAGGTATTTTACTCTTTTTGTTGCAATGGTAAATGGGAGTGTTTCCATAATTTCTCTTTCAGATTTTTCATCATTAGTGTATAGGAATGCAAGAGATTTCTGTGCATTAATTTTGTATCCTGCAACTTTACCATATTCATTAATCAGCTCTAGCAGTTTTCTGGTGGCAGTTTTAGGATTCTCTATGTATAGTATCATGTCATCCGCAAACAGTGACAGTTTTACTTCTTCTTTTCCAATTTGTATTCCTTTTATTTCTTTTTCTTCTCTGATTGCCGTGGCTAGGACTTCCAGAACTATGTTGAATAATAGTGGTGAGAGTGGACATCCTTGTCTCGTTCCTGATCTTAGAGGAAATGCTTTCAGTTTTTCACCATTGAGAATGATGTTTGCTGTGGGTTTGTCATATATGGCCTTTATTATGTTGAGGTAGGTTCCCTCTATGCCCACTTTCTGGAGAGTTTTTATCAGAAATGGGTGTTGAATTTTGTCAAAAGCTTTTTCTGCATCTATTGAGATGATCATATGGTTTTTATTCTTCAATTTGTTAATATGGTGTATCACATTGATTGATTTGCGTATATTGAAGAATCCTTGCATCCCTGGGATAAATCCCACTTGATCGTGGTGTATGATCCTTTTAATGTGTTGCTGGATTCTGTTTGCTAGTATTTTGTTGAGGATTTTTGCATCTATATTCATCAGTGATATTGGTCTGTAATTTTCTTTTTTTGTAGTGTCTTTGTCTGGTTTTGGTATCAGGGTGATGGTGGCCTCATAGAATGAGTTTGGGAGTGTTCCTTCCTCTGCAATTTTTTGGAAGAGTTTGAGAAGGATGGGTGTTAGCTCTTCTCTAAATGTTTGATAGAATTCACCTGTGAAGCCATCTGGTCCTGGACTTTTGTTTGTTGGAAGATTTTTAATCACAGTTTCAATTTCATTACTTGTGATTGGTCTGTTCATATTTTCTGTTTCTTCCTGATTCAGTCTGGGAAGGTTATACCTTTCTAAGAATTTGTCCATTTCTTCCAGGTTGTCCATTTTATTGGCATAAAGTTGCTTGTAGTAGTCTCTTAGGATGCTTTGTATTTCTGTGGTGTCTGTTGTAACTTCTCCTTTTTCATTTCTGATTTTATTGATTTGAGTCCTCTCCCTCTTTTTCTTGATGAGTCTGGCTAATGGCTTATCAATTTTGTTTATCTTCTCAAAGAACCAACTTTTAGTTTTATTGATCTTTGCTATTGTTTTCTTTGTTTCTATTTCATTTATTTCTGCTCTGATCTTTATGATTTCTTTCCTTCTGCTAACTTTGGGTTTTGTTTGTTCTTCTTTCTCTAGTTTCTTTAGGTGTAAGGTTAGATTGTTTACTTGAGATTTTTCTTGTTTCTTTAGGTAGGCTTGTATAGCTATAAACTTCCCTCTTAGAACCGCTTTTGCTGCATCCCATAGGTTTTGGGTCGTCGTGTTTTCATTGTCATTTGTCTCTAGGTATTTTTTGATTTCCTCTTTGATTTCTTCAGTGATCTCTTGGTTATTTAGTAACGTATTGTTTAGCCTCCATGTGTTTGTCCTTTTTACGTTTTTTTCCCTGTAATTCATTTCTAATCTCATAGCGTTGTGGTCAGAAAAGATGCTTGATATGATTTCAATTTTCTTAAATTTACTGAGGCTTGATTTGTGACCCAAGATGTGATCTATCCTGGAGAATGTTCCGTGCGCACTTGAGAAGAACGTGTAATCTGCTGTTTTTGGATGGAATGTCCTATATATATCAATTAAATCTATCTGGTCTATTGTGTCATTTAAAGCTTCTGTTTCCTTATTTATTTTCATTTTGGATGATCTGTCCATTGGTGTAAGTGAGGTGTTAAAGTCCCCCACTATTATTGTGTTACTGTCGATTTCCTCTTTTATAGCTGTTAGCAGTTGCCTTATGTATTGAGGTGCTCCTATGTTGGGTGCATATATATTTATAATTGTTATATCTTCTTCTTGGATTGATCCCTGGATCATTATGTAGTGTCCTTCCTTGTCTCTTGTAACATTCTTTATTTTAAAGTCTATTTTATCTGATATGAGTATAGCTACTCCAGCTTTCTTTTGATTTCCACTTGCATGGAATATCTTTTTCCATCCCCTCACTTTCAGTCTGTATGTGTCCCTAGGTCTAAAGTGGGTCTCTTGTAGACAGCATATATATGGGTCTTGTTTTTGTATCCATTCAGCCAGTCTATGTCTTTTGGTTGGGGCATTTAATCCATTCACGTTTAAGGTAATTACCGATATGTATGTTCCTATGACCATTTTCTTAATTGTTTTGGGTTTGTCTTTGTAGGTCCTTTTCTTCTCTTGTGTTTCCCACTTAGAGAAGTTCCTTTAGCATTTGTTGTAGGGCTGGTTTGGTGGTGCTGAATTCTCTTAGCTTTTGCTTGTCTGCAAAGCTTTTGATTTCTCCATCAAATCTAAATGAGATCCTTGCCGGGTAGAGTAATCTTGGTTGTAGGTTCTTCCCTTTCATCACTTTAAGTATATCATGCCACTCCCTTCTGGCTTGCAGAGTTTCTGCTGAGAAATCAGCTGTTAACCTTATGGGAGTTCCCTTGTATGTTATTTGTCGTTTTTCCCTTGTTGCTTTCAATAATTTTTCTTTGTCTTTAATTTTTGCCACTTTGATTACTATGTGTCTCGGCGTGTTTCTCCTTGGGTTTATTCTGTATGGGACTCTCTGCGCTTCCTGGACTTGGGTGGCTATTTCCTTTCCCATGTTAGGGAAGTTTTCGACTATAATCTCTTCAAATATTTTCTCTGGTCCTTTCTCTCTCTCTTCTCCTTCTGGGACCCCTATAATGCGAATGTTGTTGCGTTTAATGTTGTCCCAGAGGTCTCTTAGGCTGTCTTCATTTCTTTTCATTCTTTTTTCTTTAGTCTGTTCTGCAGCAGTGAATTCCACCATTCTGTCTTCCAGGTCACTTATCCGTTCTTCTGCCTCAGTTATTCTGCTGTTGATTCCTTCTAGTGTAGTTTTCATTTCAGTTATTGTATTGGTGATCTCTGTTTGTTTGTTCTTTAATTCTTCTAGGTCTTTGTTAATCATTTCTTGCATCTTCTCAATCTTTGCCTCCATTCTTATTCCGAGGTCCTGGATCATCTTCACTATCATTATTCTGAATTCTTTTTCTGGAAGGTTGCCTATCTCCACTTCATTTAGTTGTTTTTCTGGGGTTTTTTCTTGTTCCTTCATCTGGTGCATAGCCCTCTGCCTTTTCATCTTCTCTATCTTTCTGTAACTGTGGTTTTTGGTCCACAGGCTGCAGGATCGTAGTTTTTCTTGCTTCTGTTGTCTGCCCTCTGGTGGTTGAGGCTATCTAAGAGGCTTGATGGGTGGCTCTGGTGGTGGGTAGAGCTGACTGTTGCTGTGGCGGTCAGAGCTCAGTTAAACCTTAATCCACTTGACTGTTGATGGGTGGGGCTGGGTTCCCTCCCTGTTGCTGTGGCGGTCAGAGCTCAGTAAAACCTTAATCCACTTGACTGTTGATGGGTGGGGCTGGGTTCCCTCCCTGTTGGTTGTTTTGCCTGAGGCAACCCAACACTGGAGCCTACCGGTGCTCTTTGGTGGGGTCAATGGCAGACTCTGGGAGGGCTCACGCCAAGGAGAACTTCCCAGAGCCTCTGCTGCCAGTGTCCTTATCCCCACGGTGAAACAGAGCCACCACTCGCCTCTGCAGGAGACCCCCCAACACCAGCAGGTAGGTCCGGTTCAGTCTCCCCCAGGGTCACTGCTCCTTCCCCTGGGTCCCGATGCACACATTACTTTGTGTGTGCCCTCCAAGAGTGGGGTCTCTGTTTCCCCCAGTCCTGTGAAAGTCCTGCAATCAATTCCCTCTAGGCTTCAAAGTCTGATTCTCTAGGAATTCCTCCTCCCGTTGCCGGACCCCCAGGTTGGGAAGCCTGACGTGGGGCTCAGAACCTTCACTCCAGTGGGTGGAATTCTGTGGTATAAGTGTTCGCCAGTCTGTGAGTCACCCACCCAGCAGTTATGGGATTTGATTTTACTCTGATTGCGCCCCTCCTACCGTCTCACTGTGGCTTCTCCTCTGTCCTTGGACGCGGGGTATCCTCCTTGGTGAAGTCCAGGGTCTTCCTGTCAATGATTGTCCAGCAGCCAGTGGTGATTCTGGTGCTCTCGCAAGAGGGAGTGAGAGCACGTCCTTCTACTCCGCCATCTTGGTTAAATCCCTCACTATGGTTTTGATTTGCATTTCCTTAATGACTAATGATGTTGAGCTCTTATCACATAAATCACATATTTATTTGATTATTGGTTATTTTGTATATCTTCGTTGGAGAAATATCTATTCAAATCTTTTGTCCATTTTTAAAATTTGGGTATTTGTCTTTTTATTATTCAGTTGTTAGAGTTCTTTATATATCCTAGATACTAGTACCTTATCAGGTATATTTAATTTGCAAATATTTTCTCCCATTCTGTGTGTGTGTTTTTTTTTTTTTTTTTTACTTTTTTGATGGCATCATTTGCAGCTAAAAACTTTTAATTTTGATACAGTACAATTTATCTATTTTTTCTTTTGTTGCTTGCGTTTTCCTGTGCCATATCGAAAAAAAACCATTGCCTAATCCAAGGTTATGAAGACTTGCACGTATGTTTTTTAAAAGGGTTTTATAATTTTAACTTTTACACTTAGGTTTATGATAGATTTTGATTTAATTTTTGTGTATGATGAAGGGGTTCAAATTTATTCTTTTGCATGTACACTGTTTGTTGAAAAGACTATACTTTTCCAGTTGAACTGTCTTGGCATCCTTGTTGAAAATCACTTCACCATACCATAAATAGAGGGTTTATTTATAACTCTCATTTCTATTCCATTGATCTACATGTCTGTCCTTATGCCAGTAACCCACCGTCTTGATTACTATAACATTTTAGTAAGTTTTGAAATCAAGAAGTGTGAATATTTCAACTTTGCTCTTCTTTTTCAAGATTGTTTTGCTTAATCTGGATCCTTTGTATTTTCATATGAATATTGTTATGAACTGAATTGTCTTCGTCTCCACCTCCGCCCAATTCATGTGTTGAAGTCCTACCCCCCCCGCCATGTGACTGTATTTGGATATAGGGCCTTTAAGGAAGTAATTAAAGTTAAATAAGGCCATCCTCCAACAGCATTGGTGTTCTTATAAGAACAGAAAGGGACACCAAAGATCTCTGTCTCTCTCTCTCTGCACACAGAGGAGAGGCCATGTGAGGGCACAGTGAGAAGACAGGCATCTGAAACTAGGAAGAGAACCCGCCCTCACCAGAAACTGAATCTGCCAGCATCTTGATCATGGACTTCTAACCTCCAGAACTGTGAATAAATGCCTGTTGTTTAAGCCAGGCAGTTGTGGTATTTTGTTATATTAGAGTATTTAATTATTGCACATGTAAGTTATTATTGAAGTGGTTGGATTTATGTCTGCTATTTTACTTTTTATATTCTATATGTCTCATATCCATGGTCCAGGGCTGGTACGCTGCTTAACAATGTCAGGATCTAGACTTCTCTCTTTGTGCTCTAATGTCTTCAACTTGTAGCTTTCATCATATGGTCCAAGATAACTGGTCCAGCTCCATCCCCCAGGTCCACATTCTGGCCAGTGGGAAAGGTGGGAAGGGGGAAGGGTAGGACATATCCTTCTTTTTAAGACATAACCTGAAAGTTGCATTGTTACATTGGCTAGACCTTGCTTACATGACCACAGCTAACTGCAAGAAAAGCAGAGGACCAGCTAAAATTTAGAGGTTCTGTTATTCAAGAAGAAGGGGATTATGTATATTGATTTAATGCCAGTCAGTTCCACACTCAGTATGTGCCAGACATTGTGCAGCTCCTGGAGATCCTTGACTGAGCAAAACCAGAGGAGTCCTTTCCTGGAGCACCAATTAGAACTATCCATTTTAGAAATTACCCCAAGAATTCCATGTCCCTGTACGTGGGCCTGGTCAGGGTCTGCTTCTTACCTGGCACCCAGAAATGGACATTCACAAGGCTACTGTTTTGGAAAGGATGGGACAAAATCATGTCCTTCCAATAATCTCCTTTCCACTGCATTTGCCATAGCAGAAGTGAAAACACATGCCCAAGCCCACAGGACATCTTTGCTCTTGATTCAGGGGAATGGAGAGAAAGTGTGAACTTTTGTTGAGTTTCCACTCTGTACCAGGCTCCAGGCTACTTGTTCTCTCATCCCATCCCTGCCTCTTCCTACACACACACACACACACACACACACACACACACACACAGCTGAGAAGCAGCTACCATTGCCCTTATTTCACTGCTGAGAAGCTGGAGGTTCAAAGGTTAAGCCGTGTGTGCAGAGGTGGAGAGGAACACACCGCAGACACTCTGCTTACCTGGGCTCTAGGTGTCTGGAGCTGTCTGCAGTGAGATGTGAGTGAGGCACTGGGTGATGTGTGTGGGGTGTGGGTGGGGAGAGGTGGGAGCTGTGGCCTCCACTGTGAGCTCTTGCTAGCCACCTTTCTAATGCTTTGAATAAATAAGATGCTAATTAAATTCAGAGAGCATATTAAGTTGGGAGGGAGCCTAAACACCAGCGAGAATAAAGGAAAGAATTCAGTGGACTCTCAGAGGTTATAAAAATGGGCTGAAAACAATGAAGTGAAATTCAAGCTTAAAAACAAAGAGTTGAGAGACTTATAAGGTGCCAGAGGTGATAGAAGCGGGGGGAGAATCTTATCCAAGTCTTGATTTGTGCCCACAAATGCCAGCCAGGCATTATTATGGAGTGACATTGTGGGCAGGAAGGACAGACACCACGGCAGCCCTGGGCATGCTCTGTGCTTTCTCAGGGATGGGCACCTGGAGACCCCCATGTACCCTCTTGAGCCTGGGCGGATGAAACAGGCAGGAGGAAGGTTTCACATGTTAGCCAAGAACTCAAGGGTGCTGGTGGGGAGGTGATTGTCCAAGGCAATGAAAATATATTCAGATTTCAGAAGTCCCAACTAATCTTTCTGCCTACATGGTCTGGGGAGAGGGGCAGATCGCAGTGCAGTGGGATGGCTCTGGCTGACTCACAGAGCTGGTTCTGACCTTACATGGCTGTTAAATCTTTCTGTGCCTTAGTTTTCTCATCTGTCCAACGAAGGCTGTGTGGCAGGAGGGAAGGTGAGTGTGGGCTGCCAGTGGGACCTCTCCATGGAGGTGGAGGCAGGGGAGAAAGGAACTCTAGAGGGCAGAGGAGGCGGTACCCATAGGTCTTCTGCTCGGGCTGGAGCAGGAGGGCAGATTGCCTTTGTTTGGGTTCCACAGAAGCAGACCCTGAGACAAAGTTTTGTTTCTTTGGGAGGTGAGTCCAAGTGACACGGGTCGGAAGTAGGGAACTGCGACCAGGAAGGGGAGGGAGCCTTGGTTATCAAACAAGTTAGCTCTGTGGGTGGTTGGATTTGTTCTTACTGGAGAGCTCTGTTCCCTGTGCAGAATGCACTCCTCAGAATTACCCTGCCCCAGGGGCAAAGGAGCTGGAGTGTGTAGACACCAACTCCTGTCGTTGGTAGTAGGCTGACGGCTGCCCTCCAGGGGTCATTCATTCCCCAACACCCTTGTGCTCTGGCAGTGAGAGAAAGCCCCCAGACAAAGGGATGCAGATGCTGGCAGCTGGGATTGGCCAGGAGGCCCTGAAGTGGCAAGAGTGAGAACCTGTGTGTGTGTGTCGGGTGGGGTGGCGGAACAGGTAGAGAGTCTGCAACACTGGAGTGGGCAGAGGGCAGGCACCTGAGAGATTTGTCCCAGAGGTCAGAGTAGCTATCTGGCCAGAGGACACATGACTGGGGACCATGATGTCCTCCTGTTCAACTGGTAAGAAATGAGAGTGTGTATTGCAGGGAATCCAGATACTGTGAGCAATGACTTGTGTGGTGTGTCCACTTCACTGGGGAAATTAGACTCAGAAAAAATCGTCAAGAGTGGGGTTCTATCACTGGCCCAGCCACAGCTAGGCATTCCAGTCATCCTGGGGAACCAGTGCGGGGCTGTGGTTAAGAGGATATGCCTCAGATACCTAAGTGTGCTCTGGCACATCCAAGTTGTGTGCCGCAGTCAAATCACTCCACTTGCTGGTGTCTCTGTTTCCTTATCTGCAATATGGGGCTAATGATAGTCTGCACTTTCGAGAGTTTTCATGAGGACAAAAGAGTTAAGCGTAAAGCCTTTAGAGGAGAGCGAGCTTGGTATAGGGTAGAATTTCCTCAAGTGTTCGCTGCTGTCGTTCAAGAACGTGGTGGTGCCTTTAGGAGACTGAAGCCCAGTGACCTCATCCTGAGGCCTGGTCTGTGACCAGGCTGGAGCAGAGAGGAGGATGCAGGAACAGGAGTCGGCTTCCTGCCAGTTCCCACTCTGGGGCTGGGGAAGCTGGCTGGGTGTGGGCAGCCTGGGCCAGTCTGCAGGTTCTTCAGGGGAAGGCTGTGTGAGCATGACACGGTGGGGTCACTGCTCTTCACTGGGGGGGGAGCCTGACCTGATGGGCCTACCCCTGGCCTGCTCTGAGTGATGAACTTGCAGCTTCACCTGGAGGGAGGGAGGGGAGGATGGAGGGAGGGGGCGGGCTTCATCATTGCACAGGGGGCTTCATGGAGAAACAGAGCAGAGCAGAGCGTTTTCAGGGGTGCAGGAAGAGGGGCAAAGAAAACAGCTGGGGCTGACTATCAGGGGCTCTTCTAGAACATGGCTGAAAGGGCCCATGGAGGCGTCCTGGATCTCCGAGGTTTCTTTAGAAGTGAAAGCTTTGGACTGGGGCCTGATGACAGGCTGTGAATGCAACATTTCGGCTCAGATAAGATTTCTTTCTCCTTCCATCGCCACGTTTAGCCGTGCACTCCCAGACTCCTTTCTGTCCCTTAATGACATCTCACGCGGGCCTTTTAGATTTCTGGTCAATTCAATGATTCACAACCAGTGAGAGCAGTTGAAACTCCAGTCTGAGTCTGATTGAGGTCCCCTCCTCTGCCGTCTCGCAGGAGCCAGGCCTGAGTACCCGGGTGGAGGCAGACGTTGGGGCAGGCAGTTCTGTTCATTTGTTCCTCTTCCCCCTCCGTCACCGCACAGGGAGTCTGATTCTGGGATGGCTCCTCCCTCAGGAACACCTTTGGGGGCGAGGAGGGGGAGAGTGTCAAGGATTGTGAAGGATTTCAGTTTTTGTCCTAATCACAAGCTAACATGTTAGTTTGTCAGTTAAGTGGATGTCAGTAAAAGACATGAGACTCCTGGGTCAGAGATAAAGGACAGGTTATTACTCACAGCAATGGCAATAGCCAGAGAATCAGCACTTTTGTGCCTGTTCCCTGAGCCCCAGTTCTCACAGGACACTGTGAAGGGGACCAGGTGGCCCCTGTGTGTACAGTGGGTTGCATTACAGGAGAGGAACCCTGGGCTTAGGGCACCTAAATCTCTTATAATGGGCAGTAAGCGTGCCTGCCCCCTGCTCCAGAGTGAGACATTCTCTATTTTACTGGACCATAAGAATGCCTGCCTTTGCTTTGGAGGACTGTTATCTTTATCTTTCAAGGCTGTTCTGCATCTAAACATCCTTGAAAATATAGCCTAGAACAAAAGAGCCAGAGAGCACTTCACTTTCTAGACAGGCTGAAATATGATCCACTGTGGGTCTCCTGTATTGCAGCAGAGGGATGGCCAGAGAACTGTCCCAGGTTGGGCCGCCTGGCCCTGGCTGGGTCTGGTTTCATCTTCTGCTTGTGGGCTGCACAGCTGTGGCGGGCTTTACGTCCATGGTGTGTGGGGTTCCCTAGGGAACGCGTCTGCCTGGCCCTGGCCCTCTATGTCTCCAGGACTCCCTGAGAGAGGACAGCCAGGGTCCACATCCCAACCCCTCCCTGGATGGAGCTTCACCTGCCTGGCCCAGCGGCCACTTGGGATTCTTCACAGTCCTGGCCTCCTCTCCTCTAACCCCTGCTCCCCCCGACATGAAGTCTGGGAGCTTGCCAGAATCTTCTTTTCTGCCTCCCAAGAAACACAGGGACCTGGGATGGGGTTGGGGGGTAATTGTACTCTCAACGTGTTTTTTTTTTTTTTTTTAAACTTTTAATTTTATATCGGAGTATAGTTGATTAACAATGTAGTGATAGTTTCAGGTGTACAACAAAGTGATTCAGTTATACATTTTCCCATTTAGGTTGTTACATAATATTGAGCAGAGTTCCTGGTGCTATACAGTGGGTCCTTGTTGGTTATCCATTTAAAATATAACAGTGTGTGCATGTCAATCCCAAACTCCCTAACTATCCCTTCCCCCCACCCTTCCCGCCTGGTAACCGTAAGTTCGTTCTTTAAATCAGCGAGTCTGTTTCTGTTTTGTAAATAAGTTCATTTGTATCATACATGCACCCCAATGTTCACTGCAGCACTGTTTACAATAGCCAAGACATGGAAGCAACCTAAATGTCCATCAACAGAGGACTGGATAAAGATGTGGTACATATATACAATGGGATAATACTCGACCACTAAGAAGAATGAAATAATGCCATTTGCAGCAACATGGATGGACCTAGTGATTTTCACACTGAGTGAGGTAAGTCAGACAGAGAAAGAGAAATATCGTATGATATCGCTTATATGCAGAATCTAAAAAGAAATGATACAAATGATTCAATGTGTTCTTTTCAGATCCCTTTAGCCCCCATCATTATAAGCTTCCGTGAGTATCTTCCCTTCAGAAATCTTCAAGTGGGGACCTCCCCGGTGGTCCAATGGTTAAGACTCCTGTGCTTCCACTGCAGGGGGCGTGGGTTCGATCCCTGGTCGGTGAACTAAGGTCCCGCAAGCCATATGGCACGGCCAAAAAAGAAAATTAAGTTAAATTACATATATAAAAAAATCTTCAAGTGAGAAGTCAGCCCTAGTTTCTATGTCCACATTCAACCCCAAAATCTGGGGCACTCATCAAGCTCCCCCAGAACTGTTTCCTAGGACCCTGTCTTTTCAGGGCTAGCTCTAGAGGGGCCCCTAAGCTTCTGCCTCACCCAGCTTCTAGCCAGTCAGGTGCCAGGCTCTCTCTCTAGGGGTGGCTTCAGTCTGGGAGGGGTTCTCTTGGAAACCCCCCTTCACTTCTTAGCTTTTCTGGGGATGTGGGCAGTGGCTGTGGGCACTGTGTCCCTCCATGACCCCTGTTTATCTTGATTACTACAATGTACCCTACTGCCTTCTTCCCTTCCTCCAGTTATCTCCTTACACAGAGTCGGGGGAGGGTCAGCCCACAGAAGTGACCCATGATTGGTTGGATGACCTGGCCTCTGTATTCAGCCAGGACGGGGCACAGGTGTGGCCCAAAGGCCAGGGACCTGAGAAGACAGACCAGTGGCAAGGTGTGCAAGTAATTGTTTTAATAAAATTGTGGGAAGAGGAGTTCTCCCAATTGAAACATCCCCATTTTGTGGGAGGGGTTGGGGGAGAAGTAGGTCAAGCGTTGGTCCCTGAACGCCAGGAAGCCACCTTCCACGGAAATTACATGCCTAGAAAATTGGGTCATGCTTGCACAGTTGGGACCTGAGGGCTCCCCAAGCTCATCTACTCTGTATAGAGTAGATGCCCCTCCCAACTCTCCTCAACAGCAGTGACAGTGTCCAAGGCTGGACTATTTTTAGCCAACTCATAAGGTGGTCATGTGCAGAGTGCCCTAGAGCTGCAGGGGTCTGGCCTGGCCGTCTCCCAGGCCTTGAAGAGATGGTGGATGCGACTTTACTGTGTAAATGGGGTCCCAGAGTGAGCTTCCTGAGGCGCATCCCCCAGACTTAAGCACACGTCTGATCCTCGTTTCCTGGGCTGGAAAACTTCAGAAGCTCCAGACCCTGAACCGGCTGGTGATGCACTCCTTGACTTGGGTCCTCTCATGCATGGGGTCCTCACCCCCACATGCTCCCATGCTGTGCCCGACTCCACTCTGTCCAAACCACTCAGAGCTTCCCAAACCTGCCAGGCTGTATCTGGGCACATATTGGCATGCCCTTCCTTCTCATATCTGCCCGTCACATACTTATTTCTACTCCCAAACTCTGTTCAGACATCTTATTTTCTGGCTATTTCACCCAAGCATCATACACTCAAAGAATTTGTTTCAATGTCAGTCTCCCCTGTTGGGCTGGGGCTCCTCAAGGCCTTAAGTCAGAGCTTGGCATGTAGTAAGTACTCTAAACATGTGTATTGGGCAGACCTTATAATGATCATCTATAGAGTGAGTATAATAATCTCTTGGTTTCTGGTCCCAGCAGAGTTCCTGGCTGACAGCTTTTGTAAAGGGAAGAAGGGTGGGTTTACACTAAGGCTTTCTACAGCCTTAGTGTAGGGGGTTCGAGAAATTTCAGGGCTGGTCAAAGGAAAAGTTATGACCACGAGGTGGCAGTAGCACACGCAAGCTTGACTTGGAAGACAGTGACAGGTTTGCATTTGAGGACGTCTCTCACAGCAGGAGACTCCGTACCCTCCCTGAGTGTCTATGGCTCAGGATCACCACCCAGAAGAGGAAGGGGGCAAGGGAATTCCTGAGAGGGAGATGGGAGGGAGTTTATGTGTCCAGGCGATGTTGCTGAGCAGTCTGGAAAGCAGAGTGCTCCAAAGGGTGGCAGGATCTTGGGGGTGGTTACAGCTTTGGGGTTTATCTTATTCATGGCTAGCAGATGGTAAGTGCAGTTTCACCTAGTGTGCAAAGGAGTCAGACTTTAAATGGCTAAACATCTGCTCACTGGGACCATGCCTAAAACAATTGGATGTACAAAAATGTGAGTTTGGCTCTGGTGGGCTTTTTTGCTAAGGGGTCTCAGAGTGCCGTGAAGAAGTAAATAACACAGGGGCCAAGATACAGAAGCTATCTTTGGCTCATTTAGATAACACTTGGGGGAGGGAAGGGCTCAGTGGGGGTCTGCATTGTCTGTTCCTGTTCCTGATTGTTCTGCAGGCTACCGTGATGTGGTCCAGGGAATCCCTACATTTATTTACTATGTATTTATTTTTTAATTGAAGTATAGTTGATTTACCACATTATATTAGTTTCAGGGGTACCCCACCGTGATTCGATATTTGTATAGATTATACTCCATTTAAAGTTACTGTAAAATGCTTGTTGGATTTCAGGACACTTCAACACATATTTACCGTGGTCCTACTATGTGCCTGGCATGAGGAAATGCAACAATGATTAAGATACAATGTCATCCCACCAAGGAGCTCACCACTGGTAGGAGTAACAAACCACAAATAGCTAATTACAACTCTATGTGATGCACGATGTCCATAAGGAGGGAGTGACAGTGCTTGGGCAGCAGGGGCCACCACACTCAGGGTCAGGCAGGGGCTGGGGCGTTTCAGAATTTAGAATGTAGGGCTGATGGGCTCAGACACAGCGGGCTCAGCTCAGAGTGGGGGCTGACTCTGCTGCGTTTCAGTGCCGTAGTCTGTATCCCATGCCAACCCCCTAACATCTCATAATCCAGGGGGAGGGCCCGGAACTTGCGCCTTGCTGCTTCCTGTTCGTTGCATCACAGCTATGCAGCCTCCTGCAAACCACTTGCCTTCTGTGAGTCTCAGTGTCCGTTTCTGTAAATTTGGGATAAAAGTCTGTCCTTCTTCTGAATGACCTCTAACTGTTGGTGCGTCCCAGAGCTCATCCTTGGCCATTTCTCTATTTATAGTCTCTCCCAAGGTGAAGTCTGGTCTCAAAGCTCTGACTTATGGTCCTCCAATTTGTATCTTCAGCCCTGAGTCCCTGGCCTCGTCCTCGAGCTTTAGACTTATATTTCCAACTACATTCAGGTTCATAATTCCTTATCCTGCACTTGGCACTGGGTATGTTTTAGAATCCAGAATCTCTAAGCTGTAGAAAGGTAATGTCTCCAGCAAGATCGATAGCAACATCCTGTAATCAAACATATTGATATTCCTGCAGAGAAACATGAATATTTATCCTAAGTGGCATAAAAAATTCTGTAAATCTCCTCATTTCATATCACGTCAGAATTTGCTAGTAAATGAATTATGAAGCACCTTTTGGATTTCTGAGCTTTTTGGATTTCAGAATTTCAGGTAAGTCTCTGTGGACCTGTACTTTCTCTCTATTTAACGTTTGATAGGCGCTCCAAACAACATGCTCAAAATGTGACTTTTGATTTTACCCACCTCCCACTCTGGGAAGGGGGTTCCAAGGCTGGGGGTGCAGGTGGTGCCTGGGTGAGGGAGGGAGTTCCAAGCAAAAAGGCACAGTGTCTGGGACCTCATGGGTTGCAAGAGCAGGGCTGGGCTGGGCACCTGGGTCTGGCGTGTTTCTTGGGGTGGCCACAAGCAGATGCAGCCAGAGGGATAAGTGTTGACAAGGACCTGGCTGTCTTTGGGGAAGGGCCAAGTGATGAACCAAGTACCAGACCATGGCCTGGAGTTGAATCCAGGATCTGGAGCGTGGGAAAATAAGACCATTTGGAAAAAACAAAAGCAAATATGGAGGACATGAACAGGCTCAGGGCGTGTCAGGATTGGGGCAGGATGGAAGTAGGCAAAGGGCTCTTCTTCCTGGGTGTTGCTTCATGGCATGGGAGCTCAGCAAGGCTGGATGTGCTGGTTGGGTTAGGGCTCAGGGGCAAGATGGGTTCAACACATCAGGGTGGATGGGGAAATGGATCGCCGGGGAATGGTGAGAGGGTCCTACAGTGAAACCATGAGCAACCAGCTGGAGGAATCCTTTCTTGGAGGATGGACATGGTGGCCAGAAGGGATCTGAGAGCCAGATGGGGAACTGTGGGGAAAAAGACCCCTATAAAAAATTAAGACTCATGCTATTATGAGAACTGCATTGCAAGAAAGAGAAAAAGATGCCCACCACCTAGCCCCAAGGGCTAACACAACCCCCATCCTAAACAAAGAAAAATTGCAGGCTTGGGATTAGCAAACTTCAAGGAAGTAATTAGAAAGAGGTGCTGTAACATATTTTGAAATGAGTCATGGTACTTGTTTAGCAGGACACTGATGACCTGTAAACGGGGACAGCCGTGTTTCTGCCTGAAGCAGAGGGCTGATGTTTCAGCTTGGAGCACATGTGTGGAGCCCTGTATCGCACAGTGGGTAATGTTCTCACCAGGGTTCATGACAAACGTGTGCATTTCCTCGGCGACTCACAAGCAGGAGAGACTCTCTCTGAAGGATCCAGATGCCCAGGGTTCTCTGTGAATAACTCCACCCACTCCCTCCTGTCCTGTGAGAAGACTCGGGGGGCCCTGTGCCCTCTGCTGATTCTCCCAGAAGGGCCTGAGGTGGCCTCTGCCCCACGCAGCAGGCCTGTCGGCTCTGCACTCAGGGAGACCCCAGCGGCACTGCCCCGGGAGCCAGCCGTGATCTCTGCTGCCTCAGCAAAGCACCAACCACCACACAAAACACAGTCCTTCCCTGGAGGCTGCCTGTCATTGGTGTATAAATGGGCTGTCACGCTCCGTCAGTTCTGCGTACGGCTGTGTGCTGCGTTTACCACCCCGTTCTGGAATTCTCTCTCTCTGTCTCTCTCTGTCTGCAACCCCATCCTTCTTGTCTTCCAAGGTGGTTCCAGGTCTGGAGCCCTTGAAATCAAGCTGCACAACCACAGCTCCATCTGTGCTGGGGCAAAATTGATTGCGTCGCACGTGTTCCCTGCTCAGCCCCTCCCTCCCCTGTCCTGTGGGGAGGGCTTTCCCTTCCCCAGTTATATACTCTGGCTCCAGTGATGCAGAGTTACGAGAATGGGAAGAAGATAAGTAAACTGTGGACTCATGGACAATGGTGGGCTTAATTTATGTGAAAACCATATTGGAGGTGGGGGGAGTAGATGGGGAAGTGGCAGCAGGGAAGGGAAGAGGGAGGTTTGCTCTGGTGGCTGGTGGAGACGGGGGAGAGTAATAGAGTGACACGTGTTGACTTTGGAGTCTGATATTCTGCAAGGCAGGAGATTAAAATAACTTCCCCCTTCACTTACTTGTGGTTTCTGAGCTCCGGTTCTCTGAAGAGGTCACTTGGGCCTCTGAGTTCCTTGGAGTCACCATCCTGTCTGGTTCTCTTAGTGCCGGGCCAGCTGGACTTGTCCTTCCAACCAGACTACAGGTTGCTTTGAGGGCGGAACCCATGCTTCATCTCGTTCGCCTCAGGGAGAGACCAAGACTTCTGAGAGTGCTTTGCAAAGCCCATTGATGTCTAGAACAGACTCTGTAACCCTTCCGTTCCCAGGCTTGGCATCCCCTGACTGGTCAGTCCCCAAAACTCCCGAGCACCAGCATTAAATGGCATAGATCCTTTGAACTGGAAATCCTCTTTTCGTTTCGCAGTTCCTGAGAGATGTGAGTGATTCCAGAAATCAGGCTCACTTACTTTGGGAACAGTCTGTCGGAGATGGTGTTATGAACTGAATGTATGTGTCCCCCCCAAATTCATATGTTGAAGCCCTAACCCCCAGAGGGATGTTTATTAGGAGGAGGGTCCTTTGGGAGGTAATTAGGTGTAGATGAGGCCATGAGGGTGGAGCCCCCATGAGGAGATTAGTGCCCTTTTAAGAAGAGAAAGAGTCTAGAGCTCACTCTTTCTACCATGTCGGGACACAGTGAGAAGGCGGCCGTCTGTAAACTGATAAGAGGGCCCTCACCAGACACTGAATCTGCTGGTGGCTTGATGTTGGACTTCCCAGCCTCCAGAACTGTGAGAAATCAATGTTTGTTGTGTAGTCCACCCATTCTGTGGTGATTTTGCTGTAGCCGCTCAGCTACCAAGACAGATGGCATGAGGCCAAGAACTGAGAAGATGGTTCCATCTTTTTCTTGTCACTGAGAGACCACCCCTCCTCTTGATCCTCCTCTGCCATCTCTCTCTCCTCTACCTTGAGACAGGCACTTGGGAGGGGTTCAGGGGGCCCAGAGGTGGATCAGTCTCAGGTCTGTCCTTTGGGCTCATGAGGCAAAGAGGGGAACCAGCTAGACCTGCCTGTGGGCTCCAGCAGGAGCCCAGTGCTTGAAAACATCTCCCCACCCTCCTCCCACCATGACATGGGCATATCTTCTATCTCAGCATCAGCTTCAAGGGACCAGCTGGAGGGCTGCAGAAACTGCAGTGCAGTGCTGTCTGAGCCTGGTGCACCTACCTCGGTGCTGCTGCCTCACTTTGCTTCTGTTACTTGAACTCTGTTTATGCTAAACAGGGTTTCTCACTTTGGGAGGATCTTTAAAGTTGTGGGGTGCAACAGAGAGATGGTTCCTGATTCCCTATCACCAATTACACTAACTCAGCCTACAGAGAGGCTGTGGGGTGGAAGCTGCTCTCTGTCTGACCCTGGGGTCTGCAGGGGTCAGCGTCTGCTCCTGTATCCCTGGGGCTTTCTCTCCCAGAGGGGTCTCTGCTTTGCTACCTCTTGCCCTGGTAATAAAAACCAGACAAAACCAAAAGAAATCAGGAAGCGGCAGTCATGAAGTCTAAGCCTGAGATTTGTGAAGAAGTTAGCTGCAATCTATAGTGCATCTAAGTTGTGACTTTTTACATCCTGTCACACCTACATCCCAGGCTCTGCTTATGAGCTTCTGGTTTTTTCCTTTGTTTTTGTTTTCCCCAGGCCTCTGCAAGATGGACTGTTTAACTTCTACCTCTCCAGCAGGGTCCAGCCCCACTCACTCTTCAGGAATCAGTCCCTTATGAATGCCTGGAACACGTCCTCATGGTCTGCCCTGCCTACTGGGCACTCGTCACACTGGAATGCATCTTGGGCTTGGGTACCCAGGCTCCAGAGTCATCTTCTGTTGAGCAGAAGGGCCTCTCTCAGCTCTGGACACCATGGTGACATCGCCATCTGTGGGGATCACCTGAGTGCCCAGAGTGCTGGAGAGAGGAGATGGGGTGGGGAGGGCTCCCAGGGAACCCCCAGAAAGCCCCAGAGAATTTTGCATCCTATCAATATTTTATTTAAATCTGATGACCACTCTCTCCACATTTTAGAGATGAAATGGGGTATGGAGAAGCTGTAGGAATTTGGGGTTTGGAGCCCGATGAAACCACAATCTTATCATTTCCTAGCTAGGAAGCAAGAAAATTAACCTCTCCATGCCTCAGTTTCTCTATCTCTTAGATGGGACCATAGTACAGAGCTCACAGAATGTTGGAGGACACAGTGGATGATGCCCGGTATGGTGGTACCTGGATGTAAAATCCCTGGCACGGGGCACATAGATGTTTATTCTCTGTCTTCCTCACATGTTCTCTTAAATATCAGTCCTGGAGAATCCACTGGGAAAGAGTAGAAAGGACACAAAGTTGGACACTACCCTTGCACGGTGCCTTTGTCTCTTCAGAGATTTTCTTATAAAAGCTTCAGATGTAGCCATTTTACAGATGAGAAAACTGGGGTCTAGTTTCCACAATGAATTAATAGCAGACTTGGGTCTCAGAACAAATGCTTCAGTTCTGATCCCTCCACTTTCACAGAACTTGTGCTTAACTGGTGCCTAATAGATGCTGGTTGAATGGCAATCCCGGGCAGTGATTCTTATCGTGTGGTCACTGGACCAACAACATTGGCATCCACTGGGAATCCGTTAAAAATGCAGTCTCTTGGGCCCCATCCCAGACCTAGTGGATCAGAAACTCTAGGGGTGAGGCCCAGCCATAAGTGTTTTAAAAGCCCTTCAAGCAACTCTGATGCAGACCCAGAGCCTATCCACCTATCACCTGACCACACACACAGCCTCACCTGTACCTGCTCCCTTATTAAGTGTAACCAGCCCCCAGGCCAGCTGCGGTCCCCAGTGCTTCTACAGGGACTAGCAAAAGCAAAGGCGGTTTCCTCCCTGTCTTCTCTCTCCCCCACTTCCAACCACAGAGGGGAGAAGACCCTCAAATTATCTCCTCCTTTCTCCTTTCCTTAGCAATAGTGATGTCTTCTGATCAGAGGTCCCCCTGTTTGCCCAAGCTTTTTTATTTGCATTTTTCTACTAGGTTCTCCCTCCATCCCTTGGGAGCTTGTGTTTTCATTCCCACTTTTGTGAAGATGCAGAGCTGGAGTCCAGAGACATGGAGAGATCGCCCAGACGCATCATTGCAGAAGGCAGCAGAAGCCAGAACGTGGAGAACATCTAATCCACACCCTTCGTTCTGTACTTGATGAGACTGAGACCCAGAGAGGGCAAGGTCATTGCCAGTAGTTGCACAATGAAAGCCAGCAGATGGACACTGAGTCCCAGGTCTCCTGGCTTTCTCTCCAGAGCCCTTTCTATGACTGAAGAATTTAACTCAGATGCCGTAGAAAGTGTACTCACAACAGAATCAAGGCAGGGTCTGCAAAGATTAGGTGCATATATTTCTGGACTATTCTCTGCACTTAAAAAATTATTATTATTATTATTTTTAATATTATTTTACATTATGGTTTATTACTGGATATTGAATATATTTCCCTGTGCTATACAATAAGACATTCTTTATCCATTCTGTATATAATAGTTTGTATCTGCTAGTCCCAAACTCCCAATCCATCCTTCCCCCGCCACCCCTCCCCCTTAGCAACCACAAGTCTGTTCTCCATGTCTGTGAGTCTGTTTCTGTTTCATAGATAAGTTCATTTGTGTCATATTTTAGATTCCACATATAAGTGATATCATATGGTTTTTGTCTTTCTCTTTCCAACTTCACTTAGCGTGATAATCTCTAGGTCCATCCAGGTTGCAGCAAGTGACATTATTTCATTCTTTTTATGGCTGAGTAGTATTCCATTATATATGTGTGTATGTGTGTGTGTGTGTGTGTGTATGTGTGTGTGTATATATATATATATATATATATATATATATATATATATATATATATATATAATGTTTTCTTTATCCATTCATCTGTTGGTGGACATTTAGGTTGTTTCCATGTCTTGGCTATTGTGAATAATGCTGCTATGAACATATAGGTGCATGTATCTTTTCTTTGGATATATGCCCAGGAGTGGGATTGCTGGATCATACGGCAGCTCTGTTTTTAGTTTTGTAAGGAACCTCCATACTGTTTTCCATAGTGGCTGCACCAATTTATATTCCCACCAATAGTGTAGGAGGGTTCCCTTTTCTCCACACCCTCTCCAGCATTTATTATTTGTAGACTTAAAAAATTATTTTAATAAATGATTTACCCAGGAATCTGTGCTTGATCACGGGGCACTAGTGCCCGTGGCTCTGCTTTCAAAGCTCTGTGCAAGCTCTGCAGGTGATGGTGAGGGATGGAGCTGGACACACCGAGTGGTGCTTGCCTCTCCCCAGGGAGAGAAGAGCCTGAGCTGGGAGTGAGACACACGTGGCATTCCTGGACATTCTCGGCCCAGCAGGGGAACACAGAACACAGCAGGACAGTCCCAGCAGGACAGTCCCAGCAAGACCTCCTGCCCTTGGCCCTGGAATGAGTGCCTTCTTTGGCCATTAGCTGCTTCACCTTGCTCTGTAGGAGAATATTCCTTGTCCATTTCTGCAGGAGAACCGATTAGATTCCTAGGGCTGCTGTAATAAAGTTACCATAAGATGAGAGGCTTAAAAGGACAGAAATCTAGTCTCTCACAGTATTGGAGCCCAGAAGTCCAAACTCAAGGTGTGGGAGGACCTCACTCCCTCTGGAAGCTCTAGGGTAGAAGCCTTCCTTGCCTCCTCTGGCTCCTGGTGGCTGTCAGTATTCTTCAGCTTCCTTGGTTTGTGGCTGCAGCACTCCAGGCTCTGCGCCAGACTTCCTGTTGCCTTCTCCTCTGTGTCTGTCTCCTCTTCTGTCTCCCTTGTGTGTCTCTTATTAGGATACTTGTCACTGGATTTAGGGCTTTCCCAGATAATCCAGGATATGTCTTTATCTCAAGATCCTTAACTCAACTGCATTTGCAAAGGCCTTTCTCCAAATAAGGTAACACTCAGAGGTTCTGGGAATTAGAACATGGACATATCTTTTGGGGAGTCACCATTCAGCCCATGGGGAAAGGACTTGGGGAGGACTTCCCTGTCGAGTGCTGCATTGCCTTAGGCCCCTGATTCTCACTGCTATGTGTCCTGCAACCTCCAGTTTGCCCCAAGGCTTGAGTAATCACAGGCTCCCATTTGAGGGAACTGGGGTCTCCTTGGCAATATGATCCTGTTATATGACTTTGATTGGCTGCCAGTTTGTTACAATTATGCAAGCACGGTGGCCTGGTAATCAACACAGAGAAACTTGTTGCCATGGTCCTTGATCCTGGATCCAGCCTTAGTACTTTTGTCGTGCCCAGCCCCTTGGTCCCCAAATTATTGCTTCTACCTTGGCAATGCTGTGCCAGATGGACCCCCTTCTGGATGCTAGGCTTGTTCCTCTGGCTGGTTCTCTACAAGGGGGTCAATAGAAGTGGTGCGTACAGTCTGAGGAATGGATAAAGAAGATGTGGTACATATATACAATGGAATATTACTCAGCCATAAAAAGAACAAGGTAATGCTATTTGCAGCAGCATGGATGGACCTAGAGATTACCATACTGAGTGAAGTAAGTCAGACACAAAAAGACAAATATCATATGATATCGCTTATATGTGGAATCTAAAAAAAAAGTGTCCAAATTAACTTATTTACAAAATAGAAGTAGAGTCACTGACGTAGAAAACAAACTTATGGTTACCAGGGGATATGGGGGAGTGGGGGAAAGGATAAACTGGAAGACTGGGATGGACATATACACACTACTATATATAAAATAGATAGCTAATAAGGGCATGCTGTATAGCACAGGGAACTCTACTCAATACTCTGTAATGGTCTATATGGGAAAAGAATCTAAAAAAAAATGAGTGGATATATGTATACGTATAACTGATTCATTGTGCTGTACACCTGAAATTAATTGTAAATCAACTATACTCCAACAAAAAATTTAAAAAAAATGGTGAGGATGGGAAGTGGGAAGAGGCTCAAGTGGGTGCAGGGGACCCGGAAGTCAGCCTTATCCCAGTCCTCTGGCTTCTCCTGGGTCTCAACCAGCCTCATCCCCAGATCTTTTCTATCCTCTGCCTTTGGTACTTCTAACATTAAATTAGGGGTGGAGGATCTGGCTTTTGCAAACCTGCCAGGAACATGATTAGCTGATTCTCAGCCATCTGGGATCATTGACTGTGAGCATAAAGGACTTCTCAGTAGGCTGTCTGATGTTTCCTTTCTGCTTTCAGGTGGGCCAGCTGGACCAAAGTTTGTGTATGCGTGGAGGAGGACGGGGGAGACAGCACTGAAGGCACTAAGTAGTAGTCCACAGACTCCAACAGTCTGATATTTTGGAACCAGGGTGTTCTACAAAGTGGTTATACCACTGTATAGTCCCACCTACAACATGTGAACATTTCAGTTGTCTACGACCTCACCAACCTATAGTGTTGTCAGTTCTTTAATTTTTGCCCTTGTAATGGATATAAAGTGGTGTCCCATTGTGGTTTTAACTTTCATTTCCTTGAATAAATGATCTTAATATTTTTATGTGTTTATTTCCATTTGAATATCTTCCTCTGTGAACTATCTGCTCAAGTCTTTGGCTACTTTTTTAGTTAGCTTTTTATTATTGATTTGTAAAGCTTTAAAAATGTATTCTGAACACAAACCCTTTGTAATATATGTCTTGTGAATATTTTTCCCAGTCTATGGCTTGCTTTTTCATTTTCTGAATAGTGTCTTTGGATAAACAAAAATTTAAAAATTTTGATGAAGTCTCAACTTATTATTTTTCTTCTTTTTGTTTAGTAAAATTTGTGTCTTTTCTAAGAAATTTTTGCATATCCCAAAGCTGGGAAGATATTTTCCTATTGTCTTCCTAAACATGTTATAGTTTAAACTATTTGATTAAGTCTGTAATCCATCTTGAATTAATGTGTGTGGGTGTATGCGTGTGTGGTGTGAAGTAGAGACTGAGGTTAATTTTTTCCCGTATATTTATCCAGTTCCAGCACTAACATTTTTATTTATTTTTATTTTTTTTAACATCTTTATCAGAGTATAATTGCTTTACAATGGTGTGTTAGTTTCTGCTGTATAACAAAGTGAGTCAGCTGTACATATACATATATCCCCATATCTCCTCCCTCTTGCATCTGCCTCCCACCCTCCCTATCCCACCACTCTAGGTGGTCACAAAGCACTGAGCTGATCTCCCTGTCCAGCACTAACTTTTGAAAAGAATTTTCCATTAAGCTCTCTTGGCATCTTCGTCAAAAGTCAATCGACTGTCATTGTGTAATTCTGTATCTATACTCTCTATTCTGTTCCACGGATCTATCTTTACATGAATACTATACTGTCTTAATTACTGTAGTTTTATAGTAAGTCTTGAAATCAGGTGATGTGAGTCATCCAATCTTGGTCTTTTGTTTCAAGACTGATTTGGTGACTCCAGGTCTTTTACATTTCCAAATAAATCTTAAAATAAAGATGCCAATTTCTACCAAAAATCATGTTGAATTTTTAATTTAAATTACATTGAATCTATTGATCAGTTAAGGGGAATTAACATTTTAACAATATTGACTCTTCCAAATCATGACATGATATATTTTACCATATATTTAGTTTTAACTTTTCCCAGCAATGTTTTATAGTTTTAATTGTTGAGGTCTTGGGTGTCCATTGTTATATATATTCCTAAATATTTTAATTTTTTGATTTTCTTTTAAATGTTATTTTTCTGAAACTTTATTTTTCAATTGTCTGCTGCCAATATATAGAAATGCATTAATTCTGATATTGACTTTATACCTTGTGATTGATAAGTTTTCTTATTCAAGTATTTTGTAGATTGCTTAGGATTTCCTTCTAACAATCATGTCTTCTGAAAATACAGAGTTTTGTTTCTTCTTTTCAATTTTTATATTTAATTTCTTTTCCTTGCCTTATTGCACTGAAAAAAATCATCATAAAATTATATGGATTTGGAATTATCTTTTGGGAATTTTTTGATTATGAATTAAATTCCTTTAATAAATATAGGTGTGGTTACCAGCCTCCAAGATGGCCGTCAGTGATCTTCACCTCCTGGTGTACAAAGCTTTGTGTAGTCCCCTCCAGCATTTTACTAGAATGGGTCTGTGTGACCAATAGCATACAGCAGATTTGATGGTATGTTACTTATGAAGAGACTCTAAAGCACTGTAGTTTCTGTTTATCATTCACTCTGGGAAAAGCCAGGAACTGTGTTGTGAGGACACTCAAGCAGTTGCGGAGAGGCCCAGCTGGCAAGGAATAGAGGTTTCCTGCCAACAGCCAGTGAGAAACAGGCCTGCCAACAACCATGTGAGTGAGTTTAGAAGCAGATTCTCCAGCATAGTCAAACCTTCAGATGATCGCAGCCCTGACTGACAACTTGACTGTAACCTTGTGAGAGGTCCTGAGTGAGAACCACCCAGTTAGGTTACACCTGAGTTCTTCACCCCCAGAAATTTGTGAGATAAATTCATTTTTTGCTTTAATCTCGTAAATTTTGGGATAATTTTTATTATGCAGAAATAGATAGTAATACAATAGAGCTATTCAGATTTTTCATTTTTTTGTGTCATTTTTGATAATTCGTGTTTTTCAAGGAATTTGCCTATCTCCATAAGGTTGTCAAATTTGGCAAAAAATTGTTCATAATATTTTGTTGTTTTCCTTTTAATGTCTGTAGGATCTGTATTGGTATCCCTTCTTTCATTTTTGACATTTAAAAACTTGTGTTTTCTCTTTTTCTGATAGCATTTAGACCTTTCTCAATTTTATTAATCTTTTTAAAAACTAGTTTTTGGTTTCATTATTATTTTTCTGTTTTGTCTATTTTCTATTTTATTGATTTCCATTTTTACCTTTAAATCTTTTTCTATTCACTTTGTTTTTAATTTGCTTCTCTGTTTTGAGTTTCTTAAGGTTGAAACTTAGAACACTGAAATGATACTTTTATTATTTTCTAATACAAGCATTTAAAACTATAAATTTCTCTCTAAGCACCACTTCAGTTGTATTCCACAAATGTTAGCTCATATGTTGTTTTTATTATCATTTAATTAAATTTCACTCATGATTTTTTTACACATGGGCTGTTTATTTTCAAATCTTTGGAATTTATAGGTATTTTATTGCTATTGATTTCCAAATTAATCATGCTGTGGACATAAGACATATTCTGTAAGACTTGAATATTTTGACATTTATTAAGATACATTTTATTGTCCAAGATATGGTCCATCTTGGTGAATGTTTCCTGTGCCCTGAAAAATAATGTGGATTCTATGGTGATTGAGTATAATCTTCTTTAAATGTCAGTTAGGTCAAGTTGGTTGACAGCGTTGTTTAAATTTTTTGTATTCTTATTTTTTTCCTGCTTTTTAAAAATCAATTACTGAAAAGCAATATTACAATTTACAACTATGATTGTAGATTTATTTATTTTTTCACTAGTTCTGTCAGATTTTGCTTTATGTATTTTGAAACTCTATTATTAGGAACGTACAACATTTAAAATTTTCATCTCTCCCTAATGAACTGTCTAATTAACTCCTTAATGAACTTATGAAAAGTCACTATTTATCTTTGGCAGTGATACTTGTCTTGAGGTCTATTTTGTATGTTATTATTATAGCCTTACCAGTTTTCTTATTCTTATTCTTTGCACAGTCTATTTTTCCATCATCTTATTTTAACCTGCTTCTTATGTTAAACTACACCTTCTGTAGACAGGATGTTGTTGAGTACTGATATTATTAATCCAGTCTAATCATCTCTGTCATCTAATTGGAGTATTCAGCTATTTAGGGTCAATGCAGTCTTTGGTGTGGTTTAGTTTTAGTCTGCTATTTTTCTATTTGTTTTTCATTTTTTTCTTCCTCACCAATATTCCTTTTTTCCTAACTTTTAAAAGATTAACCGGAGATAATTTTAGCATTCCACTTTATTTCCTCTTTTGGAATTTCTGCTATATCCATGTTGTATTTTTTTAGTCGTTAACCTAGGGATTATAATATGCATCTTTAATATACCACAGTCTACTTAACTTATCACATATTATTTCCAAAATATAAGAAATTTACAATGATATATTTCTACTTACCCCATCTTTTGTGCTAGTTTTGTTATGAATTTTATCTCTACAGGTTTTAACCTCCACAGCAAAATATTATTTTTTATTTAAATAGTCATAAATCTTTTAAAGAAAAAAGAGAAAAAATAAAACACTCACCACTTCTGGTGCTCTTTATTTCTTCATGTAGATGCAAGTTTCCATCTGTTTTCCCTTCACCCTAAAGAGTATAAGTATTTCTAAAAATGAAATACTAAAGAGTTATAGTATTTCTCTGATGGCAATGTAGTCTCTCAACTTTTGTTTATCTGAAGTTAAAAAAATATTAGCTTTTCAAGGATAATTTTAATGAGTATAAAACACTGGTTGAAAGTTATTTTTCCCCAACTTTGTTAAAATGTCATCCCATTTCTTTACGCTTCCTTCCATTGTTTCTGGAAAGAAGGCAGTTGTCATTCATGTCACTGTTCCCTTGTATGTAATGTGGCTTTTATTTTCCTTGGTAGCTTTTTAACATTCTCTCATAATTCTTAGTTTTCAGTAGTTTACCTCTGATGTATCTAGGTAAAGTTTCTTTTGTCTTCATCCTTGTCAGATTCACTAAGTTTCTTGGATACCCAGATTGATGTTCAAATTCTTCTTTTCTGCCCCATATCTCTCTCCTTTTGGGACTCTAATTGCATATATGTTAAATTGCTTGATATTTTCCCACAGGTCATTGAGGATGTGTTTATTATTATTTTTCAATATTTTTCTCTGTTATTAAGATTGGATGATTTTTATTGATCTGTCTTCAAATTTACTTATTCCTTTATTGACAGTCTCCAATCATCTGTTAAGTCCATCCAATAAATTTCTGTTCTAAAATTTCCATTTGTTTCTTTTTTCTTTTTTTTACAAGTTATATTTTGCCAGCGTGGGATTGTATGGTACATGGTGTGTGGCTTGCTTTTTTTCATTCCTCAATAAATGAGCCACATGATTTCTCATGTTTTTTTATTTTTTTAAAATGTGTTATTATTATTATTTAAAATTTTTTTGGACTATAGTTGATTTACAATGTTCTGCTAGTTTCAGGTGTACAGCAAAGTGAATCAGTTATACATATACATATATCCATTCTTTTTTAGATTCTTTTTCCATACAGGCCATTACAGAGTATTGAGTCTAGTTCCCTGTGCTATACAGTAGGTCCTTATTAGTTATCTATTTTATATATAGTAGTGTGTATATGTGCAATCTTCCACTTTATCCTTTCCCCACATTCCCTAAGAAGAAATGACACCTTCCCTAAGGAAATTCACAGTTCAGATGGCAGACAGCCAAATAGAGAGACATTAGCATTATAGTGTGATGAATCCTATGGTACAGGCATTGTAGAAGTGCCTAAGCAATCCTGGATGGGAGTCTTGAAAGACTTTCAGGAAGAGGTAGTGCCTACAATAAGTCTTGAAGGTTAAATTGGTATGTCTTAGTCAATTTAGGCTGCTATAACAAGATATGATAGAGTGGATGGCTTAAACAACAGGAATTTATTTCTCACCGTTCTGGAGGCTTGGAAGTCTGAGATCAGGGTGCCATCAGATCCTGTGTCTGGTGAGGGCCCTCTTCCTGGTTTGTTGTATCCTCACATGTTAAGGACAGTGAGCTCTAGTCTCTTTCTAGTCTTATAAGGGCACTAATCCCATCATGGGGGCTCCACCCTCATGACCTCATCTAAAACTAATTACTTCCCAAATGTCCCAGCTCTTATGGGATTAGTGTTTCAAGAAATGAATTTTGAGGGGACACAAACGTGTAGTTCATAACAAGGTATTATTAGGCAGAGAAGATGGGGAAAGTATGTTCTACAAAAACAGAGTGGTACCTGCATAGCATAGAAGCAAGAGGGAGAAAGGAGTTTAGGGGGCCATGCACAAGTGTGAGAAGGAAATGTGGAGAATGAAGAAGAGGATGGAGAAACCTGACCTTTATAATCAGATTGTGGTTTTTTAAAAAAAAATGTAGACACAATAGAAACAATTGGTGGGGGCCAGTCTGGAAGCAGGGAGATAGGTGAGGAGGATGTTGGGGTGGGGGGACTCTGGTCTTGGGCTGAAAAGAAGGATGGATTTGAGAGAATCTGGGCAAGTATAATTTAAGGATCACATGACTGACAGGAGGAGGACAAAGGTGCATGAGAACAAGATGCCTCAGAAGATTCCTGGACCTCTGTGTGGGGCCTCAGGGGATCTTAGTGTCATTCTTTAAGATCCAGGAGAAGTAAGAAGTCTAGGAGGAAAGAAATGATGCTTCCATTGTCATCATGTTGAACTGGGTGCTGGGGCCCAACCAGTTGAAGAAGCCCAGTGGACAGATGTACTCACAGGGCTGGATTTCAGAGGGATGAATTTGGGAATTCACATCATACAGTTAAAGTTTGGAGTTTCAACATGACTAGCCCTGTCCAGACCCTTGGATTCAGTCAGCCAGAGAAAATGGGGAATCCCATAAATCATCATGTAGATAAAAGAGCAATTTTTCGGGCCCTTATTTACAGTGGCTTTAGTGTGCTACATTTCTACGGAAATATATGTTCTTGTCACGCAACTGCAAGAGAAGTAAGTAAGCTTGAATCACATGAATAAGTTTAAATGCTAGCCTGAAATTTAGTAAGCTACTTTGCACCTTCTCGTCATCTTCTTCATTAAAAGTGTGCCATTTTCCTTGCGCCTTGGGGTATAGATTAAAATAAGGCTGGCTGTGAGTTTATAAAAAAGAATGACATATCAAGGAAACAAGACATTCTTGTTATGAGGTCAAGTGGATCCTTTGGTGAGCCTTGCTAAGCAACACATCCTGCTGGAGACCTGGAAAAAGCCAGGTGTTGGAGAACTTGGGTCTCCACCCAACCCGGGCTAGCCCCTGACCTAGGGATTGCCAGGATTTTAGGGGCTACAGCTATTGCCTGAGACTCTGGTCTGAAAGCTGCTTTGGGGCAGGGTCTTGTCTCTCTTGTTTACCACTACATTCCCCGGGCTGAGTGCCATGCTCAGGGTATAATAGGTCTTCAAAGAGGTGTGGGGGTGAATGAATAAATGAATGAACTAGATACCATCCTATATATAGTGATTAGGAATCTGGTTTGAGTCCTGACCTTAGGTTCCTTCTCTAAAAAACAGAGCTGCTGTGAGGAATAAATGAGATAACACATAATATGCTTGGTACCGTGCTTGGCAAATGGTAACGGTTCAATAATTCAAGCTGTTGCTATTATTATCGTTGTTGCTGTTATTTTTATTATTATTGTCTGTTCCTTGTAGGTCTCCACAATACGTTGGTTGATCAGTCAAGTGAGCTCTGCACACTTCAGCTTCTTGCTTCATGAAGTGGTGATTGATTGTTATTGCTGGCTTGCCTCCCTCTCGGCTGGTTATTGATTATAAAGTGTTAGATGAACAGACACTGAGGTTGGATCTCACTGTCTTGCTCGCGAGAGAACGGTGACTCAGAGAGGGCAAGGAACTAAGAGCGAGTGGCATAGCCAAGTGGGATATGAATGCGAGAATATTCTGGAAGGTGAAATTCATCAGCAAAGTATAATAGTAAATAACTCACTATTAATACAGCTTTGTGGACCCGAAAATGTATGGGCTTTGGAGTCATTCTGGCTTCGTTGTCAATCCCAGCTTCTCCTGTACTGGGTACATGACGGATATTTCCTGGACCCCATGTGAAAACCAGAGTGTGAGGCTGAGTCACAGGCTGCTGTGAAGATAAAAGAGAGGAGGGATGTGTGGAAAGGCCAAGCATAGCCCCTCATACAGCGGGTGTTCCATCTACACTGTTGCTGTTTTATGACACAGCTAACAAGGGGGCAGACTGGGCTAAGAACGTGGGTCTGCTGGAAGCAATATTAAGTCTCTCTTACATTTAGAAGGTAAGAAGGTAATGTGTGTCACATGGAGAACCCTGGGGTGCCCTTTAGCACGTGGGGGTCAATGTCAGGATTGTGAGCTGAGGATGTAGAGATGCTGTGGTGCCCCAATAACCACCTCGTCTCCAGGGGGAGGGTGGTACATAAAGTCTCCTATGAGCTAAGAGGCATTAGGCCAAAGCCACCGGGCAGGCAGGACCCTCAAGGACATTTGTCTTGGGCATCCCCACACCCTCCACATCTGACCCATCTCAACGTTGCTCTGTAGCTGGTTTTGCAATGCTTAAGGGCAGCCAGTTGTCAGCCAAAGTTCTAGACTAGATTCTGAGGCTGGGTTCAAATCCCAGGTCTGCCACTTCATAGCTGTGCCTCAGGTTCCTCACCTGTAATGTGGGCTCAGCAATAGCACCTGTCTCATGGGTTAATGTTGCAAGATGCCTGTGACCTGGGAAGCAATATGCAAGTGTTCGGTATTATGACTGTCGCTATAGCAGGAGGCTGTTAGAAGAACATCATTCCTGGTCCTGGGATCTTTAAGGAGACTTTCAGTCCCGCCATTCTGTGATAGGGCCTGGTTCCTCTCCCTCTAACTGGACATTCATTAATAGTGGGCATCAGAAGGGCACAAATGTCCTCAGTGCCCGAGGCGACTGATTGATGAGTGATAAGCCAGGACTACCCACCCCCAGGTCTGCTTTTTGGAAACTCAGTCTACTTGAGACATTTTTGTGTGTGTGCAGCCCAGGGCCAGGAGACCTGCCACCCCCGCTGGCTGTCTCTGCAGACAGAGCCTGGAGTGAGTGGTGCCCTGTCTGGTCCTCACCCTGCAGGTTTTGAGCCTCCATTTAGTGGCTGCGCTCAGGGAGGCTGGCCCCCACTCACCAATCTTCCCAGCTTGTAGATTTCAGCCGGTTGCCAACTCTCCACTGTGGAACAGAGCCCTCACACTGGCATCATAAGCAGGAAGTGGGCTGGAGAGTTGGGATGGGTGGCTGTGAACACCCGCTGGGCTGGGGAGGGTCTGAATCCAGCCGGGGCCCAGAACGTCAGGGTTCAATAAGCCTTTGCTGCATGACGATGGGCCAGTGGTGTGGTCCTCCCAGCAGCACATCTGGCCATGACCCCGCTCACCTTGGGATGGGCCTGGCCAGCAGAGAAAGACATGTGCTGTGTGCCGGGCACCCCACACCTCCCTCCTGGAGGGAAACCCAGGCATCTCCTTCTTGTACTCCTTAATTCACAGGCTCTGTTGGGATCCTAGCGCCTCTGCTGACACCTGAGTGACAGCTCATGCACCATTCCTTACCCTCACCTCCAGGTTTGGTTGTTTTGGGGATGAAGTTTGCTCTTTGAGTTTCTCTCCATATTCCATGCAAGGTCCTGCATGCTTAGTGGGGCCCGTCTACCCATTGTGGTGAGGACCTGGTCGAGAGCTCACCGTCCATACCTTCCTGGTGAACCAGAGGCCCCAGGTCAAAGTAGAAGTATGCACGAGAGTGTCCCAGAACCAGCATCAATCTGCAAACAGAGCCCCTGCTGCAGGATAGGAGCCACTAGGCTGCAGGCAGCAACTCAGAGACATCGGAGTCAGGAGGCAGTTAATATGCGGTGTGATAAGGAATAAAAGAACTATTAATAAGGTGCTTTGCCGATTTGATTCTGGCCCCATTAAACTTTTTCTTACCTTATTTCACACTCCATTTCCAAAGCACCCTCTCTTTTGCTCCCCACCTTTAATGGTTCTGGCAGACCTGGGCCATAATGAAGTCTGGCAGCATAAATTTAAGGCAGTATCTGGCTGAAGTGAACAGAAGCTCCCATGTTCAGGAGAATCCTTGGGGTGGCTGGAGACATAAATCTGGCTTCCATACTGTCCAATGGATTCTGTAGGCAGGCGGGGGTAGCCAAGTGTGCCTCGGGGCTGTGACAGCCATGAGCAATGGCACCTCAGCAGTTCCCAGGCCACTTGAGTGGGGGACAGCCCGTCCTGAGGGCAGAGTCATGCATTTCTTCCCTCATTCATTCATTCCATATCATGCACTGGTGCTGGACCTCCTGTGTGTTTCATATCCCTTCCAGGTGGGCCTCCTCTCCTTGCATCCTTCATTGCAGATGAAGACGCTGAATGAGGCTTGTTGGGTGTCAGTGGCTCACCTGAGCTAACACCTGAGGGAGCAGTGAAGGAATAAGAAGAAACCGGTTCTGTTCCTCTCTGAGACCATCTTTATATTTCCTGGTCAACCTCCCTCTGCTGCAGCATCATTAGGTCAATGAGTTATCTTCAGCTGGTAAGAGACATGGGCACTCTCCCCTGGAACTCACTTTTTGGTCTGTCCTCAGGCACTTCCTGGCTCTGTGTGTGGGGCTGCACTTCCCCTGTCTCACCTGTCTCACCTGCGATCATTGTCCGGCACAGTGTTGGATCAAACTTGGGTCCCCCTGGGTTCATGGCAGAGCCTTGTAGCTAGGACCTGGGTCTCTGGAGTCCCTGTCTGGGGCTCAGTGTGACATGAGGCAGTTGTGGTGCCAAACCAACTTGGTTTCAAACCGGCTGGGCTAAGCTGGGCCTGGGGTAGGAGAGTTCAGGCCTAGGAGGGAGATGGGAAAGGGGCTAGGAGAGCAAAAAGAGTGAGTGAAGGGGAAAGAAAGCTCAGGACCTTCCCACAGGTAATTCCAGGGCTACCTGGGGCCCCTCCTGGTCAAAGGGAATTGCATTCCTTAGTCTGACCTCTACTTGGCTTGGGCTAACTTTGGATACTCATGACAATGAGTCCTCAGTTTGAGGCTGGGATTTTGTTATCATGCTCTTCTTTTCAACTTAATTGCCCATTCTTCTCTCACTTTTCAATTTTCTCTTAGGCTGCCTTACCCTTTCCACTATCCTTCAAAGTGGTGTGGCTCTTTGAGACAAATCTTAGTCTCTCTGATGCTAGTAGTGATATTAATGCTGATGTTTGTGTCATTGTTGGTAGTGGTGGTGGAGGGGGTAGCAGTGTTGGTGCAGGTGCAGGTAGTGGTGGAGTAACAGTGATGATGGTGTCACTAGTGGTGATCATGGTAGTGTTAGTGGTGTTGGTGGTAATGGTCATGGTGATATTGCTGTTGATGGTTGTGATGGTGGTGGCGGTTATGATGCTGGTGGTGGTGATGGTGGTATTGATGGTGATCATGACCATGTGGGTGGTGGGGATGGTTATGATGATGGTGGTAGTTGTATTGATGGGCACAGAGCCTCTGAAAGTAGAGAAAGAATAGGGGCTCTGGAGTCAGAAAGATCTGTGTACCAATACCAGCTCCCGTGAATTCTTTAGTGTCTCTGAACCTCTCTTTCTGCATCTGTGATGTGGGGATAATAATATGTGATGTCTTGAGAATAAGGGATAGTGTGTATGTCCCACTCACTTCCCCCAAAGTCCCAGGGCTCCTTGTCCTTCTCCCTGGGTGTGGGGGAGATGCATGTGTGTCCTTTCCTCCATCTGTTTTCCTTTCTTTGGGGTTTTCCTTTGTCTTCCAGTCTCCTGGCAAGCAGGCAAATGAGAGAGACCCTGTCTGACTTCTGTGGCTTCTCACATCAGGCCTCAGGACCGTGGTTCAGTAGCCCAGGTGGGCTGTTGCCCTTGCTCTGCTCCCTGCCCCTGATTCCCCCTCCCCTGGTCCAGCCACCAGGTCATACGGTGGAGCCAGGTGGGAAACAAGGCAGGCTTTGTGCACACAGCACCACTGCTCAAGGATGGGAGAGGGGAGTCACCATCTCTATGTCATCTGCATAGAGAACACCCCCTGTTCCAATGATCTACTATTGTAATAGAAACTACCCCAACTTAGGGGCTTAAAGCAGCATGCATTTTACTCTGCTCATGACCTGAGGGTCAGGAGCTTGGACAGGGCTCAGCAGGGCGATTCTTCTGCTCCATGAGGCATGGCTGGTGGGATTCAGCTGGCAGCTCAAGGTCCCAGGAAGGCTTCACTTACATGCCTGGTGCATGGGAGGGTGTGGGGTGTAGGGTGGGGGACTGGCCGGGCTTAGCTGGGCACCTCCTCCTCTCTGTGGAGTGTAAGAAACCTGATCATTTGTCCTGGAGGAAGTCCATACTCAGGATTTGGCTCATTGCTCCAGCCTGGTGTTCTCTGAGATGTTACTCCATCGCCCTTATTTCTTGTAAACATTCAGTCAGATCTAGGGGCTCCGCTGGGCTTGGGTTTCTGTCTTTGCAGGGTGGTGATGGGTCTTGGGGGACTTCCTATTGTATCACATTAGGTGGCGTATACTGTCCAGTTGTTCTGTCTTTCCTGATGGTGGATTTGTGTTATCAGCCTGAACCACCTTTATAATGTTCCTTACCATATCTTTACCTAATGATTTCAGGTTCCATTCATAGCCATTACCTAGATCCATTACATCATTAGGAGTTGCAAAATGGTGCTTTTAAAATTCTCTGAGGCCTTTTGCATTTACTAGCTGGAGTTCTTTAATAAAGAGAGGTTTCCCTTATGAAATATTAATTACTCTAAAATGCAGTTTGTACAGTAAGGACAGAAAGATTCTTGGTTCTTAGCCTTTATCAGTTTTTAGAAAAATGAGTTGATTCCCTAGCAACCTCCTACGGGGATCAATGAGGCATCTTTGTTTTTGTAAATATCCTGATTAACTCAGATTTTAAAAAAATCTTAACACCAAAATTCACTAATTATTAGGGAGAGGATACAAGGAAACAGTTGGCACAGACCCAGCATTACAGCATTTGTCTCTTCCAGGAATCTGAGCCATCAAATGCTGTTTCAAAAAACAAGTGTGGAAATACGCTTAACATAAAATTTCCCATTTTAAAGTGTACGACTCAGTGACATTTAGTGCACTCACGTTGCTGTGAAACCATCATCACTATTTAGTTCCAGCGTTTCTTTTGTCGTCTTAAATGGAAACCCCATGCACGTTAAACCTTGACTCTTTACTCCCCCTCCTGCCAGCCCCAAGTGACCACAACTCTGCTTTCTGTCTGTGTAATTTGTCTTCTCTGGACATTTCCCATATATAGAATCATACAGTATGTGGTCTTTCATGTCTGACTTTTCTTTTTTAAATAAACTATTTGAGAATAGTTTCCAATTGACAGAAAAGTGGCAAAGACAGTACAGAGAATTCTCATACACCTTACATTCTGTGATGGATGTTTCAAAACTCTTGGATTTTATGTATTTCATGTATTTTAATTCATTCCAGAGTTTATCCCTTTTTGAGGCTCTGATTGCCCCATCTTTGGCTAGTGGGAGCTCCCTCAAGTTGGCTTCATGTCCTTTTTTGATGACATATTTATGAACTTAAAGAAGACAAGTCTTTTTAGGATAATACCTAGAAGCCAGCTGTGAATCAACAAATGTGCCTGTGTGGTTTAGGTGGGAAAGGAGAGTTGAGGGGAGGGGATAAAAACCTTAGAGTAGTAAAAAGAAGAATAATAATAATAAGATGCTAATTCAGTTTCTAGGGAAAACAGCATTTTGTACAATATGATCCAGAGTTTTGAACCCTGCCAGTATAGCTCCCACTGGGCCTGAGATTCCATCCTTATTAACAAACCCAGGCTGGCTTCCCTCCACCCCGTTTCTGTGCAGTGAGAAACTAGGACCTGCTGGGTTTGCTCTGCCCACGATAATTAAGCTGGCCCAGTGTCGCCCTTCCTCAGCTCATCAGCCTCAAGCCTTTGGAGCTGATTAGAAAGGGCTGCAGGGCGCCAGGAGTCCTATGCTTCACTGGGAAGAGCGGCTGCAGTTTCCTGCATGCAGCATCCGGGGAAGGCAGACCCAAGCTCACCTGCTTGGTGGGTGTTGCCCAGCCCTGCGTGTGGAGTGAAGGCTGGCCAGAGGAAGATGATGCCGACAGAGAAGGTGCCCACGCACAGGAACGTGCTTTGAGTTGCAATTTTGCAGTTACTTTCTCCTTTGATCCTCACAATAAGAACTTTCAAGTGTTTTGTATGTTCAAAGATAGGCGCTGTGGGGTAAACGGTGGGGATGGCACAGTCCTCGTCTGCAAGAAATTTGCAAGGAAAGGGTTAAGCAGCATTGCCAGGCCATCTATGAGTGGTCGATAGAGGACCAGGCCGCATCCTGCCAGAGGGCTGGGTTGTGTGGGAGGAGGTCAGAGAGGGAGGCTGCGTCACTGTTATAATCCGCATCCCCAGGAGCAAGACTCTGTTAGGCTGTGGTGTGCACCCATGCCTTGCTGGCTGGGAAAGCACCTCTAGGCCCCTGGTGTGCACATGTGGTCCCCGATCTCTGCCCAGAGCAATAAGCAATGACACTAGTGGAGACTCATGAAGGCAGATGTCATGGATTAAAGAGAGCACCTGGATACTCATGGGATAGTGAAAGGAGCAGGGAGGTGTAATGGTCAGCACGGGCTCTGGGGTCTGACCATGACCCGAGGCAGCTCTCCATGCCCTCACTATCAGATAGAAACTCATCTTCTCTCTCCAGTTGTTCTGAGAACACAGTGAGAGCATTTGTGAGCCTGGCTCAGGGCAGGTGCTCAGTAATGGTGGTTGCCATCAGTAGAGGTTTGCTGAACACACCCAAGAGTGACTATGTGTCATTGCCGGTTATCTTGGGTGGGATAGCCACAGTCACCATGACAACAGAGATGCACAGTGTGTCTGAGCATGCAGCTCAAGGCCCTGGGAGACACAGGGGAAGAGGAGAAGGTCTGCACCCAATGCCAAGGTGAGTCTCTAGACCATGCTGCAGGCTCTGCGCTCCAGCTTTGGGTGTTTGTTGGTGTGGGTGCTATGCTTCCACGGATTTCTGGGAACTATGGACCTTGTGCCCCCAGCTGGTGATGGTGAAGCCAAAAGGAAGATAAATCTTTGGTTGGCCTTTCCTGGACAGGCAGGAGCTCACCAATTACCTGGTGCTGATCCACCAATGATCTGATAGACCTGTGTGTGGAGGCCTGGGCCAGAGGCCTTCCCATCATCCTGGTGAAGCAGGACACAGCCATGTGAAGAGGATTCATATAAGATGATATCTAATTAGGGCTTCTTAGAAGAGGAAGCCCTGAGCTTCGCCTCGAAGGACAGGTAGGATTTGCATGGAGGCAGCAAAGAGGAAAGGCATTCCAGGTGAGTGACATGAAAATGCACTGGACTTGGAACCAGGAGATCTGGTTCGAGTCTTGGCTCCACAGCTCACTAGCTGTGTGAACTTGCTCAAGTCACTTAACCTCTCTGAGCCTTGGTTTCTTTATCTGTACAACGGACATGATAATGCCACACTTGTCATTAGGATTAAATGAGATCGCCTTTATAAAGCATCCTAGCCAGGACCTGGGACCTAGGCAGCACGTAGGAAATGGTAAATCTGTGGGAGAGAAAGCACATGGACAAGCGGGGCCCAGCTCAGGGTCCATGGGCAGGGCCCACGAGTGGGCTTCTGAAACTACATTTAAAAGTTAGCGTATTTGTTCTCTTTTTCTGGAATGAAGATTTCTTAGATTTATCAGACTCTCGAAAGAGTCCATAACCTGAAAAAGATAAAGAACTATCAATGTAGAGCTTTAGACTTTACAAAGTGTAACTGCTCATTATCTCACTTGAACCCACATGAGCCCCACTTGATAAGTTGAGCTGTTATTATTATTATTCACATTTGACAGTTGAAATAATGGTCTTAGGGACCCAGGACCGTGGTGGACTCTGGACTCTTGTGGGTAGCTTCTCCATCATCTTTCCCTTTTTCCCTTCCCAAGAGCTCCAAATTCCCATTGGAGTTCCTCGTGCTTCCATGAAAACAGGCCCTTCCCCAGGACCAAGGGCCCAGGAAGGTTGACCAGCGCATTGGATCTCAGGGGCTGCTCTGATTGGTTCAGGCATGAACATGTGACCCAGCGGTCCAATCAGAGTGAATCCCCAATTTGGAACGATGAATTCTCGGACATATATTTATTTTATCTTCCTATGGACTATATGTAAGTAAAGGGATTGCTACAGCCACTTTGCTCTCATAAGCAAAGGGGTCTTGGGAGTAAAGTTGACCCAGAGGAAGCAGATAATCACATAGAAGAGGGCTGTATTCCTGATCAAACTGTCCAAATTAACTCTGGCCTTCTTCAGACACATGAATCATAAATTTTCTGTTATTTGCAACCCAAACCTCCTAGTCAATATAGGTGTCTCAACCAAGGTCACACAAGACATTGTTGACAGAACTGGGTCGTGAACCCTACACGCTCTGGCTCCCATTAACAACCATTTAGTTCAACCTTTCACCAGGTGGTCATGACCTTTCCCGGGTTTGCTGACAGCTCAGCCTGCCTCACCTCTTGAGGGAGAAGGTCCTAGGAATTCACTTCTTGATGGGCAAACAATGTTTTTAAAATTAGGTTCCAAAATCCTAGGTGGCTTCTCTCACAAATTCCAAGAAAGAACGTACGGAACTAAGATTTGGCGAACTGGTCTACCCGTTCCGGGAACTCCTGATCTCTCAAAGCCTGGACAGAAGGGATGAGCGGGGATGCTGTTCTGCCCACATTCTGCTCACTCCTCCATCAAATGCACATTGAATACCTCCTATGCGCAGGCCCTGTGCTGGTTGTGGGCTGCATTGCACTGAAACATATACAGGGCCTGCCTGTGTGGCTTCTGCCAGTGGAACTTTCTGGTGTTGGTGAGCTCAGAGGGGGCTTTGGGTGTGTAGGAGTGTGGGGGCAGGAACTGCTCATTCAGACTGAGGAGGTGTGTCCTTGGGGACCTGCCAGCACCTGGTTTGCACTGTGGCTCTGCAGGGGACCCAAAGTCCATGTGCAGCTGTCAAAAGCCCTCTCACGTGTGTGTTGTGTGTGCTGTGTGCTGTAGTGGACAGGCGTGGCTGTGGCTTGGGCAGGGCATTGGTCGGAGTGATTGGATCTTGGCCAAGTGCATTAAATGCTCAGAACCTTAGTTTTCCTTATGATAAATGTATACATGCCCTTTATATTGTTCTTGTGATTCCTAAGATAATGTCGGTGAATGCATGTTCTAGTAACCAGTGTCTAGTCGATGCTCCATAGATTTAAGTATCATTTTCTCTGTTACCTTTATAGCGCTGTTCCTCTATCCAAATTCACGAAAAAAAACCACACCAACCTTCTCCCTAAAAGCCTAGATGAACGTTATTAGGAAAGAAAATCATCATTTCCTGAATCAAACCTGCCCTAAATCACGAAGTTTAATCCCAGGGATTTATTTGCATGCCTTGTGTCTTTGGGATCATGCTGTCATTACAGTAGTTGGTGTGGGGTCAGCTGAGGGGAGGGTTAAGGAAGAATGAGCAGACCTGCTCTAAACATGGTTCTGTGCTTATCAGCAGCTGCGTGACCTTGGGCAAGACATTTTATCCCTCTGAGCCTCAGTTTCCTCTTATGTAAAGTGGAGATGATTTTTACTTACTGCTGTGAATTTTGGCAGAGGTTGTGCTAGAGTTGGGTAGAGGTCAGATTTTTCCAAAAAGGCAACCTCACTGGATCAGATGTATGTTTCTTTCTCCATGTTATCTGTTCTCTTTGAGGTATATGCATCTTTCCCCCATCAGAACACTTGGGGATTGATTAGGAGCAAAGTAACTTGAGAAGAAAAGGCAGAAGGAATAGGTGGCACCAGGCCACGGCAGAACTTCAGCCACATGTGTGACTCTGGATGGCCAGCAAGGCTTTGAGCGCTTCACCTGCCGGGTAAGAGCACAGCTTCCCCCAGGACTGGCCACTCTTCCAGGGCTGGTGGGTGGCGGCAGCCTCAAGCAAAACACAGGCCCTGAAGAAGGTGGCCATCTCTGCTCTACTTAACCCTCTATATGGGGCCTCTCTGGGGAGACTTGAGGCGGCCCAGCTTCCGGCTCCCATCGCTAGTGCCGTTGCAGGATCACACGGGAGATGGATGGGAATGCACTCACAAAATGCCAGGCCTCCTGTCTTCTCAACACTTGAGATTTGACTGCAGGTGGGAGCCTGTGGGTTCCTTCTCCCCACATCAGCCCGGAGGATAACTCACTCTCCAGAGATAGGGAAGATTTTACATCTAACTTAGAAATTAGAGTACCATGTTATAAACAGAACAAAATGAAACAAAATGCATTTTCTTGTCATTTTGACTCACTGGGGCAGGGGTATGTGTGTGTAGGTCTTGAAGGGTTGGGTCGGTTGGGAGAACGTGGTCCCCACAGGGTGGCGGTGAGTGCATCCCCTCAGGTTATGCCCGCTGCAACAAGAGCTCATTTCCAGTGGCTTTCGGAGCTTAGTGCAAGATACCAGATGAGTTGGGTTTCCCAGTCCAAGGCCAAAGCCTGTGCTTCCCCTCCAAAGTCTTGGGAGATCCCTCAAATATTTAAAGTGGACCGAGACAACAAAGGTTTAATATAGTTGCACCCCCCAAATGGTAAGTGTCCAAGTGTGGGTTTTATTTTTCTCATTTGCAGGTGGGTGTGGGGAAGGGCTGCTGGTTCTTAAGAGTGTTTTCATTTCCAGAAGAGGATTTATCCCCACTTCCCTTCCTTAAGTGTGGGCGAAAGGGAGGAAAAAATAGAAACACACACAGTGATGTGTCTATGTGACAAAAAGAGAAGGGCACAAGCAGAAAGCCAAGGAGGGGAGAAGAAATCTAAGAAAACAGAAAACAAAACAAAAAAAAAGTCAGAGGAAAGTAGCAGAAAGAGGAAAAGCTACCCTCAGTGTCAGGCTGTTGAAAGGATGAGCTTTTTCCATCTCATCAGGGTGAGTGAGGAAGGTCAGTGTGTGTATGGACCAGTGGGGATGGTGAGGGTCAGGGGGAGCTGGGCAGACAGAGACGGTGAGGATTGGAGAGAGGGTGGGTGAGGGAAAGCCAGCACAGGAACCCTGCACCCGGGGCAAGGGCAGGTGAACGAGGGTGTAGGGCCAGGAGCAAAGTGAGATAGAAGAAAAGAGACACCTTCCCTGGCACTGCCACCAGAGTGGTATTAGCTTGGGTCCCTGGGGAGTGATGGGAGGGGCCCCGGCTCTGGTCTTCTGGAACCGCTTCGCCACCTGCATACACTGGATCCTGAAAGGGGATGGAGGGCATCTTCCCCCGGTTGTAGCCACTCCCTAGCGGCTCACCAGCTATGCTCTTCCCCAGAACTAGTGAATGGAGAGTGGATGCTTGCCATTCGGTGGAACTGGGTCCTCTTGGCTGACAGGTGGTGGACTGTTCCTGGACAGTGGAGGGGATGCACAGGGCACCCAGACCCACCCACCTTCTCTTCCTAATGTAGACCATTCCCAGGGCTTGGATCATCTCCATGAGAGGTTTCCAGCTCTCTTATATTTTGGGAAATGCTTTTAGTTATAAAACAAACAGTTCTATTATTATGCAATAAAACTTGCTGGATCCCCAATTCCGTGAAGATTGAATTGTCCTGTTGTGGACATTGCCTTGGTCCCCTGTTCTGCGGCTGGTGTCTAGGATCCCGAGGCAGGTCTGCATACCCCTCCCTGGGCTGACCCTGCATCCTAAGGCATCAGGCAGCTGTTGGTAAAGCCTTCCTTCCTTTATATGTCCAGCGGGGGACACTGCTGGCCTTAGGCAGAAATGACGAGGGCACACGGTTTCTTTGGCTTGTTTGAAACATTGGAATTTATGGCCTAGAGTAAACTCTCTATTAATCCTTTTCTATACTCTTCAGAATTCATTTTGTTCCCTCTGAAAACAAGTTGCTTCTGAAGGCAGAAGAAGCATCAGTGATTTAATTGAACAGACCTATGACAAGGGTCTTTAATAGAAGAAGTTCTTAATAGGAGGGTCCAGGGATCTTGGCACTGACAAGTGTCTCTTTTTCCACCTAGACATAGGCCTGAGTTGCCTCAAATTTTAATTCTTTGGATGCTGTAGATGTGTTTTCCCCTGGGGTATCTGTGTGTGTGTGTGTATGTGTGTAGAGGGAGGGGCAAGTGGCAGAGACAACTAATGCTCCACAGTTTCCAGAAGACACTGCTAGATTCCATTCACCCACCTCCATAGATGTGGGGTGTGGCCATGTGAGTGAGTTCCAAGCAATGGAAGCGATGGTGTCACCTCCAGGACTCAGCACCCCAGACCTCCCACGCCCTTTCCCCTTCCTGGCAGGCGGAATGGAGGTGACCCCACAGGTGCCTTCTTAGGTCGGGTTCCCTGGAAACAGATGGAGATGGAGGTCCACGGATGGTAAGTGTCCTAGTGTGGGTTTTTTTTTTTTCTCATTTGTAGGTGGGGGTGGGAGGGGCTGCTGGTTCTTTAGAGTCTTTTCATTTCCAGAAGAGGATTTATCCCCACTTCCCTTCTTTAAGTGTGGGCGAAAGGGAGGAAAAAATAGAAACACACACAGTGATGTGTCTATGTGACAAAAAGAGAAGGGCACAAGCAGAAAGCCAAGGAGGGGAGAAGAAATCTAAGAAAACAGAAAAAAAGTGTCAGAGGAAACTCAGAAAGAGGAAAAGCCTCTTTCAACTGAGTTCAGCTCCAACAGAGGCCTCAGCAGATCCCCTGGGGCCACTCTGAAGCTGGGCTGGCCCTTCAGAAATGCCCCAAATTGAGGAAAGGGGGCCTTTGTACCCCAAGTCGCTGGATGTGATGTGGGCTTTCTCCAGGGAGGGTATTGCCTCAAGGGAGGCAGAACCTTTTGGCAATACCCCGAGAGCATCTTGGCTGTGAGCCCCCCTTAAAAGGAGACACTCGTCAGCACTCAGGCCCTGAGGGGTATCTGAGGGCGTCCTCAGCACCCACTGCGGTGACAGTGGAGCCTGAAGTGAATGTGGCAGAGCTGTGTTGGTTAGGGTTCCTGAGTGTCTCCTGTGTACTCTCACGGGAGGTGGGGCAGAAGATGGAGGCGTGAGGGAAGGCACACACTGCTCTGGTTCCCAGTGAGATTGTCCCTTTAATTTTGTAAATATCCAGTGAAAGGATAAGTCTGTCATAAAGAAAAGCAACTGCAGTGGAAGTTGCTGGAAGAAAACTTGCTGGTATCCAGGGACTGCCATCTTGTGGCTTCCCCCAGATGGCCAGGTTTGGGGGCCCACACGTTGATACCTCTCTTTACCTCTTGTTATTCACAAGTTAGATGTTAGCCTTTGATTGGCGGACTCATCTCCTGAGTTTCTTTTGCTGTTGGCGTCCATAGCTCTAAATAATAGGCTGAACCCCACTGTTGTTTATTAATTTATCTAGTATTTATTTATTTCCCACTATGGAAGGTAAGCCTTTAGTACTCAAACATCAGGCCCTGCATCTATTTCCCCTCTCCCACCATCTCAATACAGTTAAATCATTATTTTGGGTTCAGTCAGTGTTCCCTTGTTTACTACTATGATTATGTAAATATTGCTCATAGGTGATCTTACTTATGTTCTATAATTACATTTCATTTCTTGTGCAGTGTTTAACTTTTCTAGGAGTTAATTACTGACTTAAAAATTGATTAGTTTTCTATGTATTTGTGACTAATTCTCCCCCTACCTGTGAGCTATCTGCGAGCCCCTCTCAATCTGGTCTGGCAATTAGGTACTCTGTTAGTTCTTGGCAACTTCCCTCTTGGAGCCCTCCACTCTCAAACATCCATCTGGACAGGTTGCTGCAGGCCACCTACACAGCTGTCTCCCAGACACTTCCCTTCACTCTTCTTATCTGGGCTTTACAGAAGCCTGAGAAAATGTTCGAGATATGAGAAAAAACTATTGGCTCCCAAAATAAAATTGCAAATTAGAAATAAACAAACATTTAATTAAATTGCATAATATCGTGTCAGCTAGTCAATTGCAACGCAACTCAACTCATTCCTCTAAGCAGCTCTCTGACTCTGATCCAACCTGCACACATGGCTGGATCCTGAGAGGTCCCTGAAGACACCCACAATGCAGTTCTCCAGTTCCTTCATGCGGGTGGAGCTGCCGTGGCAAACAGAAAGGTCTGCATATGTTTGGCACTGATTCAAACCCATCCTCACAGAGAAGGGTTACCAAAGGGAAGCCCAGACTTTTCGGAGTTATCCTCTTGTTATCCCCATAGCTAACTCCTTGCTTCATTTTCTCACCTGCCACAGTATCCAACCTCTCTTTGCTGGTGTGATCCACCATGCAGTTTCTAAGATGGGTATCCATTTCCTAACTCCATCCTTTATCTCTCCTCCTTAAACAGGGATTCTACAAATGATCTTGTGGGTGTCAACTTTGCTGACCAAAGTGGCCTCCAACTCCTCCCTACTCCTAGGCTTAGCTCCTCCTTCAGCCACAAGGTAAGGGCAGATCAAGAAAGCAATCTTTCCGACTGTCCTCCTCCAGGGGGCGCCTTCTCCTTCCAGTGTGACTGTCCGCTCCTTTTCACCTGCTGGTTCTATGAACGAGTCCCATTTGCTGCTTGTGGATTAAAAATAAGGAATGGATGGGGGACCTTCAAGGTGGTGGAGGAGTAAGACATGGAGATCTCCTTCCTCCCCACAAATGCATACAAAATACATCTATATGTGGAACAACTCCTACAGAACACCTACTGAATGCTGGCAGAAAACTTCAGACTTCCCAAAAGGCAAGAAACTCCCCATGTACCTGGGTAGGGCAAAAGAAAAAAACAGAGACAAAAGAATAGCGACAGGACCTGCCCCTCTGGGAGGGAGCTGTGAAGGAGGATAAGTTTCCACACACTAGGAAACCCCTTCACTGGCGGGGACGGGGAGGGGCGGGCGGGGGGGAAGCTTCAGAGCCACCGAGGAGAGCACAGCAAAAGGGGTGCAGAGGGCAAAGCAGAGAGATTCCCGCACAGAGGATCGGTGCCGACCAGCACTCACCAGCCCGAGAGACTTGTCTGCTCACCTGCCGGGGCTGGGAGCTGAGGCTCGGGCTTCAGTCGGATCCCAGGGAGAGGACTGGGGTTGGCTGCGTGAACACAGCCTGAAGGGGTTAGTGCACCACAGCTAGCCGGGAAGGAGTCCAGGAAAAAGTCTGGACCTGCCTAAGAGGCAAGAGACCATTGTTTCAGGGTGCGCGAGGAGAGGGGATTCAGAGCACCGTCTAAACGAGCTCCACAGACAGTCGTGAGCTGCGGCTATCAGTGCAGACCCCAGAGACAGGTGTGAAATGCTAAGGCTGCTGCTGCAGCCAACAAGAAGCCTGTATGCAAACAGGGGTCACTATCCACACCTCGCCTCCCGGGAACCTGTGCAGCCCTCCACTGCCATGGTCCCATGATCCAGGGACAACTTCCCCAGGGGAACACATGGCATGCCTCAGGCTGTTGCAATGTCATGCTGGACTCTGCCGCCGCAGGCTCACCCTGCATTCCGTACTCCTCCCTCCCCCCAGACTGAGTGAGCCAGAGTACCCTAATCAGCCTCTCCTTTAACTCCCTCCTGTCTGGGCGAAGAACAGACACCAGAGGGCGACTTACATGCAGAGGCGGGGCCAAATCCAAAGCTGAACCCCAGGAGCTGTGCGAACAAATAAGAGAAAGGGAAATCTCTCCCAGTAGCCTCAGGAGCAGTTGATTAAATCCCCACAGTCAACTTGATGTACCTGCATCTGTGGAATACATGAATAGACAATGAATCATCCCAAAATTGAGGCAGTGGACTTTGGGAGCAACTGTAGACTTGGGGTTTGCTTTCTGCATCTAATTTGTTTCTGGTTTTATGTTGATCTTAGTTTAGTATTTAGAGCTTATTATCACTGGTAGATTTGTTTATTGATTTGGTTACTCTCTTCCTTTTTTTTCTTTATATATATACATATATTTTTTCCTTTTTCCCTCTTTGTGAGTGTGTATGTGTGTGCTTCTTTGTGTGATTTTGTCTGTATAGGTTTGCTTTTACCATTTGTCCTAGGGTTCAGTCTGTCCTTTTTTTTTTTTTTTTTTTTTTAGTATAGTTTTTAGCACTTGTTATCATGGTGGATTTCTTTATTGGTTTGGTTACTCACTTCTTTCTTTTTTTAATTACATTTTAATTTTTAAAAATAATATTAAAAAAATTTTTTACTTTAATAACTTCATTTTCCTTTCTTTCTTTCTTCCTTCCTTCCTTTGTTTCTTTCCCTCTTCCTTCCTTTCTTTCTTTCTTTCTTTCTTTCTTTCTTTCTTTCTTTCTTTCTTTCTTTCTTTCTTTCTTTCTTTCTTTCTTCTTTCTTTCTTTCCTTCTTTATTTTTTTCCCCTCCCTTTTCTTCTGAGCTGTGTGGCTGACAGGGTCTTGGTGCTCTGGCCAGGTGTCAGGCCTGAGCCTCTGAGGTGGGAGAGCTGAGTTTAAGACTGAGACCTCAACTAGAGACCTCCCAGACACACATAATATCAATTGGTGAGAGCTCTTCCAGAAATCTCAATCTCAACTTTAAGACCCAGCTCCACTCAACGACCAGCAAGCTCCAGTGCTGGACACCCCATGCCAAACAACTACCAAGACAGGAACACAAACCCACCCATTAGAAGAAAGGCTGCCTAAAATCATAATAAGTTCACAGACACCCGAAAACACACCACTGGATGCAGTCCTGCCCACCAGAAAGACAAGATCCCGCATCATCCACCAGAACACAGGCACCAGTCCCCTCCACCAGGAAGCGTACACAAGCCACTGAACCAAAATTACCCACTGAGGGAAGACAACAAAAGAAACGGGAAATATGAACCTGCAGCCTGTGAAAAGGAGACCCCAAACACAATAAGTTAGGCAAAATGAGAAGACAGAGAAATACACAGCAGATGAAGGAGCAAAGTAAAAACACACCAGACCAAACAAATGAAGAGGAACTAGGCAGTCTACATGAAAAAGAATTCAGAGTAATGATAGTAAAGATGACCCAAAATCTTGGAAACAGAATGGCGAAAATACAATAAACGTTAAAGAAGGACCTAGAAGAACTAAAGAGCAAATAAACAATGAGGAACAACACAATAAGTGAAATTAAAAATTCTCTAGAAGGAATCAATAGCAGAATAACTGAGGTAGAAGAACAGATAAGTGACCTGGAAGCTAAAATAGTGGAAATAACTACCGCAGAGCAGAATAAAGAAAAAAGAATGAAAAGAATTGAGGACAGTCTCAGAGACCTCTGGGACAACATTAAACTCATCAACATTTAAATTATAGGGGTCCCAAAAGAAGAAAAGAAAAAGAACGGGACTGAGAAAATATTTGAGGAGATTGTAGTTGAAAACTTCCCTAATACGGGAAAAGAAATAGTCAGTCAAGTCCAGGAAGCACAAAGAGTACCATACAGGATAAATCCAAGGAGAAACACACCAAGACACATATTAATGAAACTAACAAAAATTAAATTCAAAGAAAAAAAGTAAAAGCAGCAAGGGAAAAGCAAGAAATAACATACAAGGGAATCCCCAGAAGGTTAACAGCTAATTTTTCAGCAGAAACTCTGCAAGCCAGAAGGGAGTGGCAGGACATATTGAAAGTGATGAAAGGGAAAAACCTACAACCAAGATTACTCTACCCAGCAAGGATCACATTCAGATTTGACAGAGAAATCAAAACATTTACAGGCAAGCAAAAGCTACGAGAATTCAGCACCACCAAACCAGCTTTACAACAAATGCTAAAGGAACTACTCTAGGCAGGAAACACAAGAGAAGGAAGAGACTTACAATAACAAACACCAAACAATTAAGAAAATGGTAATAGGAACAACATATCAATAATTACTTTAAACATAATCTCAAAGAGTAAAAGAAAAACATGGACAAAGAACCAAAGGAAATCAAAAAATGAAGTAAGAAAAAATGAGAATATCAATAAAGAGATATAATCTAGTAAAAAAAAAAACAACAAATTCTGGAGGTGAAACGTAGAATGACTGAAAAGAAAAATAAGTTAAAAGGATTCAGCAGCAGATTTTAGCAGGCAGAAGAAAGTATCAGTGAACTTGAAGATAGGACAATTGAAATCATCAAATATGGGGAGCAAAAAGAAAAAGAGTAAAGATATATGAACAGAGCTTAAGGGATATGTGGGACACCATCAGGGACACCAATATATGTGTTATAGAAGTCCCAGAAGGGAAAGACAGAGAGAAAGGAACAGATAGAATATTTGAAGAAATAGTGTTTGTTTGTCAAAGGATATTATCAAGAAAGTAAAATGACAAATTACAGAATGGGAGAAAGTAATTAAGATTCAGACAACTGTTTACTGTCTAGAATTTATAAAGAACACTTACAACTCAACAACTAGGCAAATAACCCTAGTTGTATGTAAAAACAATTGGGAAACATGAGTAAATGATTTGCTGAGACATGTCTTAAAAGAAGATATATAGGAGATTTGTTCAAGATGGCAGACTAGAAGGACGTGCTCTCACTCCCTTTTGCGAGAACACCAGAATCACAGCTAACTGCTGAACAATCATTGAGAGAAAGACACTGGAACTCACCAAAAAAGATACCCCACATCCAAAGACAAAGGAGAAGCCACAATGAGACGGTAGGAGAGGCGCAATCACAATAAAATCAAACCCCATAACTGCTGAGTGTGTGACTCAGAAACGGGAGAACACTTATACCACAGAAGTCCACCCACTGGAGTGAAGGTTCTGAGCCCCACGTCAGGCTTCCCAACCTGGGGGTCCGACAATGGGAGGAGGAATTCCTAGAGAATCTGACTTTGAAGGCTAGCGGGATTTGATTGCAGGACATCGACAAGACTGGGGGAAACAGAGACTCCACTCTTGGAGAGCACACACAAAGTAGTGTGCACATTGGGACACAGGGGAAGGTGCAGTGACCCCAGGGGAGACTGCTAGTGTTGGAGAGTCTCCTGCAGAGGTGGGGGGTGGCTCTGTCTCACTATGAGGACAAGGACACTGGCAGCAGAAGTTCTGGGAAGTACTCGTTGGGGTGAGCCCTCCCAGAGCCCACCATTAGCCCTACCAAAGAGCCCAGGTAGGCTCCAGTGTTGGGTTGCATCAGGCCAAACAGCCAACAGGGAGGGAACCCAGCCCCACCCATCAGCAGTCAAGTGGATTAAAGTTTTACTGAGCTCTGTCCACCAGAGCAACAGCCAGCTCTACCCACCACCAGTCTGTCCCATCAGGAAACTTGCATAAGCCTCTTAGATAGCCTCATCCACCAGAGGGCAGACAGCAGAAGCAAGAAGAACTACAATCCTGCAGCCTGTGGAACAAAAACGACATTCACAGAAAGATAGACAAGATGAAAAGGCAGAGGGCTATGTACCAGATGAAGGAACAAGATAAAACCCCAGAAAAACAACTAAATGAAGTGGAGATAGGCAACCTTCCAGAAAAAGAATTCAGAATAATGATAGTGAAGATGATCCAGGACTTCGGAAAAAAGAATAGAGGCAAAGATTGAGAAGATGCAAGAAATGTTTAACAAAGACCTAGAAGAACAAACAAACAGAGATGACAAATACAATCACTGAAATGAAAACTACACTAGAAGGAATCAATAGCAGAATAACTGAGGCAGAAGAATGGATAAGTGACCTGGAAGACAGAATGGTGGAATTCACTGCTGCAGCACAGAATAAAGAAAAAAGAATGAAAAGAAATGAAGACAGCATAAGAGACCTCTGGGACAACATTAAACACACCAACATTCGCATTATAGGGGTCCCAGAAGGAGAAGAGAGAGAGAAAGCACCCGAGAAAATATTTGAAGAGATTATAGTTGAAAACTTCCCTAACGTGGGAAAGGAAATAGCCACCCAAATCCAGGAAGCAGAGCGAGTCCCATACAGGGTAAACTCAAGGAGAAACATGCTGAGACACATAGTAATCAAATTGGCAAAAATTAAAGGCAAAGAAAAACTATTGAAAGCAGCAAGGGAAAAACGACAAATAACATACAAGGGAACTCCCATAAGGTTAACAGCTGATTTCTCAGCAGAAACTCTACAAGCCAGAAGGGAGTGGCATGATATACTTAAAGTGATGAAAGGGAAGAACCTACAACCAAGATTACTCTACCTGGCAAGGATCTCATTCAGATTCGATGGAGCAATCAAAAGCTTTACAGATAAGCAAAAGCTAAGAGAATTCAGCACCATCAAACTAGCTCTACAAGAAATGTTAAAGGAACTTCTCTAAGTGGGAAACACAAGAGAAGAAAAGGTCCTCAAAAACAAACCCATAACAATTAAGAAAATGGTAATAGGAACATACATATCGATAATTACCTTGAACGTGAATGGATTAAATGCTCCAACCAAAAGACACAGACTTGACGAATGGATACAAAAACAAGACCCATATATATGCTGTCTACAAGAGACCCACTTCAGAACTAGGGACACATACAGACTGAAAGTGAGGGGGTGGAAATAGATATTCCATGCAAATGGAAATCAAAAGAAAGCTGGAGTAGCAATACTCATATCAGATAAAATAGACTTTAAAATAAAGATTGTTACAAGAGACAAGGAAGGACACTACATAATGATCAAGGGATCAATCCAAGAAGAGGATATAACAATTATAAATATATATGCACCCAACATAGGAGCACCTCAATACATAAGGCAACTGCTAACAGCTATAAAAGAGGAAATAGACAGTAACACAATAATAGTGGAGGACTTTAACACCTCACTTATACCAATGGACAGATCATCCAAACAGAAAATTAATAAGGAAACACAAGCTTTAAATGACACAATAGACTAGGTAGATTTAATTGATATTTATAGGACATTCCATCCAAAAACAGAAGATTACACGTTCTTCTCAAGTGTGCACGGAACATTCTCCAGGATAGATCACATCTTGGGTCACAAATCAAGCCTCAGTAAATTTAAGAAAATTGAAATCAAATTAAGCATCTTTTCTGACCACAACAGTATGACATTAGAAATGAATTACAGGGAAAAGACGTAAAAAACACAAATACATGGAAGCTAAACAATATGTTACTAAATAACCAAGAGATCACTGAAGAAATCAAAGAGGAAATGAAAAAATACCTAGAGACAAATGACAATGAAAACACGATGATACAAAACCTATGGGATGCAACAAAAGCAGTTCTAAGAGGGAAGTTTACAGCTATACAAGCCTACCTCAAGAAACAAGAAAAATCTCAAATAAACAATCTATCCTTACACCTAAAGGAACTAGAGAAAGAAGAACAAACAAAACCCAAAGTTAGCAGAAGGAAAGAGATCATAAATATCAGAGCAGAAATAAATGAAATAGAAACAAAGAAAACAAGAGCAAAGATCAATAAAACTAAAAGCTGATTCTTTGAGAAGATAAACAAAATTGATAAACCATTAGCCAGACTCATCAAGGAAAAGGGAGAGGACTGAAATCAATAAAATTAGAAATGAAAAAGGAGAAGTTACAACAGACACCACAGAAGTACAAAGCATTCTAAGAGACTACTACAAGCAACTCTATGCCAATAAAATGGACAACCTGGAAGAAATGGACAAATTCTTAGAAAGGTATCACCTTTCAAGACTGAAGCAGGAAGAAATAGAAAATATGAACAGACCAATCACAAGTAACAAAATTGAAACTGTGATTAAAAATCTTACAGCAAACAAAAGTCCAGGACCAGATGGCTTCACAGGTGAATTCTATCAAACATTTAGAGAAGAGCTAACACCCATCCTTCTCAAACTCTTCCAAAAAAATTGCCGAGGAAGGAACACTCCCAAACACATTCTATGAGGCCACTATCACCCTGATACCAAAACCAGAAAAAGATACTACAAAAAAATAAAATTACAGACCAATATCACTAATGAATATAGATGCAAAAATCCTCAACAAAATGCTAGCAAACAGAATCCAAGGACACATTAAAAGCATCATACACCATGATCAAGTGGGATTTATCCCAGGGATGCAAGGATTTTTCAATATACATAAATCAATCAATGTGATACACCATATTAACAAATTGAAGTGATCATCTCAATAGATGCAGAAAAAGCTTTTGACAAAATCAACACCCATTTATGATAAAAACTCTCCAGAAAGTGGGCATAGAGGGAACCTACCTCAACCTAATAAAGGTCATATACAACAAATCCACAGCAAACATCATTCTCAATGGTGAAAAACTGAAAGCATTTCCTCTAAGATCAGGAACAAGACAAGGATGTCCACTCTTACCACTATTATTCAAAACAGTTTTGGAAGTCCTAGCCATGGCAATCAGAGAAGAAAAAGAAATAAAAGGAATACAAATTGGAAAAGAAGAAGTAAAACTGTCACTGTTTGCAGATGACATGATACTGTACATAGAAAATCCTAAAAATGCCACCAGAAAACTACTAGAGCTAATCAATGAATTTGGTAAAGTAGCAGGATACAAAATTAATGCACAGAAATCTCTTGCATTTCTATACACTAATGATGAAAAATCTGAAAGTGAAATTAAGAAAACACTCCCATTTACCACTGCAACAAAAAGAATAAAATACCCAGGAATAAACCTACCTAGGGAGACAAAAGACCTGTATGCAGAAAACTATAAGACACTGATAAAAGAAATTAAAGATGATACCAAAAGATGGAGGGCTTCCCTGGTGGCGCAGTGGTTGAGAGTCTGCCTGCCAATGCAGGGGACATGGGTTCGAGCCCTGGTCTGGGAAGATCCCACATGCCGCGGAGCAACTGGGCCCGTGAGCCACAATTGCTGAGCCTGCGCGTCTGGAGCCTGTGCTCCGCAACAAGAGAGGCCGCGATAGTGAGAGGCCCACGCACCGCGATGAAGAGTGGCCCCCGCTTGCCGCAACTGGAGAAAGCCCTCGCACAGAAACGAAGACCCAACACACCCAAAAATAAATAAAGAAATAAATTTAAAGATGGAGAGATATACCATGTTCTTGGATTGGAAGAATCAGTACTGTGAAAATGACTGTACTACCCAAAGCAATCTACAGATTCAATGCAATCCCTATCAAATTACCAATGGCACTTTTTACAGAACTAGAACAAAAAATCTTAAAATTTGTATGGAGACACAAAAGACCCCGAATAGCCAAAGCAGTCTTGAGGGAAAAAAGTGGAGCTGGAGGAATCAGACTCCCTGACTTCAGACTATACTACAAAGCTACAGTAATTAAGACAATATGGTACCGGTACAAAAACAGAAATATAGATCAATGGAACAGGAGAGAAAGCCCAGAGATAAACCCACGTACCTATGGTCAACTAATCTATGACAAAGGAGGCAAGGATATACAATGGAGAAAAGACAGTCTCTTCAATAAGTGGTGTTGGAAAAACTGGACAGCTACATGTAAAATAATGAAATTAGAACACACCCTAACACCATACATGAAAATAAACTCAAAATGGATTAGAGACCTAAATGTAAGATTGGACACTATAAAACTCTTAGAGGAAAACATAAGAAGAACACTCTTTGACATAAATCACAGCAAGATCTTTTTTGACCCACCTCCTAGAGTAATGGAAATAAAAACAAAAATAAACAAATGGGACCTAATGAAACTTCAAAGCTTTTGCACAGCAAAGGAAACCATAAACAAGACGAAAAGACAACCCTCAGAATGGGAGAAAATATTTGCCAACGAATCAACTGACAAAGGATTAATCTCCAAAATATATAAACAGCTCATGCAGTTCAATATTAAAAAAACAAACAACACAATCCAAAAATGGGCAGAAGACTTAAATAGACATTTCTCCAAAGAAGACATACAGATGGCCAAGAAGCACATGAAAAGCTGCTCTACATCGCTAATTATTAGAGAAATGCAAATCAAACCTACAATGAGGTATCACCTCACACCAGTTAGAATGGGCATCATCAGAAAATCTACAAACAACAAATGCTGGAGAGGGTGTGGAGAAAAGGGAACCCTCTTGCACTGTTGGTGGGAATGTAAATTGATACAGCCACTATGGAGAACAGTATGGAGATTCCTTAAAAAAGTAAAAATAGAATTAGCATATGATCCAGCAATCCCACTTCTGGGCATATACCCAGAGAAAACCATAATTCAAAATGACACATGCACCTCAGTGTTCATTGCAGCACTATTTGCAATAGCCAGGTCATGGAAGCAACCTAAATGGCCATCAACAGACGAATGGATAAAGAAGATGTGGTACATATATACAATGGAATATTACTCAGCTATAAAAAGGAACGAAACTGGGTCATTTGTTGAGACGTGGATGGATCTAGAGACTGTCATACAGAGTGAAGTAAGTCAGAAAGAGAAAAACAAATATTGTATATGAACACATATATGTGGAACCTAGAAAAATGGTACAGATGCACTGGTTTGCAGGGCAGAAATTGAAACACAGATGTAGAGAACAAACGTATGGACACCAAGGGGGGAAAGCGGCAGAGGGTGGGGGTGGTGGTGTGATGAATTGGGAGATTGAGATTGACGTGTATACACTGATGTGTATAAAATTGATGAGTAATAAGAACCTGCTGTATAAAAAGTAAATACAATAAAATTCAAAAATTCAAAGAAAAAAAGAAGAAGATATATAAATAGTCAATAAGCACATGAAAAGCTTCTCAACATCATTAGTCATTAGGGAAATGCAAATCAAAATCACAGTGAGTTATCACTTCACACCCACTAGGATGGCTATGATTAAAAAAAAAAAAGGAAAACAATAACTGTTGGTGAAACTGGAACCCTTATACACTGCTGGTGGGAATGTAAGATGGTGCAGCCACTGTGGAAAACAGTTTGGCAGTTCTTCAGAAAGCTATATGTAGAATTAGTCTATGACTCAACAATTATACCCCTAGGTATATACCCCAAATAATTGAAAACAGGAACTCATACAGATACTTGTATGCCAATGTTCATTGCAGCATTATTCACAATAGCCAACAGGTGGAAACAATCCAAGTGTCTATCAACAGAATAGATAAATTAAATGTGTATATACCTAAAATGGAATATTTTTCAGCCATAAAAGGAATGAAGTTCTAATGCATGTGATGACATAGATGAATCTTGAAAACATTATACTGAGTGAAATGAGCCAGACAAAAACAGACAAGTAGTGTATAATTCCACTCACATGAAATATCTTGAATACACAAATTCATAGTGACAATCAGTAGATTAGAATTCAGCAGGGGCTTGGGTTAGGGAAGAATGGGGAGTTATGTCTGATGGTTACAGAGTTTCTTTTTGGGATGATGAAAAAATTTTGGAAATATATAGTGGTGATAGTTGCACAATATTGTGAATTGAATTAATGCCACTGAACTGTATACTTAAAAATGGTTAAAATGGCAAATTTTATGCTATATATATTTTACCATGACTTAAACAATTAAAAAGTTAAAAAAAAAATTCTGTCATGAACATTGTCAGTTGCTTCCTTCTTCCCAGTACATGCCCAGTTTGGTTCAGGAGGCTAATCCTCCTGAGTGTATCCATATAACCAGCAGCCAGGACTAGACAAGGGAAAGAGTGGTCCAATCACCATGGCCCCATCCCTTTTGCCCTCTTGCCTGTGATTGGCTTAGGAAGACAGGTTTAAGCCAATCAGTGAATGGGATTCCTTGAGGACTGTTATGGGTGCAGCAGGAGTAGTCAGGTAACCTGAAAGGCCCAATCAGACTGAAGGGAAGAATATTCATTCCACTGTGAGAGGTTCATTTTCTCTCTCCTTTCCGCCTGATGAATATTGAGTGGGGTATATTTTCTAGATAAATGCTTCCTTATGGAGATATATATGTGGGGTGCGGTGGGAGTAGTTATTTGAAGAGTGAATAATCTTTTCTCTTCTATTCCTCCACACCTTGCTGTGAATATTCTAAAGACAGTCGAGGTCATTCATGTTTGGGATTTGTATCATGTAGGTTCCACTGTATGTCCTACTTTGCACAAGCCAGGGGAAAGCATAACTGAGACTCTTGTCAGGGAGCCCTCCTGAGATGGGACCTGTTATTTCCCTGCTGCTGTAGAAGGTGCGATCACTTCTATCTGGAGCCTTGGGGATTCTCTCCAACATAGCTGAAACTCAGAGTCCCTGCAAAATAAGTCACAGGCACTTTGAGGAAATTGCTTGCTTATTTGTTATGGCATTGCAGAATAAAATGCAGAGGGAGAAAACAGAGGAATACTGGCTTTGTTGTTCTAACAACCTCATATCTTAAGTACTACAATATATGCCTCAGCTGAGCTTACTGCTGTGTGATTGATTCTACCTGACTAGTTCTCCACTGGGTCCCCTCCATCGGAGACAGGCCAGCAGGGGTCTGTCTGGGCATGCTTATCTGGATGAGTATTTGTTTCTTCTTTTGCTCTATCTTCTCTGTGGGGGGAATGGCAAGGGGACTCACACCTTCCCCATCTGTCCCAGCGCCTCTTACTCCGCTGATGTTACCAGTGAACAATGGAGCTGTCACTCACAGCTCTCCCTCTGACATCAGTCAGCTTCCCTGAGGAAATTATGTATTATTGAATAACTAATGTGGGGACAACTGGGTAGCCATGTGGGAAAAAAAATAAAGTTAGAACCACAATCTCACTTTACCACAAAATAAATTCCAGATGGGTAAGAGTTTTAAACGGAACAGAATAAAACCATGAAATTACAAGAAACTATGCCAATAAACTTGAACACTCTGACAAAATGGAAACACTTTAAAAAAATTATAAAATGCTATCATTGAGAGGGAAGAAGAAATAGAAAAGCCTAACATTCCAATAGACACTAAATAAAGAGAAAGGATAGTTAAATACTCTCTTCCCCAAAAAAGACCAAAAGCCAGATAATTTGTGAGTTTTACTAAGCTATTAATGATGAGATATTTCTTATCTTATTCCAGTTATTCCAGAAAGTAGAAAAGGATATCAAGTCACCCAGCTCATAGTTTAACCACAATTCCAAAACTTCATAAGTACAAAACAAGAAAACTGTAGGCTCATTTCACTTTTCAGAATAAACAGAAACCTTTATTTGATTTTGGAATCAAATTCAATATGCATTAACAAGTTCATTCAACATGCTCATGGAAGGTTTATCTTCCGTGTAAGGATGGGCCAAAACAAAACAAAACAAAACAAAACCTCTCAATGTCATTATATCAATATAGGCAGGAAAAAACTGATAAAGTTCAACACATCATTATTTTCTAATTTAAAAAATGTATTAATGAATAATGTACTTACAAAAATGTATACAAATCATAAGTGTACAGATCAAATAATTTTCATAAACTGCAAAGCAACCAGCACCCACAATCCTAAATGTCACCACTACACCCCTTTCCTTCAACCCTGACAAGGGCAATATTTGATGTCCCTGTCTTTTTCAATTTTTCAATTTAGCCATTCTGGTAAGTTGACAACCATCTAACAATGAAAAACATTTTAGCAAGGTATAATATAAGGAAAGAGACTTCCTCAATTTAATTGAGTTTATAAACCAAAAACCTTCTGCAAAAATCATACTTAATGAAGAAATTTTAGATCCGTTTCTTTTAGAATCAAGAAGAAATTAAGAATGACCTCTCTTGCTGCCAGATTTTACATGGTACTGAAGGTTCTGGAAAATACCATCAGATAAGAAAAGGAACAACAGTTACAAGAATTGGAAGGATGGGATAAGACTCTATAGATGATTTTCTACATAGACAACACAACAGAATCAACAGAAAATAATTAAATCTAATATGAAAACTCATTGAGGTTGCTAGATACAAGGTCAATTTATAAAAGTCCATAGCATTTACCTTCAACAACAAAAGCCATCCAAAACACAATATAAAATAAGATATTCACAGTAGTTATAAAGACTATAAATTATCTAGGAATTGAGAGAAACTACACAAAGTATCAACAGAGGATAATGTAAAACTTAAAGGACATGAAACATCTGAATAAATACTCATGATTGAATAAATTAAGTTCATAACTATAAAGGTGTTAATACTGTCTCTGTTATTCTAACAATTCAATACAATCCCAACAAAAATTCTAGCCTGATATTCTGAGGGCTTCAACAGAATTACTATTAAATTTATAGAGAAGAATACGTCTTCATAAATAATTAAGATGATTTTCAGAAAGAAGAGCAAGGAGGGGGATTTATCCTACTACTTATGAAGAGGATTACCATAGTAAAAACAGTGTGACACTGGTGTAAAACAGGCAGATAGGAATGCTTGATGGCTCGGGGACAAACTCATGCATACATGATATTTGATGAAATATACATATAAATTAACAAATAGAAAAGATTGGGGAAACAGGCTACTTACCTTAACTCGTATACAAATGGGGAATCCAGTTGCATTAAAGACCTAACTGTGAAAACTAAAACTATAAAGCTAATGGAAGAAATAAAAGGGGAATAAGTATGATGAAGGGGGTCATACCTCTTAAAAAAGAACAGATTGTTTGCAGAAAAGGAAATACAAATGCCTCTTAAACATAGAAAAAGACTTTCAACTTCACTCAAGATTAAATTAAAACTATAATGAATACAATTTTTTTTTTCATTTATCACATTGGTAAAGATGCCAAAGCTCAATAAAGGTTCAGTTGCAGGCAACAGAAACCACCTTGCTGGTTTAAGCAGAAATGGTTTTCATACAGAGAACTGGGTGCTGACAAAATAGTTCAGAGATCTGTAGGAGGAGAATCTAGGTCAGTTTCCCAGGAAACATTCCCAGCCCTCAGAATCAAGCTGCCAAGATGGAGAAGTCTGTGGCTACATGATGGGGGGTGGGGGGGGTGGTGTGGAGGAAGGAGGTGTGGGAAGGCAGTTGAGAAGGCCAGGTGGAAGAGGTAGGAGAAGTACCTGCCTCACCCTGCATCCTGCAGGAAAAGTGGGGGGGGGGGTGGTCAAGGAAGTGAAGGAATGAGAGAGTTTCAAGAAAATTCAGATTAAGTAAAGGACTAGAAGGTACTCAGATTCCACTTGGGCTATTACTTCTGCAAAGAGCATATTTCTCCTCTAGACATTCTCTGAGGGTCCTGCCTACTCCTAGGTACCAATATTGTCTGCCTGGGGACCGAATAATCCAGTTTCTCACTGGACAGAAGTCACAACTTCCATCTCAGAACATACATAAGCAACATCCCACCAGAATCTGCGATTTCACAGCAGGCACCTGTGAAGGTGAATGCATATTTTTCCCACAATATTTTTGTGACTTTTTCAAATAGCCATCCTTTAGCCATGGACTGCATTTTTAGTTGGGAAGCGTACTCTGGGCAATAGGACCTAGTGTCCTTTCTGATCCTCAGTGTACCATGAAGTAGCCCTCTGTTAGCATACAGCTAAGCAAAGTGGCAGCCTCATTTTTCTTTTCAATTTTATGGTGCTTGTAGGTCACCTTTGATCTGCCAGGGCCTAGAACTGAACTCCAGTCATTCCTAGGGATCTGAGGCTGTTCTTTGAACATGTTGATAAATGCCAAGATTTAAAACAGGCCTTGGAAAAAGATGCACAATAAATACTTAATTCAAGCTGGGACTCAGGCATTAGAAGTATTTACCTGGGCAGTGAAATATTTAAGTGCCATGCTGTTAAGCTGTTGGTAATCATGGATGACATATTTATGTCCATAAGGGGAAAAAAAAAGACCCCAAGCACTTCTAACTGATTGTTTATCTGAGCCTAGAAGAGTGAAGAGAGATGAGCAAAACTTCTGTGAGCTTGTGGAATTGTCTCTATAGATACATTAAAGTGACGCAGCTCGTAACATCTTTTCGAGAGCCCACCTGCTTAGGGGTGATGGGAGGACTGATGAAGAGGAAAGTTTTGCTTGATGGGGAAGTCTCAGAAGCAGTCAAGTGGCTCAAATCATTAGTGCTGGAGCTCTGAACTTGTTCAAGATTGGCCTTAATTATTAACCTTCTTTAATATTTCAGAGTATCTATAATAAAAGAAGCATGGTGCATTTAATCTATAGTTATGCAGTCAGATACTGTTAGACCTGAAAAGGACTCAGATCATTCTGGGCAGCTTCTGGCTCCTTTTATCTCCTTCAGAGTAACTGAGAAATACCACTGTTTCTCTTGGTAGCAGTGCTCTTGAAGACAATGGTTCTCATGGTTGAAGAGTGGGGGTGACCTAAGGGGACGGGGTTGCCCACGAGTAACAAAGTCTCCATTGTTGTGTTGAATTTGAAAAATGCCCCATTTAGGAGATCTCAAATTAAAAAGAATTCATTCGGAGTAAATTTATCATTTATTTTATTTATTTATATTTTTTGTCTGCATTGGGTCTTTGTTGCTGCACGCCGGCTTTCTCTAGCTACCGCGAGTGGGGGCTACTCTTTGTTGCAGAGTGCGGGCTTCTCATTGCGGTGGCTTCTCTTGCTGTGGCTCGTGGGCTCTAGAGCGCAGGCTCGGTAGTTGTGGCGCACGGGCTTAGTTGCTCCGCGGCATGTGGGATCTTCCCGGACCAGGGATCGAATCCATGTTCCCTGCATTGGCAGGTGGATTCTTAACCACTGCGCCACCAGGGAAGTCCCTCATTTATTTTATTTTTTCATTTCTCAGCATACAAACAAGCAAGGGACCAATGGCTCCCTGGCTGATATTTTCATCATTAACCCCTTCCCTGAATTCCAAATGTGTGGTGTATGTCCAACAGGCATCTCAAAATTATTTTGGCTGAAACAAGACTCATTTTTTTTTTTTTTACAGTATCTTCTGATTATTTTTTTTTAATTTTTATTTTATACTGGAGTATAGTTGATTAACAATGATGTGTTAGTTATAGGTGTACAGCAAAGTGATTCAGTTATCCATACAAGTATTGAAACAGGACTCGATTTATTCTCTCCACTCATTCAGTCTTCTCCTCCATGAGTTATCACCACTGCAGGAAAGGATACCACAGTTTTTAGTGTCGACTGGAAGGATGGTGGCCCATGCCATGTGCTGGCGAAATATTTGGTAATAGTACCACCTGTGATATCTCAAAAATAGACAATTACCCAAGTAATTAAACACTCCTAGTTTAAAGGGAACAGTTCATAAAGCAGAACGTTAATAGTGTGTGTTGGCTGCTATTGGCTGAAAATAAAAGAGAATAGAGTCAAGAAATCTGGGGCCTTGTACACTTGGATGAGGCAATGGATTTTCAGTTCCAAACAGTAAAAGTTAACATTGAGAAATGTTTGAGCAAAAGAGGCAGTTACAACTCAGACTCGTAGCAAGGACCAAAATAAGGGTTTGCTCATCACATTCATTGTTTAAGACATCTGAATGGAATTAAGATGATGATCTGTAAAACTTTTTAGGTGGCCAAAATAGCTCGTGGGAAAGAGACCAAGTGTCTAGATATCTGAAATTAAGGAGGGGTGGGGGGAAAGCATTTCTCAAGAACTCTGGTGTGACAATGGCACATGGAGTTGATTAGAATTAAATCAGTAAATCAGAATTAAATCAGAAGATGACTATGCTATCAGGTTTCAGAGAGTGATGTACTGCTGAAGAAATGAAAATCTGGACCAAAGTGGTTTGTAACTGAGACTTTATGATCTTTGGACCCCAGACCTTCTATAGAAAGGAGGTAGAGTCAGATGCTCAGCTCTGAAAAATGGCACATTCTCTAGCACCCTCTTTGGATGCAGCCGGTGAGAATAATAGACAAGGAAGGTCCTCCCCAAAGGGCAGAGCCAAGGGTCCCTGGAAGCCCCACATCTGGAACAGAGTTAGGACCTAATTAAGGAACACTTGCCTTCCTGGGTAGGGGGTTCCCCTTGAGTCTCCCCAGCAGGATTTCAGAATCCTAGTGGACCGGTGTGGCCATGTGTCTCTCACCCTTTCCTAATGGAAGCACGTGTTTTGGTTGCTTCAATCCCTGTCTCTCTACTGTGTGTCTGTGCAGTGGGGGAGGGTGGACAGCTTTTATTTGGGGTTCATGGATCCTGGATCTAGAGGAGCCACATCTAGTCTGGACTCCATGCACTGATGGCCCCGCATCACTGTCTGGTATAGAGACCTCCTGTAGGAGCCTGGACTTTGTGTCTGAGGCCCCAACCTGAACGGGTCCCTGGGACATCACTTGCAGCATGTGGTCTAAACGTGATCTTTGAATAAATGAGTAAAGGACTATGGGAATTAATGATTGGATTTCTCGAAACCTGCTCCAAGGCCCTGGAAAAACAAAGATGAATGAGGGGGCCCAGGATGGACTGACGTCAGAGGAGGTGGAGCGCATGGGACGAAGTCTCAGAACACAGGGACCAGAGGAGCTGGGTGTGAGCAGGAGGTGTGGCTAGTGGGTGCTGCTTTGCCTTGCCCAGAGGAGGCAGCCCAGGGGTCCTCATAGACAGAGGACCACTGTCTTTGGCCCGAAACTGGCTCACAGGTCCAACACCTTTCCTTCTCTGCAGTATGAGCTTCTTCCAAAGGCCCCAGTAACCACCCTCCCGGCCACGATTGTGTGGCAGGAGGAGGGGTAAGATTGGGGGGTTGCAGGAGATGGTGGAACCTTTAACAATGCTCCTTAGAGCAAAGTTGTGACTTGGCCTGTGGTTTATGGACCCACCCTGCTGACTTGTGTGTGAAACTCCTCTATCCTATGGGATGACTCACTTTAGGGTGGTACACACGTGGTGATTCCCATGCTGGGTGATTCACACCAAGGTGACTCACACACAGGAGGTAACTCACCCAGGATCAACCAGAAGTTGTTTGAGCCCGATTTTCCTTTGTTTATTTGTTTGAATTTTATTTTTATTTTTTTCTTTTTCATCATGGTTTATCACAGGATATTGAATATAATTCCCTGTGCTATACAATAGGACCTTGTTGTTTATCCATTCTCTATAATAGTTTGCATCTGCTAATCCCAAACTCTCAATCATCCCTTCCGCAAACCCTCCCCCTTGGCAACCACAAGTCTGTTCTCTATGTCTGTGAGCCTATTTCTGTTTCATAGATAAGTTCACTTGTGTCTTATTTTAGATTCCACGTATATGTGGATATATGGTATTATGTGGATAGTGATATCATATAGTATTTGCCTTTCTCTTTCTGACTTATTTCACTTAGTTTGATAATCTCCAGGTTCATCCATGTTGCTGCAAATGCCATTGTTTCATTCTTTTTTATGGCTGAGTAATATTCTATTGTCTATCTATCTATCTATCTATCTATCTATCTATCTATCTATCTATCTATCTATCATCTATCTACCTCATATCTTCTTTATCCAATTCATTTGTTGATAGACATTTAGATTGTTTCCATGTCTTGGCTATCGTAAGTTGTGTCTGAGCCCTATTTTGATGCCCAGCACTGCCCTATTTGTCTGAGCCCTATTTTGGTGCCCAGCACTGCCTTTTCTGGGTTTTCTTGGTGATGGACATGATGGCCTCCGCTCTCAGGCTGGTGAGTACCTGACCACAGCCTGGACAGTTCTGGACCACCCACTTCATTTTCATTTGGTCCCGGCATTACTGGTCCTGCCCAGTAAGGAGCTTTGTGAAAAATATCGTCTGGTCCTGAAATATCTGCTTGAATTAAAACCCAGGCAAGGAAAGAAATGAAAGCTAATGGTCCCGAGCCACAGGCTCCCCCAGTCAGGCATGGGGTGTTTCAGAAAGTTCTGGGAGACCTGCAGTGAGAGGTCTTATGATGATTTATCATATGAGTACTTCAGCGACCAGATCCCATGGGAAGCTCGTGGGGTGCAGAGCTCATGGAAGGGTGTCAGAGAAGCCCCCTCACCCAGTCCCGTGGCTTGGCTCCCACAAGTCCCATTCTCAGGAACCCTCCACTTCAGGCAGGACCAAGCTGAGCTGTGGAGTCAGGCAGGCCTAGGCTCATGGTTCTACCCTTATGCAGCTGAGAGGAGGCCCTGCAAGGTCATGTTGGCTCTCTGACCCTCATTTTCCCCACCTCCGATTATATTTTAATTGTATGGTTGTGGAAGGATTGTATGAAAAGTGCTGGATACAGAGCAGATACTCAGTAACTGCCCTAGGAAAAAGGAGGAGGCAATAAAGGCCCTGTTCCAGGAATCAGGGGATGTGGGCCTTGAGTAGATCTTAAAAGTTCTCATTACAAGAAAAAAATAAATTGTAACTAGGTGTGATGATGGATGTTCACTAAACTCATTGTGGTGATCATTTCACAACATGTGCAAATATTGAATCTTGTTGTACACCTGAAACTAATACAATGTTATATGTCCGTTATATATCAATTTTTCAAAAAGGAATGTATTGGATCCTAAAACTGGAAGTCCTGGGAGAGAGGGCTCAGGCATGGCCAAGTCCGGAGGCTCAGAGGATGTTACCAGGAGGCTCTCCACCCTTGGTGGCTTGGCCTTCCTCTGGGTGTACTTCTCCCAGGTGGGTGGCACAGATGGCCCCCACAGCCCCAGCCCTGGTGGGTTCTGAGCACCTGTGACTCCTCCACCCAGTCACCATGGAGACCTGCTCAGAAGGCTCTGATTGGCCACATGGCAGCCCTGCCGCAGCAGTGATCACTCTGATTGGCCAGCTCAGGTCACATGTCTGCTGCATAGGTGGGAAAGGCAGCTGGGGATCCAGCTGTGCTCAGAGGCTGGGGGAGAAAGTGCTGTTCAGACAAGGGGGGCCCCACGCTTTGGAACAGGAACCTCACAACCACAGCCACATCCTCAGAGAAGGGAACAAGTGACTTGGGGACATTTCCATGTGTTCAGGACCTGGGAAGCACATATTTCAAGGAAAACAAAGAAGCTTGATGGAGTATAGATGTCCTTCCTATCAGCTGGACACTCAGAGAGAAGAGGAACTTAGGATTTGGGGGCAGAAGAGAAAGAGACTGGGTTGAGGAACAGAAAATTGAGATTTTTTTCTAAAACCATCCAGATGTGAACTCTGTAAAAATACCCCATGCAACTCTGAGAAATGTCCTCAGAGACCAGCAATCCCAAGACCACAATTTAAAACTTTCCACCCTAGGACTGTGATTTCTAGCAGATATAGTTAAAGACTGAGTTTGAGTTTGCATTTTGAAAACCATTTCCTCCCTCATTTTGCTTTTTCACAGTGACTCAGGGAATTGCGCTCCTTATGTAGTATCTTATGGTGGCTGGCTTCCTTCCGTCTTTTTAAAATAATGCATTTCCATTTAGCTTGGGCTGTCTTCTGGGATTAATTAGTGACTGCACAAGTACATGAGGCTTTAGTGGCCAGTGCCTCTTGACAGATGGCACCTGGAAAGAAATGGGAAATGATTGCAGAGACCGTAATTATGACTTCCTGGGTGTGAGAATTTTATGAAATACCTTCAGGGTTGAAGCTCCCACCTAAGTTCTTGGGACCCCTGAGCCCCATGGCTGGGCAGAGGCCATTCACCCTCCTTCTGAACTCTGGTTGGAAATGGCATTTCCTATTACATGGAAGGCAAGGGGGACAAAAAAGAAAAAAGAAGGGAATTTGATTTAGACACAAGACTTCTGTTCCATAATTACGGTCTAGAATTAATTGAATACCCTGTAGCTTTTTGTACTGTATATGCTAATGATGACCAAAAATGGATTCTCTTCTATATTTCTGTATTAACTTATCTTAAAGTGACATACTGTGAATAACAACCCCCTGTACTGCTGGACTAGGCAAGTTTATAATTTGCAGTTCAAGCTTTTATTCTATTCAATTTGTTTAGGTAATTTATTTTTCTAGGAAGGAATAAAAATACCTAAATTACAGGAACTAACCGTCCCTGTTGCCAGAAAGTGCCAAGGATTTGGAGTGAATAAATGCTCCTGAAATGAGCCAATTGCGACCTTGTGTAGGGAACTCAGTGAGCAGTCATGCTAGTTTTATTTTATGGACCATATTGAATTAATTTAATTATGGAATATCAGTGCTCTGCCCGGTAACTAGCACTGCAGAGATTTCTCCAAGCACGAGCTCCAGTGATGACCAGGGCTGTGCGGGCACCGGGGTGCTGTCTAGCCCCTCTGAGACAGGAGGCCAGGTGGTCAGCCCCCCGGGATGACAGTTTGGGGGTTCTCCCTTTATCCTCTCACTATTCCAGCCTCTCTCTTCCCTGAGAAATAGACGCAGGAGTCAGGCAGAGGGAGGTCAATACAGCATCTTATTTCTTGCCTTATTATGGTTTATTGCGATGTTATTGTGTAATCCAATTGTTAGCTTTCACCTATGGGAAAACTTAACCTTTCATGTCCAGTTCAGCAGGCAACTCAGCACTTCACCCCCAGATCAGATGGTACCTGCCTGAACCACAGTTGTGCCACTCCTACCCCTACCCCCCACCCATGCAACCCAGCCTTTCTAAAAGCAGGATAGGAAAGACCTTCTCTGCAGGCTCTGGTAACTTCCTTCTGCCGCCACGGTGACCATTTAAAACCTTCTCATGTTACTCCCCTCATCCCAGCTGATGGCTGACCTCTTCTTTTGTGAGTAATTGGAAGACTTCATTAGATAGTAATTCCCTGCACCCCAGCGAGTTAACAAGCTGAGCTGTGTCCCCATTGGCCCTCCCCTCCTCCCTCCTCCCTCCCCACTCAGTGGGGATGACCCAGTGCTCAGAGACACTCCCTCCACATGTCCTGGGTTCCAACCTTTCCTGCCTCCTTGGAGATTTGACTCCTTCGACTTCATCTCTTCTCTATCCTATATCCTCACACCTCTTTGTGTTGGTTCCTTCCCAACAGCATTTAAATCCACTCAATTCTGCTAATATTAAGAAAATTCTACTCTGGCCCATCTTTCTCCAGCTCCCGCCCTCCTCCCAGTCTCCCTTTCACAGCTGTGGGCTCTCTCTCCTCACATCCTTTCCTGCATCCGTGAAGTTGGCACCTGGCCTCATCTCTCCCCTGAAACGTGGACCAAGGGCCATTCTCAGTCCTCCTCTTACTGATGTTATAGCCTTGGTCCCTTGTAGACGGGAGTGTAGCATAGCTGTTAGGAGCTTGGGGTCATAACCTCTCTGTGCCTCAGTTTTCTCAGCGGTGAAAAGGGAGTAATAATAGTGTACACGGAAGTGCTCAGAATGCTACCTGGCATCTCACAAGCACTCAGTAAGTGCTTTTGATAATGAACATTGACCACTCCCACCTAAACTCCATGCTTGTGCATCCAACTGTCTACTGGGAGTGTTTCCTTCTCGATCTTAACCCTTCAGCACCGAGCCATCACCTTCCTCCCATGCCTCCTCTCCAGCCTGCCCTTTCTCCATGATTTCACCCACCGGATCCTGGCTCTTGGCCCACCTTCTCCTTTAGCACCCAGGGCTAATCAATAACCAAACCCTCTTCTAGAACTTTCTTTTATATTTGCAAATTCTGTCTATTGTTCTTCGCTGTCACTGCCAACACCTGGGAGCACACTGCCCCTGTGTCCTGACTGCCTGTCTCCTCTTGATTTTGGACCTGTTTCTGGAGTGGCTGTTCTGTGTTCGCGTACCGCATGAACTCTTCAGCGGCTCCCCTGCTCCAGAGAGGAAATGACATTCTCCGGAGGCCATGCAGGGCACACTGTGGCCTGCCCCTACTGCTCCTCCAGCCCAGGCCTCTCCGTTTGCCCCTCAGCCCTGCTCTGGGAGTAGCAGCATTGAGCGGTCTGCAGTCACACGAGTATATTTGTTGCTGGAAATGTGACAATACCGCGGACTCAGCAGAGAACCACGCAAAGAAAGTAGAATCAGGGACAGTGCCTGCGTTGGTTCCCTGTGAAGGAGGCTTCTTGGACGTCCCTCATGCTATTTCCACATGCGTGGAAGAGGGGGAAGGCTTGCTTCTAGGAGCAGGGGAAGTGAGGACGGGTGACCGTGTGCCAGCTATGGGTCAATCTTTACGGAGGTCGAAGGGGAGTGGGTCCTGGAGACACCAGCCGTGCAACCATGTGTGCTGTGGCCCTTCCCGGCCGGTGTGGACTGTGGAAAGGTGAACTGTGGTGCCTTGGTCTGGTCTACGAGTCCTGTTCAGCTGACTCTGTGGGTCTGTCCCCTGTGCCCCTGTGCATGGAGCACCAGGGCTGGGGACCTCTTACTGCAGTGCCTGCACCCATGTCCCACTTCCCATGGCCACTGGCTCTGAGCGTCCTCTGACGCCCCTCCCCCTCTGATCTCCTTTGGGTCCTCTGGGTAGAGAAGCTTCCAGATGACCCTGCTCTGACTCCCCAGGTCCCCCATGTGGCCTGCAGGGAGGTTCACCAACTTGCCAAAGGTCACACTGCAGTTAGATGGAGGAGTTGGAATTGGAAATTTGGCCATCTGGCTTCTTCTCTATACCTCCTATCATTTAAAAAATAAAAAAAATCTCCTAAAGACAATCCTCTTTCTGGACAAAGCACTTGGGTTATACCAGTGCTTGGTATTTTGAGGGAGAAGAGATTTGTGCAGTTCCTGGCTTTTGGATACCTGAAAAGAGGTAACAGCCCCAAAGATGCTAAGTCTAGGCCATAAAGAGTGTAGAAGGTGGAGAGGAGAGGCATAAAGCGTCCTTTGCCCAGTACAAAGGTGAATGGTGGCAGGCTGAAAACTCAGGAGAGTAGGGCGGCTAGAAACCCAGCTAAATCTGGGGTGTCCCAGAGCAGAGGGTATTTGGAGCTGCTGCTGCCCTGTCTCCCCACTCCGTGGACCCCTTGCTGCCCTCAGGGCATCTATTGGTGGGGCTGCAGGCCTCCAGCAGTGCGGATGGGAGTCAGCAGGAGGCAGGAGAGGCCTGGGCAGGGGGCCTGAGGCAGCCTCACCGACTTCTGCTCAGCACCCGCCCCCCCTCACAGTGGCAAGGAACGGTCCACAGACACCACCCACGATGATAGGCCGGGGGGCTGCAAAGAACCTGAGCTGGTGAGAGACCGTGGTGAGCTGGGATCAACTCAGGAGTAGCCAGTAGGGGAGGTCCCAGGGTTGAGTGGCGACAAAGGAATGTCCCCTGGCTCCTGAGAGGCAGTGCAGAGAGCCCTGGGGCCCCGCCTGCCATGCCTAGATGCCCAAGGTGCCTATGGGTACCCAAGCCTCGTTTTCTGTCATTTTCGTTTAATGGAGATAACTTTCGGCTCTGCAGCCTCGAGCAAGGTAGGGCTCAGGGCCAGCTGGGCTGGGCAGGAGGCACAGCTCGTGAAACTGGGGAACCGGGTGATCCCAGGGGCCTCCCTGGTTACCCCATCTCCACGCTAGGCTGTGGACTCCCCGAAGAGGGAGAGAGGGAGGGAAGAGGAGAGAGCGAAAAAGAGACTGAGAATGAGTCTCTTTTTTTCTCCTTAAAGGAGCAATCACCCGAATAACACTGAGGCCAAGTGAGGGCAGGGATGGAAGAAAACATTTCTGATGCTCATTCATCCTGAAATACCTGGGTCAGATGGCTGTGGATGCTGCCAGCATTCACCTCAGAGAGAGGCACGTGCAGAGAATATTCCAGCTGCGCAGAGCCACAGGGAAGCGCGCACCCCAGAGGTCAGGGTGCTGAGGGTGAGCATGCAGGTGAGTCCCCTCAGCGACAGGGCAGCCCTGGGTTGGGCCGCCCATCCCCAGCCCTCCCAAGGCTCAGGCAACCCCTGGGACGAGCTGGGCAGGTGTCCAGTGCCGGGTGGAGGGGCCCACTGAACCTCTTCTCCCCCTGCAGGGCGGGTGTTGTGATCCCCACTGAAGGGTGAAGAAAGCAAGGCTCAGACAGGTGAAGGAACTCATCTGGGCAGCGGGGACTTCAGACCAGATTTTTCTGTAAAGCCCGTGTGTTTCTTACTGCTTTGCACTGTCATTCCCAAGTCCCCAAAGTCAAAAACTCAAAGTTACGTCTGTACAATGCTGAGTCCTTGCAAGTGGAGAGCATCTGTACGTTCAGATGCACAAACCACAGAAGTTGGTTTCAGTTCCCTCTGCTGAGCCAGGCCAGCAGGACGCCAGGGACAGGGCTGTGGCCTCCTTGCTCTGCCGTGTGCCCTGGAGGCTGCAGTGTGTGGCTTGGCCCACAGTAGTGGCTGCCACGAAACAGACTGTGTTTTAAATCACCCGTGGGCATCAGGGAGGGCTGGGCTGGGGAGTGGGGTCCCCTGTGGCTCACAGGAGGCGCTGAGGCGGTGCCCCCAGCCCTCACTGGGCTGCCAGCCTCGGGGAGCGTGAAGGGCTAATTTCATGGCTGATAAAACTCTCTGTACACAAGACTTCACAGACAAATGAGAGCACTGCTTTTCTCCTTTTGTTATGACATTTATTTTCTCCTTTCCTGGAGAGTGGGACATGTTCCAGCCTCCCGCGGTCCTGGCTCCTGTGGCCGTATGAGAGGGATCAGGGCTTCAGTGATGAAAGCGTGACACCAGAGGGTGACGTACTGGCTCCCAGGTGCCCAGCCACATGGGAGCAGAGCTGGGTCCTGCTCCCCACCAGGAGCAGATGGGACTGATGCGAGGGTCCCAGTGGGTCTGCCAGAGACTCCATGTCACCCTGGAGGGTTTGCTCTGATGGGGTTTGAAGCAACGGGGCTTAGTTTGATGGAGAAATGGTCTCATCGGCCTGTTTCTTCTTATGACCGTCCAGATATACCCTGCATTCCACGAAATCTATCTATCTATATCTATCTATCTATCTATCATCTATCTATCTATCTATCTATCTATCTATCTATCTATCTATCTATCTATCTATCTATCTATCTAACATCTATCATCTACCTGTCTATCTATCTATCTATCTATCTATCTATCTATCTATCTATCTATCTATCTATCTAACATCTATCATCTACCTGTCTACCTATCTATCTATCTATCTATCTATCTATCTATCTATCTATCTATCTATCTATCTATCATCTATATCATCTAGCTATATATCTATTTTATTTATCTATCATCTATCAATCAATCTATCGTCTATCTATCTAATATCTATGTGTCTACCTATCATCTATCATCATCTATCAATCAATCTATCATCTATCTATCTAATATCTATCTATCTATCTATCTATCTATCTATCTATCTATCTATCTATCTATCATCATCATCTATCATCTATCTGTCTATCTATCTATCAATCATCTATCTATCTATCCATCTATCTATCTACCTATCTTCTATTGCTTCTGCTTCCCTGGAACACCCTGACCAGTACAGGGAGGAAACTGTCTTTTCAAGGAAAAACCTTTGGGCCGCAGATGGAGGACCAGGCTGGTGAGCGGGTCCAAGGCTGTGAAGGAGGGGCTGCCTCCCTTGCCTGAGTGTCAGCAGCTGGGAGTTGTCTAAGCAATGCCTCACAGAACAGTCCTCAACAGGCTAGTGGCCCGTGTGCCTGGCTGCATTACTTTTGCTCTAAGAGAGCCAAGAGGTGAGTCTTTCCCCCCGGTTTGTTTGCACTGTGAAAACAGATGCCCAGGGGCACAGAGTGGAAGTAAACACACGTCTCTGACGTGTGGTGAACTCACTCCACGGGCACCTGGTAGTAGCTGGCTCACACTGTGCCAGGATGTCACGATGAGTTACTGGAGTTGGCGTCCCGAGAAAGGGGGCTCTGTACACTGAGTGAGGCCCAGACTGGTGGGGGTCAGCCCCCCTCTGGCTTCCCAAGGTTTGCAGTGCAGAGTGATGTACAGGGGGGTCTGCAGGACTCGACAGGGTTCCGGAATATTTGACGCTTCCTTAGATGACACAGATGTGGTAAAACAAAGTAAAGAGTTCCAAACCAGGTTGGGGGAGTGGGAAGGAGGATGAGGAGCTGCACGGGCTGGAGACCATCCCAAGTGCTGTGGGGGAGGGCGTGTCTCTGCCTTTGCCCGCCCGGATCACTCGGTGCTGGGCAGACAGAGCTGAGTGCCAACACATCGGTATTTCCAGCCCCTGTCTTGAGCCACACCCTCCGTGGACTTCATGCTCAGGGACCACAAGATCACCCTCTGTTCCCAGAAAGCATGGAGGTATCTTAAGCTTCCACACCTTGTCCCTGTCATTCCCTCTGCCTGGAGCTCCCTCCCCACTGACCCCACTCCTCCTTCCGCTCCCTTCCTCCTTTTTTCCATGCAGTCAAATACAATATTTTAAGGGCTTCTGTCCATGTCACATCTACACGGAAACTGTCCTTGAGCCCCAGGCTACCCTCAGCCCAGCCGTGAAACCTTGTATGTTGACAGTAGCGTGTAGCACTCTGTGTGGCAGTCCCCCCTCCTCAACCCTTTTGGACTTTTTAAACTAGACTGTGAGCATCTTGAAGACAGAGGTGATTACTCCCCAGAGCTGAAGACATGTGCAGTACACACCCAGGGATGGGCACATGGACTTCACACCTGAGAGGCCACCTCCGAGCCAAGAGACCCAGGGTCAGAGGGTTCTTGCTGAAACACAGCTTAAATGCTTGCAGCTGCCGCAGACAACACCTTGGATTTCTGTTTTAAGTGGCACCCAAGAGCAAGAACAAGTGGTGACACTAGTCAGTGGCTTTGAGAATTTTTGGCAGCAATGTCACCATGCGAAACAAGTGCTCCATGGTGAGCCAGGACGGGTGTGCACATACATGAAAACAAAGTTCCACCAGCTGGCACTTACTCTCATACTTCTAGATAGTTTTTATTCTTTTTCCTTTTTTTTTTCTTCTCAAGGAACTGGTCACCACCCACGAAATCAATTTTGGAGCCAGTACTGGTGACCTGCACTGACTGGCAGATGGGTCCCCGCCCATGTACACTGTCTATGGATTGGCATCTATGACTAAATCCTTCTCTCCAGAATAGTTGGGCTGTGTGTGTGTGTGTGTTTGTGCATGTACACATTCCTTTATGTGTGCAGGAATTTGTGATTATAGGGGTATGTGAGTGTCTCAAGTGAGTGTGTGCTGGTGAACATGCTTGTTGGGGTGTCAGCTGAGTTGTGTGGGTCAATGCTGCCCTTAGAGTAGAACAGGGCTGACAACTTTTCATCCACCCATCCATCCATCCATCCATCCATCCATCCATTCCTCATCCAACCATCCATCCATCCATTCCTCATCCAACCATCCATCCATCCATCCATCCATCCATCCATCCATTCCTCATCCAACCAACCATCCATCCATCCATTCCTCATCCAACCAACCATCCATCCATCCATTCCTCATCCAACAATCCATCCATCCATCCATTTCTCATCCAACCATCCATCCATCCATTCCTCATCCAACCATCCATCCATCCATCCATCCATCCATTCCTCATCCAACCAACCATCCATCCATCCATCCATCCATCCATTCCTCATCCAACCATCCATCCATCCATCCATCCATCCATCCATTCCTCATCCAACCATCCATCCATCCATCCATCCATTTCTCATCCAACCATCCATCCATCCATTCCTCATCCAACCATCCATCCATCCATCCATCCATTCCTCATCCAACCAACCATCCATGAATCCATCCATCCATCCATCCATCCATCCATTCCTCATCCAACCATCCATCCATCCATCCATCCATCCATTCCTCATCCAACCATCCATCCATCCATTCCTCATCCAACCATCCATCCATCCATCCATCCATCCATCCATTCCTCATCCAACCAACCATCCATCCATCCATCCATCCATCCATCCATTCCTCATCAAACCATCCATCCATCCATCCATCCATCCATTCCTCATCCAACCATCCATCCATCCATCCATCCATCCATCCATCCATTCCTCATCCAACCATCCATCCATCCATTCCTCATCCAACCATCCATCCATCCATCCATCCATCCATCCATCCATCCATCATCATTAGCTGGGTCCTTGCCATGTGTCTGGGGCTGTGCTGGGTGCTAGGAAAAGTGCAGTGTGCAAGACAGACACCTGTTAACACACTGTTTACAATCTGGGCCTGTTCTGTCCTCAGTTTCTAAATGTGGTTGACGACACGTGGTGAGAGGTTACTAGCCTAGGTGGGATTTCAGCTTCTCCAGCTCAGCACTTTGCAGCCACACTCGACTCCTGGGGCCAGGAGGAAAGGCAGCAAGTGGGGAGAGGACCACTGCAAGGACCTCCCCCCCAGCACGTCAGCCAGCTGGGGGCAGAGAGGCTGAGCACCAAAGCCTCATCCGGAAGAGCCTCACCCAGAAGTCATGATCCCCCTGCCCCCACAGGGCTCAGCACCTGCCCAGAGCTTGTCCTAGGGACCTCCTGTGGCTCGCTAGTCCCACCTCCCCACTCACTGCTGCTTCAAACGCCTCCCCACACCTCTGGGCGCCTCTGGAACTGCACACACATCCCTCTCCTGCGAGGGAGGGCCCCGACCCTCATGGTTCATGGCCAGACACTGCTTGTCCTTCCTTCACACACCAGCCTTTACAGACCATCCCTGGGGGAAGACTTGCCTCCCCTCCATGCCTCCCCAGAGCTCCTTAGCCTCGTTTCTGCGGAACAAACCGGAGCGGTGCCGGTGATGGGCAACCCCCCCTGCCAGAGCCGGAGTCAGGAGAAGCCACGGGCTCCTCCACGTCCCCCCCACCCCTGGCACAGCGCAGGATCACGCACATCTATCTAACTGAGTTAATGCCCATCAGAGCTGATGCTCGGGTGGTAGGTGGCTCTCAGTGTGTGAGGGGTGTCTGGGGATCAGGGCCGTATTCTAATCACACCCTCGCGGTCCTCACAGACCTCGGCCGGTCAGCCCGGCGTCAATCCAGCCACCAGCAAACACTAGCTGCATGGCCTCACACAAGTTATTCAATCTGTTCGTGCCTCAGTTTTCTCACCTGAAAAATGGGCAGTGACTGTCCTCCCGCAGGGCCATGTGTGTGAGGTCCTGCACCTTGCGGCCTTCACTGTCGCTTAGAACGGCGTGCGTCTGGGCCACTCCAGCCCCTGGCACGTCCAGCCCGCCCCCTCTCGTAACCCACATCCGTCTTTTTGCGCTCAGGCCTCCCACGCAAATCATCGGCTCGCTCTTGGATTTCTGTTTCTCCTTGGGCAGAAAGGACAAAGCTGATTTAAATGCGGGGAGCCTGGCAGTGGAGCCGAAGCGGGAAATGAGGACGGAAACAATTACAAATTAAAGCCCGTCTCTTCTGCTGCGTCTGCCCCCCCTTCTCATCGTGGCTGAGGCCAGCTGCCTTCTGAGAGGCCCCCGTACTGGAGTCGGGTGCGTGCCCTCCGAGGTCGGCTCTCCCCTTCCTCTGTGGGACCTGCCCGGTGGCACTCGTTCATTCATTCATTACACAAAGATTTGTGGAGGGCGTGACAATGTGTCTGGTAGTGGTCCAGTGTCTGAAGGCAGCACCACCATGAAGACCCACCTGATTTAGCTTGATTGGGGATAGTGACGGTTAGATCCTTTCAACCCCCAGGTGTTATGAGGCGTTGGCTCTTGAGAACAGGGAGGGCTGTGCAATCCATCCACCGAGACCAGGTGCAGAGTGATGGCTGGTGGCTTGTGAAAGGCCTGGAGGCAGGGAGCTCAGGTAGGGCAGGGAGGGGCCCAGCAGACAGCTGGGTAGGGGATTCTCAGGATGGATGTGTCAGACTGATGGAGGTGGGAGGGAGAAGCCCTGGCAGAAGGGAAAGAACAGAGCAGGACAAGGCAGTGGTGTCTCCAGGCCACGGTGAGATCTGACCTTGTCTCTGCCAGCCCAGGGGAGCGGGAGAGGGGTTCCAGAAGCACAGGGTCTGTGTCTCCAGGGTTCTGTGCTGGGGAAACGCCAAGCTCTCATTCCCCTGCAGGGGGGCAGCCTAGAGAGGAGCGTTACTTTGACTTGAAGGCTGAGAAGACCTGAAAGAATTAGTGGGGCTGCCAGCCAACCCCACTCCGGCGCTGAATCTTTTCTGGAAGGGGGTTCGAGTGGTGCATCTCTGTGTCTGCCACAAAAAGAAGTGAGCTTCGGTGCTTTGTGACCACCTAGACGGGTGGGATAGGGAGGGTGGGAGGGAGACGCAAGAGGGAGGAGATATGGGGATATATGTATATGCATAGCTGATTCACTTTGTTATAAAGCAGAAACTAATACACCCTTGTAAAGCAATTATACTCCAATAAAGATGTTAAAAAAAAAAGAAGTGAGCTTTGTTGGTCAAAAAGAGGGGAAGCACCCCTGCCCCCTCCACCCCGGTCCCAGCCCCAGCAGGTTCTGAAGACAGGTCTGCCTGGAGTGGAGGGAAGGCCGGCAGGAACACAGCAGCCATGAAGCCTTGGGCTTCCCAGAGGCCGGGAGACAGGACTCAGGGTCTTCACCGCACTGCGGGGTTTCTGCTGCTGCAGGAGGAGACTGGAGTTGATGAGCTGGGGCTGGGAAAGAAGTCCTGGCTGCCTCCCAGCCTCAGGGCCTGCCACAGGGTGCTGGGCGGTGGGGTTGGACGAGGCATCCCAAAGCTCCTATACAGGTCACGGATGAGGGGACTTGTTTGTGCAGACTGAGGCCACCGGGCACCTCCCAGGTTGACGCACTTTGGGTTGGTATAGGTGCTGGAGTTTCTGTTCATTACATTTTAAAACAAAATAGGGAAAATGCTTGGTTCTTATTTTAGATATGGGGGGGTGGTATGTCACCTGTCATTATTCCTTAGAACCAGTTACCTGGGGGTTGCTGTAGCACATGTGCTGACCAGTTGAGATGTTCAGAGTGTGGACAAGGAATGTTACCTGCATTCCAGTTCTACAAGGATCAGGCCATCAGCCACTGTAGCCGCCCCCAAAGGAGCACCCTGAGGGGAATTCAGGAAGGAGAAAACCAGGACACTGGCCCTAGATAGTTAAGATGCACATCAAAGGAATCATTTCAATGAGCCCAGACTCTTGCATCTTCCCATAGAAAAACACGAAAATCATTAACTTGAGATGTATGGGGTTTTGTGTGTGTGTTGTGTGTGTGATTAGCTATTGATGCTCGACTACATTTTTTTTTTCCAGCAAAAACTCCTATATATCCTGGCTCCACCCCTACCTCTTTGGAGAAGTTCCTCAGAGCTACTGAGAGGCTGTCTCCCAGTCCTCAGTGAGGTCCCCGAATAAAACTTAACTCACGACTTTTAGGTTATGTGCTTTCCTTCAGTCGACAAGACCCAGGGTAGATTATGAGAAGAAAACTGAAAACTGAGGGTGTGTGCCGTTCACCTAACAGTGAGGGTGGCACTCCTGCTGCACTAACTCTGCCACAAGGCATAACCGTAAGCTTTGGGCACAGTATTGAAACAACTGCCTGAAGGCACGGGAGAGTCAGCAAAAGCGGGTGGACACTGCAGTGGGAGGAGAGAGGCCAACTGGAGCTTGGCAGTGGCGTGACCACTGGGACGTGAAAGCAGGGACAGAAACCCAGAGTCTCACTGGCTGCAGAATGAGGGACAGACTTGGGGCAACCACATCTGCAGGAAAGTGCGGGGAGAAACCTCAGAGAGGAGGGAGACTGGGGGTGGGGGACAAATCCTGTGGATAAACTGCCCAGATGTCCATGCAAGGAGTCCAGTTGAGGCTTAAAGAATCAAACAGAAATTTCATGGCCCCCATCACTGCGGAGACAGTTCTCAGTATGAGGCTGGCCATACTGACCACCTGCTTGAAAAAAAAAATCTGTCGTGGGAGAAAGTGGATGCACAGGAGGAGGAAAGTTCGCACTGAGGAGCCAGAGAGGGTTCTGGGGATGCTGAGCTTGGAGAAGAGCAGGGAGGGGGGGGGTGATTAGTGGCCATCACTCCTTCAAGGTCACTGTGTGTGACGGGAGTAGACATGTCGTGGGGTCTCGGGGGTGAAACGGGCTCTCTGAATGATGTTACAAGCAGACAGTTCCCAGCTCCACATAAAGAAACATTTGCTAAGAAGGAGAGGTCCAGTGACATGTCAGGGGGACTGTTGTAGGTAGCACAGTGATGGAGGAAATGCAGACGAATATTCTGGAGAGGCTCTGAGGTCAGGTGGCCCTGGGTTTGAGTCCCAATCCAGCTGTGGATACCTCAACCTTAAAAAAAGAGAAGTTGACTTTCTTGGGAAGTGGATTTTCTTGGGCCTTGTACACACACACACACACACACACACACACACACACACACACACGAGATGCTTAGTGAGAAATGAGACTAAATGGGGCAGCAGCACGTTTGCAGAAGCAGCGCATTTGCAGATGCAGCACGGCTGGTCCCAAGCTGCCACTGACTCCTGGATGGGAATCCACTCTCGGGGCATCCCTGGGATTGGTGAGGTCAGACTCTGGGTACCTGACCCTGAGAGGGGACCCAGATCTCCCACCTCCCAGCCAGGCTGCCTGCTTCACCCGTCCCGGGAGCTGCCCACCCAAGGCACCACGACTCCTGGTTAAATGAGGCGTGAAGGTTCCTCACATCCACCCTCCTGTGCACAAATTCAGAAAGGGCAAACTAACCGGAAAATTACGGTCACTGGTGATGCTCACAGGACAGCAGAAATGAAACGGATCTGACTGCACAGACAGGGAAGAGAAAATGAGCTCTGGGGCCTCATCACCCCACTTTGATCAGCGGAGAGGCTGTGAGGGTCACAGACAAGGAACCCTTCTGGAATCAAACACTATTTTTATCTGTTGGAGCTCCTTTGAATTGGGCCACGCTGAAATCTGCCAGGCTCTCTGGATTCAAGGGAGCAGGAAGTAGATTGTGGGGACTTGGGGAGGAAGGAGGTTGTAAGCTGGAGGCGGAACGAAGCCATCCTGAGCTCTGCTCTGTGATGATCATCACAGCTAATTAACACAGCCCCCTGAACCACTCTGTCCCAGGGGAGGCCCAGTCTGGAGGGGGCAGGGCCAGCAGGAGGAATGGGCTGGCGGTTAGTAACCTACGTCTCCCCCAGCTGCTGCCCTACCCCCAGGATTGAAGGGGGCAAGGCTGCCCGCCCCAGGAACCCCAGGCTGGACCCTCTCAGCTGGGATCCCCTGCCCCTGGCTCCGCCCACCCCTCCTCCTTGTCCTGGGGCCAGAGGGCTGGTGTCAGCTCCAGGGCAGGTGGATGGGTCCGGGAGAGGGAGCTCACTCCTGGGAGCTTGTGTGCCAAGTCAGGTCACCAGCAAACTGCCCTCTCACCCTCATTTGTCCTGAGTACCTGCCATGGGCTGGGCACTCAGCAGACCCTGGGGACATGGCCATCAGCTGTGTCCTGGTGGTCACAGAAGAGACAGACACTGGAGGTGACCTGGCTGAGAGGGGAGCTTCCCAGTAGGGACTGCTGGGAAGAGAATGAAGCAGCTGGACTCCCAGGGCTGAGGTAGGACCAGGACCCAAGGAGGAGGAGTGACAGCCACAGGACAGGTTCCCGAAGAGGAAAAGGCAAGTGCAGAAATGAGGAGCAAGGGAAACACTTGGCGTGTCTGAGGCACAAAAGACAGGATGAGAATGGGCCGGGTCCATGCCCTGCACAGGCCTTGTGGGCAGGATAAGCAGTCTGACTTTTTATTCTAAGTGAAATGTTTGAAAATAGCCACAAACAGTCCATTAATTGGCTTGGCTCACTCGGTGCAAGCATTCATTTCGCTGTCCATTCATTCGCATGCTCACGCACTCATTATACTCACCTATTATCTATGCATCCTGAGGTTTGTTTATCCCATTCCCTTCCCTATTGATTTTCTTTTTCTTTTTAAGTCAAGAAAACAATTTTATTTTTAATATTTATTTATCTATCTATCTATCTATTTATTTATATATTTGTATACGTCTTTATTGCAGTCTAATTGCTTCACAATGCTGTGTCATTTTCTGTTGTACAACAAAGCGAATCAGCCATATATCACGAAGGGGCGCCGGGGGCTTCGCTGCCTGGGCAGCGCAGCAGCGGGAAGTGGGCACTAGAGGGCGCGCACAGCACGCGCATCTCGCGGGCCGCGCCCTGGCTCCGCGGCACCGGGGAGAAAAGCTCTGAGCCTTCCCGCCGGGAGGGCTGTAATCCATGCCAGTTCTTCCACCCCTCGCAGCACAGATGGGGAAACTGAGGTCCGGGGAACGGGCGTGGCTTGTGCAGGGTTACCTGGCGAGGAAGGGGCTGAGCAAGAGACCAGGAAGGAGAGGTGGGGTAGTGCCGGGTGGCCTCGGGGTGAAGGACGAAGTAGCCGTGAGGCCACCAGAGCGGGCGCGGCCAGGCGAGTTGCGGAGCCGGGCGGCACAGAGCCCAGGGGGACCCTAGGCGCCCGCGGTGGCTGTTCCAGCCGGGGTGGACCCCCTCCGGGAAGGGAAGGGAATGGGGGAAGCCTCGGCGGCTCGGCCCCCGCCGTCCATGCAGACCGTGGAGCGGGCGGTGCGGGAGGCAGACCCGGGGTGGTAAGGGCTGGAGGGCTCGCGCCGCCCGCATCCCTGCCCCTCACCTCCTACCCCGCGTGGCGCCAGGGCTCAGAGCCACTGCGCTTCCTCTTCAGGGAACAGTGCCGTCCCGGCGTAAGGAATGGTGGAGGCGCCCGAGAACCAGAGAAGTCGGGCGATCTGCCCAAGGCTGCACAGCGCGAAAGCAGCGAAAGGCCGAACCTTCTCAGCTTCGCAGCCGGAACTCATGTGGGGGGGCGGGTGGAGACGCGGCACGGGGTCAGGGCCTGGGCCGGTTCCGGGGAACAGTGACCCGTAATGGTGACGACTGTCCTGAGCTTCCCCGGAGTCCCGCCCCTCCCGGGAATCCCTAAGCCGGGGGTGGGGGTGGGGTAGGGCGGGGAGAGCTGAGGGGCGGCTGCCTGCGAGGGGCTTGGGAGGCTGGGAAAAGCTGCGCGGCGGGGCTGGGGGGGCGCTGTGCGTGGCCTTTTGCCCGCATACCCCGCTGTGACATGGGCCTGGACGTGCTGACTCGTCTACTCCTGACGGTTTTGTCCACAGTCCGGGAAACTGCACGTCGCCAGACTTGGGAATGAAACGCGGCCCACCGCTGCTACGCGTCCGCTGGAGACTGGGCGGGGTTGGGACGGAGCGGGGTCGAGGGGCCCTGCAGTGGGGCTCTCCTTGTACCTTCAGGGGTGCCGTTGAGTCCAGGTGGGCTCTGGGCCCAGCTCGCTGACTGGCTACCCCAATCCCGCCCTTCTCTGAGCCTCATCTTCTTCGTGAGACCCTGTGCCCTATCCACGTGGCATCCACCTGGCCCCCGTGGGGTGGCTTCTCCACCCGATTTCTGCCTAGTTCCAGCCCCACCCAAAGTTTCGTGACTGCCAGCACCCACCACGCACACGTGCACCTCTGTACGCTCGCTCACCCTGTTTCCCCTGGTGGAAACGCCCCTCCCCTCCTGCCGTGGGCTGTTGATTTCCTGCCCTCCCATGGAGACGGGGTGGGCGGTCGGAGCTCTGAGGTCCTGTCCCACCACCCACTGCTCTCCTGTTGCCAGAATCTCCAGTTGCCCTGTCACTGCTGTTTGTTGACACCTGAGCCACGCACCTGTCTCAGGATCTTCAGCTTTCACCTGGATGACCTGCCTGATACTCCGATACACTCTAGCCTCAGCTTCCTTGACCCCCTTGGCTCTGGGGACCATCCCTAGGGGTCCAGGTCAGCTGCCCATGCCCTGCATCTCTTTGGATCCCGGCTGTTGTTGAGAACCCCCCCACCCCAACTCCTCCCTCAGCCACTTTGTGACCCAGACCCCCTCCCTCTCCACATCCTCCCAGGGCACCGCCCCTTTCTGCCTCCTGAGTTCTGCCTCCTGAGTTCCGGCTTAGAGTTCTCAGCGGATACATCCTTTCAGTGCTTGCTTCCCTGTCCCATGCCCTCACCTCTGCTTTCCTCCAGCAAGTCTGGGAAATCCACATTCCTGGGTGAACCCTACCTCTCCTCTGCTTTCTCCCCTCCTGCTCCTGTGCAATCAAGCACTGCTGGCAGAGGCCCAGGTGAATTCACCATCACTGACCTCAGGTGGGGACCCACCCCAGGCTGGTGAGTATGATTGTGTAGGGCACACTGGCTCAGGGGTGCTGGTTCCCCCTCTACCACTGCTAGCTCTCCAGCCCCCCCATGACCCTGATGTATAATGGGCAAAACACAGGATAGTAGCAGAAAGTGACAGATTTGCACAGGTAAGGAAAAAAAAACAGCCCTGCTGGAAAATCATCCAATCAGAGGGCCCTGTTTGCCAAAGATACAATGGCCCCCAGGGTAGGTCACACGAAGAAAACCAGATTTAAAGGAATTGGTGAAGACACAGGGAAGGACAGGCCATGAGCTGCAGGTCCCTAATGGGCCAGCAGTCTGAGGCATGCAGAGATCACGGGACTGAGGGCTATCATCAGAAGCTCCGGGAGGAACATGAGAGAGAAGACAGCCGGAGGCAAGTGTGGATGAGATGGTCTCAGGAAAGGCTGAATAGAGAGAAGAGAAGTAAGTCTGTGAACCACCAGCATTGAAGGAGGAGGCAGAGGCAGGACAGCCTGAGGGGTCTGTCCTGAGCAGGAGACACTGGTACCCATAAAAGCAAGGGAGAGAAGAAGTGTACCCAGCAGCTAACCATCCAACAGCCTCAGATAAAAAACCACTTTCCCAGCTTCCCAGCATGTAGGGGTGGCCAATAATACCTAAACAGAAGTCATTAGATAGGGTTTCTGAGAAAGCCTTTTGCCTCCCCCTCTTCCTACTTGCTGCCACCTGGAACTCGGATACGGTGTCTGGAGCTACTGCAGCCATCTTGGAACATTTGGCTACTAGAGGAGCACGACCCTGTGCTAAGGAGAGCAGAGCAGAAAGGTAGAGGTCTGCTGTTCTCCACGCAGCTTTGGACAGCCCACCCCATGGACTTCATCTGTGGGACAGGGGGCTAATCCTCTGTCTTGTTGAAGCCACTGTCATGAGATGGCTTTCCCGGCAGCTGAGGGTGTGGTTTGGGGCAGTGAGGGCATCCTGGGCCTGTAGCTGTGTGGGACATGGTTGGGAGGAGTTTGTGGGACAGCTGGCAAGGGCAGGGGTGGAGTGAGGGGCAAACTGCAGTGGTCTGAGCAGGAGGTGAGCACAGGTGGGGAGGGGCCTGTGAGAGCTGAGCACTGTTTGATGCAGCAGGCACTGGGCGAGGCCTGTGAGAGGGAAGGCGGGAGCCCCTCCCTGCCCACACGGAGCACCGTGCACGCCGGGGCCGTGGGCAGGCAGCCTCTTCTGTGAGGCTTTGGAAAGTTGCTCAGCAGCTGGGCCATGGGCAGGGCACTTCGTGCTGAGCTGTGTCAGGGCAACAGCTGCGAAGCTGGTTCTGTTTCCTCCTGTTCCTCACCCAGACCCAGAGATGGGGGAGGGGTGTCCGAGTGACCCTCCCTTCGTCACTTAAATGAACCACGTCTCAGTCTCTCTACCCACCACAGGTAGATGCTGTCGGGGCAGAAGAAGAAAATGCCCACGGGACACCCATCTCCATGTCTGGCACCTTCTCCATCCCTGACCGGACCCTCAGAGAGAGTGTTTTAGGTGAAAGACTGCATGAAGGATGGTGGCACCTATAAAGCTCATGGGCTTTGGGGACAGGCTGACCTGCCTCCTGGTCCTGCATTTTCTACTTACTCTCCCGGGGACCTTGGCCAGTTTCTTTACTCTCTGATGTCAGCTCTCCATCTGTAAAACAGGGCTAACCACTCAGAATATCTGTGCAGAGATTCAATGAGCATCCTATCCTGAGAACATCTCTCTTCTTGATTGTGGGGGAGGAGACCTGACACGCAGGCTGTTCAACCACCAGCCTCCCCGACCCCCCTGAGATGCCACGTAACCTGGCAGACACCTGCTTCTGATGGCCCGATGGCCCAAGCTCTGAAATGGCTGGTGAGGAATTTTTCAAAGGAAATTTGTTTAATTCTTCTTCTGGAAGTATCTGAGATCTCAACATAGAGTAAGAATTGTTCCAGAAATAATCATGTTTTGTGAATTCCCCACCCTTGGAGGGTCTTTAGAATAAAGATGCCGAGGATGGAGCTGAGTCAGGCTCACCTGGTTAGGGTTAGGGTTAGGGTTAGGGAAGGCCTGGGGGGCTTGAAGGGGACAGGGCTGGCCATTGAGGGGGTCAGTGTGAGCATGTCCCCAACCTCTAGGTGCCGGGCCCTTTATGACCTCCTCCTCCTCAGAACAGAAAGCCTGGGCGAGAGTGGCGGCTAGGGAGGTCCAGGTTCCCTCAGCAGTGACTCCTGGGTGGTGCTGTCCTGCTTCTCTGCTTGACCCCTGCTGGCCCTGTGAGCAGGACATGGCCAGATGGAGGCCAAGCCTTCACCAAGCTTGGCTCCCTGAGGAGACAGAGCAGATTCCTAGCTGGGCCACATCTGAGCCCGTATCTGACGCCGAGTCTGTCCTTTGTCCCTGAATGCCACTGTGCACTGCTGCCCCGGGGAGGACACGCCGGGCCCTCCGGGACCACCTCCCCTGTGTGTCTCCAGGGCTGCTGGCCCCTGAGGAGGGTACTTCACTTGCAGGCAGGAGCCCCCGCTACCCCAGGACCAGTTCCACCCTCATCTAGAAGGGAAAGGCCCTCATTACCGAGACGAGGCCCAACAGAGAGAGGGGGAAAGAGAGTCATACAGGTGTAGCAACTGCTGTGAAGGAAATGTTTTCATTTACTTTTCCATAGAAGAGTCATTCTCCGTGCAGACGTGATGCCAGGAGAGCTGGTCAATCACTTGCAGCCGACATCTCAGGGTGGCTGGGCCTTGCTATCTCTTCATGTTAGATGTGGAGCTCGGCTGGTTGACTCAGATGGGATTTTGGTCTCCAGGGTCCAGCTGGCTCCATCTGCATGGAAGCTGCTGGATCTCAGGTTCTGCTTCCCAGGGGCTGCTTGCTGCCCGGCTGCCCAGGGCTCCTTACGGAATCCACGCCGACCTCGGGGCAGGGACAGGATCCCGGATGCCCGGAGCAGTGCTGGGCACTCAGCACCTCGACACTTTCCGAAGGCTGTTGTTGCATCAGGGAGCCCAGAGCTGCGGGGAGCTGAGTTTTCAGACAGTGGGAGGGTCCGTGTCAGCCAGGACAGTGAGACCTCATGGATCCTGAGGTACAGAAGCGTGTGGGCAGCGGTGTGGGGAGAGTTTGCAGAAACCGACGCGTATCCCTCTGAGCACTGACGTGCGTCGCCTCTGCCTGTGTGTTTCTGCCTGTGGCTGTCTGCAGACACTGGCGTTGTACGGAAGGGGGTGCCGATATTTTGACATGGTAACAAGTGTAGCTTTCATTCCTGGGAATCCTTCTTTTAACCCCACTGCTGTGAAGTTCAGAGCACTTCCCGCCCCCCATCCCAGACCTGGAAGCTGAAGCGGGTGAGACGCACTCACCCCCCCGGGGGAAAGGAAGTGACAGTGGACTGATGGAAAAGATGTTTGGCTGCGGGCTCCCTGGGAGGGGGGGTTGCTGGGTATCAGCCCCTTCAGATGGATGTGGCATCACAGGGTCAGGAAGACCTTGGTCCTCTTCCCCGGGGCTGGGCCATTGGAGCAGGTTTGGCAGGCGGCAAATCCCTCCAAGTCCCCTCCTTCCCACCACCTCTCAGCCTGATACATACAATAGACGTGGCTGTGAGATGCATCCCGGCTGAGAGGACCTGGGAAAGCCTTGGCGTCTCCCAGAATGGGGCAGGAGGAGCCCGAGAGGGGGTACTCGCTGGAGGGAGAGAGGACCGTGCTGCAGAGGGGTTCCTGGAGCCTGGGAGGGAAAGCACCTTCTCAGTTGGGGCAGAGCAGAGACAAGCTGGGTACCCATCAGCTCCGCAGCTGCCCGAGGCTCCGAGGGCCACAACCTGGGACCAGACACCATCCACTCAGGCCTGGGTGGGTTTTATAGCCCTTTAGAGCTCAGACACCTCCCTGGTAAGCAACAGAGGAAGAACACTGAATGGACAGGGGGAAAAAGACTCATACACATAAAATGCATATGATTACTTTTTCTGTAATTGGCAGAATGGAGGCTTGAGACAGAATTATATTCAATTATAGAAAAGTTTAGAAAATATGTACTTATTTTTATTTAATTATTTTTCAGTTTTTTATATGTATATATATATATATATTTTTTTTTCAGATTCTTTTCCATTATGGGTAATTACAAGATATTGAGTATAGTTCCCTGTGCTCTACAATAGATCCTTGTTGGTTACGTATTTTATATACAGTAGTGTGTATCTGTTAATCCCAAATTCCTAATTTATCTCCCTGCCCACCCCTTCAGCTATCCCCTTTGGTAACTGTGTTTTAGAAAACTTATACTTTTTTGCACGTTCAAATTTGTGACCAAATTTGACCCCAAAAAAGACATTCCACATGTTTGGAGCTACATCCCAGATGCCAGTGGAGTCTCCGTGACCCTCGGAGGTCAAGGTAAACTTGGTAAGCTTCATCCCCACCACCCATGTCGCAGCCTAGCAGCTCAGTGAGCACAGCTTAACCTCACCACGAGTCCAGCCGTCACCCTAGGTCATATGTTGAAGAGCTTCTTTAAATACAAACAGTGCTTGCTATCAAGAATTTTTGTAATACATTTTCTACCTTGTTTTACAGACCTGTACCCTCACACAGGATAATAATACTTTTATATGGAAATATTTTAAAAAATGCATTGCATTCTTCCTGTTGACCCAAGAGGACCGACTCTTCCTTGATGCCAGGCCCACTGCCCCTATTCTGTGACGCCAGCTCTCAGATGGCACTTCTTGGGGCTGTTGGACGCCCGGCTCTGTTAGGAGTGACTAGGGCACAGGGTATGGAAGCCCAGTAGTGGCCTCAGAGCGATTGGCTTCTCTAGGTCTGCAGCTGCGGGTAGGGCCGTCACACCTTCAGCCTCAGCCCGTCCTCTGCATCACTGGCCATGATGCCTGGTACAGAAGGAGCACTCAACGAATTGTACCTAGTTGAATTATTATTTATTGTTGCCCAAGAGTAAACAAAGGCTGTCAGAGGAAACAAAATATGCAAAATCCCTTCAAGTTTAAAAGAGAGAGATTATGGGAACCATTGAGAGGTTGAAATAGTTTTCAGCTATGTTTCTCCAGTTTATACAGTATTGGTTGGCTCCATGCTAAGAAAGATGATAATGTCAGTGCTATTTACATTTTTTCCTGTATACCCTCTTTCATCTGTCTGTTGTTACTTGTTTTTATATTGTCTGCACATACAATACCCTTATTCTGTAAGCAGAATTCCTGTAGTTGTTGAGTGTTGGTTATAGTTGTAAACAGATTCATTGCTTACCACCAGGTTTTAAGTCATTTTTCCATTTCCAAATCCTTTCTTTCTTTATTTTTCTTTATTATCATTATTCTTTTTTAATCGAAGTATAGCTGATATACATATATAAGTTGTAGATGTACACTATAGTGATTCACAATTTTTAAAGGTTATACTCCATATATTCCCTGTGTTGTACAATATATCCTTGTAGCTTATTTCATACACAGTAGTCTGTACCTCTTAATCCCCTACCCCTGTATTATCCCTCCTCCATCCCCATCCCTCTCCCCACTGGTAACCACTAGTTTGTTCTCTGTATCTGTGAGTCTTCTGTTATATTCACTAGTTTGCTGTATTTTATAGATTCCACATATAAGTGACATCATACATTATTTGTTTTTCTCTGTCTGACTTATTTCACTTAGTATAATGCCCTTCAAGACCATCCATGTTGTTGCAAATGGCAAGATTTCGTTCTTTTTTATGGCTGAGTAGTATTCCATTGTGTGTGTGTGTGTGTGTGTGTGTGTGTGTGTATATATATATATATATATATATATATATATATATCTTCTTTATTCATTCATCTGTTGATGGACACTTAGGTTGCTTCCATATCTTGACTATTGTAGATAATACAGCTATGAACATAGGGTCCAAACTCTTTATTTTAATCCTTCACTTAATTGTCTAGATTTTTTTGTAAAATGGATGGTTTTTGAGGAAAAACTTTTGGATTTGGTAATCTCTGAGGTTTTTCATGTTTACATATGTTAACCTATTGCCTAAGTGATTTAAAAAGACGTCTTGGCTTTTACCCTTAAGTGATATCTTGGCTGGATATTCTACATTTTTTATCTCAGGACTTGTAGACGTTCTTGCTCTGTTAACTTGACATTGATATTGCTATGGACAGATTTGATACCAGATGGATATTTTTCACCTTTCTAGATTACTTATTGTCTGTCAGGATGCTTGAAGAATTCTGTTTTCATCCTTTAGTTGTAATAGTTAACTAGGATATAAGATATTTCAACATTTTGTGCTTTGTTTATAACTCCTGGATTAAAATGTACTTTTTTAATATATAGATTTACAAAAAATTATTGGAGTATAATTTATTTACAATGTTGTGTTAGTTTCAGGTGTACAGCAAGGTGAATCAGTTATACATATACATATATCCACTCTTTTTTGGATTCTTTTCCCATATAGGTCATTACAGAGTATTGAGTAGAGTTTCCTGTGCTATACAATAGGTCCTTATGAGTTATCTATTTTATATATAGTAGTGTATATATGTTGATCCCAATCTTATTTTCCCCCTGAATTTCAGAGTCTTTTTTGGAATAATTATCTGGTCCATATTTTGGGGCACGTTTTGATTGTTTTTGTCTGTTTTCTTCATGATTATTTCTTCTGTACATTTCTCTTTTTCATCTGTTTTCATTATCAAGTCACTTAACCTCCCTGAGCCTCGTTATAAAGTCAGAATGACATGCCTGTTTCACAGGGCAGTTTCCAGAATTAAAAATCTTAATATATGTAAAGCTCTTAAAACACTGCTCCTCCCATAGCAAGCCATATGTAGATGGAAGTGATTCATTATTTTTATGAATTTTTGTTTGTTGTTATTATTGTTCATCATAATGAAATTGTTAATTCTTGGAGCCAGACAGCCACATATTAGTTGTGTGACCTTGGACAAGATGCTAAATCTCTGTGTGCCTTTTTTTCCTCGTTTGTTAAATGGAGGTAATAATCATCCCTACCTCATATGATTATAATGAGGATTAAGAGTTGATATTAGTAAAGTGCTTAGAACAGTGTTGGCACATAAAGTGCTGTGTGTATTGTTAAATAAATATCTTCTCAAACTTTTCTTGCAGGAACAATTATGTTTTGTGGTTTTATTCTGTTTCTCGCTGTTTCTAATGTATTATTAGTTTTGTAATGATGTTGTTTTGTTTTTAACTTGCTTCCGTATGTCTACATTCTCTTTTTTTATTTCATCCTGTCTCTGAGTCCTGTTGTTATATGCTTTAGGCCCTTTTAAGTTGTTCTTTAGTTTAAAGCAGTGGCCAAGCATTTACTGTCACTCGCTGAGTAGGTTTTCTTCTGGGTTGGGTTCTTTGTTTTCGCATGCTGTGTCCCTTTCATTACTTTCATTACAGGTGTGCATGTCAGGAATGGTCACGTGTGCTCTTTGCTTGTGTATTGGAATCTTTTCCTCTTGGCTCCTGCTCGGGCAAAGATGTCTAGACCTTCTTCCTGCTCTGCTCAAAGATGTCTAGACCTTCTTCCTGCTCTGCTGACTTTGTTCTGTGAGGCCCACTTACTTTCCCATCAGAGCCCCTGTGTATTCTGAGTCTTATTGTGTTTCTGTAGCTGGAGGGCAGGACAGAGAAGTGGACTGGAGGACAGTCTCTCTGAGAAGATCTGGGCCAGTGTGCACGTCCATTGCTGAGGCGCTGACATGGGACTGAATTCCTTATCACTGTGAGGTGCCTTCAGATCTTTCCCTCCAGCAGGTGCCTTCATTTTCCACAGGGAGACTCCATCCACACGTTTGCCCACATCTCCCAGATGCCAGCAGACACTTCCACTACTTCTCCACAAGAAAAGGAAAGACCCCCAACCGTACTACCTCCGTTTGCTTCACTCTGGGTTTGAGGGTGCTGATGGGCGTCCTCGGATCTGCAACCTGGCTGATGTGCTCCCAGCCTGGAGCAGCGTGGGCCAGTGTGGTGGGCGCCCCAGCTCCTTTGTCTCCGCTTCCTGATCAGCATGCAGTACACTGGGTTATGCCCAGTCCTCCTTTGGTTGCTGTTGGAGAGACTTCTTTTGTGGGGAGCAGGGCCTTTCATTTATGCTTTCACGAATTTTTGCTTCTGTTGTTAGTTACTGGGAGGGGCAGTTCTGTGATGCAGTTTCTATCAGCTAGTTCAACTGGAAACCCTGGCTGTGTTTTGATTAATTGTTCTTCTTTTTTTTTGTCATTGCCTCTCTGGCAATCTTCAAAAGCCTACTACATTATCAAACCTATGGAGTAAGCCAATAAGTAAGTAAGAAAGTGCCTCTGAACTTGAATAAGGGCTTTAAAATGGGGCTAATATATGCTCTTCCCTCCTTCCTGCCTGACTGAAGGAAGCAGAACAGTCGCTCTGAACGTGGGTTGATCCCAAAGCATTCCCAAGGTTGCAGAGAAATATAAATTCTCTCAACTGTCTTACAGGCTTGAGGACAGCAAGGGTCAGGTTGGCTAATTTTAATTATACTCGCTTAGCATGTCTTGAAGCCCATAAATCTAAATGCCAATAAATTAATACATCATGCCGAAAGCCTTCCAGCCACAGCATTAAATCAACTATGCAGGGAGTGCCATGTGAAACAAGGCAAACTCCCAGAAGCTCAAGTATTTCAATTTCACTGTATTAATCTGTCATTAAAGGGGCCCTCGAGTCCCAGTGTCCAGATGTGTGACTGTGAACAACGGTAACTTGCTGGGTACGAATTCAGCCCATTGTACCCTTGGCTTCTGTGCAGCTGCCCACCCCTCACAGCCCCCGAGGATGGATGCTGAGTCTTCCGTGTCCATGGGCCTCGCGTGGTTTCAGAGATGGGGTGGTCCTTTTGGTGTAGGAATGTTATAGTTAGGCTGAATGAAGGGTTTGATCAGGCCTGAGATCGGGGTAGGCAAGGAGCCAAATCTCACCTATACCACTTCCATTTGATGGTGAAATCCTGCCGTGCACACCCTACTTCACGGCTTGGTGGGTCAGACAACACCCAGATCATGATGGGCAGCTTAGGTCAAACGGTAGCTTGGTGGCCCACGGTTAAGCGTTCCATCTCCACTAAGACCCAGTAACGGTCCAAAAGCCATTTCTCAGAAGGAGAGTATTTATCCAAAGGTGATGGCAGAGCCTTGCTCCAAAATCTTAAAGGCCTGCACCGCGATTCACATGTAGGGCCTGACAAAGCCTCCAAACAGCATCTCTATCCACTACTGACATTCAAACATGATTGGCTCCACTGGGTCACATGGCCCAAATGGCAGGGCAACTTGCCCAGCAGCTGGACCTCCTTTGTTCAGAGCTCCACTCAAAACTAGCAGCTTTGGGGGGTCACTCAGTAAATGAACTAGAGAAACACACCTTTGTTGCCTGCAAAATCCAAAGAGGCCCCACTAGGTATGGAGCCTATTTTTGGTAGTAGGGGTACCGGATGCAACAGTGTATCCCCTCACTTCAGAAGGGGCAGCTCACCATGCCCTAGATCATTGCATCACTACAACTTTTACTGAAGTGGACGGACACTGAATGTTTGTGGGATTTATTTCTCACTCTCTAGCATATACATGTTTTACCAGTGTGTCTGGAGTGGTTGCTATTTCTTGCTCACTGGGTCCAATCAGCATAATGTCATCAGTGTGATGGACCAGGCTATGTCCTATGGAAGAGAAAGATGATCCGGATCCCTGGGACTAAATTGTAACCTAGGGCTGGAGAGCTGATATACCCTGAGGTAGGACAGAGAAGGTGTATTGCTGGCCTTGCCAGCTGAAAGCAAACTGCTTCTGGTGGTTTTTATTATCAGGGATGGAGAAAAAAGCACTTTCCAGACCAGTGGTTGCATACCAGGGACCAGGAGATGTGTTCATTTGCTCAAGCAATGCAGCCACATCTGGGTGGGTTCAGCAGCTACAACTGGAGTCACCACTTGGTTAAGTTTGTGATAACCCACTCTCATTCTCCGAGACCCAGCTGCCTTCTGCACAGGCCTCATAGGAGAGCTGACTGGGGATGTGATGGGAATTACCACCCACAGCACATTTCAAGTCCTTGGTGGTGGCATTAATCTCTGCAATCCCTCGAGGAATGAGGCCTTGCTTTTGGTGTACTATTTTCCTGGGTAGAGGCAGTTTTAGTGGCTTCCATTTGGTCTTTCCCATGATAACAGCCCTCACTCCATGGGTCAGGGAACCAATGTGGGAATTCTGTCAGATCCTGGGTATGTCTATTCCAATTATGTATTCTGGAACTGGGGGAATAACCATAGGATAAGGTTGTAGACCCACTGTGCTCATTGTGAGATGGACCTGAGCAGTACAGGGCTTGGCACTCAGCCAAGGTCCATTGTTCACTTGACCTTCATAAGTGGCTACTCTGACTGGTGAACCACAGTGACATTCTGGGTCTCCTGGAATGAGTGTTAGCTTAGAACCAGTGTCCAGTCAGTCCCCAAAAGTCTCATTATTTCACTTTCCCCAGTTCACAGTCACCCTGGTAAATGGCCATAGGTTCCTTTGGGGGAGGCTGGGGAGAGAGATGAACAATATAAATTTTTGGCAGGATAGAGGAATCCTTCCTCAAGGACACCCAAATTCTGCTTCATTCAAGGTGTTCTGACTTGACTGGGAGTTGGTTGTTACAAGTCTGTTACCTGACTTGTCTGGGAGCTGGTTGATTGCGGTGGGGGAGGTTTCCTGTCTGGGTCATTCAAGGCAGACTTTGTTTAGTAGATCTAAAGTTCTTTTCTTTTTCTTTTTCACGGGCACTTTTTCTATTCTTTATTCAAGCCCATGTATTACCAAGAGTTGGTGCTGTGATAGAACTCTGAAGGGTGACAGCTGCAGAGACAATAATTCTGCCCAAGTGATAGGAGGCCCTTTAGCCGTTCTCCCTCTTTGAACCCATTCACTTAAAAAAAAAATTTTATTGGAGTATAGTTGATTTACTGAGTTCTTATGCTTACACAGATCAAGTCAGAACTTAGCAGGCTGCTCATCTACTTCTTTTCTAGGGATGCCATGATCATGGGTGTCTGTGACTCAGGCTCTTCTGATTGCTGCTTTGGCTTGGGTGTCCCCTGAAGTCACCAGCTTGGCATCAGAGGCTGCCCAAGATCTGGCCTCTAATTTGCCTCTCAGTTTCCTCCTCTCCTCTTCCTGCCTTGAGCTCTGGGCTCCAACCGCACTGCAGAGCATGTGCCCTTCCTTCTCCCCCACTCAGGTCATTCACCTCCGGGCTGTCACGGTTGCCACCCCCTCTGTCCCCCACTCTCTGTGATTCCACTGTGACCCCCAGACCTCCCCTACATTCCTCTGTCCCTACACTTACCCCGGTGTTTGGCGCTTACCTATTTATTTGTCTCTTGCCCATTAGGCTGTGAAGTTCTCGAGGAGAGGGCTGTAGGTGACTCATCGCTGCATCTCCAGGACCGGGCTTGGCACTCAGCCAGCTCATGGCGAATGCTTGTTCGCGGAAGTGTGACTTTAAACTCTGGTGCCCAAGTGTCTGAAAGAGGCACCTGACCCCTCTCTGACTGACCTGTCCAGGTGAGAGATGCAGACATTTGAGTGCATCCTCATGCGTTTAACTGAACACGTGAAATACACATTCCCAAATTTCACTGAAAACTCTTTCCATTCTGTGTAGCCAGTCTGCGATGCTGGGGACTTGACATACCCTGCACGATGTTTTGTTGTTGTTGTTGCTTTTGACAGCCTTTCCTGTCTGTCGACATGATTCCCCATAAATTGTTCTTATTTATTAGACATTTCACACTACATGAGAGCTGGCAGGAACATGGGGAGTCGGGGCGGGGGGTGGGGGAGGGATGGGAAGCCAGCTCTGAGGCTTGTAAGGCTGTTTGTGTTTATGTAGAATATTGGGGAGTGGCTACTCCCCTGGCTGGGGCCTGGGATCAGCGCTGGGCAGGAGCTGTAATTAAAAGCAAAACATTGGCACTTCTGGGCTTCACCACTCCCCCCCAGCTCCTAGCTCTGTGCTGGCTGCAGCCCCTGGAAATTCCTGCACCAAGCAGTGAATTATTCAACAGGACAAGGCAGGTAAACAAAGAGGTGGATGTATTCACCTTAGCCCCAGTATGCAGGTGAGAAAACAGGCTCCACAGTGGCAAGAAGCAGACACTTAGTGCAGAAACAAGAATATTTACAGTGCAAATGCTTCTTTTTTTTAACATTGTTTTTATTATTTAATTAATTTAATTAATTTATTTTTGGCTGCGTTAGGTCTTCATTGCTTGCATGCAGGCTTTCTCTCGTTGTGGCAAGCGGGGGCCACTCTTCTTTGCGGTGCACGTGCTTTTCACTGTGGTGGCTTCTCTTGTTGTGGAGCACGGGCTCTAGGTGCGCGGGCTTCAGTGGTTGTGGCTCGTGAGCTCTAGAGTGCAGGCTCAGTAGTTGTGGCGCATGGGCTTAGTTGCTCCGAGGCATGTGGGATCTTCCTGGACCAGGGCTTGAACCCGTGTTCCCTGCATTGGCAAGTAGATTCTTAACCACTGTGCCACCAGGGAAGTCCCTACAATGCAAATGCTTCTTCACCAGACATATCTAACCAGAAGCAAAAAAGTCAGTGCATGCTTTTCCTACCACTTTTGTTAGTCTACTGTTTTATTTATCTGTCTGTCCTCATTGGGGGCCGCTAATGTAGCATACGTATTTATTTGTTTGTTCTTAGAGATGTCGTGATTTGTTGTTATTTTTAAGATTATATATCGCATGCCATTTCACAAAAACACATGGGGTTTTATTTATGTATTTGCCCAGAAATTAAACTTATAAAATGCATTTATCTTATGAAGAAGTTGTTTCAATATTTAAAAGTTATGTCAAGGTGGCAGGAATCCGTTATCTTGGGCTTTTTGGGGGGTGATTTGATAGTCTTTTTTTTTTAATGGCAGCTGCTATTCTTCTCGTCATTCTTTTTTTTTTTTTTAATTAATTAATTAATTTATTTATGTCTGTGTTGGGTCTTCGTTTCTGTGTGAGGGCTTTCTCTAGTTGCGGCGAGCGGGGGCCACTCTTCATCGCGGTGCGCGGGCCTCTCACTATCGCGGCCTCTCGTTGCGGAGCACAGGCTCCAGACGCGCAGGCTCAGTAGTTGTGGCTCACGGGCCCAGTTGCTCCGCGGCATGTGGGATCTTCCCAGACCAGGGCTCGAACCCGCGTCCCCTGCATTAGCAGGCAGATTCTCAACCACTGCGCCACCAGGGAAGCCCTTGATAGTCTTATTTCAGAGTTTTAAAAAAACGCAGGGGATTTTTTTCTGGGATCATTTCTGTAAGGAGATATATTAAGGTACTGAGGGCGGGGTCTGTTTTCAGACTACACCTCCTCTCTCCATCCTAGTCTTGACCTTGAAGTCTTCTAGGAGAATTGGGGCCTTGCTGACTCAGCCATGGGGGAAATGAGTGATGCCCCTGTCGACTGAAAAAAATGCACAACCCAAAAGTTGAGAATTATGTTTTATTTGGAGGACATTCTGAGGACTTAGGCCCAGGACACAACCTCTCAGATGCCCTGAGGGACTGCTCTGAAGAGATAAGCAGGGGAGCCAGGATATACAGGCATTTTTGCAGCAAAGACCAGGTAGTAGGAATATCAAAAGATTACTGTTATTTAAAGAAAACCAGACATATCAAGTTAATGAATTTAGCACTTTTTTATGAATGGGAAGATGCAAGAGTCTGGGCTTATTGAAATAATTCCTTTGATACGCACCTCAGCTCTCTGGGGCCAGTATCCTGTGCTTTCCCATCCTGAGTCTCCTCAGGGTGCATCGTTGGGGGTGGCTGTGGTGTCTGATGACTGCAACATCCTTTGTTTACTGATACATCAGGCAGCATTCTTAGTCCACACCCCAAAGGAGAGTCACTGCGTTATCTCTTAAGGAAAGGGCAGAGGACAACATACTTCTTCGGATTTCTTAAGTTTCTCTCTCAAATTCCCCATCAATTAAAATAAATGTCTCACTCTTCACTTTAACATTGTGCTGTCATTCATGCAATTGGCTCTCCTTCCAAGGCTCTGTAGCAAACAGATCCTTTCAGTTTGAAATAGTTTTTTCTCAAACACCTTCATTTCATTTTACACCCTTTATCTTCATTAATCTCATTCTCTGTTGTATTCATATTATTTTGTTTACATCCTTTATCTCTCCAGACAGACTACAGGCTATCTGACTGCAGGATCCATGATTGACTGGTCTTCGTAAGACTCGTGTAATTATTGCTAATGATAATAAATAGATGGCTTATCTATGTTTAATGAGTGAGTGAAGGAATGAATGAGATCTCAGATCTTAATATCCTATAAAAAATGCTATCTGTTACATATTTATTTTTAGCCTAACAGTTAGCTCAGGGATAAGCAACAGGCACAGGCATATTTATTACTTTTGTCAGGAATAAGCAACATTGTTCTACTATGAAAAGAACCCTTTATAAGGCCAATCATCATCCATTGAATGTGTAAAGAAAGCATTAAATTGAGATGTGGAAAATGAGTGTTTTGGCTTTGCCCAAGGCTAGTTACAGGACATTTTGGAACCTGAGTATTCAGAAAAGGGTGTGAAGTCAGACAGGTAAGAGCTTCTGGTAGGTGCCTCAGTCGCTCAGGTTTGACACAGGTGCAAAAGCCCGACTAAGAATGAACCAGACGCTGTGTGCATTAAATGCATTTGCAAGGTGTTGGGGGTGTTCCCGGTGAATTTGAGGTTCTTGATGTCTCACCACAGAAGGAATTCAGTGAGAGACAAAGTGATAGGTAAGAAGTAGATTTATTTGGAGAGAAACACACACTCCACAGAGGGTGGGCCATCTCAGAAGGCAAGAGTGGCCCCAAAATATGGCGTGGTTAGTTTTTATGGGCTGGGTAATTTCATAGGCTAATGAGTGGGAGGATTAATCTAATTATTTCAGGGAAGGGGGTGGAGATCTCCAGGAATTGGGCCACCGCCCACTTTTTGGCCTTTTATGGTCAGCCTTGGAGCTGTCATGGCGCCTGTGGGTGTGTCATTTAGCTAATGTATTACAATGAGCGTATGATGAGGCTCAAGGTCCCCTGGAAGTCGGATCTTCCCCCACCTTGGACCTAGTTGGTTCTAACCAGTTTTTGTCATGTCCTGTGGCTATGCCATTCTTTTAGAGGGTGTGCCCTGCCCCTTTCCCTCCTGTTTCGGTGGGGGGTGGCTACTGAGAAGACTACAGAAATATAAAATTTATTCAGAATTAGGATAGATTTAGCAAAGACTTCATGAATAAAACACAAGCCCTGGTCCAGGGGAGCTCTGCCCACGAAGGGAGACAGACATGGTAATAGGGAATTCTAAGTGGCTGGATGGCTGCAGGGCCACACACTGTGTCCTGGGGTCGGGAGCCCTGAGCCAGCCTGTGGGAGTCTGGGTTGACTCTCCAGAGGTGGCAGCATTTGGGGTGGGAGTTGAAGGGGAAGGAAGAGTTTGCTGAGAAGATTAGCGTTTGCTGGAGAAAGACATCGTGGGAATAAGGAACAGCACAGAGTAAGTGAGAAAGTGTGTGTGCCCATGGTGTGTGTGTGTGTGTGTGTGTGCACCCACGGGAAGGCCAAGGAGGTGGGGAGAGAGAAAATGTTTCACCTGAGGACTTAGGGGTAGTTTAGCTTTGTTGGAGAGTATAGGGCACTATAAAGGGCACTCACTTACTTATCTCCCTCTGGTTCCGGAAGGGATTGCCCGAGGCTTATAAAGGTGTATCACCTGTAGTGCCCCAATCTCTGAGCACACAGTTATCACACGGCTGCCACGTGCAAAGCCCTGCTCTAGGGCCCAGGGACACAGAAGCGGACAGAGCACATGAAAATCCCTTCCTGCGTGGGCCTACCTTTCATTCAAAAAACAGACAAGAATCAATACAAGTTAGTAAAATCTTGCATTGAGAGTCGAGAGTGACAAGCACTAAGAAGAAGAACAAAGTAGGACAAAGGACAGAAGATGTGAAGGATGGGCTGGGGCTGCTACTTCCAACCAGGTGGCCAGGAAAGCCCCACCCCGAGTGACACTTAGAGTCAAGAGCTGAAAGAGGTGATGCTGTAAGGTAGATGCCCTTGACGTTAGATATGCAAATGAAAATCCAACCCCATAAGACCTGCATTTCAGATTCTCTGACCAAAACAACCAGCTTTTCTCTGTGTGACAAACTTCACTAAAACAGAAGGCAGTGAAGGGATTCACCTTGCTAGGTTACCAAGCTTCCTGCCATTGTCTGAAGGCCGCTGTTTCTCTTGGCCTCAGGCTGGTGGCCATGACATAAGGATGTACTCCTTCAAATCTCCATCATGCTCCACACACCATGAGGAAAGCACTTTCTGACCCACAGAGCTTAATCTCCCCAGAGCCCACACGTGGTTCTCTCAGCCGGCTAAGTTGTTCCATCCAGAACAGTGCTGTCCAATTCGATGATCTATGATGGAGGGGGTGGTTCTATATCTGTGCAGAGTGCTGCAAATACAGCTGGTGTGATTGAGGATCTAAATTTTTAATCAAATTTAAGTTGAAAGAATTAAAATGGAAATAACTACATGAGGCTAGTGGCTACTGTATTGGACAGTGCATGTCTGGAGTAACACCCCAGGAGGCCTGGGGGGGTGGAGCTCAGGTGTGCTCATCCAAGGTGAGATTGGTAACTCCAAGTCTCACCCTTGGCAAGGGCTTCCCACCAGGTAAGATCTTCTTCTTAGTGTGTAGCTACTGAATAACACACACACACACACATACACACACACACACACACAAGTCCCTCTAGGACAAAAAATAATTTCTGGACCATTTGCAGTCTACACCCTTAAGATGAAGGCTCCACACCCACAGGGGAGTTGACAGTGAGCATTCACTTACTTATTCTCTCTTCTTCTTCACATTGTGCTCACTAGGTCTCTTAATGTCTTCTTAATGACCTCTCCCTTGGCCATAGCAAGGCCAACAAGAGTTTTGAGGCATATCTTTGGCTGCCTTTGGGGATGGGAAGATGGGCAGGTTAAAATAATAGTGTAGCCTCTGTTGAAAAGGAGCAAAGAAGAAAGATAAGGGCCAGGAAAAACCAAGCCAGGAATAGGACCCCAAATGCAAGCCATGGTGATGAGCGTAATCTGTGGTTGTACCGCAGAATTGATACCTAGCCTAGGTATCTCTATGAGAGGGGAGCCTGGGCTGCTGCACAGCATGAGAGGAAGCAGAGTATAGTGGTTAGAAGCACAGCCTTTACACAGAACCTGGGTCACTCCAGTAACAAATGAACACACTTGGGCACAGACTATGGTTTCTAAATACCATTCTCCACCAAGAGGAAGCAGGGCTCCCTGGAGAAATGGGAATGCAAGGGCTGGGGCAGGGAAAATACAAGATGAACCTGGAACATCTTGTACTACAGAGCGAGTGTCCAAAGAATAATAAGGACAAGTCAAGGGAACAGAAGCCAGGCTGAGCAGGTGCCTACTGGCCACATATAGGACCATCTGAGCATCAAAATGAATGGTGATAGTGATGCAATATCAGATAAAAAAAAAAAAAACGGTCCCTGAGTCCCTACTGATAATAAATGATTAAATGGGGGAAAAGGGAAGATCAGCTAGAGTAGAAACTCAACTCACACATAGAAGGAGTGATGGAGATGGCAAGGCACCCAACCACACCCAATGACTCAGGTAAGAAGCAACAATGGATGCTAAAGCGATGGGTGGAGGTTTGATGGCAACTGGCCATTTACATACTTTCAAAGCATCTCCCCACAAGTTACTTACTAATTACAAAGGGAAAATAGTAACTTTGTAGTGGAGAAAGCTCACAGATATCGCCTTAACCAAATCATCAAAGTAACAGCACCAGAAATGGGACAAATTGACATCATGTGCCTCCTGACATCACACACTGATAAAATATCATCACCTCCAAGGATTCCTACCCAAAATATGTAACCTAAATTTTATGGTGAGAAAACATTGGAAAGACCCAAATGGAGGAAATTCTGAATCAAAAAACGCCCACTATGCACTATTTTAAAATGTCAATATAATAAAAGATAAGGAAAGGCCAAGAAATCATTTCATACTAAAGGAAACTAAAGAGACATGAAAGCTCTGCACCAAAAAAATAGTAGCCAAGAAGAATATCATTGGGAAATTGGTGAAATTTTAATAAGGTCTGCAGAGTAGAGGATACCATTGTATCAGTGTTAAACTTCCTGATTCAGACAATCATATTTTGGGTATGTAAGTGAATGTTATTATTTTTAGGATTTTCATGCATGCTGAAATATTTAGGGATAAAGGGATATGTCAACAATGTACTCTCAAATATTCAAATAGCTGAGAGAGAGAGAGAGATAGAGGATGATAAAGTAAAAACAGGGTAAAACCTTAGTAATTAGTATATACAGGTTCTTTTAAATATTCTTTCAATTTTCTAAATTTGAAATTATTAAAAAAAATTCTAGCCTTTAGTGTCAGATTGCTTGGCTCCAAATCCAAGCACTTTCAGTGATGAGCTGTGTGTCTGTGGGCAAGTTACTTAAGCTCTCTGGGCCTCAGCTTCTCCATCTGTAACATGAGGATAATAACAGTGCCTTCCTCAGGGTTGTGTTGAGATTGAAGAGTTAATATACGTAAAGCATTTGAAAGAATGTCTGGCATGTGGCAAACATTGAACAAGTGGTGATTGCCGTTCTTTGTGTCTAAGAGATAAAATCATGGCAACTAGGTAGGTGAGAGGGGGATTTCTCCTGAGACTCTCAGAGTAAGGATGCATATAAGCACTGCTCTGGGGGGTACTTAATGCTCCTCGAACCAGGCCCCGTCACCGCCCTATGCCACTCACTCCCTGGCAGTGCAGATAAGGGCCCTTACTGCCTTTGGGCCTGCCACTGTCTAGCAGGTGAACTTCAGCCTTTTACCCAAATTCTTCGAGCTTCAATTTCACCACCAACAAGAGGGATTATAATCCCCACCTCTAGCTTTTCACTATAGCAAATAATTATCCAGTGATATTTATTGAAAATGCTGAATGTGCCAGGCATTTGGGGTGGATTACCATCTAATCCTCAAAACAAACCTCTGAGGTAGGTACTATCATTATCTCAATTTTAGATGAAGGCCATTGAGGCTTAGAGAAGTTAATTAAATTGCCAAAGTCACACAGCTCATAAACGGTGACACAGATTCAACCCAAGCCTCTAGGGGTAACCTCTGAGCTCTTATTACTGATAATAACCCTCGCCTTGGTTATGAGTATTCTTCTCTCATCTCTTCCTCCCTTCCCTCCTTCCTTCCTTCCTCCCTCCCTCTTTCTTTCTTTCTTTCTTTTCTTTCTTCCTCTTTCTTTCTTTCTTTTTCTTTACTTCCTATTTCTTTCCCTTTCCTTCCTCTTCCTTCTCTCTCTCTCTTCCTTCCTTCCTTCCTTCCTTCTTTCCTTCCTTCTCTTCCTTCCTTCCTTCCTTCCTTCCTTCCTTCCTTCCTTCCTTCCTTCCTTCCTTCCTTCCTTCCTTCCTTCCTTCCTTCCTTTCTTTCTTTCTTTCTCTTCCTCTCTTTCTTTCTCATAAAGGAGGAAAAGTGCCCAGGGAGATTAAGTTACTCTTTTAAAGTCACAGAGCATTCTAGTTGCTCAGATCTGTGTCTCAAGCTGGACCTGCTGGTAAATGCTGTCGGAGGCCAGGAAGGGGTTTCTGACTTGGCCAGGACATCTGTCCAGGGGTCCAGCATGTGTGCAAAGTGTCAGTTTTCCCGGTGGCCAATCTCATGAGGTCTCACCCCTGCTAAGTAGGAGGCAGATTGGAGACAGACAACCTGGAGGCTCTCAGCCCAGCCCAAAGCTGTCCCTTCCCCGGAGAGGAACCCTGAAGCCAGAGCAGCTTCTGAGGCCCCAGGTGCGTACCTGAGCGAAGCTGTGGCCCCAGGTTTTCAGACTCATTTGAGGGGCATTACAAAGCCTGGTTCTTAGATTCCCAAATCTGGATAAGCAGCTTAAGCAGAGCTGAACAGTCCCTCCCCCCACCTGGAGGTGGGCACACCAGGGAAGGATTTGGGCTCAATCTGGTGGACCCTTGGCCCCCAGGTGACTCAAGAGCAGCATGGAGATCGGGGGCTGGGTCATGTGGGTGTGCAGGGCACAGGTGCAACCAACCCCATAGCCCTGTACCCACAGACCTTCCTCACACACACGGCGGTCGCCCCTGTGGTGACAGTACCCTCCCCCCTCACCCCCTCACCACTTAACAGCCTGACCTGGGAGCGGGGGCGGTCACTGCCCTGCTGGGGCATCTTTCTCCCAGCATCTCCCAAAGTCTGCCTGCCCGCTGGCTCGCGTGGCTTCTGCTTCCCGCTGGCCACCCAGCGCCCCAGCGCCAGGCCTGCCCTCAAGGCTGCCCCTCCTCACACTCCCCTCAACGTTCATTCCTGGGTTCTGCTGGCGCCCGTGTCCCCGCTGCTGTTTCTAAGAGCTGGCTCATGCTGGGCAGGGCCAGGGGAGGAACATTCTAGAACCTCCGAGGAATTTGCCCCTTTCCTTGAAGACTTTGAGGATATTCCTTAAGGGTGAGGGTGATTGACCACCGGGGTCCAGCAATCCAGCCAGCTGAGTGATGCTGGGGGCACTGGCCAGCGTTCCTGCTTCCTGAGAAACGTCACATGCCGGGCCTTTATAAGTAATGCCAACTCCGTTAATCTTCCATCCTGCTGGGGGCCGGCTGCTCCTTCAGGTCTTCATACGAGGAGACTGGGGCTCAGGTACATCAGGTGGTCTGCCCAAGGCCACCCATGAGTAAGGGAACCCCAAAGACTTCCTGGGTTGGGAGGTGGTTGGGGAGAAGGGTACATACCTGTTATCCTCAACATCTGGAGACCACTGGAGGCCCAAGAATGGGGGCAGAGTTCAGGTCACAGAGAAGAAGGTGATCCCTACATTTGGAACCTTCCAGAAGCAGTGTGCTTCCCCCCCCCCACCCCCCGGCAGGATTGCCTGGCCAGAGACTGGCTGGTCAGATGTGAGGGGGGCGCAAGGAGTGGCATTAACTGGAGGTTGGACTTTAAGAGCCCCGGGTCTGAGAGGTAGCAGGCTAGACACTCAGTTCTTTGTATTTTAGTGAGGATTTGCTTTTCAGACTGGCAGTCCTGCCGGTTTCCCCTCCTAAATATCTCTTGAGCCTGTCCACCCTTCACCTCCACAATCACGTGCTCCAAGTGCCAGCCTGCTGTGGCCATGGCTTTCTAGTTGATCTCCCAGCCTTCTATTTGGCCCTGTATCCATCTTTCTCCAGTCTGCAGCCAGCATGATTGCTTTAAAATGTGAAACTGTCAATGTCTCCCCTCCCCAACTCCCCCCTATACAACCTTTTTGCATGGCTTTTTATCACTCTTAAAATAAAGTTTCCTGTCCTGACTACGAGGCCTGAATGGTCTGCACCCCTCTGCCCAGCCTCACCTTGCCCCTTCTCCCATGTTCTTCATTCCTCCACACTGGCCCGTGGGACAGGTGATTCTGGTGCAGTCCTGCCCCAGGGCCTTTGCAGACACCTGTCCTGCTCCCCAGATAACTCTCCACCACCTGCTCCCCTTCCACTTCCCCCAAGGAACTCCTTCCCAACCTTCAGCTCTTAGCTCAGGCCTTGCTTTCCATGGAAATTTTTCTTGATGTCCCCTCCCCATTCCATCCTTAATAGCACTGATGTCCTATTATATTTGTCCTAATATATATATTATAATTGCTCACTAATTATGTGCTTATTTCCTCCTCCAGCGTCTGCTCTCTGCCAGCTGTGAGCTCCATGAAAGCAGGCACCAAGCCTGCTTTGCTCACAACCTGTCTCCAGCAGCGGGGAAAAGAATAACTACATCAGGCATACCTGCTGCATACATTAAATGGCAAATCCTGAGGCAATGAGACCCAGGAGAGAGGATTTTGAGAGATGAAGGGCTAACCTGCCCCTGCTGACAGGTAGGCTGTCCAGGGGTCATTGGGGTTGGCTTCTGGCCCCCAATGATGGCAGAAGGGCCCTGGCATGGGAAAGCCCTTCACCAGGGTACCTGCTCCCTTGGGAACAATTCACCTGTCTTACCTCTGTAGGGATCTGTGACCTGTTGGGGGTGGAGTTACAGGTGAGGGGGGTGGGCTCAGACCCAGATCCCAGGCAGGCGCACCCCAGACTCTGCTCAGCTCAGGTGGTTATGGGTTCCCCTGGGAGAGGGGTTTACTGACACTTCAGCGACCATTCATTCTTGCCCTAGTAGTCTTCAGTATTTACAGTATTACACATTCATTCATTTGTTTGGCCAATCATGATTTCATTCCTTCTTGAGCATCAGTTGGGAAGAATTGTGTTCATTGAGACAACTGCTTTACACTAATGAAATGGAGCAGGACCCCATGGTCCTCCCCACAACCCAGGTCCTTCGCCTGCTTTTTGTCTGTAGAAAAATTTTAGTCAAAGAATAAATTTAATCAGAGAAGTGAGAAAATACAGAAGCAAAGGAAAACAGTCAAACAGGACAAAACAGTAATAGTTTAGTCATTAAGCAAAGTCAAGGACTTTTATTTCCTCCTCAAGGGCTATAGATAATATTATGCGCCATAAACTTTGAGCTGTCTTATAGATACTGAAACCCCCAATAGGTGGAAGGAGTTAACTACATGATGACCAGATTGTTGCCATGACATAAGCTGCCACAATTCTGAGCACTGGCCTCAAAGAAATGGGAACGAGCTGACCCTGGAACTTAAGACTAACTTAACACAATCAAGATGACACTGATCAGATACTACATGATCAATTTCAAGATGACAGTCAGAGCTGACTACGCTGTTTCTGCATGTAGCCCCTTCCCTCTATGTATACACCCCTGAAACTCCCCTTTGAAAGCTCTTGGCCCCTGATTGTCAGTGGGGGGAATTGGCCTTTGGACAGGAGTCTGCCCTGCCGCTCCCCCGACCCTGGTTGCCAGCCTCTGAAATAAAGCAAACTTTCCTTTCTACCAACCTTGCCTCTTATTGGCTTTAGAGCAAAGAGCAGCTGGACCCCACTTTCGGTAACAGTAGTGCTAATTTGGGTGAATATTCTTATTTCCTTTTACGAGTAAAATGATAGTTTACCCTTTCTGAAGATGGTGTGATTTCAGCCATAATGAGAAACGAGAAATCTTGCTAAACTGTCTCCCTTTTGCTTGAGAGCTGGCATCCCCACATCTGGCTGATGGAAATGTGATTTCATCAGTTACCTGTGCTAAGACCTGGGCTTCCACTGACTTGGCTGTTCTAACCCAGCTAAATATTTAATGTGTGTCTAGTTCATTTTATCTCCTCAGCCTCAAGTTGGTTTATCCCCATCACAATCTAATCCCAACCTTCCTTTATTAAAGGGGCTTTCTTACAGAGCAGAATGCTTGGGCGGGCTAAGTAATAAATATACAGCAGTGCTTCTCAACACTGTCAGACCCAATCACCCCTTCACAGAAAATATTTTGTAACACTCCCTTTACTATACTGGAATGGAATTCAAAGATAGGATGACTTACCTGTACACATGATTTTAAAAAACGTCAATAAAGCCCTGAACATAATAACTATAGTGAAAAGGGGAAATAAAGGGAAAGAAATCTGTAACAAAATGCTATGTATTATAATATGTAAATGATCAGGCCTGACTCTATTAGAAAATATAATGAAGTTATCAGATGTTTTCACCTACTTAAAATGAATAAATGTGGATGAAGAGAAAGGAGACAATAATTTTGCTAAACCTTTTTCTTTATGTTTGACCTTTTGAAGTAAGGGCTACAGAAGAGTACTTATACATGGAGTGTACTTATTTATGGGGCCACTGTGATAGCCACAAATGCAGATGTATCCAGGTGTTTGTACTGGAGGTGACTCAAACACCTTGAAGGGCATTGCCCTTGTTGCAGGATTTTCCCGAAAGAAGAGCAATTCTTGGTAAAGAAGCAATTCTTCCCTTGATTCACATGATTGTTGCATTTGAAAATTCAGTGTATGTGAAACTAGGTAAATATACTTTGTGTATATATGTAAAATCATGTAAAGTTCAAATAACAAACAAGTCTATTGCCTGTATGAATGTCCAGTAGCACATTCAAAAGTGGGTTGGGGTCCTTCCCCATACCAAAGAAGGGCCACTTGTCATATTGATAGCCCTAAGCACTCACACAAAGTTCCAAAACACCCCTAAGGGTCAGTAATCCCCATGTATAGAGCCACTGATTGATGGAGTTGGGTGTCAGTGTGACCCAAAGGAGCTGAGTCAGGGTTCTGCCTCTGCCTCTGCCTTGTTCCACAGGTTATGAGAAAACCATGCCAGTAATAGCAATGATAGGATTCTGAGCATTCACTGCCTGTTGGCCACCGTGGTAGCCACCCTACCTATGTGATTAACCCACATCAATCTCCCCAGGTTGGTGGTATTATTCCCATTTTAAAGAAGGAAACACTGAGTCTCTGATGTTGGGCAACTTGTTTAGGTTCTTACCTTCGAATGTATCAGAAGAGGAGAATATCTGCTCTGCAGTTTCAATAGAGGAGGAACAAAGACAGTGGATAGAAAGGTTTTCATCTGATGGGCTATGGAAGTTCTAGTGGAGATGAATATACATTAAGCATGTAATAATTTGAGAGTACTTCCCTACTGTGTGCAGCCACAGGAGGTGTCCACTGGTAATCACTAGGAAGCATGAAGAGGTCTGTGTTTCATATTACAACCAGGAAGTGACTCTTGTGACCATTTGGGATTTAAAGTTTCCTTCCTGTTCTGACAGAAGCAGGAAAAGTGGATAGTGCCAATGGGCTGTTGAAGAGTGAGCCCTGGGTTTAGAGAGACAAAGAGCTTCAGCCTCAGGGAACCAACCTCGTAAAGAGCAGAGACCCCAACAGCATGACAAAGAGCCATGGCTTCTCAGACAAATTCTATCAAATGTTTAGAGGAGAGCTAACACCTATCCTTCTCAAACTCTTTCAAAATATAGCAGAGGAAGGAACACTCTGAAACTCATTTGACAAGGCCACCATCACCCTGATACCAAAACCAGACAAAAATGTCAAAAAAAAGAAAACTACAGGCCAATATCACTGATGAACATAGATGCAAAAATCCTCAACAAAATACTAGCAAACAGAATCCAACAGCACATTAAAAGGATCATACACCATGATCAAGTGGGGTTTATCCCAGGAATGCAAGGACTCTTCAGTATATGCAAACCAATCAATGTGATACACCATATTAACAAGTTGAAAGATAAAAACCATATGATAATTGCAATAGATGCAGAAAAAGCTTTTGACAAAATTCAAACCCATTTATGATGAAAACTCTCCAGAAAGTAGACATAGAGGGAACTTACCTCAACATAATACAGGCCATATATGACAAACCCACAGCTAACATCGTTCTCAGTGGTGAAAAACCGAAACCATTTCCTCTAAGATCAGGAACAAGAGACAGTTTCACACTCTCACTGCTATTATTCCACATAGTTTTGGAAGTTTTAGCCACAGCAATTAGCAATCAGAGAAGAAAAAGAAATAAAAAGAATCCAAATCAGAAAAGAAGAAACTGTCACTGTTTACATGATACTATACATAGAGAATCCTAAAGATGCTACCAGAAAACTACTAGAGCTAATCAATGAATTTGGTAAAGTAGCAGGATACAAAATTAATGCACAGAAATCTCTTGCATTCTTATACACTAATGATGAAAAATCTGAAAGAGAAATTAAAGAAACATTCCCATTTACCATTGTAACAAAAAGAATAAAATACCTAGGAATAAACCTACCTAAGGAGACAAAAGACCTGTATGCAGAAAACTATAAGACACTGATGAAAGAAATTAAAGATGTTACAAACAGATGGAGAGATATACCATGTTCTTGGATTGGAAGAATCAACATTGTGCAAATGACTATACTACACAAAGCAATCTACAGATTCAATGCAATCCCTGTCAAACTACCAATGGCATTTTTCACAGAACTAGAACAAAAAATTTCACAATTTGTATGGAAACATGAAAGACCCCGAATAGCCAAAGCAATCTTGAGAAAGAAAAACGGAGCTGGAGGAATCAGGCTCCCTGACTTCAGACTATTCTACAAAGCTACAGTAATCAAGACAGTAGTGTACTGGCACAAAAACAGAAATATAGATCGATGGAACAGGATAGAAAGCCCAGAGATAAACCCACGCACATATTGTCACCTTATCTTTGATAAAGAAGGCAAGAATATACAATGGAGAAAAGACAGCCTCTTCAATAAGTGGTGCTGGGAAAACTGGACAGCTACATGTAAAAGAATGAAATTAGAACAATCCCTAACACCATACACAAAAATAAACTCAAAATGGATTAAAGACCTAAATGTAAGGCCAGACACTATAAAACTCTTAGAAGAAAACATAGGCAGAACACTCTTTGACATAAATCACAGCAAGATCCTTTTTGATCCACCTCCTAGAGTAATGAAAATTAGAACAAAAATAAACAAATGGGATCTAATTAAACTTAAAAGCTTTTGCACAGCAAAGGAAACCATAAACAAAACAAAAAGACAACCCGCAGAATGTGAGAAAATGTTTGCAAATGAAGAAACTGACAAGGAATTGATCTCCAAAATATACAAATACCTCATGCAGCTCGATATAAAAATAAATGAACAACTCAGTCAAAAAATGGGCAGAAGACCTAAACAGACATTTCTCCAAAGAAGACATACAGATGGCCAACAAACACATGAAAAGCTGTTCAACATCACTAATTATTAGAGAAGTGCAAATCAAAACTACAATGAGGTATCACCTCACACTGAAACTTCTAGGATAATTGTAGATTTACATGTAGCTTTAGAAGTAATATAGAGAGATCCATGGACCCTTTACCCAGTTTGTTGTAAGGTAGCCCCTTGGAAAACTACAGTACAATATCCTAACCAGGACACTGGCATTGATACAATCCACAAGTCTTAATTAGATTTCCCCAATTCTACTTGTACCTGTGTGTGTATATGTATGTACGTGTGTGTGCATGTGCATTGATAACACAATGTTATCTCATGCAAAGGTTCATATGGCCACCACCAGTGTTGAGGTATAGAACAAGTTCCAACAGCACAAGGATCTCCTGTGTTGCCCTCTAAAAAAATAGTATATTGAGGTGAAATTCACAGAAAATAAAATTAATGCACTGGGAGTTTGGGGTTAGTAGATGCAAACTATTACATATAGAATGGATAAACAACAAGGTCCTACTGTATAGCACAGGGAACTATATTCAATATCCTGAGATAAACCGTAATGGAAAAGAATATTAAAAATGTATATATGTGTATGACTGAGTCACTTTGCTGTACAGCAGAAATTAACACAACATTTTAAATCAACTATAGGGGATTAACCAAGATGGCAGAGTAGAAGGACGTGCTCTCACTCCCTCTTGCGAGAGCACCAGAATCACAACCAGCTGCTGGACGATCATCGACAGGAAGACACTGGAACTCACCAAAAAAGATACCCCACATCCAAAGACAAAGGAGAAGCCACAATGAGACGGTAGGAGGGGCGCAATCAGAGTAAAATCAAATCGCATAACTGCTGGGTGGGTGACTCACAGACTGGCGAACACTTATACCACAGAAGTCCACTGACTGGAGTGAAGGTTCTGAGCCCCACGTCAGGCTTCCCAGCCTGGGGGTCTGGCAAAGGGAGGAGGAATTCATAGAGAATCAGACTTTGAAGCCTAGAGGGCGCACACAAAATAGTGTGCGCATCGGGACCCAGGGGAAGGAGCAGTGACCCCTGGGAGAGACTGAACCAGACCTACCTGCTAGTGTTGGAAGGTCTCCTGCAGAGGCGGGGGGTGACTCTGTTTCACCGTGGGGACAAGGACACTAGCAGCAGAAGTCCTGGGAAGTACTCCTTGGCGTGAGCCCTCCCAGAGTCTGTCATTAGCCCGAACAAAGAGCCCAGGTAGGCTCCAGTGTTGGGTTGCCTCAGGCCAAACAACCAACAAGGAGGGAACCCAGCCCCACCCATCAACAGGCAAGTGGATTAAAGTTTTACTGAGCTCTGACCACCACAGCAACAGTCAGCTCTACCCACCACCAGAACCTCCCATCAAGCCTCTTAGATAGCCTCAACCACCAGAGGGCAGACAGCAGGAGCAAGAAAAAACTACAATCCTGCAGCCTGTGGAACAAAAACCACATTCACAGAAAGATAGACAAGATGAAAAGGCAGAGGGCTATATACCAGATGAAGGAACAAGATAAAACCCCAGAAAAACAACTAAATGAAGTGGAGATAGGCAACCTTCCAGAAAAAGAAGTCAGAATAATGATAGTGAAGATGATCCAGGACCTCAGAATAAGAATGGAGGCAAAGATAGAGAAGATGCAAGAAATGTTTAACAAAGACCTAGAAGAATTAAAGAACAAACAAACAGAGATGACCAATACAATAACTGAAATGAAAACTACTACACTAGAAGGAATCAATAGCAGAATAACTGAGGCAGAAGAACGGATAAGTGACCTGGAAGACAGAATGGTGGAGTTCACTGCTGTGGAACAGACTAAAGAAAAAAGAATGAAAAGAAATGAAGACAGCCTAAGAGACCTCTGGGACAACATTAAATGCAACAACATTCGCATTATAGGGGTCCAGAAGGAGAAGAGAGAGAGAAAGGACCAGAGAAAATATTTGAAGAGATTATAGTCGAAAACTTCCCTAACGTGGGAAAGGAAATAGCCACCCAAGTCCAGGAAGCGCAGAGAGTCCCATGCAGGATAAACCCAAGGAGAAACACGCCGAGACACATAGTAATCAAAGTGGCAAAAATTAAGACAAAGAAAAATTATTAAATCAACTATACTTCAATAAAAAATGAGAAAAAATAAAATAACCATTTTAAATTGGATAATTCAGTGGCATTTAATGCATTTACAATGTTGTATAACCTCCACCTCTATAAAAACAATTCCATCATTCCAAAGTAAAATTTCTTGCCCATTAAGCAGTTTCTTCTTATACCTTCTCCTTAGATACTGGCAAGAATCAATACGTCTTCTGTCTCTATGGATGTATTTATTCTGGATATTTACATAAATAGAATCACACAATATATGACATTTTGTGTCTGGCTTCTTTCCCTTACCATTATGTTTTCAAGATTCATCAACATTGTAGCATTTGTCAATATTCCATTCATTTTTATGACTGAATAATATTCCATTTTATCTATAGACCACAATTTGTTTACCCATTCATCTGTTGATGGACACTTGAACCTATGTGAATAATGGTGTTATGAATATGCTTATATATGTAACAGTATCTGTTTTCAGTTCTTTGGGGGCACGTATATACCTAGGAATGGAATTTTGGATGATACGGTAATTTAATGTTTAAAGTTTTCAGGAAAGGCCAGACCATTTTCCACAGTGGCTGAACCATTTTACATTCCCACCAGAAATGTGTGAAGGTTCCAATTTTTCCACATTTTTGGCAACACTTTGAGAGATTGTTTTTCAATCTTATTTACTTGTTACAGGTTGTATTAATCTGCTGGGTCTTCAACACACGAATTTTGAGGAGCGACAAAATTCAGTCCATAACCAGCATCTATTCGGACTTTTTATTTCTTCTTGAGTCACTTTTGGTAATTTATGTATTTCTAGGAATTTGTCTATTCATCTAAGTTATCTAATTTGTTGGTGTATATTATTCATGGTATTTTCTTATATTCCTTTTAATTTCCATAAGGTTGGAAATAAAGTCCCCACTTGCATTTCTGATTTTAGTTATTTGTGTCTTCTCTTTTTTTTCTTTGTCAGTCTACCTACATGTTTGTCAATTTTGCTGATCTTTTCCAAGAACCCACTTTTGGTTTCATGGATTCTATTGTTTTTCTGTCCTCTATTTCATTGACCTCTGGAGTGGGTAGTCAGGAATGTTCCCAAAGATGATGGCACCTGGTTAAGTCCAGAGTGAAATGGGGGGAAAAAGGGACAGTTCTCTACCCACAAGGAGGTCCCAGGTTGGTGGGGAAGACACAGTGCAAATCTGGAACAACATGGGGAGGTTAGGGTCCTGATCTCAGCCCGAGGCCCCGTGGCCCATGCAGCAGCCTCTGTGCATGCTCTTGAGTAGAGCTGAGGTCTGTTGACCCTCACAGCTGACAGTATCCCATTGTAGGACCAGACACAGTTTACATATCCAGGCTCCTGTGACAAAAATTTGGTTGTTCTAAGTTTGGAGATACTACAGACAGTGCTGGAATGACCACATCTGAAAACATCCTTTGGTGCATGTATACACACGTATCTGTTAGGAATATGCCTATAAGTGGACTGGATGTGTTCATCCTGAGTAGATACAGTCTTCCAAAAGAGGTATGGATTTATTTGTTTATTGGTGAAATCAATCTAACTTTTGGCCATATTTTACTTTACAGAAGGTATTATGATCTCCATTTGCAATATTAGAACCTGTGGACTTCTTAAGGGTCTGGGACATGCAGGATGCCACAGAGCTGGTCCTCGTGGCTGGAGCCCAGAGCTGGCCCCTAGTCCAGGGAACCACACTGCTGAGCAGAGCCGTCCTCTGACCTGGATCATACTCTGAGTGTGTGTGCACATGTGTGTATGTGAGGCAGCTGGTCTTTGGGAGTCCCAGTGCTGCAGGGTCCTAGGAACCCAAAGGAGCAAGACCTGGATATCCCAGGAGATGCAACAGAAGATGACAGATGAACACAGGACTGGGGAGGGGTTGGCAAGAAGTCCTTTACGAGCATCAACCCTAGAGCACAGTCTGGGAGGAGACAAGCTGTAAAATACAGAAGCCCAAGGCTCCGTCATTAACCATATTCAATACCCACTGGCCAAAGGTGAAGTGCATTTTCAGAGAGGTGAACAAGTTCATCAAAGGAGTGGAGTTTTGCTCTGCTGTATCATAGGGGACACTGTGTCAGTATAAACAGCACTGGCTGGAGGAGACGGGCAGAATTACAAGGGTAGGTGAGCCTTCCCAGGGGCCCCACTCCTAGGAAGCCTCCAGGCATTTGCTCCCTGGGCCCTCTTCAGGCACAGATGCTCTGCTTTTCCACTGTGACTGGTGTTTGGTATCACCTGTACTCAGCATGTTTCTGTTACTGAAATACCCACAGCCCAGAGCCAGCACACTCATATGAGAGGGAGCTCCAGCTGGGATTGGGGCCCCAGACTTTGTATTTTTTGAGGCGACCAGTGAAAAATGGATGGATTGAAAGGATTTCCAACTCTTAATTTTGCCAAATTAAGACTTTTTAAAAAGTTGACTATTTCACATTCTTTTCCCATTTAGATTATTACAGAATATTAAGTAGAGTTCCCCGTGCTACACAGTAGGTCCTTATTTGAAAAAGAATAGATATATGTATATGTATATGTATAAGTGAATCACTTTGCTGTACACCTGAAACTAACACAACATTGTAACTCAACTATACTCTGATATAAAATAAAATTAAAAAAAAATTGCCTGTTACTAACTATAGCTAATCATTTCTCCAAGGGCATTTTGGCACTAAGAGAAAGAAAATATTTCAAAATAAAGGACAATCTTTTATGTTAACTAAATAGGCTACATTTATGATATTTTCTTTCTTCCTTTTTTCTCATTTCTCCAAGGGTCAATGGATAGTTCACCATGAAACAGGACAGCTAAGAGGACTTCGGGCTGTCCCAGATTCAAACCCCTAGCCTCAGAGAATGTACCTTCACTGGGCACAGTACTTTCACTGTACTTTACTTCTCTGAGTGCAGTAGTCAGGATTCTCCAGAGAAACAGAACCAAAAGGATGTGTGTGTGTGTGTGTGTGTGAGTGTGTGTGTGTATTCCAAAGGAAATCAGCTGGCAGAATTCCCTCTTGCTTGGAATTTCGTCTTTGTTCTCTTATGCCCTTCAACTGATTCACCTGCATTATAGAGGGCAATCTGTGTTACTCAAAATCCACCAATTAAAATGTTAATCACAACCAAAAAACACCTTCACAGAAACACCTAGAATAATGTTTGACCAAATGTCTGTGCACCGTGGCCTAGCTGAGTTGACACATAGCATTAAGCATCACACTGAGCTCAGTTTTCCTGACTTGAAAATAAAAATAATAACCCTTTCCATGTAAATTGGTTAAAAGGACTTCATAAAGGCTGTGCCAGAAAGCCTGCCTAGCTTCAGAGGCCTGGCTACACCAGCTGTCCTTCCTCCAGGCTCCGCAGACCCCTGCAGACAGTCAGTGGACCCTAAGCTCCCGAGGATTCTAAGCTCTGAGCTCTTTCTTCCTTCTAATCAACCCTCCAGGGTTTGGCCCCAGGGGCCTCTGCAAGGTCTGTGCTTGACTCTTCACAACTCTCCTGTGCTGCGTGATTGGCCTACCTCCCTCATCCAATGATGCTTATCTTTGCAGCCAGGGCTCAGCACAGACCCTGACACCCTGTACGTATGTGTAGAATGACTTAAGACCTGGATGAATGAGGGGATTTTAGGTGGAATTTTGCTCCTCCATCAACTGCTTTTGAAAAGCTAGACTTCCTTTGCACCAGCCTCTTTCTTCCTTCTCCTGACCTCACAGTGGGACTTGTGCTCTGTATTCTGAGCAATCACACTTGCCTCTCCCAGGGCCCCTCCCCCTGGGTCCCACGGAAGCCTCTGTCACTTAAAGGCACCAGGTATATTCCCTGTTTACCTTCTGTAGCACCTCCCAACTTCAGGAGTCCAGTCCAACCCTCCAGAGCTGCTAAGGTCCATCTATATGGGGTGCTGCCACTCCTTGGTGCCTCACGGACACACAGCGTCCTGATTCATCTTGGAGATCTAGCCCCTGCTCCCCAGACCCTCCAGGCACCTCTTCATGATCCAAGATGACCGCTTTGTGTTGGCCAATAACTTGGTTTCCTGCTTTGCTGGGACTTCTGCTTTCTGGCTAGTTTCTCTTGTTGGCACCATAAACTTTCTCACCATCTTCACCAAGTGTTTACAACTCACTGGGAAGATGGAGAGATGATATCACATTTCTCAATCTCTCTCTTAGGACCCTAAATGTCAGTGAGTGCTTACTGTCTTTTCTCCCTCCCCTCCAACTCGGAACAAGCAATTTAAGGCAGTCCCCATGCCCTCCCACCCCACCTGAGCCCTTGCTGTCTTGCTGAGCATGATGTGATGAAAAAGAATAGGATAAAGCAAGTTCTCTGGGACTTTGGATGAATTACTTCACCTCTTTGAGCCCCAGAATCCTTGTCTTCCATCCCTACTATGCAGTGGAGTCACTGCTAGGAATACATGAGTCACTGGACATTCAGGTGCCTGGCACAGGGCTTGGCACAGAGAAGAGGTACAAGGAAAGACAGTTCCCATCACTAACCATGCCTCCAAAAATGCATAGTGCCCCTTCCATCCTGCCCCCACTGGTGTGGAAATGAACCTTGATACCCAGTTCATGTGCATCTTACCCCCTACCTGCCATACAGGCTGAGCATGGGACGGAACTGCCCTCCTTCTCCCAAAGCGGGGCAAGGTTGGGATGGGATTGTGGTGGTGTGAAGAGCAAGGGTCTTGTCTTTCCCTCGGGAGTGGTGTTGGTGGAAGGATGCCGGCCCGGCCCCCGGCCCCCGGCCCCCACCCCTGCTCCTCTGCTCACTGCAGCCGCTGCCCACCCTCCTGATTCCTCTAGCATACTGAGGTGGGACCTTGCTCCCTTGGGGTGAGTTTAGCCTTTGCAGCGGCCTCTCATGACTCACACATGCAACCCTTCCCAAAGGTGGCCTGGTTTTACCCTGTAAACCTCCCATCCTGTTCCTGGGGCCCTTCCAAACCAGCTCTGTTCTTCCACGTGAAGTTCTGCGCTGCTGGCTGAGGTGCGTATTGGCGATGACTCCCCTGGTGGCCATTCGGCTCTGACCTCGTGGCCCAGCAGCAGCTGGCCAGTGGTGGGCAGAGGACTGCACAGAGGACCACCACATCCCTGCCCACCCCCAGTGTTCCCATCGTGCACTTTTGTTGAGCTATTAAGACTACATTATGAAAGACAACTAATTAGAGGAGAGACAGCCTTGAACAGGGAAAAAATAGAGACAGCCAGAGAGGCAGAGCCAACTTGATTTTGATGATTTATTCAGTGGTGGAAAGAAAAAAAGTGTGCAGTTAAGCATTTACTGGACATTAGGGGCTCACCATTAGCGCTTCTGCTTCAAGCGGAGAGTGTGCTGCAGGCTTTTGGGTATATTAATGCCATCTGCAGAGAAGGCCTGGGGTGCTGGTGGAGAATGGCTACTAGGCCCTCAGAGCCAACAGCCCAAGTCCACCTCATTTCCATGGATGGGAAAATGAGGTCCAGAAGGGGGCGGGGCCCAATGCCTCTGCCTCTGGGGAGCCCCACCTTGTCACTGTAGCTTTTGTGCACAGCAGTTGTAGAGCATATCACATGCAATTGCATTACTTGTCTGCAAGTCTGTGACAGCTTGTGTCCTGGGCGCCCAGCACTGGGCCTGCCAGGTAGTAGACCCCCGCTCAGTAGTCATCTTTAAGTTGACAAAGACCATCTGGGCGCCCAGCACTGGGCCTGCCAGGTAGTAGACCCCCGCTCAGTAGTCATCTTTAAGTTGACACAGACCATCTTGAGGTGGCTGATTGACTTTCGTATCCCCATTTCCTGACTGGCAGCTCTCGGAGGCAGGGACTGAATCATATTCACCCCAATGTTCCCAGCCTGGCACATGGCTGGGGTCCAATAAGTTGCTCTTATTATAATGTCTCCATGGCTCTTGCGGGGAGAGAAGACTGAATCCCGCCAGCTATGGAGCAGGCAACCCACAGGTGTGAACTGTTCACATGGAGGCTGGAGGAGCCCGAGGCTCCCTGGGCATCAAGGAGCAGACTGAGCTGCAGCTTTCCTAGGAAAACACGTGGCAATTCCCATCTGGGAGTGGGGTGCACGCTGACACCTGCTAGGGTGGGATGGAGCTCTCATGTTTTTGTTTTTTAATGGAAGTATAGTTGATTTACAATATTATATTAGTTTCAGGTATACAACATAGTGATTCAATATTTTTATAGATTATACTCAGTTTGTAGTTATTATAAAATACCGGTTATGTTCCTTATGCTCTACATTATCTCCTTGTATCTTATTTACTTTATATTTAGTAGTCTGTACCCCTTAATCCCCTTCCTCTCTCTTGCTTTTCCCCCCACAGCTCTCCCCACTGGTAACCACTAGGTTGTTCTCTGTTTCTGTTTTATTTGTTCATTTGTTTTAGTTTATAGTTCCACAGACAAGTGAAAACATACAGTATTTGTCCTTCCCTGTATGACTCACTTCACTAGGCATAATACCCTCCAGGTCCATTCATATTGCTGCAGGTGGCATTACTCCATTCTTCTTCTTCTTTTTTTTTAATCGAGGAGTAATATTCCGTTGTACACATATACCATATCTTCTTTATCCATTCATCATGGACCTTAGATTGCTTCCATATCTTGGTTATTGTAAATAGTGCTGCTAAAAATACCGGGGTACATGTATCTTTTCAAAAATAGGGTTTCTGTTTTCTTCAGCTATATACCCAGAAGTGGAATTGCTAAATCATATAATAGTTTTATTTTTAGTTTTTTGAGGAACCTCCATACTCTTTTCATAGTGGCTGCACCAGTTTGCATTCCCACCAACAGAGTACTAGGGTTCCCTTTTCTCCACATCCTCACCAACATTTGTTATTATTTGTTGTCTTTCTGACAAGACCATTCTGACAGGTGTGAGGTAATATTTCATTGTGGTTTTGATTTGCATTTCCTCATGGTTAGTGATGTTGAGTATCTATTCCTGTGCTTGTTTTCTATCTGTATGTCTGCTTTGGAAAAATGTCTTCTGCCCATGTTTTGATTGGGTTGTTTTTTTCATATTGAGTTGTATGAACTCTTTCTATATTTTGGATATTAACCTTTTATCAGACATACCATTTCCAAATATTTTCTCCCATTCAGTAGGTTTTTTCATTTTGTCAATGATTTCCGTCACTGTGCAAAAGCTTTTAATTTTACCTAGGTCCCAGTTGTTTATTTTTACTTTTATTTTCCTTGCCTGAGGAGACAGATCCAAAAAAAAAATCGCTAAGACTTATCTCAAAGGTTGTACTGCCTATGTTTTCTTCTGGGAGTTTTATGGTTTCCAGTCTTACATTTACGTCTTTAATTCTTTTTGAGGTTACTTTTGTATGTGGTGTGAGATAATTTTCTAATTTCATTCTTTTACATGTAGCTGTCCAGTTTTCCAAGCACCAATTATTGAAGAGATTACCTTTGCTCCACTGCATATTTCTGACTCCTTTTTCATAGATTAATTGACCATATGTGCCATGGGTTTATTTCTGGGTTCTCTGTTCTGTTCCATTTATCTATGTGTCTGTTTTTGTGCCAGTTACCATACTGTTTTGATTATTCTAGCTTTGTGGTATAATCTGAAGTCAGGGAGCATGATTCCTCCAGCTCTGTTCTTCTTTCTCAGGATTCATTTGGCTATATGGGGTCTTTTGTGATTCCATACAAATTTTAGGATTATTCGTTCTAGTTCTGTGAAAAATGTCATGGATATTTTGGTAGGGATTGCATTGAATCTGTAGGTTGCTTTAGGTAGTATGGCCATTTTAACAATATTAATTCTACCAATCCAAGAGAATGGGGTATCTTTCTATTTCTTTGTATCATCTTCAGTTTCCTTCACCAATGCCTTGTAGTTTTCAGAACATAGGTCTTTAACCTCCTTGGTCAACTTTATTCCTCGGTATTTTATTCTTTTTGATGCAACTGTAAATGGGATTGTTTTCTTGCTTTCTCTTTCTGATAGTTCATTATTTTTGTGTATAGAAAATCAAGAGATTTTTGTATTTAGTCTTGTATCCTGCAACTTAACTGAATTCATTTATTAGTTCTAACAGTTTTTTTGGTGGAGACTTTAAGGTTTTCTATATATAGAAAACCCCATGTTACCTGCAAATAGTAACAGTTTTACTTCTTCTCTTTCCATTTGGATGCCTTTTATTTCTTTTTCTTGTCTGATTGCTGTGGCTTGGTCTACTAATACTATATTAAATAGAAATGGCAAAAGTGGGCATTTTTGTCTTGTTCCTGATTTTAGAGGAAAAGCTTTCAGCTTTTCACCATTGAGTATGAAGTTAGCTATAGGTTTGTCATTAATGGGCTTTATTATGTTGAGATATGTTCCCTCTATACCAACTTTATTGAGAGTTTTTATCACGAATGGATGTTTTGTCAAATGCTTTTTCTGCATCTATTGAGATGATCATGTGATTTCTATCCTTTGTTTTGTTAATGTGGTGTATCACATTGATTGATTTGTGAATATTGAACCATCCTTGCAATTCTGGAATAAATTCCCCTTGATCATGGTGTATGATCCTTTTTGTATATTGCTGAATTTGGTTTGCTAATATTTTGTTGAGGAATTTTGCATCTATATTCACCAGAGATATTGGCCTGCAGTTTCTTTTTTTTTTTGTCTTTGTCTGGTTTTGGTGTCAGGGTAGTGGTAGCCTTGTAGAATAAATTTGGAAGTGTTCCATCCTCTTTAATTTTTTTGGAGTATCTTGAGAAGTATAGGTAATAGTTATTCTTTGTATGTTTGGTAGAATTTCCTGTGAAGCTGACCGGGCCTCAACTTTTGTTTGTTGCAAGTTTTTTGATTACTTATTCAAAGGAGGAAAAGTTGATGTCAGGCTATAAAGCAGCAAAGGATAGGCTAACTCTGTTATTTGGTGGCAATGCTTCCGGTAATATGAAGCTGAAGCCTTTCTTAGTTTATCATTCAGAGAACCCAAGAACCCTTAAACACATAGCCGAGGGCTCGCTTCCTGTTGTGTGGAAGAGTAACCCCAAAGCCTGGGTTACACAAGCCATTTTCCAGGACTGGTTTTTCCACCACTTTATCCCGGAGGTAGAGAAATACTGCTTGGAGAAGGACATCCCATTCAACATTCTTTTGCTGCTCAACGATGGTCTGGGACAACCCCATTCATGGACGGCTTTCATACCTATGTCAGAGTAGTGCATCTGTCACCGAATACTATGTCACTCATCCAACCTATGGACCAGGGAGTTACAGCTACTCTCAAGAAATATTATTTACTTCACACTTTTTGTCAGGCAGTAAAGGCAAGTGATGAATCAGGAACAACCCTGTGACAATTTTGGAAGGACTATTAACATCTACAAGGCCATAAAAAACATTGACTTTGCTTGGCGTGAGTTTACGGCTGTCACCATGAATGGAGTTTGGAAGAACCTTTGCCTGCAGTTTGTTCATGATTTTTGTATATTTGAGAAGGTGGATGAGGAGTCCAAAGAGGTCTTCAACAACTTAGTGACCCTCAGGGAGAAGCTGGATCTAGATCTGCAAGAAGACAATTTCATTGAACTCCTTGCTGTGCAACACCAGGAGCTTACTAATGAAGACCTGACGGATTTGGAGGCTTAGAGAAAGGACGAAGAGGGACAAAAGGAAGAAGAAGTAACTGAAGAACCAAAGAGAGTCACAACACAGGAAATGGCAAGGGGATTTTCTTTATGTGAGGAGGCACTGTTAGTTTTTGAGGCACAGGACCCAAACATAGAACGATACACAAAGGTTGCAGCAGCTGTTCAGAGTGCAATCCAGTGCTACTGTGTCATCCATGATGAGAAAAAAAGAGCTACTACCAAGACATCATTGGATCATTTCTTCAAGAGGGTAGATAGAATTGAATCCAGCAAGGAACCAGAACCTGTGCCATCAGCGTCAGGCGTGAGTGAAATTGAAGCTTGCCCTCCATCTTCTATTGCTGACGATCCTTCAGCTCTACCATCTCCCACCTCCTCTCCCTCCTTCAGTCAGTAACTCTTCTTGCCTGTTCACTTGATTCCAGCCCCTGTATGCCAGCAGTTGTACTGTATTACCATACTTTCCAAGGTACTGTACTGTAAGATTAAAAATGTTCTCTCTATTATTATTATATTTCTCTTTATTATTACTTTGTGTTTGTTTCTTACATATTATTTGTGTGAAAAGTATTATAATCCTATTACAGTACAGTACTATATAGCTGATTGTGTTAGTTGGGTACCTAGACTAACTTTGTTGGATTTATGAACAAATTGGACTTAAGGACGGGCTCTCAGAATGGAACTCGTTCGTATGTAGGGAACTTACTGTAGAGTAGTCTTGGTTGTAGGTGTTTCCCTTTCAGGACTTCAATCTATCATGCCACTCCTTTCTGGCCTGCAATATTTCTGCAGAAAATCAGCTGATAGCCTTATGGGCTTGTATATGACTCTTTGTTTTTCTCTCGCTGCCTTTAGAATTCTCCCTTGAACTTTTGCCATTTGAATTATGATATGTCTTGCTGTGGGACTCTTGGGTTCATCTTGTTTGGGATCTTTTGTGTTTTCTGTACCTGAAAATCTGTTTCCTTCTTCAGGTTTAGGAAATTTTCAGCCATAATTTCATCAAATACATTTTTACCCCGTTCTCTCTCTCTCCACCTTCTGCGACCCCTATAATGTGAATATTAGTACACCTGATGTTGTCCCAGTGGTCTCTTAAACTATCCTTACTTTTTAAAATTTGTTTTTGTTTTTGTTTTCATTGTTCTAAATGGGCAGTTTCCATTATTGTATCTTCCAGATCACTTATGCATTTTTCTGTACCATTTAATCTGCTGTTAATTCCTTCTAGTGTATTTTTCATTTTAGTTATTATATTCTTCATCTCTGTTTTTTAAATTATTCTCTAGTGCTTTATTAAAATTGTCACTGTGTTCATCTATTCTTTTCCCCAGTTCAGTTAGCATTCTTCTTATTATTATTACTTTGAGCTCTTTATCAGGTTAATTTTTTTATCTCTGTTTCACTAGGGATCTTTTTTTCAGGTTTGTTTTCTTGTTCTTTCATTTGAAACGTATTCTTCTGTCTTATTTTCTTTAACTCTCCCTGTCTCTATGAAATCAGGTGAAACAGTTACCTATCCTGGTCTTGCGTGTGTGTCCTTGCGTGGGAGCATTCCTGTGCAGTCTGCACGTGACCAGTGGCTTTGAAGGGAGAGCTGAGTCTGAAGTGGGCACAGCATGTATCTTCCCTTGGGGTGTGCTGGTAGCCACTACCTTGGTGGGAGGTAAGGCTGGAGTTAGAGGGGCTAGAGCCAGATGCAGGTGTGAGCTGGGCTTCTGCTATGCTCAGCGGCCGTGATTACCCTGTTGGGGGTGGGGTCAGGGCCCAAGGCATTGCAGCAGGAGCCCTGAGGGAGTTGATTTTCTGCTGAGTGTGATGGCAGTCTCTGCCTTGGTTTAGGTTATGGCCAGGGCCTGAGGGCTTGGGGCTGCACTTCTGTGTTGGTTTCACTTTTTTAGTTGGTGTGTGTGCCTTGGTTAGAGGCTGGGTCAGGGCTGGAGAGGTTGGGGCCACACTACTGAGCTGGTTTCACTCCTGCCAGTGATGTCAGTCTCTGCGCCGGAGCTAGTTTCCTTCCTCCCAGACATGGGCAGGGACATGTGCACTGGCGATGGCTGTCTCCACCCTGGTCAGAGGCTGGGGTCCAAGCTGGCTCTGTTCCCTTCAAATGGGCACAATCTCATTGGCAATGGCAGCCTTCGCCCTAGTGGAGAGCAGCTCTGGAGCTAGAGGGGCTGGAACAGGAGCCTGGTATGGGCTGGGGGGTGCACTGGGGTGATCCTGGCAAGCCAGCCAGAGCCCCAGGCAGTTTTCCATCTGCTGCCTCCATGCCGTGACTGGGAGTGAGCAAGTCTATGTGTGTGCTCTTCAAGAGCTGAGTCTCAGTTTCTTACAGGTTCTTTTCAAACCAGCTAAGGAGCTTATCTTCCCAGTGTTGAATCCTGGGCTGGGGTGCCTTATATGTGGCTCAAACCCCTCACTCCCCAGGGAGGATCCCAGCACCAGTGGTACCCTCTCCTCTTCTGGGTCCCTCACCAGGGGTATGCTTCTCCTCCCTTCCTACCAGCTTTCATGTGGATCTTTATATATAGGCTTGGTTGTAGAAGAGTTGTCTTGCTAATTTTCATGTTGATTTCAGCGAGAGTTATTTTACTTGTAGTTGTATTTTTGATGTGTTTGTGACGGGGAGGTGAGCTCATCTTCCTCCTCCTCCACCACCTTGATGTCTCTGGAGCACTCCTATTTCAAGCCCACAACCCAGCGTGCCACAGCCACTGTGATGCTCATTTGAAAACTCAATACAGTAAGTCCCCTACGTACGAACGTGTTCTATTCCGAGAGTGCATTCATAAGTCCAACAAAGTTAGCCTAGGTACCCAACTGACACAACTGGCTATATAGTACTGTACTGTAATAGGTTTATAATACTTTTCACACAAATAATATGTAAGAAACAAACACAAAAAATAAAGAAAATATTTTTAATCTTACAGTATCTTGAAAAGTACAAGAGTACAGTACAACAGCTGGCATACAGGGGCTGGCATTGGGTAAACAGGCAAGAAGAGTTACTGACTGGAGGAGGGAGAGGAGGTGGGAGATGGTAGAGCTGAAGGATCATCAGCCAGAGGAGATGGAAGGCAAGCTGCAATTTCACTCATGCCTGACGTTGATGGAATGCACTTTCGCACCTTTGAAAGTTCGCAACTTGAAGGTTCATATGCAGGGGACTTACTATAGTGTCTTTTTCTAGATGCAGTGGCCGCTGATGGCTAAGCAGGCCACAACACCCTGCTTGTTCCATGTGTGTCTGAATTAGGCATTTCCCCCCAGGGATGTCAATTTTAAATTCTATTTGACCAAACTGAGTCCCCTGGGATGCTGGCTTGGTGGCATCCTCAGCTTTTTTTCACCTTTCTTCTCCCAGGAAGGGTCAGTCTAGGACCCTTTTTTGGACCCAGCTTCTCCTGGAATCCATAATGGATGGCTCATAGGAAGAGAATGAGGCAGGTCACAGGAGCTCCTAGATTATAACTTCTCCCGCCCCTCGACTCTGAAATTGCGATAATGGCTACCTAGATGCTGTGCTTGTATTCATATATCTTATGTGTTTTATGGTGTTATTCCTGGTAACACTCTCTGCTAGCCCCCCTCCTGCAAAGAAGCGATCTCCCCAAGGGCAATGAGGGAGAGTCAGGGCTGGATCCCAGAAACCGCCCACCCAAGCCAGATCTCAGTTCAGCTGATGTCCACTCATCCCGCCTGCTCTAGTCCAGCCACCAGGAAGGACCCCTGAGCCTGAGTGTGTGTGCCACATGCCCTAACATCACTCAGCCCTGCCATTTCTTCCTGCCTTCCCACCCTCTCATCTCTGAGCCTGCATATTTGGTCTCTGTGCATCTAGGGAAGCTCTCAGGCCTTCTAGCCTTGGGCCTGGGTCTTTAGATTCCTGTGCTGTCAGCTTTTTCTGCTCTGGCCATGAACACTTCCCTAGTGTGCTAGTCTCTAGTGGGTTTCAAACTGGAGCTGCCTCAAAATTACCCAGAGGTTCTGATTCAAGAGGTCAGGAGAGGGTCCTTGTACTTTGCCATGGCTGCTGGTGCTGGTGATGCAGGAGTGGGGGAGGGGGCACAGTGAGAACCACCAGGGTAGGGGGAGAGCCAGGGCCTGGCTGGGTTTGGGTCTTGGCCTCACTGCTCCCTAGCTGTTTGATCTTGGGTAAGAGCCAGAGGCTCTCTGGGCTCACTCTCCGCGTGTGTAAAGTGGGGATTCCCACACCTGTCTCGTGCCATTGTTTCTAGAGGGACAGAGAAGGCAGTGGTGATGGGGACTTCCCTTTGGTCCTCAGGCAGGTGCACCCTCTGTGTCTGGGTCCTCAGATCTCTGCAGTGTCCACATCCCCAAGGTGGGCCGTAAATGCCCCTGGCGCTCCTCACGGGGTCACACTGTCTTCAGGAAAAGGGGAGGAAAAGAGACGTGAGGATAAGAAAATTCTTCCACCCATTGCCTGACTTTCCTATGATGAGAAAATCTATCACCAAACCTAACCAACAGGCAAAGCATACAAATAACAGCAGCTACCGATCCATCTCACCTAGCAGGAGGCACTGCTGTAAGTTTATGTTTCGTCACTAATCCTCACAACCCTATGATTTGTGTATGTTTATCTCCTCCAGCTTTCCAGAGCGCCGTCCTGAGCCCAAGGCCATGTGGTGAAGCCAGGAATGGCAGCCAGATGGCCTCTTTCGGGACCTGGGAGGTGACCACGCCCCTCACTGCCTAAAGCTGGGGTTCCTAGACGTGCTCACGACCACTGTCTTCCCTGTCCTTCCTCCTGAGATGGTCCTCCTGGGAGGACTCAGCACACAGCAGCGCCCCCGTCCTCCGGCCCTGCCCACTCCCTTTCCTGTGACCTCAGACACCCTGCTTGTTCCATGTGTGTCTGAATTAGGCATTTCCCCCCAGGGATGTCAGTTTTAAATTCTATTTGACCAAACTGAGTCCCCTGGGATGCTGGCTTGGTGGCGTCCCCAGCCTTTTTTCACCTTTCTTCTCCCAGGAAGGGTCAGTCTAGGACCCTTTTTTGGACCCAGCTTCTCCTGGAATCCATAATGGATGGCTCATAGGAAGAGAATGAGGCAGCTCACAGGAGCTCCTAGATTATAACTTCTCCTGCCCCTTGACTCTGAAATAGTGATAATGGCTACCTAGATGCTATGCTTGTATTCATATATCTAAATCTGTTATTTTACAAGTGAAGAAACCCAGGAACAGAGATGTTGTGTAACTTACCCAAGGTCACACAGCTAGTAAGTGGCAGGGTTGGGTCTGGCTTGAGAGACCAGAGTCTTAACCAGCATCTCTCCTGCCCCATGCTTGGCCCCTGCTGGCAAAATGCCTTGTCAGTCTTCCATTTTTCTTGGGAGGGAAAGTTTAGAAGGCAAGTCCTTCCTGCAGTGGGCTGTCCGACTCTTGCTTCCCGGCTCCTCCATCACCCTCCCAGCTCTCATAGTGCAGGCACTGTGTCCAGGTCCCCCAGCTTCTCTGGTAAGGGGCTCTGTGTGTGTTTCTGCCCACCCTGGGGTTGGGGTGGGGTGGAGGGTTTGGGGCAGCAGTCGAGGATACAGGCATGATTTTGAACATTGCGAGTTCTACGAAAGGTCTCCCCATTGACAGTCTCTGTACTTTTTCACAGATGTCCTGCGGTTCCCTTCTCTGGCTCCTCTTCATCCTGTTGAATCCCGTGGCTCTCAAGGGAAAGAAAACCCTTTACTCAAGAAACTCACCTTAGATCCTTTGTAGAACAAAGCTTTTCTGTCCCTAATGGAAAAAGGGAAGCAAAACCAGCACCCAGGGCAAGGGTTTCTTATTAGCCATGCACTTAATGAGACCTGTTTAGAATCACGCACTGTTTCCAATGTCTGCATTTTCAGAAGTGCCCCCTCCAGATGGCAGTGCATGCTGGGCTTCTAGAACTGGTCCATGCCAGCCACTTTCACTGAGGGTCTGGGCCGTGTGTGTCTTCTGGGCTTCTCAGATGGGTGGGGCTCTGGGGCAGGAGAGTAAACCCTGTTTTGCAGAAGAAAAGATGAGGCAGGATGGATAGCTGAGACCAGGGCTGGGCCAGGATGGGAGGAACTGGTGACAGCTGAGGACCCCTCGGCTCCTAGCTCTCTAAGACATGGTCTCATCCAACTGACAACACCCTGTTCTGGAAGTGAGGAAAATATGGCTCAGAGAGGTTTAGCAGCTCTCCCAAGGTGGTTTGGCCAGTGAGGAACAGTCTTTCTGACTCCACGGCCAGATGTTCAGGGCTTTGCACACCAGCTATATCCAGGTGGGTGTCGGCTTTCTCTCCCTGGAGAGTTTTGCTTTTCTCTTCACTGGTGAAAGGCTTTGTATGTGAATTCAAAGAACAAAGTGAGCGTCAGAGGAAGAGGATATTTTCTCTGGAAAAGGCAGAAAACCCCAGCTCGGAGTCAGCAGCCAAGAGCTGTCAGTTCTGACAAGACAGTGGCCAAGATTTCCCCTCCGTAGTCCCAGGACCCAGGAGAGGCTTGGCAACGTTACAAGAGTAAATGATGGAGAGAACCAATGGCTCTCTCCACCTCTGCTGCTCCTTCCTGCTCCTAAGCCTCACGCCTGCTTTGGGAAAGAAAACAACACCAGCAGTGACAATAGAGGCACACACACACACATGCATGCATGCACACACATACGCACACATGTGCACACACATGCACACACGCAGTTGCACACATATGTGCACACATTCTTGCACACACGTGCACACAGACGTGCACACACATACTTTACAGGACATGGAGGATCTTGTGGTTTGGAAACAAAAGAGGAGGAACTGGGAATATCTCAGTGGAGAGGACCCTGAATGCTTGACCTCCAGGAGTTGGTCACCCTTGGTTCCCATCAGATGTTGCTTCTTCCGTAAGCTCATCTTGTGCCCCTAAATATAAGATCCATGAGAGCAGAGACCGCTATTCACTGCTGCATCCATGTGGCCCAGGAGAGGGCTTGACATCATGTGGCATTTTTAGAAAACAAATGTTTTTTTCACTGACCATAGCTGTCTGCAGGGACCTTGTCTGGGAACCAGGACCTGGGGACCGGGTGTCGGGGCTACAGTGTTCTCCTGAGATGAGCTGGCAGAGAGCTGAGATGAGCTATTCAGGCGCACAGAGGCTGCCTCAAGCTCAGAAGCACAAGGGTGGGCAGAACAGAACGGGGTGGCTGCCAGTGGGCCCGGCAGGTTGATGCCCAGGAGGATGGAGAGATTGGAGCAGGGCATGAAGTGTCAGGGGTGGGGGTGAGGTGGGTGTCACCCTCCTGCTGCCCGCCCACGCCCCCCACTCCTCTCCTCATGCCCCCACCCTTGTTGAATGTACCCAAGGTTTGCAACCCCTTCCTCTTTCTCCTGAACTCTTTGGGCTGCTAGTGGGATGCCTTCTCCCCATTAGAGGTGGGAGAAGCCAGGGAATTGACCCAGTTCAGCCCCCCTTGAGTCCACTGCACTGTAGAGACATTGCCTCCTACCTCCCAACCTCTTCAGCTTTACTTGTTTGCCGGATTTTTTTTTTGCACCTTATAGTGGAAAATTTTTAAACATTTACAAAAATAGAGAGAAAGTATAATGAACCCCCTATGCCCATCAACGATTTTTTTCATGATTCTTGATATTTGCCAACCCTGTTTCATGTCTTTCACATTTTTCCTGGATGGTTGTAAAGCAGACCCCAGACATTAAGTCATTTCACTTGTAAACATGTGAATGTGCATCTTTTATTGATAAGGACATTTTCTTTTTAAACATAAGGTCTGTAACCCTACCCTCATCTGGCTGGGAAAGTCTTTTCAAAGCTGGCCACCAACAATCCCTTCCGTTTCTACCCCATTCCTCAGGAGTGTGAAGTCTGGTCCCCAGCCCTCAAATCTTGGCCAGGCTTGTGACCTGCTTTAACCAATATAACGTGATGGAAGGGACACCACATAATGTCCAAACCCAGGTTAACAGGCCTTGTAGTCTCTGCGTTTTCCTTCTTGGGACCCAGTTGCCATGTAGGAAATCTTGGTCTGGAGTATAAATGCTGAGATCCCATGAACAGAGGGAGCCAGATGTCTACAAGAGCCCCAGCCACCTCTGCAGAGGCATCAGACATGTGGATGAAGTCTTCTAGAATGTTCCTGCCCACCTGGGCTCCCAGCTGAGTGGAGCCACATGAATGACCCCAGCCAGCACCACACTCAGTGAAGAACCCCTCAGGTAAGCCAAGCTTCACTTTGCAGAATACATGGTTATCCTGCTTGAAGCTCGACAGTTAGGGTGCGTGGCCCAGCGCATGATGTGAGCTGTTCACGGCAGCCCCTTCCTTGCTAAGGGAGGGATTCTAAGCTGTGGGGAGGCCGTGGTGAGGAGGTAGCTCTTCAACCAGGCAGGACAGGGTCTGGAGAGTGTGAATCTCCCTCCCAGGGAGTCCTGACTGGGCCAGGCTGGCTCTGGCTCCTGCAGAGTAGGTGCAGGGTCCTTGCAGCCTGGCCCCCAGGGATCCCTCTGCCAGCACTGGCTGAGTGCTCTTGGGCCGACCACTTCACTACTGTCAATCATAGTTACCTCATCTCCAAAACTGAGGAAACACGGCTTGAGTCCTGGGGCTGCAATGAAGATGAGACAAGGACACAGATGGGGGAGCAGCAGTTCCTACCCTGAGTAACCTTTCCATGCTGTGACCTTCTAGGGAACTGGGATTCAAGGAGCCCAACAAACCAGCTGAGATGTGACTTCTGCTCTTACTGAGTCCAAGCTCACTCTGCTTGCCGCACGACAGGTCAATAAATTGGGAGATGAGGTGTTGAGGCAAGGAATAATGATTTTATTCGGAAAGGTGGCAGACAGAGAAGATGGCAGACTAGTGTCCCCAAAAACCATCTTATTGGAGTCTGGATGCCAGTTTCTCTTATAGAACAGAGAGGGAGAGGTGGTGAGGAAGTAAAGTAAAAGGCCATTAGTCTTGTAAGATATCTCCTTTCTTGGCCCGCGTTAGGGAGGGGATGTGTTAATTTCTTCTTTTCTGCAGCCATTCATAGGTGGGCAGGGTTCCCTGTGACAGGTCGTTATGTATGCTTACAGCTATAGACAGCATCCTTTTAGTGATTATAATAACAAAAGCAACAAAAAGCGAGGATTACAGTAAAAGAAACAGATCCAACAGGGAGTCAGATTTCCCTCTTCCCTGTTACAATTCCCCACTGTCAATGTCCATTCCACAATCTTGTGGGGAAAAGGGGCGATGACCACTCTTGGCTACTTCCTGCTGTGTAGGGGCAATGAGGGGTGATCGTGGAATGGAACTGATCAGCCTTGGGCAGGGGATACTTCTTAGAATTGTTAATGCAAGTTCATGTGCTGGATGCACAGTGAGGCCAAACAAACTGAAATACCAGAGTTCGGAGCAGAGAAAGGTTTATTGCAAGACCATTCAAGGATACAAAGTGGCTCATGCCTTTAAAAGCCTTGAGCTCCCTGAAGGGTTTCAGCAAAGCGTTTTTAAAAGCCAGGTTGAGGGAGTGATCGGATCGTGCACAGTTCTCTGATTAGCTGATGGTAAGGCAGCAGGGTGGTGTCACAGGGGTTAACTTTATCAGTCTTTAGGCTCCAGGAAGCTTGGGGTTATGTGCTTCTGGTCATCAAGTAGTTAAAATCTTCCATTTGGTGAGGGGTTTTCACATCCGCAAAACAACTCAGGAAATTTGCATCAAATACTATTATCTATGTACTTCAGAGAGCAGCTAAAGCAGGGGACATGGGGGAAGGTCTGTCCCAGGAAGGCCCCATAGGGTCCTGCTCAGTTACAGAATTTTTAGTAAATAGTACAACTCTCAATTATTTGAACCTGATGCTCTGTTGTTCAGTAGAACAGGATTAAACAAGTAGATTGACCCATCCTTCTCCAGCTGTAAAGAAATTGCAGTCTCAACACTTACCTTTTAGAAGAGCAACCTTAAGTCTTCTAAAGGTTCACAAACCCACTGCTCTCCAAGCCTCTCAGGAGTTGGGTCATTTTAGAAGATGGTGGTGCAGCTTTAATCCAAGTGTGATGAATCCAAGGCTTTATCCCAGCCAAATGGACAGATGAATGCATGGTGAGTAATACCACTTGTGGTCCTGTCCACCTTGCAGTCAGCTGGTGCCCAGGCCTTTGTTCTCTCCAGGTTTTCAGGAGGACTTGATCTCTGGGTCAGAAAGGATGTAGGGTTACTTCAGTTGGATAGGCAGATCTGCTGGAAGCAAACTCATGAACAGAGGTTAGCATAGTGCCTGAAGCTTTAACATAATTAGCAACAGCTAGGTCTTTCAGAGCATTTACAGATTCCCCTGTCCGGGAAGACACCTGGAATGGCCTGTCATACAATATTTCAAAGGGGCTTAATTTAAGCCTGCTTCTGGGAGCCACTCTGGTCCATAGCAGGGCAACTGGCAACGCCTTATCCCAAGTTAAATTAGCTTCTTGCCATGTTTTAACAATGCTCCTTTTCAATGTATGATTCATTTTCTCACTTTTTCCTGTTGATTGTGGTCTCCAGGATGAATGTGACTTCTAGTCAATTTGCAGCACTTTACACAATTTTGGGGTTATGCTAGAGACAAAAGCTGGTCCATTATCACTCTGAAGGGTGTTAGGTAGTCCAAACCGGGGAATAATTTCCTTAAGGAGGACTTTAACCAGTTTGGAGGCTTTTTCTGTTTGTGTGGGATATGCTTCCACCCATCCTGAAAAAGTGTCCACACACACCAGCAGGTATCTGAAGTTTCCTGCAACTCGAGGCATTTGAGTAAAGTCTATTTGCCAGTCCTGGGTGGGGCAGGTCCCTTTGTGCTGGGTCCCCATCTGGGGAGGTCTGACAGCAGTTTTGGGGTTATTTTTAGCACAAATCATGCAATTCCGTGTGACTCACTGGATGGTCTTTTGTAGGTGAGGTCCAAGTATATACTTTTGAATCCATTACAGGCATCTCTCCCGTAATGTGTACTGTCATGAATGTGCTTCAACACAGTGTCCAAGAGGAGCCCCAGGAATCAAAACAGTTCCTTGTGAATTACATGTCCAGCCAAGTGAGTTAGGGTCAAGAGTGAAACCCCACTCTTTGGTCCTCTCCTTGTCCTTTTCTGAATACACTGGCTGATATTTTGACAAGTCGATCTGTGGGAGAAGTGACCCAATCATGGCTTGATAATCACCTTCCTTTGCTGCTTTCTTTGCAGCTTGGTCAGCTAATCAATTGCCTTTTATTATATGAGTCTCGCCCGTCTGGTGGCCTGGGCAGTGCATTACAGCCATTTGTGGGGGCTTATGGACTGCTTCTAATAATGACAGGATTTCAGAAGCATGTTTTATGTCTTTATTGTTTGAAGTGAGAAGCCCCATTTCTTTCCAGATCACCCCCTGAGCATGCACCAAAGAGAATGCATAGTGGGAATCTGTGTATATATTTACTCACTTCCCTTTAGTAAGGAGCAGGGCTCTTGTCAGAGCAATGATTTCTGCCTTCTGAGCTGAGCTCCCTGGGAGCAGGGCTTTTGCTTCAACAATCCTTTTAAGTGTTACCACTGCGTACCCGGCACGTTGCCTACCTTGGTCCATGAAGCTGCTTCCATCGGTGAACAATTACATATCTGACTCAGCCAAGGGTTGGTCCATTATGTCCGGTCTACTAGAATACACTAGCTCGATGATGTATAGGAGTCAGGTTCTGGGGATTATGCAGCATCAATCGGGAGCAATGTGGCTGGATTTAGGGCTGAAGTGACTTGAAGTCTTATGTTGGGATTGTCCAGGAGAATGGCTTGGTACTTTCCCATTCTCCAGGAAGTCAGCTGATAGCCCCCTTTCTGTTCCAGCAAAGAAAGGACACGGTGAGGAACATACACAGTGTTCACAGTGGTGGTTTGCCCCAGGGTAAACTTCTCACCTTCCTGAAGTATATCCCAAGTAGCTGCTACAGCTCAAAGGCAAGGAGGCCACCCCTTAACAGTCTGTTATAGTTGTTTTATTTTATTTTATTTTATTTTATTTATTTATTTATTTATGGCTGTGTTGGGTCTTCGTTTCTGTGCTAGGGCTTTCTCTAATTGCGGCAATTGGGGGCCACTCTTCATCACGGTGCGCGGGTCTCTCACCATCGTGGCCTCTCTTGTTGCGGAGCACAGGCTCCAGACGTGCAGGCTCGGTAATTGTGGCTCACGGGCCTAGCTGTTCTATGGCATGTGGGATCTTCCCAGACCAGGGCTTGAACCCATGTCCCCTGCATTGGCAGGCAGATTCTCAACCACTGCGCCACCAGGGAAGCCCTGTTATAGTTGTTTTGAGAAGTATGCAGTGGGTGGAGGGATATTCCCCAGAGTTTGAATTAACACCCCAAGGCTTATGCCTTGTCTCTCATGGACATACACTTTGAAAGGTTTCTTTAAGTCCGGTAGTCCCAAAGCCGAAGATGAGACTATCTTCTTTTTTATTGTTTCAAAGGCTGTTTGGCACTCTAGCCTGCAATTGCCTGCTTTCTGTCAGGCAAAAGATCCCGCTATCCTTGGGAGAGGACAAAGCCCAGATAAGAGATTTGCTGTTTGCATATCTGGGTCTTTTTCTGAGGACATTATATCCACAATTAGCTAAATAATTCAGGGTTCCGATGGTATTTTGTAGACATTTGTCATATGTAGGGCTCGCCATGAGCAAATCATCCACATAGTGGAGCAAGAGTTCTTCGTCCAATATTAAGTTTTTAAGGTCTTTAGCCAACATCTCCCCAAACAAGGTAAGGGAATACTTTTCTTTTAATTTAAAAAATTTTTTATTTAGCATCTTTATTGGAGTATAATTGCTTTACAATGTTGTGTTAGTTTCTGCTGTATAAAAAAGTGAATAAGCTATATGTATATATATATATATATATATATATATATATATATATCCCCATATCCCCTCCCTCTTGTGTCTCCCTCCCACTCTCCCTATCCCACCCCTCTAGGTGGTCACAAAGCACCAAGCTGATCTCTCTGTGCTATGCAGCTGCTTCCCACTAGCTATCTATTTTACATTTGGTAGTGTATATATGTCCATGCCACTCTCTCACTTCGTCCCAGCTTACCCTTCCCCCTCCCTGTGTCCTCAAGTCCGTTCTCTACTTCTGCATCTCTCTTACTGTCCTGTCCCTGTCCTGCTCCTAGGTTCATTAGAACCTTTTTTTTTTTTCAAATTCCATATACATGTGTTAGCATATGATATTTGTTTTCCTCTTTCTGACTTACTTCACTCTGTATGACAGACTCTAGATCCTTCCACCTCACTACCAATAGTTCAATTTCATTTTTTTTATGGCTGAGTAATATTCCATTGTATATATGTGCCACATCTTCTTTATCCATTCATCTGCTGATGGACCCTTAGGTTTCTTCCATGTCCTGGCTATTGTAAATAGTGCTGCAATGAACATTGGGGTGCATGTATCATTTTGAATTATGGTTTTCTCAGGGTATATGCCCAGCAGTGAGATTGCTGGGTCATATGGTAGGTCTATTTTTAGTTTTTTAAGGAACCTTCATACTGTTCTCCTTAGTGGCTGTACGAGTTTACATTCCCACCAATACAGCAAGAGGGTTCCTTTTTCTCCACACTCTCTCCAGCATTTATTGTTTGTAGATTTCTTGATGATGGCCATTCTGACCAGTGTGTGGTGATACCTCATTGTAGTTTTGACTTGCATTTCCCTAATGATTAGTGATGTTGACCATCCTTTCATGTGGTTGTTGGCAATCCATATATCTTCTTTGGAGAAATGTCTATTTAGCTCTTCTGCCCATTTTTGGATTGGGTTATTTGTGTTTTTGATATTGAACTGCATGAGCTGCTTGTGTATTTTGGAGATTAATCTGTTGTCAGTTGCTTCATTTGCAAATATTTTCTCCAGTTCTGAGGGTTGTCTTTTCATCTTGTTTATGGTTTCCTTTGCTGTGCAACAGCTTTTAAGTTTAATTAGATCCCATTTGTTTATTTTTGTTTTTATTTCCATTTCTCTAGGAGGTGGGTCAAACAGGATCTTGCTGTGATTTATGTCAAACAGTGTTCTTCCTATGTTTTCCTCTAAGAGTTTTAGAATATCTGGCCTTACATTTAGGTCTTTAATCCATTTTGAGTGTATTTTTGTGTATGGTGTTAGGAAGTGTGCACACTTCATTCTATTACATGTAGCTGTCCAGTTTTCCCAGCACCACTTATTGAAGAGGTTGTGTTTTCTCCATTATATATTTTTGCCTCCTTTATCAGAGATAAGGTGACCATATGTACGTGGGTTTATCTCTGGACTTTCTATCCTGTTCCATTGATCTATATTTCTGTTTTTCTGCCAGTACCATACTGTCTTGATTACTGTAGCTTTGTAGTATAGTCTGAAGTCCAGGAGCCTGATTCCTCCAGCTCCAGTTTTCTTTCTCAAGATTGCTGTAGCTATCCAGGGTCTTTTGTGTTTCCATACAAATTGTGAAATATTTTGTTCCAGTTCTGTGAAAAATGCCATTGGTAGTTTGATAGGGATTGCACTGAATCTGTAGATTGCTTTGTGTAGTATAGTCATTTTCACAATGTTGATTCTTCCAATCCAAGAACATGGTATATCTGTCCATCTATTTGTATCGTCTTTAATTTCTTTCATCAGTGTCTTATAGTTTTCTGCATACAGGTCTTTTGTCTCCTTAGGTAGGTTTATTCCTAGGTATTTTATTCTTTTTGTTACAGTGGTAAATGGGAGTGTCTTCTTAATTTCTCTTTCAAATTTTTCATCATTAGTGCATAAGAATGCAAGAGACTTCTGTGAGTTAATTTTGTATCCTGCTACTTTACCAAATTCATTGATTAGCTCTAGTAGTTTTCTGGTAGCAACTTTAGGATTCTCTATGTATAGTATCATGTCATCTGCAAACAGTGACAGCTTTACTTCTTCTTTTCCAATTTGGATTACATTTATTTCCTTTTCTTCTCTGATTGCTGTGGCTAAAACTTCCAAAACTATGTTGAATAATAGTGGTGAGAGTGGGCAACCTTGTCTTGTTCCTGATCTTAGTGGAAATGGTTTCAGTTTTTCACCATTGAGGACAATGTTGGATGTGGGTTTTCATATATGGCCTTTATTATGTTGAGGTAAGTTTCTTCTATGCCTACTTTCTAGAAAGTTTTTATCATAAATGGGTGTTGAATTTTGTCAAAAGCTTTCTCTGCATCTATTGAGATGATCATATGGTTTTTCTCCTTCAATTTGTTAATATGGTGTATCACATTGATTGATTTGTATATATTGAAGAATTCTTGCTTTCCTGGGATAAACCCCACTTGATCACGATGCATGATCCTTTTAATGTGCTGTTGGATTCTGTTTGCTAGTAGTTTGTTGAGGATTTTTGCATGTATGTTCATCAGTGATATGAGCCTGTAGTTTTCTTTTTTGTGATATCTTTGTCTGGTTTTGGTATGAGGGTGATGGTGGCTTCATCGAATGAGTTTGGGAGTGTTCCTCCCTCTGCTATATTTTGGAAGAGTTTGAGAAGGATAGGTGTTAGCTCTTCTCTAAATGTTTGATAGAATTCGCCTGTGAAGTCATCTGGTCCTGGGCTTTTGTTTTTTGGAAGATTTTTAATCACAGTTTCAATTTCATTACTTGTGATTGGTCTGTTCATATTTTCTATTTCTTCCCAGTTCAGTCTTGGAAGGTTATACCTTTCTAAGAATTTGTCCATTTCTTCCAGGTTGTCCATTTTATTGGCATAGAGTTGCTTGTAGTAGTCTCTTAGGATGCTTTGTATTTCTGCGGTGTTTGTTGTAACTTCTCCTTTTTCATTTCTAATTTTACTGATTTGAGTCCTCTCCCTTTTTCTTGATGAGTCTGGCTAATGGTTTATCAATTTTGTTTATCTTCTCAAAGATCCAGCTTTTAGCTTTATTGATCTTTGCTATCGTTTCCTTCATTTCTTTTTCATTTATTTCTGATCTGATCTCTATGATTTCTTTCCTTCTGCTAACTTTGGGTTTTTTTGTTCTTCTTTCTCTAATTGCTTTAGGTGTAAGGTTAGGTTGTTTATTTGGGATGTTTCTTGTTTCTTAAGGTAGGATTGTATTGCTATAAACTTCCCTCTTAGAACTGCTTTTGCTGCATCCCATAGGTTTTGAGTCATCGTGTTTTCATTGTCATTTGTTTCTATGTATTTTTTGATTTCCTCTTTGATTTCTTCAGTGATCTCTTCGTTATTAAGTAGTGTATTGTTTAGCCTCCATGTGTTTCTATTTTTTACAGATTTTTTCCTGTAATTGATATCTTGTCTCATAACGTTGTGGTCAGAAAAGATACTTGATATGATTTCAATTTTCTTAAATTTACCAAGGCTTGATTTGTGACCTAAAATATGATCTATCCTGGAGAATATTCCATGAGCACTTGAGAAGAAAGTTCTCTCAACATGCTGTTGTTTTTGGACAGAATGTCCTATAAATACCAGTTAAGTCTATCTTGTCTAATGTGTCATTTAAAACTTGTGTTTCCCTATTTAGTTTCATTTTGGATGAGCTGACCATTTGTGAATGTGGGTATTAAATTCCCCTATTATTATTGTGTTACTGTCGATTTCCCTTTTATGGCTGTTAGCATTTGCCTTGTGTACTGAGGTATTCCTATATTGGGTGCATAAATATTTACAATTTTTATATCTTTTTGGATTGATCCTTTGATCAGTATGTGGTGTCCTTCTTTGTCTCTCCTAACATTCTTTATTTTAAAGTTTATTTTATCTGATGTGAGTATTGCTACTCCAGCTTTCTTTTGATTTCCATTTGCATGGAATATCTTTTTCCATCCCCTCACTTTCAGTCTGTATATGTCCCTATTTCAGGAGTGGGTCTCTTGTAGACAGCATATATATGGGTCTTGTTTTTGCATCCATTCAGCCAGTCTATGTTTTTTGGTTGGAGCATTTAATCCATTTACATTTAAGGTAATTATCAATATGTATGTTCCTATTACCATTTTCTTAATTGTTTTGGGTTTGTTATTGTAGGTCTTTTCCTTCTCCTGTGTTTCCTGCGTAGAGAATTTCCTTTAGCATTTGTTGTAAAGCTGGTTTGGGGGTGCTGAATTCTCTTAACTTTTGCTTGTCTGTAAAGTTTTTAATTTCTCTGTCAAATCTGAATGAGATCCTTGCAGGGTAGAGTAATCTTTTTTGTAGGTTTTTTCCTTTCATCACTGTAAATATGTCTTGCCACTCACTTCTGGCTTGCAGTGTTTCTGCTGAAAGATCAGCTGTTCACCTTATGGGGATTCCCTTGTATGATATTTGTTGCTTTTCCATTGTTGCTTTTAATATTTTTTCTTTGTATTTAATATTTGATAGTGTGATTAATATGTGTCTTGGCGTGTTTCTCCTTGGATTTATCCTGCATGGGACTCTCTGTGCTTACTGGACTTGATTGACTATTGCCTTTCCCATGTTAGGGATTTTTTCAACTATAATCTCTTCAAATATTTTCTCAGATCCTTTCTTTTTCTTTTCTTCCTCTGGGACACCTATAATTCAAATGTTGGTGCGTTTAATGTTGTCCCAGATGTCTCTGAGACTATCCTTAATTCTTTTCATTCTTTTTTCTTTATTCTGCTCTGTGGTTGTTATTTCCACTATTTTATCTTCCAGGTCACTTATCCGTTCTTTGCCTCAGTTGTTCTGCCATTGATTCCTTCTAGTGAATTTTTAATTTCATTTATTGCTTTGTTCATCATTGTTTGTTTGCTCTTTAGTTCTTCTAGGTCCTTGTTAAACATTTCTTGTACTTTCTCCATTCTATTTCTAAGATTTTGGATCAGCTTTACTATCATTACTCTGAATTCTTTTTCAGGTAGACTGCCTATTTCCTCTTCATTTGTTTGGTCTGGTGGGTTTTTACCTTGCTCCTTCATCTGCTGCTTAGTTCTCTGTGTTCTCATTTTGCTTAACTTACTGTGTTTGGGGTCTCCTTTTCACAAGCTACAGGTTCATAGTTCCCGGTTTTTTTTTGGCATCTGCCCCCAGTGGGTAAGTTTGGTTCAGAGGCTTTTGTAGCCTTCCTGGTGGAGGGGCTGATGCCTGTGTTCTGGTGGGTGGGGCTGGATACTGTCTTTCTGGTGGGCAGGGCCATGTCCAGTAATGTGTTTTGGGGTGTCTGTGACCTTATTATGATTTTAGGCAGCTTCTCTGCTAATGGGTGGGGTTGTGTTCCTGTCTTGCTAGTTGTTTGGCATGGGTCATACAGCACTGGAGCTTGCTGGCCATTGGCTGGAGCTGGGTCTTATTGTTGAGACAGAGATCTCTGGGAGAGCTCTTGCTGATTGATATTACCTGGAACTGGGAGGTCTCTGCTTGTCTAATGTCGTGAACTTGGCTCTCTCACCTCAGAGGCTCAGGCCTTACACCAGGCCAGAGCATCAAGACCCTGTCAGCCACACGGCTCTGAAGAAAAGGGAGAAAAAAATAAAGAAATAAAAAAATAATAATAAATTTAAAAAATTATTTAAAAAATAATAATAATAAAAAAGAGAGCAATGAAACCCATAAACAAATCCACAAATGATCACAAGCTCTAAAAACTATACTAAGGTAAGCATAAAAAGCAGAAACAAATCAGTCACAGATGGCAAACCCTAAGTCCACCGCGTCAATTTTGGGATGATTTGTTGTCTATTCAAGTATTCCACAGTTGCAGAGTACACCAAGTTGATTGTGGGGATTTAATCCGCTGCTCCTGAGGCTGCTGGGAGAGAGTTCTCTTTCTCTTCTTTGTTCACACAGCTCCTGGGGTTCAGCTTTGGTTTTGGCCCCACCTCTGTGTGTAGGTCACCCTCAGGCATCTTTTCCTGCCCAGCCAGGACAAGGTTAAAGCAGTAGCTTATTAGCTGGCTCTGGCTCACTTATGCGGGGCTGGGGGGGGGAGAGAGGCGGGGGGGTGAGAGGGGAACAGTAGTTATAATTGGAATTCAGGCGAGTGTGTGGTGGCAGAGCCCGGCATGATGTTGCAACAGCCTGAGGCGCACCATGTGTTCTCCCAGGGAACTTGTCCCTGGATCATGGGACCCTGGCAGTGGTGGGTTGTACAGGCTCCCGTGGGGTGTGGATAATGACCTGTGCTTGCACACAGGATTCTTGGTGGCTGCAGCAGCAGCGTTAGCATTTCATGCTCGTCTCTGGGATCCAAGCTGATAGCCATTGCTCGCGCCTGTCTTTGGAGATGTTTAGGCAGTGCTCTGTCTTCTGTGGGCAGACAAGGAAGGAATACCCTCCCCTCATGCATCCCAAAACAATGGTCTTTTGCCTCTTAGGCAGGTCCTGACTTTTCCCTGGACTCCGTCCCAGCTAGATGTGCTGCACTAGCCCCCTTCAGGCTGTGTTCATGCAGCCAACCCCAGTCCTCTCCTGGGATCTGAACTCCAAAGCCCGAGCCTCAGCTCCCAGCCCCCACCTGCCCCGGCGGGTGAGCAGACAAGCCTCTCAAGATGGTGAGTGCTGGTTGGCACTGATCCTCTGTGTGGGAATCTCTCTGCTTTGCCCTCTGCACCCCTGTTGCTGCACTCTCCTCTGTGGCTCTGAAGCTTCCCCCCTGCCACCCCGCACCGTCTCCACCAGTGAAGGGGCTTCCTAGTGTGTGGAAACTTTTCCTCCTTCACAGCTCCCTCCCAGAGGTGCAGGTCTCTTCCCTATTCTTTTGTCTCTTTTTTTTCTTTTTTCTTTTGCCCTACCCAGATACGTGGAGAGTTCTTGCCTTTTGGGAAGTCTGAAGTCTTATGCCAACATTCATTAGGTGTTCTGTAGGAATTGTTCCACATGTAGATGTATTTTTGATGTATTTGTGGGGAGGAAGGCGATCTCCACATCTTACTCCTCTGCCATCTTGAAGGTCCCTGCTCAAAGTAGGGGAATCCTTAAATCCTTGAGGCAGGACTGTCTAACAATACTGTTGGGCTACCTGTGTTTTTGGGTCCTGTCATTCAAAAGCAAAAGTTTGCTGTGATTAGTCTGCAGTAGGAATGCAGAAAAAAGCATCTTTCAAGTCCAGGACTAAGAACCAGCCATATGTTCCCAGAACAGTTGTGAGCAGAGTGTGTGGATTAGGCACCACAGGGTGTAAGTCTTGGATTACTTCATTAATAGCCCTCAAATGTTGGACAAAGTTGTACTGTGCTGAGTTTGACTTTTTGACTGGGAGGATAGGGTTTTTATATGAGGACCTGCAAGGTTTAATCAGTCCTGTTTTCAAAAACTTCTACAGAATTGGCTGAATTCCCTTGCGGGTCTCTTGTCTCAGAGGATATTGTTTTAGATTAGGTGTCCCAAGGGATTTGTATTGGTCTTGCATTTTTGGCCCTCTGTGGAGTGCTGTCAGCCCATACTTCTTGCCTTACCTTTTTGTAGACCTCAGGGGGAAAGAGCTCTGTCTCCTTTTCTAGGGTTTCCATGAGTGCCATCTGTAGGTTTAAAGCATGCTCCCGTGGGACCCTGATGTCAATCTGTTCTGGTGAAAATGTTACTTGAGCATTTAATTTACAAAGGAGATCTTATCCCAAAAGGGGGATTGGACACTCTGGCATATATAAGAAGCTATGTTTCAGGGTGAGGTCCCCGAGTTGGCATTCTAGAGATTGTAAGAATGAACGGTTTTGTACTTCTCCAGAAACTCTGGTGACCAGACTGAGATGTTTTCTGTGCCACCTTGGATTTTACCAGAGAACATCTGGCACCCATATCTATTAGAAAGTCAGTCAATTTGTTCCCCACTGTCAAAGTTACCCAGGGCTCCTGTGGGGAAATTAGAGTCCCCGGACCTCTTCATTCATTATCAGAGTGTTCCTCTCTTTCTACCACATGAGAGGCTCCTGTCTTTCTTCTATTATTCTCCTTGCTATTCTTTAGTGTAGGGCAATCTTTTTTCCAGTGACCTTCTTCCTTGCAGTAAGCACGTTGTTCCTTCCTCAATGGTTGCTTACCTTTCTTTAGGTTACTTGCCTTCTGGGAATTCAATGTTGCTGCCTGAAAAGCTGCCTTCTTTTTTGCATCTTCTTGCTTCTGTCGTTGTTCACTGTTGTTGAATACTTTAAAAGTAACATCTACTATTTGAGAAAGATTCATTTCAAATACACCATATAACTTCTGTAATTTTCTCCTTATATCTAGGGCTCTTTGCCCAAAGAAGGTCATATTTACCATTCTTATGTTCTCAGGGGCCTCAGGGTCTGCATCCATGTAGCACCTATAAACTTGATAAATCCTTTCTAGAAACTCTGATGGATTCTCAGTTGGTTTTTGTTTTATCTCCTGAATTTTGTTTAAGCTCTTTTGTTTATGTACCCCCTTTTGAAGACTCACTAAGACACATCCCTTATAATGTTCTAGAAGTGGAATGCCCCCATTATTAGGAACCTAGTTAGGCTCAGCAATAGGGACTGCCAGATTTGTTTCTGGAGTTTCATTTGCATCCACTAAATGGAGCTGGTGAGCTTCCTCTCTAGCCTTGTCAATGTCCATCCTCCTTTCATCCCCAGTAAGCATTATATTCATAGGAGTGTGAATGTCTGCCCAAGCGGGATGGTGACTGGTAAATATAGAAGTGAAAAGTTCAGTCATATGGAGTGGGTCCTCTTGGTAAGCAGGATTATGGTTTTTCCAGTTAAGTAAATCTGAAGTCAAGAATGGATTGTACATCCACAGGAACCCAGCTGGCTGGCCATTCACATTAAGGTCTCCTACAGGATATCAGCACAAGGGAAATTGCCCTACTGTGGAAGTGACTCCCAGTCCAAATTTGGTGTCCTCTTGGGTCTTAGATGGTGATACCAAATCAGGTCCCTGTGCTCTGGGGGTTAACATAGAAACTTCTATTTGATCCCCATGTGTAGGGGAAACAGGAGGCAGTGAAAGGAGTGAACATGTTGGCGGCATGGAGGGGGGCAGTTGGAACAACTGCTGGTACAGCCTGCTCAGCCAATGGGGGAGCTGGATAAGCTGGAAGGGGGGTTAGGTTTTGAAATAACATGTCCCCACTCTCATCTTCTCCGTCTTCCCCTTGAAGAACAGGTTCTCCTTTGGGTTTCCTTTCAAACCACTGTACCATAAGGTGGCAGCCCCCTGACTTTGTTTCCACCTGATTCAATAGGTGAATTGAACATTCAACATATGGAATCTCATATCTTTTCCCTGCTCTTCTGCAAAACACTTCTAATTGAGAGATTATGTAATAATCCAGTGAGCCATTCAGGGGCCATCACTCTTCTGATCCTAACATATATTGGGTCCACACCTTATTACAATAGTATACGATGTCTTTCTTAGTCATAGGCTCATAGCTATGTTTTGCCCATATATCTAATATAAGACCCAAAGGGCTCTCTTTCAGGATAGATGGAGTATTTCCCATTTTTATAAGTTTGATAACACCAAAACACAAAAGATGCAAACAAATTCCAGCACAAACAAATTCCAACATCGATGCACACAGAACCAAAGTGAGTTTGGACTCAGTAACAAATATGTTTCTGGTGTGCACACCAGAGCGACTTACTCTCCAAAATCGAGTCTGTCTACTTGTAGAAGTTTGCTGGTTCCTTGCTTCAACTGCCAAGCACTGGGGCGGCCAGTGCTGCTTCAGGGAATTTTGAAGGGAAGATCCTCAGGACAAATGGTCCCAGCAGCTGCTAAAACCTTGCCCCCAAATTCCCTGACCAGGGCCGTCTAGCCAAGAGTTGAAAGGCTCCTGGCTAGCTCGCCAAATTTTTAACCGAGTCTAAGCTCGCTCTGCTCGCTGCATGACAGGCCAATAAATCAGGACACGAGGTGTTGAGGCAAAGAATAAAGACTTTATTTGGAAAGGCAGCAGACTGAGAAGATGGCGGACTAGTTTCCCCAAAAGCCATCTTCTCTGTCTGCTGGCTTTCTGAATAAAGTCATTATTCCTGCCCCAACACCTTGTCTCATGATTAATTGGCTTGCTGTGTGGTGAGTAGAGTGAGTTTGGACTCGGTAACGGTGTGTCCTCTATGTAATGACTTTTGAAATTGAAACGAGACTTATCTCCATCCCCTCCATATCTGTGTATGTCTTTTATTAAAAGGCACTCTCTGTTCCTCCATTACTTTCATTAATTGGCTTTTTCCCCCTGATCAGGCCACACAACATCCACTGCTCCTAAGGGGCCCCTTGTCATGGCTGCTGAGCTGGGCAGGAAAATGGACATCACCCAGCATGCCCTGTCCCCAGGGGCCCCTCCTTGGAGGGAGGAGGAGGAGAAATGTACACTGTGGGGAGCCCAATTTTGGCCTAGAAGGAATCACACTTCCCCACTGCCTGAAGCTGGAGCCAAGGACACCCAGGTTGTCTCTACGTGATATTTATACCAATACACCAACCACAAGAGAACTAGAAAGCCCTTCTAGTTGGGTCTCCTGCTGCCCTTTAATTTTACTCAGATAAGATCAGCCTTCCCCTGCTGAGCTCATTCATTCCCTTTCTTGTCACTTGCAGGCAATAGTAACCCCTCTGGTAACTTAAGTACAAAGTCTGTAATCAGTAATTAAAAATATCTGGTTCAATATATGACCCCACACTTCAAAATGAAAACTCAGCCTCCTCCCTGCCTCCCCAGGCTCACTGTGCTCTCCCCATCACTAAATCCCCCCTTAACTTTCAACTTCTTAAAAAATGTGGGTGAGAGGCTCATGACTCATGTAACTGGTTCTCAGATATTTCCTGGGACCAGTTGCAGTGTGGTGGTCTATCTTACCATCACTGGGCTGCTGGTTTTTACATACCTTGGCAATTCAGACAGACTACCCAATTCACATCTGCTGCACACACTGTTTCTGAACACTATCCCATGGCATTCTTCCCCCTTTCCTTTGGGGGTCTGAGCTCCTGGTGGGGACAAGAGTCCACTCAGGCCCTGGCTGCTGGGGCTGGACAATGGTGGAACACAGAATCAGATGTGGCTCCATAATCCAGCAGTGAGATCTGAGTCCTGGCTCTCCCTGAGTGGTTTGTCTGGCTCTGGTTGAGCTGCTTAAGCTCCAACTCTTTCAGTTTTCATCTGTAAAATGGGCATAGTGCCACTTGGTGGGACTGTTGTAAGTAGTCATCAGAGACTTAGCCCAGGGCTGGCAGGCAGTGAGCCCTGTTGACTGAAAAAAAAAAAAAATGCACAGCCTGAAAGTTGAGAATTATGTTTTATTTGGTGGACAAAACTGAGGACTTAACCCCAGGATGCAGACCCTCAGATAGCTCTTAGGGACTGCTCTGAAGAGGTAAGGGAGGAACCAGGATATATAGAAGTTTTTGCAAAAAAGACCAGGTGGCCGGAACATCAAAAGATTACTGTAAACTAAAGAAAACCAGATGTCTCAAGTTAAGGAATTTAGTGCTTTTCTATGTATGAGAAGATGCAAGAATCAGGGCTCACTAAAATCATTCCTTTCACCTCACCTATCTGGGGCCAGTATCCTGTGCTTCTCATCCTGAATCTCCTCAGGGTACACAGTTGGGGGGTGGGTGCAGAGGCTGACTGCTAGATGGCGGGCATCCTGTTCCATGCTGAGTTCTCTCAGGGCTCACTGATGGCTTGATGGATGCAACATCCTTTGTTTACTGATATGACAGAAACATTTTTTCATTGATAACCCCCATCACTGTTAGTGTTGTTATCACCATGCCCGGAGGCACCACCCCTTTTTCTCTGAACAGCTCATTGGAAAATCAGGGTGCAAGTTGCTGACTGGTGCTGACCAGAGACCCCATCCCTGGCCATTCCTTGTTGATTTTGCCAGCCTGGAATAGGCCACCTTCATCCATGCACAGAGGGTCTTGGAGGTCTTTGGGGAAGAGTCATGATGGGGGGGTGGACGTTCAAGAGCTTGTTGCAGGCTCTTCAGTCAGTACCTTCAGTTAAATGAGTACCTGCCTTGGCTGCATCTTTCCCCACCAGAACCCTACCCGGTTATGGCCCCTCCAGTTCAGTGGCAGCCTTTCTGCCCTCAGGATAAGAAGCAGTAAATCTGACCTAGTCCTGCTGCAGCCCTGAGCCAGGAGGACATGGAAGGGTTTCCATGGGGAACCCCAGAGCCCATGCAAGCTGCACTTGCCTCCTTACTCAGGCTTCCTCCTAGCAGCTAAGAACTTGACTGCAGTTGCTGCCCCTTGTTATCAAAAAAGAAAAAATGCAACACTCAGTTTTGCTAAGGTGTGAAGGTTTTGACATGTTAATACCTGGTTAAAAAGTTCTCAAATTCCTAAAAGTGAAACCCCACAACCCAGATTGGGACTTGAACCCACTGTCTTTTAATTGAGATCACACACCTGGTCTCAGGACTTAATGAAGCTCAGGTTCTTTTGTGTCTGTACACAGAAAGAATTCAGTGAGAGACAAAGTGATAGAAGTAGAAGTAGATTTATTTAGAGAGATACACATTCCACACACAGAACGTGGTCCAGCTCAGAAGACGAGATGGCCCCAGGGCATGGGTTTGTCTAGGAAAGTGAGAGCGGCCAAGGGAGAACCACACTCCACAGACAGAGTGTGGACCATCTCAGAAGGCTAGAGGCACCGAAATATGGGGTGGTTAGTTTTTATGAGTTGGGTAACTTTATAAGCTAATGAGTGGCGGGATTATTCCAACTATTTCAGGGAAGGGGCAGGGATTTCTAGGAGTGGGCCACCATCCCACTTTTTGACCTTTTATGGTCTGCCTCGGAACTGTCATGGCAACTGTGAGTATGTCATTTAGATGTTAATGTATTACAAGAAGCATATAATGAGGCTCAAGGTCGACTAGAAGTTGAATCTTTCGCCATCTTGGACCTAGTTTTTTCTAACCAGTTTATGCCATATCCTCAAGGGCTATGTCATTCTTTTAAAGGTTGTGCCCTGCCCCCTTCCCTCCTGTTTCAAAAAGGTTAGGAGACCAGTCAACTGGAGCCAGAGTGTGGGCCTGTCCTCCTCCCTTCCCTCCCTCCCTCCTTTCTTCCTCTCTTTTCCCCCAAACCTACATAGCATGTCAAGTCTCCAGCAGTCTCTGTATTAATCTCTGGGGATTTAAAAGTGAATAAAAACATGTCCCTGCCCTTACACTGTGGGAGACAGACATTTATCTGAACAATAGTCTTCTGAATAATAACGCAGAATGCCTATAGTGGTAGAGTAATCCTCAGTCCTCTGGCAGCACAAAGGCAGGAGTGAGGTGGTTTGGGTGGGCCAGGGAAGTTTTCAGGGTGGGAAGGAGCTCCTGTGGGTGTCATAGGAAGAGCAGGTGTCAGGCATGTGGGCCCAGAGAAGTGTGATTCCTGGTAGAGGATCCAGCCACACAAAGGCAGCCCAGGGCTCATATCTGTGGTATCAGGCGTTATTATGGTTGGCTTGGAAACCCTCATCCTTCACGACTCATCCCCAGGCTGCCTTTGTGTGAAGTTTCCTGTGATTTCCCTCGAGGCCCCAGAGTACCAGTGCACACATCATGCACAGAATGGAACAAAACCGGAGCTCCCAGGGGAGGTGGCCACTTCCTGTTGACCTCCGAGTTCTCAGCCCACACAGAATGCATTTCCACATGTGGTAGGTTTGCCCTGTAGGGTCAGATTACAGTGAGATCCAATAAGGAGCTCAAGTTTGGGCTTTTTCTTGTGGGAAATAGGGAGTTGCTATAGGAGATTATGTGTGAAAGGGATGTAAGCAGAGAGGGTAGGGGGTCCCTGGAGAAAGAGAACCAGGTGTGGCTTCCTTGACATAAGAGAAGCCATCTTGGCCTGAACCATTTTGGGATCTAAGCCTGGAAACAACATTTGTCCTTGAACAGGTCTCAGTAATCAGTGGTCTTAAGGAAAGTGAGGGAATGCAGGAACAAAGGAAAAGCAGTCAAGAAACAATAGTTCAATGATAAAACAGAGTCCTAGTTCCTCCTCAAGGGATATACATCACAATCTGATACAGTCTTTGAGTTCTGCAGGAACCAAGGTCCCCACCCAGGTGGAGGATGGAAAGATGATGTTGACCCTCCTGACTTCAGTCAACTAAAGCTTAGACTCTGTCGATCTTTGTCCCACTTCTATGCTGAATTCTCCTCTGCTCAAGCCCCTTCATGAACATGCACGTACCCTTAGCTTAAAAGGTCCCCAATTTTGCTGTTTGGGGAGACACTGCTTTGGGAAAGATCCCTGGTACTCTCCTTACTTGCTGCAAGTAATAAATGTTTCCTTCTGATGTTTGGCTTGGCTGTGTCTTTTGGCTCAACACTCACAAAAAGGTTACCCAGTTTTTGGGTTAACAGGGACATTGTCAGATTTTATGTTACAGTGATATTTTGGGGGGGGGGCACATTACGCTGGAGGCTTGGGTCGCTGGGCTGGCTCTTACCTCCTGCTCTGATCTGACACTTTGTGTCCTGAGCCTTTGTGATGGGCAGGAAGGGACAAGTGAGGGATTGGGCCTCATCTCAGGGAGGAAGGAGCAGGGAACAAAGGCCAGGAGGATGGATCTGAAGACACATATTAAAAAAAAAAATCTCTCAGGATGATTTGGGCTGAAAGCAAAGAAGCTCCAGCTGCAAATGGCTTTAAGAAGAAGGACTTGTACCATATGCTGAGGCAGAAGCACAGCCACGAGCAGTCTCAGAGTTTGTGCACTGGCTCCAGACATCCTCGGAGACCCAGGCATATTCCATCGTTCCCCTCAGTCATCCTCTCCCCACCAGGGATGTTTCCCCAGTGGTTGTGTTAGGGGAACCACTGACTGGAACCACCCATCCTGGCCAGGCCCAATAGTAACCACTTGCATGAGCTCTCTTATAACAGGAGGTCCTGGTAAGGAATGTGGAACTAACAAGCTACCACCAACCACAAGAATTCGGCAAAGGTCAAAAGGAGAGAGGAGATGCCAGTCCATACATCCTACCAACCTCCCAGAATCCTCCTGGCTGGAATCCATCTCAGCTGAACGATGCGTGCACCACCAGGAAGGAGCCTGAGTCAGAATCATTGGCCAGAGACAACCCCGAAACTAACCCCATTACCACAAAACCTGAGACTGTGAGCCACGTGGCAGAGCAGTTCTCCTGGATTCCCTTACCCTCCTGCTCTCCACCTGGGCTCCTCTTCCCAATAAAGTCTCTTGCTTGGTCAGCACATGTGTCTCCTCGGACAATTCATTTCTGAGTGTTAGACAGAAGCCCACTCTTGGACCCTGGAAGAGGTCCCCCTTCCTGCAACAGTTGAGGGAAGACAGCAGAAGGGAGGGCGCCTTCTCAGCCACTCTTTATAGTAGAGAAAACCTCCTTCCCCAGGAGGCCCCAGCAGAAGTCCCAACATGTTGTCATTGGCCAAGTCTGGCTCCAGCGCCCAGAACTCCGCAGGCAGCGTGGGAAGGTGGGGTGTGCCATTCTCCGCCACTGGAGCCAAGTGGGCTGTGCACGTGGAGAGCAAGGCGGGGAGGGGTGGCCCTCAGTCACATCCCACACACCAGCGATCCTGCAGGGTTCATTTCTGTGTCTCCCCGTTGGGATTCACAATGGAATTCTCACAACAATGGGGAGAATCCTTTTAAAGGAATAGGGGTGCTGAGGAGTCAGCATCTTCCATCACAGCTACACTCCATGGGTCTCAGGAATAAACCACTGAGTGTCCAGTCCACTGAGACAGAGAAGGCTGCTGATCCTATGGGAGGAAGAAAGGGGGCCCCCAGGGTGCTTCCCTGGGATCGTGAGTGAATCAGGGGCTTAATCAGCCACGAGGCAACATTCTCAAGTGGCAGCGGTGAGCGATTAGGCGCAGCTAATAGCCGCCTGTTTTTGAGAGATGCTAGGAGCCAGGCAGTGAGGGAGTTCTTTGCATGCATTACCGCTAATCCTGATCGTGCACACGTTACCCCTACACCTGACTTGCCAATAAGGACTAAAGGTTTCCTGTCACCTGTTGACCATCAGCCCCTTCTCTGTTCTCTCTAGCCGCCACCCCCAGTCTCTCCGTGTGACTGAATTTGCACAGGTGCCTGATTTCTCAGGAGGGAGTTGCTCTTCTTTTAGGCTCTCCCTGGTCTAGGAGCTCAGCCTGGAGCTGCACAGGTATCCTTGCTGGTGTTTTGTTTTGTTTTTCACTATTGTTGGTGTTTTCTGTGAGCGTTCGGGTGGTCTTTAGCAGCCGGCCCAGTGCCCACGGAGTACGGGCCCCCTTATGTGAGGAAGGGGAGGGTGTTAGAAATGCAGTCACTCTGCAGGGGTGCTGTTGAGAATCCCCAGAGACCAACCTGGCCACCTCTTGTCCCCTTTCTCTGGCGTGTGGCCTTGTCTGTTGGTCACCTTTGTTGCCCTCTGGGCACTCTGACCACCGCCCTGACCCTTCCCTCCCTGAGCATGGACACAGGCCCCTCCCTTGTGTCCCCAAAGCACAACTAGTGCCATGCTGAGGCGGCTTACAAGACTCCTCTGAGGCTTGGGCGTGGCCTGGGAGATGACACACAGAGGACGGGAGGGACAAGCTGAGTCTCAGGCCCATGCGCAGAATATCTAAGGAAGAACCTCATTGGGTCCCGCGTGGACTAATGGGGGATGAGATTGAAAGGGAGAGTTGCTTTTTGGTGTAAACTTTCCGAATTTTGCACTTAAAATTTTTAACCATGCATATATATTCCTTTTTCCAGCTCACTCAATCAGTTAAACAACCAATAAACAAACAGGCACTACTGTGTCCAGAAGCCCTTCCCAGGGGTCTTCTTCTACGTCAGCCTGTGACCCTGAGATCCCCTGCTGAGTCTCCAGGGCGCCAGCACAATGTCAGGAAGAAAAGCCACAGCACCCTCTCCAGACCTCCTGCCCTGGCTCCTCTCATACATGTCCTGGGTGTCCCCTAAGATGTTCTTGACCCCTGGGCAGATGGCCTCTTACACAACTATGCAGTATACCTCTCGTTGGTTCATCCCTTCTTTTCTAGGAGAGGATTTAGGCTTTATGGCAAAACTGAAAGTTCCACTGAAAAGTCTGCCTCTGTTTGGAGAGGCCCAGTGGCCAAAAGCCAACTGAGAAAGTGCTGGCAGCCCCAGGACTGCAGATTTTTACATTTCACATGGGGTCCTGGAGCTGAGGGACCCGGGAGGTCTCAGAGTGCAGCCAGCGCACTGTACTGATGAAGACACTGAAGGTCGCAGGGGAGATAGGGCTGGAACTTGAATTCCACTCGCCCCCCGCCCCCCAGAAAACCCTGCTGGCCCTGTCATGGGCGGGGCCCTGGGCCCTGACACCCCCTGCGCTCTGGTTCCACCTCCAGGCTCCCCCGGGGCCGTGTAGCTGAGCCCGGAGTGGGCTCCAGGGCCGAGTATTTCCGGGGTGGGTGGGAAGGGATGAGACATCCAAGTCTGACCTGGGCAGAGGTTTGACAACTGGAAGGTACTGCATGCCATCCTGCGGACCTTCCCCACAGGGAAGCTGCGGCGGCGTTTGCGGTGGGTGCCAGCTCTGAGGGGGCAGAAGCAGGAGCTCTTTGAGGTGGGAGCCGGCCGGCCCTACAGGCTCGTCCGCAGCAGCTCTCAGACGGAGGCTGCAGGTCTGCAAGAAACCAAGTTCAGCCAGGGCGTGTGGAAGGCACGCCGGCGGTGCTTGCTGAGGCTGAAACAGCGCACAGTCAGGCATGGGTCCAGGTGACAGTCTGAGAGTCAAGAGTGCTGAGCACCGGGGCTGCATCCTGCCATGTCTTCCTGCTGCTTCCTTTTCAGCCTTTCCATGTTTCTTCAGGGCAGTGCTTCTTAATGATGGGTGATGTCAGAATCACTCGCGGGTTTATTTTCCCCAAAATTGACCTGCCAAAGCCCACTTCAGGGATTCTGATGCTGGAGTCTGAGGTGACAATTTTGAAATTCCCCCTGGCTAATTCAGGTGAATGAGCCCATGGTCTTCAAACTCTGCCTCTTTCACACCAGGGGGGCGGGGGGTGGGGGAAGGGGGCAGGGCTGAGTGGGCAGAGCACCGGCTCAGGGCTCAGGATGTGAATCTCCACCTTTGTCCCCTTATCTCTGCCCGGAGTGCCAGCTGCTCTCAAGGTCCTACCTGAGCCTGTGCAGTTCACCTGGAACATACTCTGCTCATTTCCGTGTTCACCCCTTTACTGCCAACATTCTTTCAGCTGCAAAGTCTGATGCTCTTCATCCTTAGGAAACCTCCCTGCTAACTTCCCTCCAACCCCCTGACTTCCTACCACATTCACAAACTACACCCCTGGGGGGACATTCGCTACGCCCGCTTCACAGTTTAAAGTCAGGGGGCTCTTGCCTCCTGTTAGGTCCTGTTTCCATTTCCTAGAACATCTAGCTCAGGGTTATACTTATTGAGCAAATGAAATAAGAAGAAATGAATGTCCATGGGAATGAAATGTAGGTAGAAAGAACAAATGAATCAAGAATGAATAAGTGATTGCAGGCTCTCCCCCACCTCTGCTGAAAATAGCCCAAACCTGGTCACTCTCTCATATTCTTTCCCAAACCTCTTCCCTCTTCGTAAGGTGGTTGAGGTTGGGGGTGACTTAATTTTTTTTTAATTTTATTTTATTATTGAAGTATAGTTGATTTACAATGTTGTGTTAGTTTCTGTCATACAGCAAAGTGATTCAGTTTTATATATATATATATATTCTTCTCATGTTCTTTTCCATTATAAGTTATTACAAGATATTGAATATATTTCCCTCTGCTATACAGTAGGTCCTTGATGTTTATCTATTTTATATATGGTAGTGTGCATCTGTTAGTCCCAAACTCCTTATTTATCCCTTCCCCCATCTTTCCCTTTTGGTAACTATGAATTTGTTTTCTATGTCTGTGAGCCTCTTTCTGTTTTGTAAATAAGTTCATTTGTATCATTTTTTAGATTCCACATATAAGTGATATCATATGATATTTGTCTTTCTCTGTCTGACTTACTTCACTTATGATAATCTCTAGGTCCATCCATGTTGCTGCAAATGACATTGTTTCATTCTTTTTTACGACTGAGAAATATTCCATTATATATATATATATCACATCTTCTTTATCCATTCATCTGTTGATGGACATTTAGGTTGCTTCCATGTCTTGGCTGTTGTAAATAGTGCTGCTATGAACATTGGGATGCTTTTCGAATTAGAGTTTTTTCTGGATATATGCCTAGGAGTGGGATTGCTGGATCATATGGTAGCTCTATTTTTAGTATTTTAAGGAACCTCCATACTGTTTTCCATAGTGGCGGCACCAATTTACATTCCCACCAACAGTGTAGGAGGGTTCCCTTTTCTCCACACCCATTTCACCATTTGTTATTAGTAGACTTTTTGATGATGATTATTTTGACTGGTGTGAAGTGGTACCTCACTGTAGTTTTAATTTGCATTTCTCTGATAATTAGCAATGTTGAGCATCTCTTCACATACCTATTGGCCATTTGTATGTCTTTGGAGAAATGTCTATTTAGGTCTTCTGCCCATTTTTTTTTTTACTGGGTTGTTTGTTTTTCCTTATTGAGTTGTATGAACTGTTTGTATATTTTGGAAATTAATCCCTTGTCTGTTGCATTATTTGCAAATATTTTCTCCCAGTACGTAAGTTGTCTTTCTGTTTTGTTTATGGTTTCCTTTGTTGTGCAAACTTACAAGTGTGATTAGGTCCCATTTGCTTATTTTCATTTTTATTTCTATCGCCTTGGGAGACTGACCTAAGAAAACATTGCTATGATTTATGTCAGAGAATGTTTTACCTATGTTCTCTTCTAGGAGCTTTATGGTGTCATGTCTTATATTCAAGTTTTTAATCCATTTGAGTTTATTGTTGGGTATGGGGTGAGGGTGTGTTCTAACTTTATTGATTTACATGTGACTGTCCAACTTTCCCAACATCACTTGCTGAAAAGACTGTCTTTTCTCCATTGTATATTCTGGTGTTCTTTGTCAAAGATTAATTGACCGTAGGTGTGGGGGGTGGCTTAATTTGCTTTGATTTGATCTGCTTAGTACTTACTGACTGAATCTAACCAGCTCAGATAGGCCCCTTGAAGCTCCCCATTTGATCATGTTTGCCCCCTTCTGTTTCTCAGCTGTTGGCCTCGTTATATATCTGGGCATCTTCTGCTCTTAGGGCATTTGGGGTGACATTCTCAGGCCTGAGATTCCACCAGCAGATTACCAACCTCTTGTGCTTGCTTATTCCGGCCGGCTGTTACCAGTGCTGGCTAAGCTATTTATACTTTGTTGGTCAGCTGCCTTGGAACAATGCACAGTGAGCAGTTTCATCGCTTGGCTGACTTCTCTATACTGTGTGACGGAAGGAAGCTTGAGAGGAGGTGGGGTGGATGCAGCCCCAGAGTTGGCACCCAGATCTGTAATGCTGCAGATTGTCCAGCACCTCACTATCTGGAAAGTCATAGGTTTTTCACACCTAAATGCTGTGTATTCCTTGACCAATATACATCCTGAGTCTTTTCAAGTGTACTAAAGGATTGAAGTGGTCACCAAACACCTTGGAATTGGGGATACTGCTAGGTTATCTCAACGGGGTAGTGACAGGTAGAAACCTGTGGGAGAGAACCAGGTGGCTCTTTCAGCTCAAAGACCTGAGGTTAGATGCAAGAGTCCAAATGTGATGCCATCACCTTTATCCCTTCCATCCCCATCCCCACTGCCTCTCTGCTGCCATCAGACACCACGATCACCACTATCTGAACCCATCCTAACCCCGAGACTCCCACCATCACCACTGCCACCACCATCATTAATACCCCCTCCCAACCCCAAGACTTCCACCATCACCACTGCCACCACCACCATCAACACCCCATCCCAATCCCAAGACTCCCACTATCACCACTGCCACCACCATCATCAACATCCCATCCCAATCCCAAGACTCCCTCCAACACCACTGCCACCACCAACACTTCAACCCAACCCCAATACTCCCACTATCACTATTGCTTCTACCAACATCAATACCCCATCCTAACCCCAAGAGTCCCACCATCACCATTGCCACCACCATCATCAATACCCCTTTCCAACCCCAAGACTCCCGCCATCACCACTGTCACCACCATCATCAATACCCCCTCCCAGCCCCAAGCTGGGCAAGTCACCACCCTGACATCATCATCAGCAGCAGCACCCCCCCCCCAATACCAAGGCTATTGCCACTACCATAACCATCAGCAGCCCTGCCCCCACCTCAACCCCAAGACTATATCATCACCAGAGAAAGCCTCTCTCTGCATTTCCTATTTTTCAAATGTCTTCAGCTCAAAATATTCAATATGCCAAAGGGGCATCTTTTGGGGTGGCACGTTCTGAACACTCCTTCAAGGACATAAGAGTGAGGCCCTCATAATAGGATGAGCACCCTTATAGGACACCTTCACCCTCTCTAGCTCTCTTGCTCTCTCTCCACTGGGGGATTAACGCCAGAGACCTGGGGTTTGGGTTCTCTAACTGGCAGCACTGACCCTCGAAACTGACATCTTTGGCTTGCTTTGCTAACTCAGTGCTGCTTTGGAGCAAACGTGGTATTATTGGCTGCTGTGCTAATGATCCCTTTGTGGAGATGACATCAGCAGCTTCTAAGAATACAGGACTTGGAGGAACCGTATCTGATGGTTGATGAGTGCTTTGATTGACCAATCTCTGGTGAGGTCTTGTCCACCTTTGCTGGAGCAAAGCCCAGGCTTTCATTCAATCCCAGTTTCCTGGGGTCAATCTCAACATTGAATGGGAAGAGACGCAATTTCTTGGTCACACATCAAGACTGCAGCTCCTCACCCAGACCTCTGGGTCCTGGTAATGTGCCCCCAGCAGGTTGGTGTCCCAGGGTCTTCCACGTGCCCGGAAAAGGCAAAGGCTGAGGGAGGTGGTGAATGCTGGGACCCGAGATCCCCAGTTTCTGGGGGAAAAATTCCATGCAGGTTCAGGTCACCCCGGGGAGGGGTAACCTTGGGAGGCTGAGGTTGGGACTCTGCAAACTGCATTTCTGCTTAGCTGGCTACTCCTTGTTAGGATCTGTCCATCTTGGGCACTGCAGTGCAACCGCGTGGCTGGAGGGGGAGGAGGGGCTGCCTCCTTATCTCCTGTGGTCCCGGTTCCTGGGAGCTTCACTCGGCAATGCTTCTTTGCCAGAGTGGCGACAGTTCCCTCCTGTAGCAGCAGCCACAGCCAGTTTGCAGTTTCCACCCCTTTCAGAACCACCCTAGTCTTGCCTTCAGATTCTACAGCACCATGGAGAGCGGCACCCTCCTTAGGTCCCTGGCAGGAGCCCTCCGGTGGTCTCAGAGACCCCAGCACCAATGACCAAGATTAGGAAGTCCCGATAAAGATCAAGATGTATGGAAAATGCATTTTTTATTTCCTCAAAATTCCAGCTTTTCTCAAACAAGTGCAATGTTAGTTCTGTCATAAATTAGGTTTCTTGTATGTGTGGGTCTGTTACTTGGTTCCCTCTCCTTTCCATTTGTCTTTTCCCCTCCTCCTGTACCAATACCTCATGGCCTAATTACTGGAGATATAGAATAATTCTTAGTATCCTATGATCAGTTAAGTCTTCTCGCCTAATTTTGCTTCTTCAGGACTATCTTGGTTATTCTTACTCTTTCCACTTCTATGCAAATATTATTGATAGAAACAAATATTAGAAACAGATCAAGTTACACAACCACAAACCCAACAGAACACAACAACAACAACAACAACAAAACACACATCTCAACCACTTCTGTGTTTTGACTGGAGTGCGTCAAAGACATACATCACTGAGGTTTTTTAATGTCTTTTAATTAAGTTTCTAATTTTGTCCATAGAGGTCATCTACTTCCTCTCTTAGGTTTATTCCTATGGACTTCACATTCTCAAGACAATTTTCAATGATACTTGTAAAAGAAAACTTTTTAAACATTTGTTGTTAGTATAAAGAAATGCAATTTTAGAAACTGACCTTTAATTCAGTAATCTTGCTAAACTCTCTTATTAATGCAATGATTCATCTGTAAATTCTTTGGGTTTTCTGTATTATCAGTCATGTTGTCTGCAAGTAATGACTGTTTTGGTTCTTCTTGTCCAATGCTGACAACATTTTCTCCCTTGCCTTTCTCTGCCCTCTGGTACCTCCAGTATGATGTTCAGTGTAGGTGATGATAGTGAGCCTTTCTCTGTTCCTAATCTTAAGGAAACACTGTTATAAGTTCGCATTATCAGGTTGAGTAAATTTCCTTCTATTTCTACCTTGTTAAGAGTTTTTATAATGAATACATGCTAAATTTTATCAAATGCTTTTTCTGCATCTTATAGATAAGCCTATGACTTTTTTCCCTTTGATCTGTTAATGGATGGCTTTCATTTGTTGATTTTTTAAAGTGTTAAATGAACCTCACACTCCTAGAATAAACACAATGTGGTCAAGATAGATAAGCTTTCATACGTTTTGCTGAATTTAGTTTGCTAATATGTTTTTAGGAATTTCTTACATCTACATTCATGAAAAACAGATGGTCTGTAATTTAATTTTCATATACTTCTGTGGTTGGATTCTGGTATCTGGTTTACACCAGCCTCATAAAATGAGTCTACTGCCTTTTCTCTGGAAGAGTCAATAAATTTAGGATTGTGTATCTCTTAGATACTTGGTGTAGCTCTGGTGGTCTCTCTGTGGGAAGGTTTTAACTGTCGGTTCGGTTTCTGTAATTGTTATAAGACCACTCAGATTTTCTGTTTTCCCTTTTTCCTCGGTTTTGGTAAGTTACATTTTTATGATTTTGCACATTTCATATAAGTTTTTAACTTTATTGGTATAATGTTGCTCATAATGTCCTTGTATTGCCTTTTTAATATCTGCAGCATTTAAAGTTATGTTTTCTATTTTACTCCTAAATTACTTATTCATGCCTTTTCTCATGTTTTTCTTGATTACTTTTGCCTGAAGTTTTAAAATTGACCTTTTCAAAAGAACCAGTTTTTGACATTATTTTTCTCTCTATTGTATGTGCTTATTTTTCATTAATTTTTGCTTTTGCCTTTGTATACTCTTCCTTCCACCCTCTTTGGGTATATTTTATTGTTCTTTCAAGTCTGGTGCTTGGTTCATTAAATTATACTTTCTTGTTCCTAATATTAATATTTACTATTTTATCTCTATGTCAAATAAACATTTCATTACATTTTGATAAACAGCCTTTTATTATCTTTCAGTTTTAAATGTTTTCTAATATTCATATGATTTCTTCTTTGACAGGCGTTATTCAGAAGTATGTTGTTGAATTTACATGTTTGTTATTGATTTCTAACTTAATTACACTGTGGCCAGAGAATGTAGTTTGTAAGATACCAGGATACCAATCATTTAAAAGCTGCTGAGATTTTTTCTCCCTCTTTTTTTTGTGTCTTAATAGGTGGACAATTTTTATAAACATACCACGTGCACTTGAAGAAAATGTGCATTTCTCAACTGTTGCATGCTATGAATATTAATTGATTATCTATCTGTCAACTATCTATCATCTCCCTCCACCTACCTACCTAGTTACCTATAACTATCCATCTATCTGTCTATCTATCCATCTATCTGTTTATCTATCTATCTATATTTATCATCTTCTATCTAATCTCTGTTATATCAAGATTGGTGTGTTTTTAAAATATTTTATATCTCTGTTTTATTAAAAATTTTGTTGCTTATTTAATCTTGCTATTCCCAAAACAGTTGTGTCAATATCTCCTAAAATATTGGGTTGGCCAAAAAGTTTGTTTGGGTTTTTCTGTAAGAATGAACATTTTGGCCAACCCAATAATTCTGGATTTGTCTATTTCTCCTTGCAGTTCTATTATTGCTTTATATATTTTGAAACTGTATTTTTAGATGCATTCAAGTTTATAAGTGCTGTAGTAGTTTTGGGGGGAATCAATATTTGCATGATTTATTTTTTACTGTTTTACTTTTATCCTCTCTGTGTCAATATGTTTTAGACTTGTTTCTTGTAAACAATGTCTGTTTTACTTTTCTATTTTGACAATATGTTCTTTTAAATGGAGAATGTAATAAATTACATTTATTATAGTTCTGATATAGGGTTTTGTTTTTTTTTTTGACCATGTAGCTTGTGGGATCTTAGTACCCTGACCAAGGATTGAACCTGTGCCCTCAGCAGTCTTAACCACTGCACCACCAGGGAAGTCCCTATATTTCTGATACAATTGAATTGATTTCCAATAACCTACTTTGTACTTTCTGTCTGATCTTCTCCGTGTTTATTTTTCTTGCTTTCTTTTGAATTGACTGAATAATTTTCTCACTTCATTTTTGCCTCTAATTTGTATAATAGAGGCAAAAATAATGTAGAATTTATACATTTTTTCTGTTATTTTACTACTATTTGTGTTTAACTTACCAAAATCAAAATTTAATTAATATTATTGTCATTTTCCTAAACAATACAAAACCCAAGTATATTTTAATTTTAATTCTCCTTTCTAAATATGGTGTTGATGTCCATTATTTCAGTTTTACTCTACTTCTAAGCACATAAGACATTATTATTATTGTTTTATAAATTTAGCTTTTGTTTAGATTTACTTATATATTTACCACATTTTTTGCTTATCATTTCATCTTGCGTCTTACACTTCCCATTTGGATTCTTTCCTCTGCCTGACGTATTTTAAAATTTCCTTTAGTGAGAGTTTCCTGTTTGTCTGAAAATTTCTTTCTTTATGTTCTTGAAAGATAGTTTTGACAAGTATATAACTCCAGGTTGACACCTTTCTCTTTCTCATTGAAAATATTATTTATTTTTTTCAAATTGTTTCTTTCTTTTTTCTGTTGAGAAGTTTTTTTTTGTCAAAATAATTCTTCATACTTTTAAATTTAATCTATGTTTTCTCTCTCATTGCTTCTGTTTGTCTTCACTGTTAGCAATTTGACTACGATGTGCCTAGGTGTGGGTTCTTTGTATTTATCCTCCTTGGGAATCTTTGGTATTCTTGTACTCTGAAGATCGGTGCCTTATACTGATTCTGGAAAATTCTCACCTACCTATTGCCTCTTTCCATTTCTCTTCTCCCCTTTTAGAAATCTGATGAAATGTACATTAGATCTCCTTACTCAATCCTACATTTATCTTTTGTCTCTTGATTTCTCTTTCCATCTTTTTGTTTCTATTTGTCACTTCCTGGATAATTTTTGCTCAGCACATTGCAGATAATTCATTGCCTTCTGACTTCCTTTGCTGCTATTAAGAAGTCAACCACTAGCCCAGTTGTTATCCCTTTGGAGGCAATCTCTCTTTTCTCTGATTTTTCTGTGGTTTTGCTAGGATATGTCAAAATGTGAACTTAATTTTGCTCATGCTTCATGGCACTCAGAGGGCCAGTGTTCTCCAAAGTCTTGTTTTCTGAACTCTGGGTCTCCCTTCCCAGGTGAATACTTTTACTTTCTCTTACCCAGCCAGAGCTATTTCCTAGCAAACAAGCCAGTCCCTCTCTGAATTTCTGATTTTTTTCTGACACCACAGAAATGTCTTCCTTGCTTTCTCCTTTTGTGCTTTATCTCTTATTACCATATGTTTAGAATAGGTTATTCATCTAAAGAGGGAAATTGTACCATCTCAACTGGAGCCATTACTTCTAAAAGTATCTATCTAAAAGTATATAAAAATCATATTAAAAATAAAATAAATGACCTTTCCTATGCTTTGTGAGCTTGGGGCCTGGATTTTCCTTGTCACCTAATCTGAGAAAGGGATGCAGGCTCATGTGCTGTAGGTGTTTTTGTGTTGGTGGGTGCTAAAGTATTAGTAGGTGAGTGTTAAGGAATTACCCAGGGAGATAAGGTGATATACCCAGGGAAGGTATTTGCATGCTGTTAACTCCCTTTCCAGAGATAGTGTATTCTTCTCAACTAGAGACTTTATAAAGTGGTGGGGATTTCCATCACTTTGGCCTGAGGAGGGGGATGATTTTATCTAGTCCATCTCCCCAAATCAGATTAGGCCCGTCCCTGCTCAGAATTCTCAAGCGAGTCCCATTGGTGGCAGAGTGAAAAGCACCCTTCATAGCTTGATACTAAAGGCTATTAGTGAGGTTTCTCCTTGCATTCTCCAGGACCCTGGGCATGCCACACCCATTTATGTCTGCTCACCCATCTCTATCTGAAATTTCTTTTTGTTAATTCAATTAACCGGTAACTCAGTAATTCCTACTTACCTTTTCAGACTGACAAGCAGAATTCTTCCTCCAAGAAGCTTTACTTGACCAACCCCTCTCTTCCTTTCCACCCACACCACCCTTTCTTTCCCTTTCCTTCTATTTTCTCTTCCTCATCCCGCTGGACATGTATGGAAACATCCTGTGGTCCTCTCTCTCTATTTAGCAATATGTGTTGCTTTTGGGTTCCTTTCTATCAATGTCTCTGTCTGTGTGACCTGCTTGAGAGCAGACCTTCATCTCTGTAGACCCAGTGTAAGCACAGGGACAGGCACACAGGAGGTTCTCTGCACATGCTCTGTGACTTGGAATGAAGGCCATTCTCCTACCATGGTGGCAGGTGGCACTCTGCCCTCTCAGAGCTGCACAGGTCCTCCTTTGGCAAGGCCAATGAACAAAGCTCTCTGACTTGCCTCCTGGGCAACACCATCCCTCAGGGTTTCCCGCTACCCTGAGAACTGAGTGTCTGCATCTAGGTAGGATGTTTCTGGAAGGCAGTACCTTCCCCTCCTCCTTTGCCTCCTCCAATACAAACTCCTCTGGGAAAGCAGGGAAACTCTAAGGGAAAAGATGCCTTATGGTATCTGAGAATGTACTTGCCTGGCCTCTGAGAGTTTACTTGGGAAGTCACTTACGTCAGTCGGAATAAATACCAGCTCAGCAGATAGGAAGGCTGACATGGCTGCCTTGGGGTGCAGAAGAGCTCACTCACCTCATGTTAGACAGGGAGGGTCTCTGGGTACTCTTAGAGCAATTCTCCTGCAAGCCCACAAACTCCAGGTTCCCAGAAACTCACTGGAGCTCTTCCATATCAGATTATCAGTTTCTAAAAAACTGTGCAGTACATGGGCTGAAGCCTGGGTTCCAATCCTGGCTCTGCCGCATTATGCTATGCAATCTGGATGAGGTTCCTCGTGTGTCTCTGTCTCAGTTTCCTCATCCATGAAGTGGAGAGAAAATAACAACACTTACCTCAAAGGATCGTTGTGAGCATTCAATGAGTGAATAGGTAATACCTAGTATGTAGTAAGTGCTCATAAACTTAGAAATAGTCGTCACTCACCTTCAGTGCATTGTGTTGTATCAGACAAGCCTTTTTCCCACCTCTCTCGGTCTCCCTACCTGTTCAGTGAGAAGCTGGGCTGTGTGACCTCTCATGCCTCTAGCAGCTGGAAGTCCCGGCTGTCTCCCATCTTATCAGTCCACACCCAGGTAGTGTCCAAATATGGGTGGTATGTCTTTCAAGCAATGCCATTGGGCATAGGACTAAATCACTTTCGCCTGGTCTTGATTATAGTTTGGGTGATACTCATGTACTGTTTCTCTGCTTGGTTCTAAAGACTCCTCCTGGGTAGACAATCTTCACTGGGGGAATTCACACAGGGACTCACAGGGAGGGCTCAGTGGGAGGGGTGGGCTGTAAAATACTCTGCATCTATGAAAATGCCACTTCTCGGATGAAGTTCATTTAATTTATGCTGCTTTGTTTTCTGATTATATATTTTTGGTAGAAGACTTGGAAAGTTTATGTGATAGGAGGGAAATATCCAAAAACAGTGATTCCTACCTATTACTGTTTGTGAAGAAGCTCTGCTTCAGAAGCCGAGGTCCTTGCAGAGCTCCGGGGTGGAGGGAGGTGCCTGGTGTGCAGACTCCCAGGGACCGTATGGGTCTGGCAGTACTGCATGTGGCCCCTTTGACAGCAGGTAGACAGCAAGTGGAGGGGCCCATCCTGAGGGCAAAGAGACAAGAGGCCACAGTGAAGATCCACACTCCAAAGGAAGAGGCGTCTCAGAAGAGCTTCCTTGAGTCATTTGGAAACTTTTCTCATTGGTCTTAACCCTGAGCAGTTACTGTTAATATGCAGGTGAGTTTTCCCATCTTTTCTGTGCCTTTTTAGTGTGTTTGTGTTTGCACTGGGTATGTTGTGTATTTTCATGTTTTTCACGTAATGTTACATCACGAACATTTCCCCAACTTATTAAACATTCTCTGCAACACCATTTTATTGCTGCAGAATATCTAATTGCAAGTCTGCATCATAATTGTCTTAACATTCCCCTAATGATAAACACTTAAACTGTTCTATTTTTTCCTTACTGTAAATAGAGCTATTATGGACCTTTTTAAACTGAAATCTTGGCCTGTATTTCAGGATATTTTCTCAGAACAGACTTTTAGAGGTAGAGTTTCTGGGACAAAGAATGTGAACGTTTACAAGATTCTTGGTGCACTGCCAAAGGCACTGCCAGAGAAGTGATGGGCAGGTCTGCACTCACCAGCGTGTGCCCATTGGACGCTTAGTGGCTTTGGGTAAGCTTCTTTTAGATAATCTCTGTCTTAATTAATAAGATCAAATGTGATATATATGCATATATATGTAAACGTGTGTGTATATTAATACCTTTGATTAGTAATGCAGGTGCACATTTTTTTTCCCTCTTACAATCATTTTTTAATGGCAGGTGATTAACAGTGGGTAGAATAAATAAGTTAGAGAGCTTACTTCTCCTTCCCTGTGAGGTAGCTGCTGTTAGCTGCCAAGAATTCCAACTCAGCTTGGCTGTTTAAACTCTCCAGCTTGTTTTTTTTTTTTTTTTTTTTTTTTAATCAAACTTGTCTGTAGGGGGGAAATCCCTCCGTATAAGCAATCAGAAATAACTTTGTGATGGCACATTTCAACAGGCTGTTGACAGGGGTGAAAAGACCATGGTAGAGGTTTTCTCTTCATCCTGAGCATCTCCATGTCCCAGGGCACTGGCTCATTCTAACAGTTTCATGAAGAAGGGATGGTAGGACTCTTCATCGCCTTTTAACTAATGAGGAAATCAAGGCTCCAAAAGGGGAGCCTCCTGAATCTGCTCCATGCCATCTCCCAGGGACCAGCTCCTCTTCTTCAGTTAGTAACAATCAAATGAAAGACCCCACGGGTCCCTTCCATTGTCAGACCATGGCTGGATGTAGGGTGCGGGGGAGGGTGGGGAAGCCCAGCCTGGCTTCAGTGGGAGAGTGTCGTCCTCAACTGGCAATGCCTGCCAGGGACACAGGGGTGGGAGGACTTTCACAAGTACCCAGTGCCGTCTAGATGCCCAGTACCACCCAGGTGCCCAGTGCCACCCAGGTGCCCAGTAGTTGCCCAGGTGCTGATATTTACAACATAGGTGGAGCCTGCCCCTAGGATCCCATTTCTTCTTCTAGCAGAGAAATTAGAAGGTTGGACATAGGTACCCCTATTGGTTTCTGTGACCTTATCTGGGCCATGTCCGGTCATTTTGCCTGACTTCAAGCACAGTCTCTTTTCTGTATCCTAGTCCTATGTGGCCAGGATGGTGTTCTGAACTGAGAAGGGTGTAAGAGCTGAGCCTTTGCAAATTAATGAAACGAGAGACATCTCCCTTCTGTGCCCTCTTGTCTCCACCCTGCCCTCCACCACACAAATATACCTCATCACCTTGTGCTGCTTTCCTGCCTCCAGGCTCTGGTGCCCTGAGTCCTCCACACAGGGAAGAGGGGATGTGTACAGCCTCGCTTTCCCCTGTTTCCCCCATGCCAGCAAGGATGTGTGTGGCAGAGAGCTTTGCAATGTTTCTTCCTAAAGAATAAAACTTGAATTATGGCATTTCTGACTTCCTTGGGGTTGAAAGTTTGGGTAGAAGGCCTTCCGTGGGCATCTCCAATACTGTATAGACAGGCTTTAAGAGGTAACCCTTCTGGATCCTTTGTTTTTGTTTCCCCTCTGGGGTTCTAGCCAGGTATCTTTTGTCCCAGTGGAATTGCAAACATGTCTTTAGGAAGCTGAAGACCTCGGTTCATTCTGTGCAGATTTTAGTGACAAAGGTGGATAAAGAGTCTTCATCCATAAACCCAACACATCTCTCTTGAATTTTTGTTCTGGGGTCCATAGTGTTCTGTACACGTGGCAACCTACAAAGCAACACAGAGCCAAGTAGATTCATAGTTGTGTCCAAAGAGGATTTTGCTTCCATCCTGAGGGATCTGTTATAAGGTGCTTCTCCTTATTCAAGCCTCAACAATTTCTAGGCCATCTTTCTCCCCACAGTATACCTCTAATTCACCTCAACATTGGCCACCAAAGTGATTTGCAAACCAGACCATATCCATACCCTGTTCCCTCCCGTAAGTACCTCCGAGGGCTTTCCACCACCTTTGGGGTAGTAATCAGGCTCCACAGTACGGCAGCCGGGCCCCTCATTACCTGGGTCTTTGCAGTCTCTGGGTCCAGCCTCATCCCTGGTCACTTCCACACATGCCTCATGCCCCAAAAATAACAGCTCACTTGAAGTTTCTGGAACTCACCTCTATTTCTCCGCATCTTTCATCCCTGCATTTGGCGGACTCCTTCAGAACCAGGCTCAGAAGTCCTCCTTCAAAAATCCTTCTCTCAGGGACTTCCCTGGTGGTCCAGTGGTTAGGACTCTGAGCTTCCACTGCAGGGGGCATGGGTTCGATCCCTTTCAGGGAACTGAGATCACACAAGCTGCGTGGTGAGCCAAAAAAAAAAAAAGAATCCTTCTCTGACCTCCCACAGGCCTTTTATTTTCTAATTGAAGTATAGTTTATTTACAATGTTTTGTTAGTTTCAGGTGTACAGCGAAGTGATTTAGTTATATATATATATATATATATATATATATATTCTTTTTCAGATATTCTTCCCTTATAGGTTATTACAAGATACTGAACATACAGTAGGTCCTTGTTTATCTATTTTATATATAGTAGTGAGTATATGTTAATCCCAAACTCCTAATTTATCCCATCCCCCCTTTCCCCTTTGGTAACCAGAAGTTTGTTTTCCAGGTCTGTGGGTCTATTTCTTTTGCTAGCCTTCCACTGTGGGCCCTTCACAACTTGAGCTGATTCAACACTTTCCCTGTGTTAGTGGGTGTCCTCCAGAGCAGTGGAGTCCTGATAGCCTCTAAATCTCTGGCATTGTGCCTGCAGCACAGTATAAACTCAGAGAACATTTGTGGAATGAATGAAGGTGTTTCACTCCCTGGATGGTGGGGTCTGGGTGCTCACCATCATTTTGTCCTGACATCTCCACTTGTCACCCTTAGAAGACAATATCTGATGAACAACAGCTGTGCACTAAATGGTCCTTCCCTGGATGACAGTGTGTTTGCCTCTGAGGCATCGAAGGGGCCCACAGGGTGCATTATCTTGACAGGGTGAATGCAGAACTCTTCCCTAAGTCCTTTTTGACTTAGAGAGAAAAAGAATTCCAGCTAGTTGAAAAATAAGAGTTGGCTGAAGTGTTTGGCTTGAAGTTAGAGACGGGGAGGTCTGTATATCTTAAGCATCCTTGGAGATCTATCATGTTGGCAAGAGAGACCTCTCCATCACAGGACGACCTCAGAAATAGAAGCTGGCGAATTCCATCCAAGCTCATTGCCAGGGCTCTGGATTTATGAATTCACCCATGAACTAAGACTTCCCACAGTGTCTATTTGTGATAGCAAAGCAGCAAAAATAATCACACCCGCAGCCATCTTCCTCATACACTAGCAAAGAGGGACAGAAAAGTCTTCTACTTTAAACTCCCTCATGTGTCTCAGGAAGCAGAAGATGCTTTCTGGGAATTCCCTGGTGGTCTGGTGGTTGGGACTCCATCATGCTTTCACTGCTGTGGCCCGGGTTTGATCCCTGGTGGGGGAACTAAGATCCCACCAGCAACGCAGCACAGCCGGGGGTGGGGGGAAGAAGCGGAAGTTGCTTTCTGATTTGCTGCTGAGAAGGCAGCGGTCCAGCGGTTATTTAGCTCGTTGCTAGGGGGTCATGGATGTGCACACTTATTCAACAGGGGTTTACTGAGCGCCCTCAGTCCCAGGCACGGGGTTAGGCAGTGCTTACCATGTTGAGAGGCAGTTCTCCATGGGTCTCTCTCATTCCTCACATCGTGTCAGTGAGGCACAGGCTGTCCTTTGTTCTGGACCATCTTTGCAAGAACGTTTGTGGAACAAGTGGCCTTGGAGGATGGAGACAGTGCTTCCCTCCAGAGCGGAGGGTGGGCGTGCTTACTGCCCATTATAATGGACTCAGCTTCTCCTAGCTCAGCACTTGCTTCTGGAACTTAACCCACTCATGTGGAAATGCAGCCACCTGGGACCATTCACATTGCCACGTGGGATTTGGGGACAAAGAGAACTGATGAAAAGGTGCTGGTATTCATGTCCCGGTTGTGCCATGAGTGATGAAGCCCTCGGTCTCTGAACAAGGACTCCCGTGCCTTCTGTCCACACCCCTGGAAGTGTTACAGGCTGACCTGTTAACTCGAAAGCAGGTAAAATCTCAGCGCCTTCACTGTTCCTGACAAGCTTATTGCCTTATTGAATTTTATATTCAAAACACTGTAAAATTAAAATATTTTTATCTTCACTTTGTTCTTTCGAACTGAAACAGAGAAGTTAAGTAACTCTTCCTGGGTCGCAGAGCTAGTTTGTGTCACAGGGGAGATTTTTGTTCAACTCTCTCTGATTCCAGAACCACTCTCTCTCCATAACATGTCGAGCTGTTACACTGCAAGCGTTAAAGTGCCTGTAGGTTCATTGTGGCCCTGGGCCAGTTAAAATCCTGTTGGTCCCTTAAAGCATCCCTGTTGCCATGATGATAAAAAAAATACTCAGCAAGGAACGGCAAACACTTGAGCAGCCTCTCCTCCAAAGGAACATAAACAAGATAAAATCATCATGAGTTCCTTCCATTGCAGAAAAAGTTCTCCTCTAATATTTACAGAACAATTGGCTCAAAGCCCTGACCTACTGCCCTTTCTTCTGGTGAGAGGATGAGATCCATTTCCCACCAGGCAGGGCAGGATGGGTTGAGTCATGTGAAATTCAGACTAAACAACAGCGTAGCTGGAGTGAAGGGTGTGCTCAGGGTGACAGACGTCTCGGCCCCTGGGCTGCCTCCAGACATTGATATGCCCTTAGAACCCTTGTACATTTCTACGGTGCATTGCCACATCTTTATGATGGAGACTGACCTGTTCCTTCAGTGGCTCCCTGTTGCCCATGGGACAAAGGCCACAGTCCATCTCTGATCTACTGTACAACTGACCCAAGCCTTGCTTTCCCTCTGAAGCCTTTCCTAAGTCCATGCCATCCCCCAGGTGGAACTGGCCCCTCCCCACTTGGTGTCCACATTATCTGTATCATTTCTCTTACAGCATCAGTAACACTTTTCCATGTACACTTATGTGCTTATCTCCTCCACAAAGCCACGCACCCTTAGAGTCAGGGCCTGTTATATTCGGCTATGTCACCCTCACACTTAGATAGGTACCTGTTTGTGGGTTGCAGCTATTCATTCTGACACATACAGACATATATGATCCATCTGTTTCTGGGTCTGAAATGTCATCATGAAATATTCTTATTTTTGAATTGAATACTTTTTAAAAGCACAGATCATTCAATAAGGGTGGGTATGAATGACATGATATCATCTAGCTGGTCATTTTCCTCTTAATAAGAGTAACCTGGGTGGCAAACTTCGGGGGTGCTTGAGGTGTGGGTGAGGTATGATGGACCTGAAAACACTTACCGTCTCTATCTTGCTAATCGTCCTGCCCAGGGCCAGCTCACATGGCTCTGAGCTGCCTCTGTCCTTGGCCAGTCCTCAGTGGGAATGGGGATGCTGGCATAGGAGCCCAGGCCATGGCTGGCCGGGCCTGCTGGACGGCAGAGAGCCGGCCTGGGTGCCCTGGCCCCTGGCATCCTTGAGTCCTGCTGCCGCCTGCTTTGCTCCCAGGAAGAACTCCCGCTGATTCACCTCAGCCTGTGGAGGGCAGGAGGCTCCCTTCCCCAGTCCACTGGCCGGACAGGCCTGCGTTCAGATGCTCCCTCGGCCTTTAGAAGCTGTGTGACCTCCAGCAAGTCCTTCCATCTTTCTGAGCCTCAGCTTCTACAGGTCTAAAGGGAGGATGGGGCGGCCCTCCTGTGAGGGTATTGTGAGGATGAAGGAGGACCATGTGCAAAGAAACTGGGGTTCACATAGAGTGTCCCCTCTTCTTCCAGCCCTCCCCCCTTCCATCACCCCTCTCTTCCTTTCCCCTCCACTTCCCTCCTTCTTCCTGAGCAGCCCTTGGAGACTTGGGGTGTGCATACTTGCTCTTATGTGTCCGGATTATCATCTGTTTCAGGCCCACTGCATGGAAGCTCCAGTGCGTCGTTGGGGGATGGATCAAAGATAAAGTAAGCATTCTCCCTGCCCAATGGGAACATTATTTATTTGCACACCCGTGTGTAATGGTTGCTGCGTGCACGTGTCAGTGTCCATTCTCTCACTAAGTTGCTCGGCTCCTTGGTATGGCAGCCTCGCCTATGCAGTCAGCCTGTGACCTCTCCCTCCTGGGTGGCGTCTGCACTGAGCCTCCTTGGCCAACCCAGCCTTGCAGCTTCCATGTCACTGAAACAGGAGGGAAAGGGGCAGGGCACAACCTCTAAAAGAATGACATAGCCCTTGAGGACACGACATAAACTGGTTAGAACCAATGAGGTCCAAGATGGCAGAAGATTCGACTTCCAGTGGACCTTGAGCCTCACTCTACGCTCATTGTAATACGTTAGCATCTAAATGACACACCCACAGGAGCCATGACAGTTCTGAAGCCGACCATAAAAGGCCAAAAAGTGGGTGGTGGCCCAGTTCCTGAAAAGCTCTGCCCCTTCTCCAAAATTGTTGGAATAATCCTCCCACTCATTAGCCTATGAAATTACCCAGCCTATACAAACTAACCACCCCATATTTTGGGGCCTCTTGCCTTCTGAGATGGCCCACCCTCTATCTGTGGAATGTGTTTCTTCCAAGGCTGTTCTCGCCTTTTGAGATGGACCACATTCTGTATGCAGAATGTATATCTCTCTAAATAAATCTACTTCTTACCTATCATTTTATCTCTCACTGAATTCTTTCTGTGATGAGACATAAAGAACCTGAGCTTCATTAAGTCCTGAGACCAGGTGTGTGATTTCAATGAAAAGGCAGTGGGTGTAAGTCCCAATCTGAGCTGTGCAGTTTCACCACCGCTGCATCTTATTCTGGCTGGGCCTGGGGCCCGGTGGGCTGGGGAGCAGGCTGTTCTTCCATAAAGTTTTCCAGGACACTGGGTAGGCCAGGGGGATGAGGCTGAGGGGAGGGGAGGGAAGAAGTGAGGTGCCAGGGAGCACAGCTCCTGTGGGCCAGTTCTCAGACTGCAGTCAGTGCAGACGGACCTGGGGCTGTGGAGGGAGGGAGGGAGGGGTGACCAGTGTTCCTCTTCCCACACAGGCACCAGCCCTCAGGGAGGCCCAGGGGCTCATCCTCTCCCTGGAGCCTTTTTAAAGGAAGGCACTTCTGAAACTGAGCAGGACCCTGTGGGGCACCTGGGCATGGAAGCCTTTCTGTGTCCCCCATTTCTTGTTTGTAGGGAATAGACTCCAGCCTCCATGACCTTCCCTGAGTTCCAGTGGGCAGGTTCAAACAGTTGCTAATCAGGGAAGGGAGGGGATGCAGAGACAAGGGAGGAACAGTCAAGAAACAACAGTGCAGCCTTGGGGCAGGGTCCTGGTTCCGCCTCGTGGGATGCACATAACAATATCTTTGAGCTCTTCTGCGGAACTAAACCCCCCAACAAATGGAAGATGTTAACAAGTTGATGAAGCATTCTTCATTCCAGAGACAAGGTCACAGTTCGATATCCCTGAGAACCACTGAAGCTCATCAGGAGACCACCTGAGGCCAGATGAAAGGAGCACAGGTTCTGCACTCACCCTGATCTTTATCAGCAACCCCGGCCTTGAACCATTGCTATAAAACTCCTCACCAAATCCTGCCCACCCCCCCAGGTTGGAGCACACAATTTTTGAGGGCATGAGCCCTCTGTGTCCCCCCTCTGCCTGGCAAAGCAATAAAGCTATTCTTTCTACTTCACCCAAAACTCTGTCTCCGAGATATGATTTGGCACCGGTGTACACAGGCCGAGTTTCCAGCATCACTTCTGTGTGTGGGCTCTGTGTGTCCCTCTGTGCCCACGGGACAGTGATCTGTGGTCAAACTCCTTGCAGACGAGGCCATGTGCCCACGTATTCTCAAAAACCTAAAGTGATGTCACAACAGAAAGGAATGTTAGAAGTCATTTAGTGTTTCCTAAATGTGGGGAACTCTTGGCCCACAGCTGGCAACAGGTATTCTGGGTAGAAATGGGGTCTCTGGCCAAATACATTTGGGTAGCGCTGCGTGACTCTCCCTGCCCTGCCGTAACACACACTGGGAGACCGGAGATGCTGAGGAGACTTGCATTAGTTTAACTTCCCTTAATAGGCCATTTTCCAAACTTACGTGCACATGGAACACCCTTTTGGTTTGGGCTGTTTATCGCCACTTTGCCAAGCTGGTGTTCTATAGCATTTCGGGACATGGATACAGCCAAACCTTTTATTTTATAGATGAGAAAGTGGAGGGCCAGCGAGCTTGGTCCCCTCACCCCAACCCCAGGGAAAGGCCTCAGCTTCTGACCACGTCTCTTCCATCTCTGCTTCTTTCCTTCCTTCTGCTTCTCTCCCTGTGACTTCCAGCTCCCTTAGTTGGCGGCCATCCCTGCCTGAGCTTGGATCCCATTAGTTCTCTAAGGAGAGTCATAGGAGACCTTTTTGCTGCCTCCTTGTATAGATGGCTCAGCCTCAAGAAACCTGAGCCCTGAGAAGTTCCTGGTCGCCTGGGCTGCAGTCTTTAATCTTGGAACTGCTGGTCTCCAGTTGAGGGATTGCTGAGCTGCTGGGAGTCTTAGAAAGACTCTCATGCAAGAGGATGGTTAGTAAGTTCACTTTAACTCATGGCTACTCTTGAGGAAGTGTTTAAAAGTGATGCACTGAGGAAATTTCATTGACTGATACATACCCACTATACATCCAGCACCAGTATTACTGACATCCAAAGACAATTAGTGCTGAGCACATGACACATTTGTTCCTGCCATCAACCGTGGGAGTTGGCCAGGGAGGTCAAACGAGTTGCCCAAGATTCCAGGACCAGGACAGGGGGAGCCAGGGCCCAAACCCAGGGAGCAGGGCCCTGCAGTCTGCACTCCAGCCTCTGGGAGCCATTATCACTAATGTTATCATGGGAAGGATGGGGTGATGCTGTGATTCATAAGAAATATATATTTGGTCATTCAGATGACCAAAATACATTTCTCATATATATTTATTTGGTCTTTGTCTACTGTTCCTGGCTCACAGCTTCCAAAACCCTTGGAATTTCCTAAGTGCTGAGAGTGATAAAGGTGTCTTTTGTTATTTGAATGAGGTGATTTTTGGAAGCCCCTAAGGTTGGGGGCTGGTTGTCAGGGGAACCAACCACCTGACTAGAAGTTTGTAACTTTCAGTCTCACCCCCTTGATTTCCAGGCGGGAGTAGGGCTGGAGGTTGATGGTCAATCATCATTGACCAGTGATTTAGTTAATTATGATTATGTAATGAAGCCTCCATAAAAACCCAAAAGGACAGCTTTTTGGCCCTTTTTCAGAGAGCTTCTTGTTGGGGGAGCCAGAATGCTTCTGTGCCACTGTGCTGGGGCCCTGTTCAGGACCTCATCCTACGCTATCACTTTACCTGGTTGTAGATTCTTAACCTTTAATAACCTTACATATATATATATTTTTAATTGAAGTATAGTTGATTTAAAATGTTGTGTTAATTTCTGTTGTACAGCAAAGTGACTCAGTTACACACATATATTCTTTTCCTCAGTTACACACACACATGCTTTTTTGTATGCTTTTACGTTATGATTTATTGCAGGATACTGAATATAGTTCCCTGTGCTATACAGTAGGACCTTGTTGTTTATCCATTGTATACATAATAGTTTGCAGTTTGGGGTTCAATAACTTTTGATAGTAAATCGGTAATCTGTGAGTAAACTGGTTCTCCTGAGTTCTGCAAGCCCTTCTAGCAAATCAATTGAACCCCCGGAGGGGGTCGTTGGAACCTCCAGTTTGTAGCTGGTGGGTCTGTCACTGACGTCTGTGGTGAGGGTGGTCCTGTAGGGCTGAGCCCTCTACCTGTGGAATCTGATTTGGTCTCCGGGGAGACAGTGTCAGCATTGAGTTGAACTGCTTGTTGCTGTAGGGAAGCCTCCTCCGCACGTTAGAATTGGGCTTGGGAACCATTTTCCGATGGGGTTCACTCGTATTTTTAATAGGTCCATTCTTTCTAATACCAGGCATTTGGGAACCAGTGCTTCAGCTAGTGCCCTGGGGGCTGGGGCAACCTATTTCTAAAGGGACACTGCACTCGTGCATTTGTTTCCTGAAGCTGTGCCCAGGTGGGGAAGACGCATGCTGGTCACTGGGCCCTCCCTCTCTCCCTCCCTGGTGGGGCCCAGGAGCCATCTGTACACACTGTGCTCTCTGACAACCACCCCGTGGAACCTGAGGTGGCCGTCCCAGTATCAGCTGGCAGAGTCGATCAGAGAACACAAAATTGCATGGATAACAAGTAAGCCCTGGGCAGCCTTTATCTTTCCCTAAACAATCACAGTCATGTCATTTGACTCTGAATGCTCCATTACGTTTCAGATTTATTTCCAATCATTCAGAGCTGCATCCATGGGAGACAAAGGTGCCTTTGAGCTCCGGCACCTGCTGTTCCCCCCAAATGTCAAGGGCTGACATTTGATGTCTTTATCCGCAGTCGGCGTGACGATGACTCACCCCTTGCTCCCCAGCTCCTAGGCCCACAGCCCCATTCACACCCAGCGCGGACTTCCATGCCCCGCACGCAGGTGGCAACGTGCAGGGCCCAGGAGGAGCCGACCTCCTCCCGCTCTTCTCTCTGGCGGAGCTTGCCTGGGTCCCCGGGAGAGGCCTCTCCAGCTGGGTTCCTCCTTCGCTCCCTCCCCCACTGGGCAGCACCCAGTGTCCCAGGCGAGGTGCGTGTCTTGGGGTGCGAGGGGGGCGCTCGCGGGCTTCCTGGTGCTGCAGGTGGGGGGGTGGGGCTTTCTCTCCTGGATGGAGAGGCGCTGGGGGGAGGTGAGTCCTGGTAAAGTCCTTCAGATGAAGTACTCCTTTCTGCTGCTGTCACCGTTGTCCTGGAGGGACGGGTCGTCCTGCAGGGCCGCGTCGGCGCTCTCGGCAAACTCCGTGCCCTTGGCCTCGTTGGTGTGGTACGTGCCCTTGTGCCGGTACATGTAGTGCAGCATGAGGAGGAGGAGGCAGACCAGCACGAAGGCCACGGCCGCGATCACGCCTGCGGGAGCGGAAGCACAGGGCTCTGTGTCGGGGGGGAGAGGCCGGACCGCGATGGGGGAGGACGCAGGCAAGACCCACAAGGTTGTGCTGGGACGGACACACTGCTGGACAGACACCAAGCCCAGACAGGCTGGCTCCTTCCTGCCTCACTCTTGCCCTGCCCAGGGCACTTGCCCCTCACCTGTGCCCATCTAAGCTACCCCTGACCTCCCCTCTCCCTCCATTCAGCATCCTCAGACTGAGGCTGGAATCTTATCCCAGAACTGACCCTGCTCCGAGGCGCTCCCATTCCACTGACGAAGGCAGACCTAAGTGCACCAGCCACAGAACGCAACTCGTGGGTGTGCCTAAAACTGATAGGTTCACGGGACTTGGAACTTTCAGGGATTTTTTTTTTTTTAGAGATAAGTTTAATTCAAAGAATTAAGTATTTTATATATAGCTATTAAAAGGGTGGAAAAATTATTTTATAAAGACACAATCATGTTTTAAAACCTGGCAAATACAGAGAAACATAAATGGACGTTAACATGTCCTTAATCCTTCGGCTCAGAAATCACTGCAGTTAACAATTTGATATCTTTCCCTCCCAAGAAGCATTCATGTTTAATCGAAGTTCTCCTTTAATCTTCAAATGAATGGCCCTCTCTAAACCTTTGTAACACTTCAGTATTTAGGACTTGCAATCATTTTCAAACTCTTCTTACTGGAGTCCCTCTGGCCGATTTACGATTCTCCAAACACTTTTTATTTGACCATTTTTCCATGTCTTTGCACATGTTCTCTCTGCTGAAAATATTTTCCCCTCCCCTTGTCTTCCTGGTAAACTTGGATGCTGCCTTCAGAATCCAGCCTCTACCTCTCCTCTAAGAAGACTCCTTTGCCCTACTCTCCTGGCCCTGCAGAGCAAATCACTCCATCCCTTAGCGTTTCTGCTATACTTTGTAAATCTGATAACTCTGAGTTTTAAAAGCAGGACAATCCCAGCTGAGGGGTTTCCTAGGCATGGGATTGAAGTGCTAGAACCGGGAAAGTGCCGGGAAGACTGAGCTGAGCCGGCTGCCCTCTGGGCACCAGGAGCGGGTGGGGGCGAGGGCTGCCCCTGGTGAAGTGTGATGTGTGCTCCTCAGCCCACGGCTCCCCTGTGCTCCTGGGGGGTGGGTCTGCAGGAGGGGTTGGGAGGTGTGGCTAGAGGGCCGGTCAGAAGGAGCGGGTCACTCAGGGCTTTGCAGTGATGGGGTGAGAGGGCAGGACAAAAGAGTTTGGGTAGGACTAACGGGTGGCACTCTCACGTGGGGAGGTTCAAGTTCAGGTGTTTGCTTTGAAACCCCAGAACAAACCCTCTGCCTTGACTTAGAAGGTGGGTTTACTGGGGGAGGGGCCTTTGGAGAATATGTGGAGGCTATAACCGTTCCCAAGTCCCAGCTTTGTGGGACAATTTCCTCAACTCCCCGCTGCCTTTAGGGGACACTTCTGTCTGCATGATGTTAATGGTATTGTCTAAGAAAAAGAAGGTCCAGCCGTTCAGTGAGTAGGAGAACATCAGGGTGATTGCCTGCTTTTATTTGTTTATGTTGAAACGTGAAGTTCCCTGAGCTAGCAATGAGCTAAGGAGAAGTGTGAAGCTCAGAAGGACACCGCAAGCTATAGCTCACGGACTTAGTCTGTCCTGAAACACAGTTTGGGGTCACAGCTGTGACCAGTGGGGGCCAGTGTGGGGTTCAGAGCAAGGCTAGGGCAGGGTTAGGATGGAGAGACAGGGGCGTGAGACCTAGGACAAGGAGCAGTGTGGCTTGAGGGAGCCGGGAGAGAAGTCAGGGAACCCTGGTCAGCCCTCCAACTGCACCCCTCCCTCACCAGAGCGGCTCTCCCTCCAGCCCCCCTTCCCTGTGGATCTAGGGTCCTGACAGGCCCTGATGCAGGTGCCTTGGCACCTCACCCACCAGGATGCTGGGTTGGACATTTTCTTACAGAGCCAGAGTCCCCTGGTCCACCTTCAAACCACCCTTGAGGGAAGGAAAGCAGGGCCATGGCAGGTCCTCCTCTGAGTGTTTTCTCTGGCCCTCCTGGCTGTTTGAGGGGCCCCCGGACAGCGTACCTGCAATGACGGCGATGTCTATCTCACTCGAGGCCATCCCGGGGTCGGGCTCTGTGGACAGAACAGAAGAGCCTGAGGTGAGAGAGGACAGCTGCCCATGCCCTGCAGTGTCTCCGCCGAGCTTGTACCCTCTGCTCGCAGGTGCACTGGCCCAGGGTGCATGGGAAACTGCGTGGCACGCAGACAGGCCTCTGGCCGGGGGCGCACAGAGCCGGGCCCAGGCTCTCCATGTCCGCTGACCGTTGCTGGAGAGCATCGTGTCACTCCCAGGGCTATCAGACACCGTTATGACATCTCCAGGACTGCGCCAGCCATATGTGAGGGACCTCTGCTGCATCCCTGCAGCATCCCTGACCCAGAGCCCTGCCTGCACCTGCAGATGCTCACCAGACACCTGCGGGGGTGTGAGGGCAGGCACGACTGTGTTTAGTGCAGTGTCACCTGCCTCTTCAGGCCTCAGCTTTTCTCATGATGATGGTAAAAACAGACCACCTGTGGGGTGTCTACACATGTCAGGTGTTGGTTTAGTTGCCATCCATCTAGTATACCAGGTACATGGTATTATTAACCCATTTCACAGGTGGGACACTGAGGCTCAGAGAGTGATGTGCCCACCGTCACACAGCTGGTCTGGTGGGCGAGCTTGAGGCCGAGACGTAAGGCTGTGCTCTCTGGGGGGCACTTTCTCTCTTCTCACTTGAAGATGCCCCTCCCAGGAGGGCTCCTATCCAGAGATCCCTCCCTAAGACCCTCCGCAGGCCTCTGCATCCTTCTTCTGAGGGTAGGGCCACTCGGTGGTGCTATCCAAGTTACTAAGTGCGTTTTTCAGAAGCTCAGTGGCCTAGCCAGAAGGCTACGATGTCCAGGAGAGCAGGGACCTCTCCTCTGGCATATGTGTGAGAGGAAGGATTTATTAGAGCACGGAAATATCAGTGTTCACATGGAAATCCCATGTTCCCGTTACAAGGGCTCCACGTATTAAAGCAGAGAAGGCTGCTTCATAATAGTCATTTCCGCTCAGATAATCACTTTAATTATAGCGTGATGAGGTCATTCTCCCCAGCGCAGCTGCCAGATGCCTCTTTCTGATAAGAAGCTGGCTGGTGGTGGAGGGAAGTGGGGGGGGTCCAGGCTTGAGGTCCGGAGGAGGAGAGCCAGGCTGGGAACTCTGAGGCCAGCACAGAGCCTAGAGGTGGGGGAGAGGAGAAAACAAGGCCTCAAGTCAGCAAAGAGACAGAGCAGGGCAGGGGGAGGGAAGTACAGACAGGAGAAGGTCAAATGGATGCTGGACTTTGCAATCCAGGGTGGTCAAGTGCAGCCTGGGACTTAGTATCTAGCACATAGTAGGTACTCTAAACATTTACTGAATGCATGATCGAGGAGATAAATGCACACAATAAATGAATGCATGCAGAGGCCAGAGTTCTAGAACTTACTCCATCACTGAGCACCTCCCATTTCAGCAAGAAAGAATAGCCCCTTCCTTAAGTTGGCATGGATGGTTGTAGAAGCTCAAACACCCAGGATTGCTGTTAGGAATTTTCCAGGTGAAAGCAAGCCTTTCTTAAGTCAGTTTGTCCAAGGCAGCCAGGATTAGAAAGGACTGCTATTTCTTCTTTTAAAAACAATTAGCAATTGCTTACCATGTGCCAGGTACTGTTCTTAGCACTTAATGTGTTTTAACTCAAATAGTCCCTGTGACAATGCCATTCAGTAGCAGTTATTATTGTCCCCTTTCTACAGATTTGGAAGCTGAGTTCCAGAAAAGTGTAATTGATTTCTCTGGGTCAGAATCTCTCCTGTTTGAGCCTGAGCAGCCTCAAGATGACATGCCTAACCCTGCAGGGCCCTGCTCAGTGGCGAGCCTGGGTAAGCTGGGTGAGGACCAGAGGTATTCAGCTTGGATCACTTGGAGTGAATTTCTTGGCTTGGGCGTAAGGACCAGAGATGAATTTGTTCAAGTTGCACCATGTGACTGGACTCCAGGGTAGTGACACTTCAGCCTGGCCAGACCGGCCACCTAGGTCAGAACTGGCACAGAGGAGGAAGCTTGGGCATGTCTGGGAAGGTGGGGATGGTATAAGACAGTGGTTGTCAAAGTGTGGTCTCTGGAACAGTGGCATTTCCTGGGAGCCTGTTAGAAATGCACATTCCTGGGCTCCACCCCAGACCTACTGTACCAGAAACGCTGGGGCCGGGGCCCAGTAATCTGTGGTAACAGGCCTGCAGGTGATTCTGATGCACGCTCAGGGTTGAGAACTGCTGGTGTAAGAGAAGGCTTCCCAGAGAGGGTTTATCAGGATGGGCCCTTGCAGGATGAATAGGAGTTTGTGGTACAAACAAGAGTATAAGCATTTCAGGCAGAGAGCTTAGCCCCTACAACAGCCCCTCACCTCTCTCTAGTTCTCAGTTTCCTCCCCAAATGACTGCTTGCCATCCATGGTACCTAGGGTCCTGAAACCTGGGCTTTGATCTCCTGCTCCTGGAGATGCTGCAGTGAGAGTCCTCACTGGCTACACCACCTCATGCTGTTTCAGCCAGCAGCAATGGTATGGGATATTTGCAGAAGGCTAGTTGGAGTGAGCTTGGATCCCTCCCAGGAAGTTGATGGGTTGCTGTGCAACTGGATTACGAGCCTGGAATGAGAGTCCAGCCCTTGCTGAGTTTCAAGGGTAAGTAGGAGCTTGGGATTAGAATCACTCTGAGCTCAGGAACTGGGGTGGGGGCCGATGAGCAGCTTGAGAGGGGTGGATTTTATGGCAAAGAAAGGTGTTATTTATGGCCAAGTGTGCATCTGAGATCAGAACAGACAACGGTCTACTCCTGAGACTGGACAAGCATGAGTGGCCTCCACCCTTTCTGTAGAGACCCAAAGCGCCCTGTGCGTTTCCTTCCTAGCTCTCCTCAAGGTTGCAACGTCCCCGCCAGAGAGAAAGCTCTTCGAGTCCCAGAACCACATCTGTCTTACTCATAGTCCTGTGTGCCTGGCACAGAGTAACCTTTGTTGAGAGTTATTTGAAAACCTAGTCCTGTCTGGGGAACAGAGGATGAAACTGCGCCCTGCACTGTCCCCATCACTCTGATGGCCCTTGGGTTCAAATCCTGGCTTGACTGACTCAACGGCAGCGTATTCAGTGAAATGCTTAATACCGACTGGCTTTAGTTTCTGTGTGTGTAAACAGGGATAACAAACCCACTTTGTGGTAAGTGTTAGAAATGATACACACACACGTGACAAATATTGTATATATGTTATATAGACAGTTACTATGTGGTAAGTGTTAGAAATGATACACACACACGTGACAAATATTGTATATATGTTATATAGACAGTTACTATGTGGTACATAGCTCAGAATAGGTGTTTTTCAGTTGTAGCCACTGTTTTGATTGTGAGTCTTATTATTACTCTGGTCTGCATGGAATTCAATGCCATTCACCTAAGGGACCAGTTCCCAGAAGCTGTGGGTCCAGGCAGACGCTGGATGCTGGTCGTGAATTCCCAGCATCGTCCGGCTGACAGTCAGACAGCACCGGATGCTCAGTGTCTCTCTTTCCCATATCACTGCAGGGACCAGGAGAGCTTCCAAGAAACAAAACGTGAGTCTCTGACCTCAGGGGGCTTACAGTTTCCCTGGGTGGTGTGTTTGTGATGGATGAATTATTTAGGGCAGTGTTTGTCACACAGGAAGCCCCAAGTCACTGGTGGGTCACAACCAGCTAGAGAGAGAAAGAGGCAAAGAAAGAGAAAGGGAGGGAGAAATGAAGAAACCAAAACAGGAAAAGAGAGAAGAGACAGAGAAAATAGCTTAGAAACCACCAGATCCATCATAGGCAGTCGGGATACTGTTTGGGGAGCTCTGATTTCTTTTGTGCACACACACCACAAGCATATGCATCTGAGTCACAGTGTAAAGGGGGTTTCTTACTGAGGGCGGCATTTACCACGATTTTCGGAGACCGTGATTTAGACAACAGCACGACAAGAGGGAATACACGAAACCCTTTGTGTTCTACAGTGTCGGGTTCAAGGGTAGCCCGTCTAAGAGATCAAGCAAGGAGCAGGCAGATGGAGAACAAAGCACAGCCTCATACCAGTGAAGGCTGATGTGGGTAATGGCGGCGGAATGGCCAAACAGCCTGACACCTCTGGGCTTCTGAACACCCCGGTGTGGCCACTCAGCTGCAGGCCTTGCCACAAGGCCAGGGCCAAGGGCAGGGACAACAGATGTTTCCCGTAACTGTGGATCCAGAGAGGGAGAGGAAGGGAAGGGTTGTTCCTGCCCCCAGCTCACAGGCAGGGAAGTCACCACCTCCCATGGAGGCATGGTGGGGAGCGAGGGCAGGGATCAGGGAGAGAGGCTGATGCTTTCCTAGAGGCCTTGGGAAATTTCAGGGGTGGGAAGAATGTTCCAGGACTAGGGAAGTTCTGACACAAGTCCTGGGGGCTCAGCCTCAGGGGGAGAAGGAGGGGGAGGGGGACTTACTAGGCAGCAGGCTCTGGGTGAAGTTGCCACTTATGTTCCTCATAGCAAGCGAGCAAAAGGGAAGTGTTTGTCCCCAGAGAGCTTGAGCAAGGGGTCAACATCTCACAGCCAAAAGAGGCAGAGTCTGTGTTGTAACCTGGGATCCCCGGCTCTAAAATGTGTGCTCTCTCCAGAGCGCAAGCTGCCATGGTTGGGAATGGCTTCTCTCCTGTGCCATCTGCAATGTGGCTGCAGCCAGAGCCCTGCTGATTCTCTAGGTCTGCAGGGTGGTCAGCTGCGTGTTTCCTGGTCAAAGGCAGCACCCCTGGGAGGTAGCAGGGTGCAGAGGTGCTGTCCCTTCATGCAGGCGACATTCTCCGCTCCAGCTGGCAGCTTGGGCACAGCTAACAGGGTGCAGCACTTTAGCAGCAGCTGGATCCTCAGGGCTCCAGGGGTGCTTTTCAGATGTCAACAGAGAGCAGTGCTCAGGCACTGGCTCCAGGGACACAAGTCGACCCTCCTGTTGCCACCAAGAGCCTTGCTTCTCTTGTGTTTTCCGATGAAGCTGTGCTGGGAAGTGCTTTTTCCTGCAAGGGTTTGTCTTCAGCACCTCCTGACCCACCTCTAATGGTTTTTCCTATTGCCTCAGGGGTCCTGCAGGAAGCACCCCATTCCTGTTTCCCATCGCCCACCTGGTCCAGCCAAGACGAAGAATTCAGGCACGGGGCAGAAGACTCTGGGAAGAGTAAGATTATTTGAGCCTTAGTAGCACGAAGGGAAACGCTTGTTGACCAAAAGGTTTGTCATCAAGTCCTTGAAGAATTCATGCCATGACAACGGTGTCAATGCCAGCAATTGGCAGACGTGGCAACCACATCTGCTGCTTGATGGTTTGCTCTGTGCTACTTACACTGAGAGCCTTCTTTTTCAGGGGGCTTGGGGGGTGGTGGCTTTGCGTGAGGCTGGCTTGGGTTCAGGGGAAGGACAGGAACGTTTGTGACCCTAGATAGTTCTCCTTGGCTCACACTGGAATTTCTCCTTCCTTTTCTAGATTCTGGCCTCAAAGGCCTGATGCAAGTGAAGTAGAAATCAGCTGACCATTGACGTTTACTAACTGACTTTCCTTTGTGGTAAGAAAAAGGTCAACGACATTTACTTTTCTTTGATGGTCTGTTGTTATCTCGCACTGAAAGGGTGTAGCATTCAAGCTACAACAGGGGGAGAATTGGTCTCAGAATATAAGAGCCCCAAGGAAAGAAACGGATAGCTCACTATCCACTGTCCATCTCTCTTGCAAGCCAGCCAAGGTTGGCTGAGCAGTTAGCATTTGCCCAGCCACAGGCTTAACCGGATGCAAAGAGGATGAGGTCTGTCCCCAGAAGGTTTAGGACTTGACTGAGGAGACACGACACATTTACATGAAAAGTTAGACTCTGTGTGTTTAAGTGTCAAAATGAGCAATAAAGACGTGCCTGGGAAATAGAGTCACAGATGGAGAAACCAAACTTATGGTTACCAAGGGGTACAGGGGGAGGGATAAATGGGAGATTGGGATTGACATATACACACCACTATATGTAAAATAGATAACTAATAAGGACCTACTGTGTAGCACAGGGAACTCTACTCAATACTCTGTAATGGTGTATATGGGAAAAGAATCTAAAAAAAGAGTGGATACATGTATATGCATAACAAATTCACTTTGCCGTACACATGAAACTAACACAACACTGTAAATCAACTATACTCCAATAAAAATTAACTAAAAATAAACTTTCTTTAGCACCTACTACATCCCAGCAACGTGGTGGATAGTTAAGGCAAGGCCCCTGCCTTCAAGGAGCAGACCATATAGCAGAGACAAGGACGTCTGTGGGTAACTTTGGAAAGGGTAGGTTTCTGGGTTCTCACGGAGGCTTCCTGGAGGAGGTGGTCCCCAAGGCTGGCCTGCTGAGGTGCTGAGTGGGTGATGCCAGCAGCAGTGGTGAGAGAAGGACGTGGAGGGAAAGCTCACGGTGGGGAGGTGAAGCAGGAGGACCTCCACGTGGGCCTGCCTCCTGGGATCCTGGTCATCGGGTGTCGGGGTCTGGGGTCCCGGCAGCTGCAGGTTGAGGTCACCCTTCCTACCTGTGCAGAGAGCCTGTGTCCCCTTCCCCGGGCTTGCAGACCAAATTCTCCGGACAAAGTACCTGGTCAGGCGAGGCCAATGTGGATTTGACCTGCCTTTTGTCAGAATGTGCCTGCCATTCTCAAGGTCAAAACTATTGCCCTCATGGTCCCTGTGTGTCACCTTATAAACAATCTCCCCAACCCCAGGGCTGCCAGAGTGCTGTGCAATGTTATTACACTGCTCTGAAACCCCATCCAATGATCCAGCCACGCTTTCCTCCTCCTGGCTGTGATCCTGCCTTCCCTGTTGCCCTGGTGCCTGATGCTGCTATATAAGAAAGCACAGATGTCTGGCGGGTACCGAAGCCTTGCAGGCTGCAACATGCCAGCCACGTCAAAACACTGGTGGGTGAAGCACTGGGGCCTGCGAGGGGGCAAGGAGAGGTAGACTCCCTGCTCTGGAGAACAGAGCCATTCCCGGCATCAGTAAACTGGGGAAGATGCAGCCTGGGGGCAGAGGCAGGAGAGGGGGTCTTCCTGCCTCTGGATCCTTGCTCAGGGAGTTTTCATACTCAGGCAGTGTCGTTTGGGGGATGTGCTCAGGGGAGGGGAACTGAAAGTGAGGATGCTGTAACTCACAGCCCAGAGTGTCCAGGCTTTCCTCCACCCATATTTCCCTGCTATTATCCCTGAGCTTTTTGGTTTTTTTAAATTGAGCCTTATTCCAATACAATGACCAGTCTGCCTCAGTTAAGCTACAGGGTCTAAGTAAAAGGAAATTTTACTGCTTTGTCTCTGTTCCTGGGGCCAGAGTATAAAAAATGGAGCCTCTGTCTCCCCAGCCCAGGATGGTGACAGCAGTGGGAGTCAGCAAGAAGCCCTAAAGTGGGGGGGAGGGCGCATCTGGGGAGACCAGGGTCTGCTGAGCAAGATGAATTCGCCACTGTCCACATGCGGACGCTCCTCTGAGAGAGGGGACCTTGTCAGCTTGGGCTGTGTGGGGTTTGGGGTTTGTTCAGGAGGCAGCAAATATCCCCCGGGCACAGAGTGAGGAAAGGGAACCACCGTTCCCACCCCACACCCTGCGCCCACCGCCTCCTGAGGATCTGAGGGTTTCTAAGAAAATGGAATTCAAAAGAGGCAGGAAGAAGGGGAGGAGAAGATCACAGTCCGGCTGCTGTGCCTGGTGCTGGGGAGGATGCTGGAGCTTGGTCTCCGTCCGCTGCTCAGGCTGGGGTCGGGGGGGCTGGAGAGGGGTCTGGTTCAGCAGGCGTCAACAGGGGCTCAGACTTGAGACCACCGAAAGGAGCTCAGCAGGTTTTCTCTTCCTGGGAGGAGGAGAAAGCCTGCCCCGGAGACAGCTGGTGTGGCTTTAGCTCACTGGGAGAGGAGACCCAACTATTTAACTTCTGATTTGCACCTGTCTGTCTCTTTATCAAGCCCACTGATCTTCACGGTGAAAGGAGCACAAGTTTAAGAGGAAACGGAAGCTGAGGAGGAGAGGAGGCGGATGTCACCCGAGAGTGAGATAGCGTCCCTGCTCTGACCAAGGTCAGGGTCCAGGCTCCGGAGGCGCTCACACCCCTCCGGGACAGGGGCGCACTGGATCCCTCCTCTCCGTGTGTGCACAGGACCGCGCTCAGCCTCTGGGGTTTGTGCGGTGTCCGGGTCGGTGTGTGGAGCTGGTGTCAAGGCCTCTTATGCTGTGGCCGTTCCCAGCTGACGGCCCCCTCCTTCGTCTTACTCTGTCCGGCTAGGTCGAGCGGCACCTCGGAGGTGGGATTTGTCCTCACGGGTAGTTCTAGTTCTGCAGCTCTGTTCCCGATCCCTGCCCAGATCCAGCCCATTTCCTCAGCCTCAGGCTCCCCAGGCTTGGCTGGGCTCAGAGGTCCCCAGACACAGTCCATTCCCAAGGCCCCATCTTTCTCCATCCTCCCGAGAGGGGCTCTGCCTACTCAGAGCTCACTCCTCGACTCCCCTCTGGACTGTTACACGTGCTTCAGCAGCTCACACAGGGGTGACTCTCTGACCTCTGACCTCTGATCCCTAGAGGAAAAGAATGCCTGATTCCCAGGGCGGACACACGTGGCAAGCCTGGCAGGGAATGAGGGTTCGGTATGGCGGGTCCTCCAGGGAAACAACATCCTTCACGCCTCTGTTTCTCTTTCAGGGCTAAAGGGACACTGGGAGCCTGGCAGCATCTGGGAGGAATTTGCTGAATTATGGATAAAGAGGGAACAGATAAATTACTCACCATCCACTGAGTACAAGACGCAAGGCCCTAAGGAGGGAAGGAATTAAACACCCTTAGGAGTCTTACTAGTCTTCTCAAATGGCACGTTACCCATCCTTCCCATGTCGAGGTAGGATGACACCTATGGCATAGCGCAGACTTTCACAGGCAAGTTACCCCACGTCTTGGAGCCTCCTTTCCTGTCTCTTTTACACAGAGATAGTAAAACCCCAGCCTAACAAGACTGACAGCTGAGGCCCTGGTTCTCAAGCTTGATTGTGCATCAGAAGTGCCTGGGGGACGGGATCTGTTACATCCCAGCTCCCTGGGTCACTGCCCCCGCCGCCCAGGTTCCGAGTCAGCAGGTCTGGGTTGCACCCGAGATTCTGCATTTCTCACATGTTCCCACGCAATGCTGCTGGTCCAGGAGCCTCCCTCTGAGAACCGCTGAGCTCACGACCGTAAGTGCTGCTTACAGGGCACGAGGCTCCATTCAAACACTGTCACACACCCCCCTTTGCAAGGGAGTGATGTGAGGCTTCAGCAACTAGAACTGGGGGGGCCTGGTACCCCCTCAGCAACGCAGACAAGCAGCCACCGTCACAGCTGATCTGGCCACGGCCTGAGCTCAGCACCCTTTCTTTCAGGACCAGGTGATGCAGCTGGAGACCTGGCACAGTAACACACTCTGAGAATTTGTCACCTCTGCCGGCCCCCCTGCCCGGCTGGGCGAGGGAACAGGGACACTGTGGCAGGGTCTGGTAGCTGCCCGCGCCCTCTCATCAATGACCCGTCAGGAGACTGCAGTCTTGTTCTCTGGAGATTCTGAACAGGCCCTCAGCTGCCCTGGATGCCCATGTGTGCGCTGACCGCGCTGAGACCCAGGGAAGGAAAAAGAGCCACTGCTGACTCAGCGAAGTACACCTGGGCTCCCATGATGTGGCAGGAAAGCGCTTCTCCAAAGGAAGGTGTCTGGGGCACCAAAATGGCAGAGGAAGGAAGTGGATTCTTGGAGATATGGGGCTGGCCAAAACGTTTGTTCGGGTTTTCCCATAAGATGGTACGGAAAAACCCGAACGAACTTTTTGGCCAACCCAATAGTTTGAGGCGCCAGAAAAGGCACTGTGTATCTCAATCTGCACTGCTTGGCTTCCCAGATCCCAGCTCCACCAGAACCGGCGGAAGCTCAGCAGGCTCTGGACATGCTTTTTCCAGCCCCAGCTCCATCTAGGTGTGGGAAGACAGAGAGTACCCAGAAAGCTCCCCTGCATACTGGTGAGCTGAGCGTGGCGGCCAGGCACAGAGTGGACGGGGGCAGCACGGGGGGCGGTCCTGCAGGGCGACCGAACCCCCCGCCCCACACCTAGACCACCTTGGGAAGTGGCAACCCCAGTCTCCTCGTGTGTCCGATGTGATGGCACTCCTCTGTAGGCTCCTTGTGAGCTAGTACGTGGTGAGCACCTAGGACAGCGCCTGGCGTAGACTGGCCATTTGACTGTCACTTATTATCCTTGACTGCAGTGTTGGCACAGCTTCGGTCAAAGTGGGATTCTCACAAATGAGCAACTTTCATTCTCTCATATGCTCTATGGCCAGTGTATCACCCTGAGCGTCAAACACTCCATTTCTAGTCATTGATCTAGAGAAATCATCCGAAACAGGAACAAAGATTCATGCTTGGCAAAGTGTATTGCCATTGGGTTTAAACTGGAAAATAAAAGAGGACAATCTAAATGCTCCACATCGAGAAATTCATTCTGTAAATTACGATACACCCACAGGATAGAATGTTCTGCAGTTACTGAAGGCATGGGTGGGAATTCTGAGCGACAGGAGGGAATGCTTACAGTATGATTTAATGGAAAGGAACAGGACTCTAAATATAAACTATGTTAAATATGAAAAAAAAAGTCTTAGTAAAAGGAATGAAAGGAAATATACTTTCCTGGGATGGTGGCTTTTGGGTGGTTATGGGTGGGGGCTAGGTTACGGGGGTATTGTTTTCTTCTGATATATAGTTTTCACACACATCCACACCCACATATACATTCATGCACACACATGGCTTCCCGTGACCTGCAGCCCTGCCAGTGACCCCCCTGGGCTGACTCAGGGGCTCCTCTAAGGCACGGTCCCCAGCCTTCACTGGCAGGACCGTGAGCATCTCAGGTTGGTGACAGTTATGTCCCAGCCAGGGCCAAGGATGTGGCTGGTGGGTAGGATCCAGGTATGATGGAGAAGACAGTTCTGCAAGGAGAAGCTGTGCCTCCCAGTGAGATTCGGAAGCCCAGGAAATGGGCCAGCAATGCCCTTCCCAGTCCTGATTTCAGGCTGGGGGACCAGGGTGGGGACCAAGAACTTGACCTCTCCAGCTTAGGGAAGAGCAGAGGCCAGGGTTATAAAGCCTCTCCCTGGGGGCACCTTGGACATCTGGCTGCTGTGACGCTTTGTCTGAAGAGAATGTCACCTCCTCCACACCCCTGTGATAGCAGGGCCAGACCCCTGCTAGATCTGTGTTTGTGCTTTTGTTTGTTCTCCCATTCACACCCCAAGGCTCCGCCGCTCCCCTGGCCTCCACTTCTCCAGGGACTATATTGCCTGGGGCTCTCTTCCCACTGGAAACCCTCCTTTCTGGATATGGATAATGATGTAATTGCCACCATTTGGGGGCTTGCTTTATAAGTGCATGTATTGGTGCAATTTCTTACAAGAGCCTCTGAGGTGCATGCTATAATGCCTATCATTTTACAGTGGAGGAAACTGGAACTTGCCCGAGGTCACACAGTGGTGACAGGAGGGACTGCGATGGGGTCTGTCTGATTCCAAAACTCATTCTAGAATCATCCCTTCAGAGAAGGTTCACTGAGGGTCCGTCATGTTCCTTGTTTTATTTTTATCTTATATTTTTTTTAAAGTATAATTTTTTTATTATATTAATGTTCCCTGTTTTAGATCCTGAGGGTCTAACAGTGAACAATGCAAAGACCCACCCTCAGGGGGCTTCCATTCTAGGGGCGGAAGCAGACAATAGGGGGTTAAAAATATGGATTCATGGGGCTTCCCTGGTGGCGCAGTGGTTGAGAGTCTGCCTGCCAATGCAGGGGACACGGGTTCGAGCCCTGGTCTGGGAAGATCCCACATGCCACGGAGCAATTGGGCCCGTGAGCCACAACTACTGAGCCTGCGCGTCTGGAGCCTGTGCTCCGCAACAAGAGAGGCCGCGATGGTGAGAGGCCCGCGCACTGCGATGAAGAGTGGCCCCCGCTTGCCACAACTAGAGAAAGCCCTCGCACAGAAACAAAGACCCAACACAGACAAAAATAAATAAATAAACAAATAAATAAAAGAACGTGAATTTCTTTAAAAAAAAAATATGGATCCATGCTATAAGGCCAGGGGGCGATAAATCCTGAAGAAATAAAGACGGGAGAAGGGGAGAGAGTGTGAACAGAAGTGTGATCAGGGAGGCCACCCAGAGGGGGCGGCTTTGGGGTTGTGCTAGACTGAATGCTTGTGTCCCCCCCAGATTCACATGTTGAGACCTAACCCTCAATGTGATGGAATTAGGAGGCCGCTGGGGGTGACTATGTCATGAGGGTGGAGTCCTCATGAATGGGATTAGTGAGTGTCCTTGTAAAAGAGACCCCAGACAGCTCCCTCAGCCCTTCTGCCACGTGAGGACCCAGAGAGAAGACGGCCGGCTATGAACCAGGAGGTGGGCCCCCCACCAGACACCACATCTGCTGGTGCTTTGATCTTGGACTTCCCAGCCTCCAGAACGTTGAGAAATACACATCTGTTGTTTTAGCCCCCAGTCTATGGTATTCATTACATCAGCCAGAAAGGACTAATACGGGCTGAAATAAGGGAGCCCTGCAGACATCGGAATGAGTGTCCCAAGCAGACACCAGCCAGGCGATGTGTTCCTGGGTGACCCAGGGACCGTGTGGCTGCTGCAGAGTGAGTGAGAAGGGGCAGAGTGTAGAAGGGGCAGCGATGGCACGGCAGGCTGGACCCTACGGGCCTCTGCGAGGGATGGGAGGCCAGGGCGGGGGATCCGGCGGGAGCCGTATGAACTGTGTGTGCTTGAGGCCCGTCACTCTGGCTGCTGTGCTGAGGACAGACCCTGGGTAAGGATGGGAGAGGCTACAGCCATGGTCCAGGCAAGTGCTTGGACCAGAACCATGGTGGTACAGGTGATGAGGGACAGGGAGATTTTGGATATATTGGGACTGTGGGGCAACTTGGGCTTGCTGATGGATTAGATGTGGAGTGTGCAAATAAAGAAAAAAAAAAAAAATAGAAGAGTCAAAGTTTGGGCCTGAGCAGGAAGGATGGAGTTGTGGTTCACTAGGAGGGGGACCTGGGGGCAAGGTCTTGTGGGGGGGCGACATCAGTGCTGGCTGAGGATGTGTTATGCTCAGGGAGCCCGTTAGATGTGAAATGCACAAAGGTTAGTTTCAAAGACTAGTTAATAAAACTATTTTCTTTTTTTTTTGCACAGAAGCTGGTAATCTAGGACCTACGTGTGAACAACTTTATATATGAATATTTTTTGTGCTTGGTTTACTTGGGTTGGTATGATACATTATAGTTAAGTTCCTTGAACACTGTGGATCCCCCTAATGTGTATGAATGACTGAGGCTTTGTAAATCAAGGGACGTTTCCTCCCTTGCTTGGGGAGAGCTCGGGGAGAGGTGAGGGCTGAGGGAGGGGCTGGGGGGAGGCGGTCTCCAGCATCTTGATGGTACTCACAGACCCCCGCGAGTGTGAATGAAGGAGAGGACCCAGAGCTGAGCCCTGGCGCTTGGACACGTGGAGCCCAGGACGAAGCAGGCAGTGAGCCAGGAGGAGCCCAGGGGGAGCGGTACCTGGGAAACAGGGCCACCCACCCCTGCAGCGGCTGGGCGGCCCCCATCACAGCTCTCCTCCTGCTCTGTCTACAGCTGCCCCGTGCTCCCCGGGGCCTGTGTGTGTACCAGACTCCACCTCCTCACACACTATAAACATCACCGCTGAGATCTCCCCCCTCTCTCCTGCGCCATCAAATCGGCCCCCCCCAGCAGATCCCCCCTGACAGCCCGCTGTTCTCCAAACTTAAGAAAAGACAAACCTCCCTTCTTCACACCCTGTCTCTCTCCCATTCCTGGACCCTTTCTCTGCCCTCCTGTACAGCAAAGCTGCTCAAAAGGATTTCTACACCTTCTTTCCATGTTTCAGGTACTTATTTTTTCAGTGAAATAAGCTGCCTTGATAATGTTGGTGCTTGGAGGGGTGAGCGGGGGAAGCAATTGGACAGAGAATTCATTCAGGTTTGGGATCACACCAACAGGTGGGACCAGTCAGTGTGAGGATGTGTGAGTATGCGTGTGTGTGTGTGTGCATGTGTGTGTGTGTGTGTGTGTGTGTGAGAGAGAGAGAGTGGGGTGTGCTCCCAGCCATGGTCAGCTGTTTGAATTCAGGTACACAGGAGGGGGAAGAGCTGTATTTATTGATCCAAGCCTGGGCCAGTAGGAGAAAAGGTTAAGAGAGTTCATTGGGCATTCAACAGAAACCATCTGGGGATACAGCAGTAAACAAAATAGCTGAAGGTTCTTGTCTCTCTGGAGTTTACATTCAGGGAAAAGGATACAGACAAGAAAAAGGAGAAATAAACAAGCTATGGAGTATACTAGATAGTGCAAAGACAGAAAACAAAGCAGAAGAGAGGAGGGGGCTGTGAGTGGAGTCGCAAATTTAAATACTGTGGCCAGGGAAGGTGGCATTTGACTTAGCCCTGACGGGGGTGAGGGAGGGAATATCTGGAGAAGAGTGTCTCCCACAGAGAGAACAGCAGATGCAAAGGCCCTGGGGTGGGAGCAGCCCCAGTGTATTTAAGGACCAGCCAGCAGGCCAGTGTGGCCAGAGTGAAGTGAGCCCGGGGTGAGCTGTAGAAGATGTAGTCAGAGACTTAAAAGTGGCTGGATGATGGACCTAGAGATCACTGGACGAGCTTCAGCCCTTATTCTAAAATAGACGGGGGCCATGGAAGGATTTTGAGCAGAAGAGTGACATGAAGTGACCGTCATGCTGTCAGATGCTCTGGCCGCTGTGCAGGGGAAGGGGACCAGCTGGGGGCCATGGTACCATCCAGAGGAGAGAGGATGGTGGCTCGGACTTCCGTGGGAGAGGCAAGAGGTGGTGGGTTTGGAATGTCTTTCCTAGGGACTCTGATGATGGGCTGTGGAGTCTAAGATGCTCAGGGGAAGAAGTGAGGCGATGGAGGGTGGTGGACGGCAGGAAGTGGTCAGGTACTGGATTCGCGGTGCCCACGCTGCTGAGGAATTGCCAGAGTGGAGATGTGAAGTCAGCAGGGGCCCGAGCTAGAAATGCCAGGAGCTGTCGGGGAGCAGGATGGTTGAAATGAAGACTTTGGAAGTCTCCGGGCATGTCTCATTCTGGTCACGACTGCAGGAGCAGAAACTGATGCCAAAAGCGGGGAATTGAGGTAAGTAGTGTGTGTGTTGGGGGGGTTGGGATGCTGGAGGTGGTATCTGAGAGAGATGGCGGATGATTGCCTGGAGGTGGAGAGCATGATATGTGCATCAGGGAGAAAGGAATAACAGTTGTCTCCAAGTGGCCCATCTCCACGCTGCGCCTGGTGGTAAAGAGCGGGAGGGAAATGGTCACCACCTAAGGGGGTCAGCAGTGTCCTGAGGAGCCAGGCGTCTGCTGCAGGAGAGGGAAGCTGTGCTCAGTGGGGCTGGGGTGGGAGGCCGGGTGGTGCAGCCTGTGGTCCCCGTGGGCTGAGATGTCAGGGAGATGGCAGGTCTGGGGATGGGGGTGACCGAAAGGCCTGGGGGGTCCAGGCGTCCTTGGCATCTGTGTGCCCTTCTCCCTTCCCTGTAGCTTTTCTCTTCCACATCATTCAGTCCCCAGGACGGACCCTCTGGGGATTCAAGGGCTAATATCACTGGCGTCAAGTCCATGGGGCCTGAGAATCTGAGTTGTCTGTCCCTTCCCATTGCCTCGGTGTTGGGGACCAGCCAGCCATATCGAGTCCACGTCCCACTGCCCAACATTTCAGAATCTCTGGACTCTCCCAGCCCTCATTTCAGGTAAAAATCCTCTAAATTTGTCTTTTATTGTTGTTTCTTGTGTGTGGTGAGCCAGCTGGCCAGAAGGAAGCTCCTGAGAGGTGGAGATGCTGCACCGTGCTATAGATGTTCCTGCTCAGTCATGGAGTTCAGGTCACGTCACCTCCTCTGAGAAGCCTTCCCGGATTTCTGCATGGGGCTTGTGTGCTCCTTCCTCTCTTCCTGCAGGGGCAGCAATCTTTCTCGTATATGTTTTAGGCTTTGCAGCCCACATATGGTCTCTGTTCCATGTCCTTCTTTGTTTTATCGGTTCGTTTGTTTATCTGTTTTTTTTCACAACCCTTTAAAACTGTACAAACCCTTCTTAGCTAGTTGACTGTACTGAAATAGGCCACAGGCTGGGTTTAGCCCCCAGGCTGTAGTTTGCTGAACAACTCGTTCAAATCATCATTAAAGTGCTTTGTGGTCGTCTGTCTCTGCACTAATTTTTGAGCTACTAGAGGGCGAGGATTGTATTTGACCCCTCACCATCTGACACAATGCTAGGTGAATGAATAAGTGATGTTGCATAAAATATCCTCTGACATTTCCCAACTGACTCTTTTATCATTATTTTTTCTACATACCTGCCTCTCACATGTTAAATAAATAACCTCCCTAAGAGTCTCCAAGTCAGCTATTAAACAGTCACTCTACAGATGTACACAAAGCTCCCAGTCATATTAATGGCTGTCATTTATTAAGTTCTTTGTTGGCAGCAGACTGTTGCAGAGGTGAAGCCAACATTGTGTGTGTGTGTGTGCACGGGTGCGAGCGTGCGTGCCTGTGCATGTGTGCATACGCACACGTGCTCACCCATGTGATTCAAGTACAGACCACTCGGCCTCTGTGCATCCCATGGTCACGCTGACGTGCCCTCCACGGTCCCAGCTCTCCAGCTGCATCAAGTACGCTAATCCTTACCACTTCTCCAAGCACTTAATTCACTTAAAAAATCATATAATTGCATTTTCAGCATAATTAGGTACCTAATTACATGACTAAATGTCCTCAATCAGGCTGCATGTGTAAAGAATGAGGACGTAGTTAGCCACGTTTTGTTATTAGGTTTCCAGGAGGCTCATCAGTTAGTGAACAGGAGGCAGAAAATGTTTTTCTCTTCCCTTCGTGGGGTTTGACAAGCAGGAGAACGAGTGGGACAGTGAGGGTGGTGGGAGGTGGCTGGGGACTTGTGCTGCCCTGGGATCTCGGTTAAAGCCTCGGGAGAGCCTGTCAGATGAGGGCATGCAGTGCTCGCGGTCTACAGACAGACACTACCACTCCCCTCCAGGATGTGCTAACGGGAGGCCAGAGTGACCTAGAGACACAGGATCTTCAGTTCATGGGCCCAAAAGGTGAAGATGGAGCAAAGGATCCTCAACGGAAGGAAAGCGTGTTCCTCCTCCACTCCCTGGAATGCTTCTCCTCCTCTCAAGCCAGGGTAGGCGCTGCACTAAGAGTTGCTGCCTTCTCCCCACTCTGGGTGGAAGGGTCCTGAGCCTCACCATTCCTACGTGTGCAGTGGGGCCATGAGTGAGCCTGCCTCTGGGGCGGTTGTGAGGATGACGTGAGATGATGTGTATGATGGTGTGGGATGAGTCTGTGAGCAATACACATTAGCTGATACTGAGTGATGCCACTGTGATTTGTTTTTTCTGCTGAAATAGTGTTTGAAAAGGGTGCTAGGAAAGAGAGGATGCATTCTGATCTAAATACTGGGAGCGTGTTGCTTGGGGTGGTGGTAAAAAGAAGGGCGAATGTACATCAGCAAACTGCTCTTTATAAAAATCGTCTGAAAGTGCTTCAAGGGGGCATCTTGTTGTGGGTGAAGGGAGCATGGGTTGCAATGGCAGAGAGATATGGCTGTGAGTCCAGGCTCCTCCACTATGATGTGTGACCCTGTTGCATGTGACCCTCTCCAACCCTCAGCTCACTGATCTGTAGAGAAGGACACACATGCCTGGCTCCCAGGGGGTTGATACCCAACACATGACAGTTTTTATTATCCACATTTATTTGAGAATAGCTCCTTCTCACACACACCCACACAAATACACATACACACACACTTGGCCTCTGGATGCAGGGTCCCTACGGGGGAAGCACAGGGGACCAGTTCCTGTGGGTTGGGGGTCAGGGAGTGCTGGCTTATCTCCTGGAAGAGTTGGGTTTCCTGAGTACTTCCTCTGTGCTGTTAGCCCTCTTCTGTCCTCTGGCTATCAGGGCAGGAAATGGGCTTCAGGAAGTCACCAGTTCACCTCCTCATTTTGCATCAGGCAATGGAGCTAGGAAGTTGCTCACCCCTGGCTCAAGCCCCTCTGCTGTCTCGGTGCTCGGGGAGGAAAAGCCATTTCTCTTCACTGCTCCTGCCCCACCACCCCTCTGTCCGATCCTCCCACTGTTTTCCTGGCTGATGAAGATACTCTATAATGTGTCTCAATCCATCACCCTGGAACACTCCTGCTCCATTTCCCCAGCATCTCTCTCCCCTAAAGGTCTTGTGATTTATGTTTCGCCCACATCAATCTTTTAAAAGCAAAGAAGCCATAAACACACACATAACTCTTCCTCCTGTCAGTTGAAATCCCATGACACAAATGCAATGTCATCTAAATTAAATGTTTCTTTCATAGAAAGTGATAAATGCCCTGGAGACTAATCAAAGAAAGCCAACAAACTTAGAGTTTGTTTCACTTCAGAATTTTGTAGGTGGTTTGTTTAAAGTCCGACAACTGGTTAACGTCTAATGACTGATGGGAATGGTGAGTTGCACCCTCCTGCTGTTTTAATGCAGCCAATATAAACAGGATGCATTGCCCATCTTGCCCCATCAGGGATCTTGGCACCTCAAAATTGGGTTAGAAATCTAATACATATTATGGGGAGAAGGGTAAGTGCAAACACAATTTACTATTCTATTGGACTGGTGTACTAATTTCTTAAACAAGCTAAGTAAGAGAGCAAAAACAGTTACCAAAAAAGACATTAGCCAGTTACAGGGTTGGATCTATTTGAGTGATCAGGACTAGGGAGGGACTCCAAGATAAGCCAGATGGTCTAAGACAATATAGATTTCAACTAACTTTATCCTTATTACTATGGATGATTTTACATTGAAACAAATGTGATTTTTAATTTTACACCTTTCAAGTAACTATTTGGAATAGAAGAAGGAAGGAAAAATATGAATGACTAAATTCAGTACATGTCTTGAGTTTATTTTCCTCTCCTCCTTTTCCTTGTCTTATTACTTCTTCTACCATCACTATCCTATTCAATATCATTAATAAACTTTATCATTCATCTGCTTGGTGAGTAATGAGCAATGAACAGTCTTAAAGGTCAGGTTAGAGAAGGTGAGTCTTCTCTTGTAGGCAATGAGCAGGTGAGAGATTATAGAAAAAGGGAATCTCTAGAAATTTTGTAGCACAGGGATGGAGAGGAGGAGAGCTTTCTCTCTTCTAAGTTTAGAAGAGTCATTGGGAGCTATCAAGAAAGGATCAGCATGACACGATGGGAGATCAACAGGGCTGACAGTAGTGGACATGGAGAAGGTGGTATGGGTATGAGGTGGGGGCTCCAGGAAGGCACACCTGACAAGGCTGGGAGTCTTGAGGGTTAGAGAGTTTGAGGTTCTGGAAGGAGTGTGGTTAGCAGTTAATGAAGGAGACATCAGTGTGTTGGAGCATTATGAATAAGGATTTATTGTTTCGTATATAAATATATCCAATTATTGAATCCTTTCCACAATTACATCATTTAAAGCATTAAAAAATTAAGATGGGTTTCAGATTTTCACATTTACACAAAAAATAAGTTTTTCACTATTGTGGGTGGCATCCATGAGATAGATGGAAAGGATAAATAAAGAGGAAATCTCAAAAGGTTCCCCGAAGATGTTTTTAAGACTGGAAATGCTCCATCTACTACAAGTCCTTGTAGTTAGGGACCTGGCCAGGGGCTCAAGATGGTGGGCTTGCTCACGGCAGTAGGAGCCTCTGACTGATGGTCCTCAGCTCTGGCTGGACATTAGCATCTCATGGGACTCTTTACAAAACACCCATGTCCAGGCCCTGTCCTCCTAGGGTTGCCAGAAAAAACACAGGATGCCAGTTCAATTTGAGTTTTGGATAAATAACAACACAATTTTTAGTGTAATTATGTCCCAAATATTGCATGCCACCTCCACAGACTATTCAGTTCTTTTGTCAACGTAACAGATGTACTGTGAGTTTCCTAACAGGGATTCACCCAGAGGACAGCCCTGGGAGCTCCCGGGCCTGAGCCCAGAGCCACAGCCTCAAGCAGTTGGAATTCCCACATTGCCATCTCACACGTTCACAACCTGCCTGTCCCTTGTCAGCCCCCTGGAGGTCACACGGACTCCAATTCTAGTTTACACCCCCGGGCACTGGCTCATGCTGTGCCTTCTGCCTGGAATGCCCACTCCACCTGGCTTATCTGGGGAATGTCCACACGTCAATCCACTCCAGTCCAACTCCACCCACGGAGGGTGTCTGTTCTGACCTTCCAGGAGGAAATGACCTCCTGTTTCTATGGACAAACTCATCAGACACATCAAAATAACTCTGGGGTACAGGGAGGGCTGTGGCATCTTCCTGTTGGTGTCTGGCATTTTGCAAGGTGACCGGCACATAGAAGGTGGTCATCAAAAGTTTACTAAGTAAAAGCTCCTCCCAGCAGTCCAGTGAAATGCAGCTGTAAAAATCATCCAGACGAGTAGTTACAAAAGCAGGAGTGTGCAGTGATTGTTAAACCAACCAAACTGAACTGAGCACCTACTAGGTGTCAGGTGCTAAGACCATCTCTTGCTTTTATCTCCCCACCCTGCAGAGAACATTTACACATGCTGGTCCTCTGGTTCTCATGATTACCCATTGATGCTTTGACTGATTTCAGGAGAGAGATTTGAGGGGCCCCACTGCTTCTTCCCCAGACACCAGCTCACGTGAGCAGCCAACCTGGCTGGCCCTCCTGCCCGGCTCCTCAGCCTGCCCTTTCTCCGGCCTTCAGCGTTTGTCAGCCCTGCTGTCTGGGAAGGCTGGTTTTTCGATACTTCAGCTCTAAGCTCTCAGGCCTCCAGCTCAGTGTGCATCTCAGGGCCGACCACCCGCACGGTCCTGCTTTAGGGACTAAAAAGGCAGGAGCTGCTCCTCCCAGCAGTGCCGCCAGTCCTTTCCATGACGTTTGCTCTGACAGCACTCCTGCAATTCATCTGAAGGCAGCCACGCCCCTCTGCACCCATCCTGCGGGCCCCCTCGGTAGCCGCACCTCCGGTCGCTGGCCCATGGTGCCAGGTGGCCCTGCCTGACCACCCTGCGTGGAAGGCTACTGTCTCCACGGGGTCTTGGAGGGACCTTTAGCCCTGTATACATCCATGTGCATAACGGCCTGGAGCAGAGGGCAGCCAGGAGATCGGCTGGGCTCCTGCCACTGTTTTTATGGGTCTGCCCTGTGCTGGGGCTTCACTCACGTCATCTCACACTCAAGATGCTTCTCACTCAAAACCCGCTCTCGTGGGACAGCCACACATCACAAGTACCTCTCATGAGCTGAACTCCCCCGAACAAACTTGCTAGCTGGGCATTTCCATCCTTGCTTTAAATAGGAAAAGACTGAAGCTCAGAGACAGCAGCCAAGGACAGAGCCAGGACTCAAACCCAGACTAAGGCTCTACTGCTGACCCTGCTGCCAGGCCCTGGCCCTGCCTTCCAATGTAGGGCGGACCCTGGCGGCCAGTCGTGGCGAGATGCCCTCCACCTGTGAAATCCTGGGTGCTCCCAGCAGGGCACTGGACACGGGGATGACCAGCCCATTTTATAGATGGGACAACTAATGTCAGAAAGGCCAAGTCACTTTTCACAAAACAGTCAGCTAGCCCAGTCTGTCCTACTCTAAGGACAAGGAAGCTTAACAGGGACCCAAGCTTAAAGGAAAAGAAGTTAACGTTTGAAGGTAGAATTTCTGTCTTCCAGCGGTGTGTGTGGAGGGTCGGGGGAGGGATGAGCTCCTTGATCTCCTTCAAATCAGAGTTTCCAGGAGCAGGGTGGGCAGCCTGAGCTTTGGGGGCTGCAAACCTGCTTCAAACCCGATCACACCACATTAGACCAAATGCCTTAACACCCCTCGCTCCCCCTTTCCTAGCCTCAGTGCCTTATCCAGGAATTGGGAGCAGTAGTGCCTCACAGGGAAGGGCTCAAACCACACACCTGATCCCGATACGCCCCTGGGAGGACCCGGCTCCCACTGCCTTGTCCGGAGCCCTAAGGCCTCCTAAGGCCCTTTCCCCCCATCAGCCTGCACGCCAAAACTTTGTCCCTATTTGCTCCCCATCAGGTCCTGTGGCCTGTGGTCACTGGAAGTCAGCTCTCATGTCTAAGAAAGCAAAGAAGCTTCCTGGGTCTCACTGCCCACACTTCTGATGGGTTGGGCCCTGGGGGCAGGTTGAGAAAACATCTGGTGAGCGCTGGGCCCAGGACCACTTTATCAGCACCAGGCCCGCCCAGTGCTGGCACCAGATCCCCTGCTGCTGCCTGATAAGAAGCTCAGCTCTGCTTTCTTGAAACTGCCTGGAGCCTTATCAGAGGCAGACCTTGGGTGAAGGAGCCATTTCCATCAGCGTGAAGAAAGGGAAGGAAAAAAAAAAAGCCGGAAGATATACAACGCCTTTGCACGCAGACACAGCCAAGCTATGTGCGCTGCTGGTACAGGGCAGCGCCACGGGCGACCCCGCTCAGGAGCGAGGCGGGACCTGAGCTGAAAGCAAAGAGGTGGGCTCCCTGAGGGTGCTGCCGGCCAGGTCTCCCCACCTGTGTGTGTTCAGGGGGGCAGGCCATGCTTAAGCGTGAAGCATTTATCCTCTTAGATTTTATTTTTTTATTGAAGCAGAGTTGATTTACAATGTTGGGTTGGTTTCAGGTGTATAGAACAGCGATTCAGTTATTATATGTATGTATATATATAAATTCTTTTCCAGATTCTTTTCCCTTATAGGTTATTACAAAATGTTGAGTAGAGTTCCCTGTGCTATACAGTAGGTCCTTGTTGATTATCTATTTTATATATAGGAGTGTATATATGTTAATCCCAGACTCCTAATTTATCCCTCCCCCCTTTCCCATTTGGTAACCATAAGTTTGTTTTCTGTCTGTGGGTCTATTTCTGTTTTGTAAATAAGTTCACTTGCATTTTTTTTTTTTTTTTTTTTTTAGATTCCACATATAAGCAATATCATATGATATTTGTCTTTCTCTGTCTGACTTCACTTAGTGTGATAATCTCTAGGTCCGTCCGTGTTGCTGCAAATGGCATATTTCATTCCTTTTTAGGGCTGGGTACAAAAGCCCCTTAGGCTTGTAGCACATAAAGCGCACGGCACCATGCGGGGAGGCTACGGCCTGCCTGTAGGTGAGCCTGCCAGGTGCAGAGTTTGGAATCGAATGACACCGGGACATGGGCCTGCCTCTGCCATTTGCTGTCGGTGTGGCCTCGGGACAGTCACTTTATCCCCTTTCCAGGACCACTCAGGACACCGAGTTGTGTGATACCCCGACCCCTCTTTTAAGCGGTGTATAGGAGCACTCCCCTCCCCAGCGGGCACATGGACAGCCCGCCCTGGCACCCTGGCTTAGAGAGACTCAGGAGATGCTGACGCCCTCTCCACGCCCTCCGGCCTGTGTCAGGCTGCGGTGAGGACCTGGCGAGATAAGAAATGTGCTCGTGCCTTGGTATGTGCGAGCAGGTCCGAGTACAGACGGGTGCCCGGTGGCCCGGCTTCCAGCAGGGCTGTTCGTGGAGGTGAGAAGCCAGTCGCTTGAGTAGCACCTGGAGTCTCGTGCTGGGATCACGTTATCCGAGGACAGGAAGCGCCCAGGATGAGCTCCTGGGTCGTGTTTACGCGGCCCTGGTCACTTATCTGGACGGCTCCCGGGCTGCTCAGCAGACTAAACACAGCAGTGTGTAAATATAAAGCAGATGAGACTAACCTCTCAACCTCCGTTCCCGCCTTATGAACCTGGCTGCTGGAGGGACCTGCCTCTGCAGAGAGTTGTATTAATTTGCGCCTCTGACATACGGGTTGCAGAGAGACTGAGGTGGTAGAGTCCCGGCTTCCAACCTGAGCTGTAGGAGTCTGTGCTGGCCACCTCTCCGATCTCAGGGAGAAGGAGCCTGTGTTTCTAGGCTGTTCTTTCATCCCGCTGGGGATGCAGGCACACGCGTGCACACACGGACAGAGGCCGGCTTTCAGAAGCCTCTCTGGGATTGCCGGTTGTGTCTTCTGGGTGAGGCTGAGGGGTCTGTGGGGACCTCCTTCCCCAGGCAGGTGGCAGCATGGGCCCCAGGAGCCTCGGACTCTAGACCACCCTTGTTCACACCCTTTCCTGGCTCTCTTCTCCACCCCTGCTGGGCCAGACCCTCCACCCCTGGGGGCTGCTCCGTGCCCTCTGCTGGGCTGCGTCCCCGGGGCTTGCATGGACTCAGAGCTGCAGGGGAGGGACCAACGCACCCCACCTCTGGCCCTGGGTGGGGCTCTGTCCCATCTCTTCACGCTCCCAGCTGGTCCCCGAGGGTCCGGAGTGCCTGTGACGGCAGGTACTGGGGACCCCACATTCACACTCATTCTCTGTAGAGCCCGGCACGGTCCTGCGGAAAAGCTCTACATGAAAGATGCAACTAGCAGTTTCAGAGAGGCTCTGAAAGCCGGCCTCTGTGTGTGTGTATGTGCGTGTGTGCACACGAGTGCCTGCATCTGAGGCATCTTTCAGGGCAGCTGAGAGCAAACGGGGCACTTGATGAAGTCCCCCCCGTCTCCCCCTGCATCTCAGGCACCGCTTGGGAGTTCTCTGCCATCCTCTTCCCTCCCTCTCAGCTCCTACCCCGTGTCACGGCTCACTCAGGGACTTGCTAGAGTGTTAGCGGAGATGCTGAGGGGCTCCTCTCTCGGGGTTAGAAGACTTCTGGCAGGGGAGACTCAGAAAGGTGCTCCAGCGGGTACTGGGACACAGTCCCATCGTCCCTCTGATGCCTTACCTGTCTGACTTCATCTCCTAGTTACCACTTTCCACTCTCCTCTCCTCAGGGCACTGGCCTCCATCAGTTCCTTGATCAGGCCAAGCCTGCTCCTACCGCAGGGCCTTTGCATGTGTTGTGCTCTCTGCCTCTCGTGCCTCCTCTCAGATATTCCTGTGTTTGGCTCCCTGGCTTCCTTTAGGTCTTTCCTAAACATCACCTTCCCCAATGAAGATTCCCTTTAAAATGGCACCCCCTCTCGTCCCTCCGCCCTCTCTCCTTTCCTGGCTTGACCATCCTCCCTGCACTCAGCACCATCTGACCTACTGAGCATTCTACCCACGTGTCTTGCGTCCGTCTGTCCATCCACATTAGAACATAAGCTCCCTTTTGGGATGACTGTTCGTTTGTCCTCTGTCACATCCCCAGGGCCTGACACACAGTTGGTGCTCAAAACAGGCTCACACACTGTGAGTTCTGGGCTAAGAGCTTGCTGGTGCCGGTGGCAGAGGCAAAGAGCGTGGGTGTAGACTCAGGGAGACTGTGGTTGAACTCAGGAGCCACTGCTTTATAACTGGTGAGGTGTGGACACACTTTTCCCCCCTGAGACTCCATATACAATCTGAAAAGAGGGATAATAACCTCCTGAGATGTGGAGAGATGTCAATAAGTTTGATAAAGAAGATGTGGTACATATATACAATGGAATATTAGCCATAAAAAAAAAAATGAAATAATGCCATTTGCAGCAATCCCACTCCAGGGCATATACCCAGAAAAGACAAAATCTCTAATTTGAAAAGATACATGCACCCCAATGTTCATAGCAGCACTTTGCACAATAGCCAAGACATGGAAGCAACCTAAATGTCCATCGACAGATGAATGGATAAAGAAGATGTGATACACACACACACACACAATTGAACACTACTCAGCCATAAAAAGAATGAAATAATGCCATTTGCAGCAACGTGGATGGACATGGAGATTATTGTACTGAGCGAAGTAAGTCAGGGAAAGACAAATATCATATGATATCGCTTATATGAGGAAACTAAAAAAAAAATGATACAAATGAACTTATTTACAAAGCAGAAACAGACTCACAGACTTAGAGAATGAACTTACGGTTACCAGGAGGGAAGGGTGGGCGGGAGGGATAGACAGGGAGTTTGGGATTGACATGTACACACTGCTATATTTAAAATGGATAACCAACAGGGGCCTACTGTATAGTACAGGGAACCTTGCTCAATATTATGTAACAACCTAAATGGGAAAAGAATTTGAAAAAGAAGAGATACATGTATAACTGAAGCACTCTGCTGTACACCTAAAACTAACACAACCTTGTTAATCAACTATACTCCAATAAAAAATAAAAAGTTAAAAAAAAAAAAAAAGTTCAGGACAATGCTCCTGGCCCAACACCAGTCTGGGTCCTAGTGAGAAGCCCTGTTTTCTGAATGAGGGGGGAGAGCTGGCTGGTCCCGGGAGAGCCTGTCTGGTGTGTGGCCCTTTTTCCTACACCTACCTAGTTGGGGTGAGGATTTTCTGCAGGGCAGCAGGAGAGCCCCGGCTGCCTGTGTCTACAGAGGGGGTGACAAGAGGGCAAGAGAAGGTGAAGGCCAGGAGAGGGATCTTCCCTTTGGCAGCCTGGGTGGATCACGTCAGGGGAATGAGACACTCTGTCTGCACCCAGGTGAGAGCTGGGCCTGGCCTGATGGGCCTCCCTGGCTGCTGCTTGGTCCCTGGCCTCGGCTGCAGGTCTTTCTTCCACGGTTTCTCATCCACCCATGAGGCTATGGTTTCCCCAGAGAGAGGTGCAGTGGGGCCAGGTAGGCTCTAGGCCTAGAAGTCGAGCCATTGGAGATGCTCCTATTGGTTCAAGACAGAGGTCAGAAAACTTTTTAAATAAAGGGCCACATAGTAAATAGTTTAGGCTTTGTGGGCCATGTGGTCTCTGCTACAACTCTGCCATTGTCCCATGAAAGCAGTCATGGACACGTGCAAACAAATGGGCGCAGCTGTGTTGCAACACAACTTTACTTATAAAAACAGGTGGCAAGTGGATTTGGCCTGTGGGCCTTTGTTTGCAGACCCTGGGCTTACGTCTCTGTGTCACTGAGTCTCTCTCTTCCCTCTCAGGCTAACGTTTGCATTGTGCTTGCCCCCTGCTAGGCCTGGGCCTTTACCTACATCTTCTCATTTAAGGTGCCCACAGGGATGGAGCCGTTGAGTGGCCGACCTGCACCTTGAACCCAGGTCTGTCACACTCGCAGCCTATACTTTCAACCTGTGTGATCATTAGCTGTTAGAGCACAGGCCACTGTCCACTACTGTGGCCACTTTATATAGATTCCAGAGTCAGGCCACACCCAGGGCTCACTGCATTTTGAACACCCCATGCGTTTGAGAGGATGCAGGCACCAGGGCAGTGGAAGCCAAAGAGGGTGAAGTCACCATCCCAAGTTCACCTGCACTGGTTAGTGGTGGGGTTAAGACAGTGGTTGGCGAGGTGGCATGGCCTTTAAACCTTGCACGGGGTTGAGGCCATCTCTGCTGGTGAGGGCTGTGGCCCGGGCCTCTCCGACTGGGCCCGGGTACCTCCCCTGGCTGGCTGCACTGACTGGCAAGGCCCCGTCATAGAGAGTCTCTCCAGGGAATCCTGAGCCCTGAGATGTCAGGTCCCAGAACAAGACAAATGGCCTATCCAAGTGGTCACATCCTGGCTACATCAAGGGCTTGCTCCAGGGAGGCCAGAGGAGGTCTGGGCAGTGTCCTGCTGCGGTACAAGGGTCCCTGAGTGGAGCTAGTTGGCTCAGGAGACGTCAGAAACCGAGTCAGAGGAGAACTCCCACCCTCTTCTCCTTTCTCCTCAGGGAGGGCCCCACTCAAGGGACCTCAAAGGAGAACCATGGGGCCCCTGGGCAGGAGGCAGGGCAGTGAGAGGTCAGCCTTTTATCTGTGTAGACAGTCAGGCCTCTGTTCCCAGAGCCCCAGGGCAAGGAGGGTAGGAACTCAGATAACTGTGCCTTCAGGGCAGTGTGACCCCGTGGCTTTTACCAAAAGCACAGAGGATGGTGAAGATTTGGGCACAGGCCAGAGCCTCAGGAAATAAACAGCCCAGAAGTGCCCCTGTGTGGGAAACACAGCCTTCCAGAGTGTCTGAACTTGGACGGAAAACCATGGATTTCATCTGCCTTTGACTGCCTTGTCCTCAAAGATGCATTCTGAATTTCTCTAGCATTGTTTGCTTTTTCAGTGAGTGAACAAACATCATTTCACTCAATTGAGTTCTTTAAAAATAGCATGTTCCAGAAGATCTTTTCAGAAGCTCCAAGATTCTTAAATAGGAAATGACCCAGGGGTGGTGACCAAAGCCTGATATGAATAAGTGTAGTTTAAAATTGCATTGGAACCAACTTTCTTTCACTCCTGTGAAAGAGAATTTTGTTCCCCTTTGAAACTCCCCATTTCCAACACATACAAATGGTGGCGGTGAGCAGGGCTTAAAAGACAGCCTCAGGGATGGAGCATCTGGGTTCGAAAGCACAGGGTACTGGCCCCAGATAGCTGAGGTGCATATCAAAGGAATGATTTCAATGAGCCCAGACTCTTGCATCTTCCCATACATAGAAAAGCACTAAATTCATTAACATGAGATGTCTGGTTTTCTTTGATTAACAGTAATCTTTCGATGTTCTGACTACCTGGTCTTTTGTTGCGAAAACTCCTATATATCTTGGCTCCCCACCTTGCCTCTTTGGAAAAGTTTCTCACAATTATCTGGAATGCTGTGTCCTGGGCTTAAGTCCTCAGATTTGTCCACTGAATAAAACATAACTCTCAACTTTTAGGTTGTGCATTTTTTTAAATTTTATTTTTTTAATAAATTTATTTATTTTATTTTATTTATTTTTTTGGCTGCATTGGGTCTTCATTGCTATGCATGGGCTTTCTCTAGTTATGGCGAGCAGGGGTTACTCTCTGTTGTGGTGCGTGGGCTTCTCATAGTGGTGGCCTCTCTTGTTGCAGAGCACAGGCTCTAGGCGTGTGGGCTTCAGTAGCTGTGGCATGCGGGCTCAGTAGTTGTGGCTCGCAGGCTCTAGAGCACAGGCTCAGTAGTTGTGGTGCACGGGCTTAGTTGCTCCACGGCATGTGGGATCTTCCCGGACAAGGGCTCGAACCCGTATCCCCTGCATTAGCAGGCGGATTCTTAACCACTGTGCCGCCAGGGAAGTCCCGGTTGTGCATTTTTTTCAGTTGACAGGTCACTTACAACTTCTTCAAGCACAAAGTCTTAATTCAACAAGATAAACCTATATCTGGTTAAGGAGAAATTCACCATAATTTAATACCAGCTGTCAATATTAGCTAATTTTAGATAGCAGTTTATATTTGAGAAGTTATCTTACTTTAAGTTATTCTTTAAATATCTAGATATCTTCTTTAAATATCAAGAAGACACAGGCAATTCGATCTGAAACCTGAATTCCTGTGATAAGAAATTTCTCACTAGGAGGATGGGATGCTTTTTATTCCTGTCATGATGTGTGTCTTGCTGCCCCAAGAAGCCCAACGATGCTTTGAGGGCAGGGATCTTGTCTTTTAGACTTTCTTTGTCTCCTCCTGCATCCCTAGGACAGATGACAGGACAGACACATCATAAGCCTATGAGTTTCTGTTGATGAATCACGGATGTACACGGTGGTTAGTAAACATCTGTGGATAAATTGTTTCCCTAATGGAATTATCCATCTAGTTTCTAACTTTTCAGATTTTCTTCATGGACTCTTGAAGTTTGATAAGAACCTTTCTCAGGGAATTAATTGGTAAAGTGATTGACAGCTAGGTGTACACTGCAGTCTGGCTGTAGGCAAATAATTGAACCAGTGAAGGCATTTTACGGCTTCATGTGATGGAAATGTCTAATACGGAAGGATCCTCTGAGATGCAAGCCCCAAAGCGTCATCACTGATGACGAATAGTGACTGGACATCAGGTGACCATTCTGGGAGGCACTGGCTAGGAGGCTGCAGACTGGGTTATGTGAAACCCTCAGTGTCCAGCGATGACTTGAGAGTGACCGTCACAAGGGGGCCCTGGAGTGAGGTCACCAGGCCTCTTCTCCCCCACTCCACTGTAACAGATGGGTTTTTATTGCTTTCATATTTCCAGACTTCATCTAAGAATTCATGTTGTAGAAATGTCATTTCTCCTGAAAAGAATTGCAGTGGAGATTTGTAGCTGTGACATCGTTTCTTAATGTGTGTGTTTTTCGGGGTGGGGACCCCAGGAGGGAAGCCACTGATTTTGGAGATTCAGGGATGGGTGGCTTTCATTCCTTTTGGTGACTCTGAAGTCCCAGCACTAGCTCCTCCACATCACCCCATCCTGTCCCCACTTAAGAACCTGGTGAGTGAGTTTCCATGGCAGAAACAGTGCACCCCCAAGGGAAGCAGAGACCCGCACTCCATGTACTACAGCTGGCTGTGTAAACTCTCCTAACTTCTCTGAGCTTCGCTTTATTCACCTATCAGAGAAGGCGAGTAGTGCCTCTTTTTTTTCATTTTATTTTTTATTGAAGTATAGTTGATTTACAATGTTGTGTTAATTACTGCTGTAGAGCAAAGTGAATTCGTTATACACATATATATATATTCCTTTTCTAATATTCTTTTCCATTATGGTTTACCATAGGATATTGAAAATAGTTCTCTGTGGTATACAGTAGGAGAACAGACTGGGGGTTGCCAAGGGGGAGGGGGTTGGGGGAGGGACGGACTGGGGGTTGGGGTGAGCCGATGAAAGCTTGCATATACAGAATGGATAAAGAGCCAGTAGTGACTCTTGAATGAAGAAAGGAACTAGATTTGAAAGTGCCTAGCAGAGGAGAACACACAGTGCAGGAACGGTCCCGTGACTGGTGATACTTCAACAAAAGACAGTGCTGCCGGCCCAGGGGTGGGTCTGTGGTGGAGGCAGCCCAGAAACTGGCCAGGAATTGGTGGAGGCGTTATTCTCTCCTGGTGCCCTGGCAGTGACCCTGAGAGGTAGCTGCCCACTGCCTCCCCGGGGAAGGGTGGGGACTGCGTGTGGGTTGGCCTCAGCTAGCTGCACTTGCCTGGTCACAGCCCAGCCCCTGTGGGCCACGAGGAGCATCTCATCAGCAGCTGCTGGGCCGCCAGGTGGGGGCCAGCAGAGGAGAGGGGAGCCGGCACAAGTGGCCCGGGGTGGGGTGGATAAAGAATGCCTTTTCTTCTGAGGCAGGAGAGTGACCTGAGGGCCGCGTGGAGCTGAGCAGAGGGGCAGGGGGTCGTGGGCAAACCCCTCCCAGCCCGGTGGGCTGCCACATCCCAGAGGCAGAAGGACACACCTGGCTCGAGGCTGGACAGTGCCAGTAATGCCCAGTGAGGCCCTGGGGGAATAACCTCTTTGAACCCCAGTTTTCGTATTTCCATGGAGCTAATAATATCTATTTCTGGAGTTAATAATAGCTACATCCAGGTAACATCTTCCGGTTGAACAAGGTACCATGTGTATCGTCCCCGGGCGTGGCCAAGAGCACTCCCCACACCGCCTCTGCACCTGTGCTGAGACCCACCATCCAGAGAGATCCGTGCGGCCTCGGCAGGCGCTTCGTGGCTCCCCCCGGGCCCCTCGCTGTGTGGTCTCTGTACACTGAGGTCCTCCGTCTTTATCTCTACCTGGGTCTCTTTCTGAACTGCCTTCCAGCTGTCACCTGGCTATCCCACGGGTACCTGAAAGTCACCTCTGCTCTAGAGAGAATCTTCCTATATCCCTCTTCTTGGTCTTGTATATATAATTATACAGTGAACAGGAATTGTTTCTTTCATAATGAAACAGGGCAAAGGAAACTTACTTTTAAACTTTGAAGTGAAGAATAGCCTAACTTCCTTGCTTAAAAAAGCAAGAGGATAAGAGAAATACAGAGATAGACATAGAGATAGAGACAGAGATAGATAGAGATAGAGATAGAGATAGAGATAGAGATAGGAATTCCCTGGCCGTCCAGTGGTTAAGACTCTGTGCTTCCACTGCAGGGGGCACGGGTTCGATCCTTGGTTGGGGAACTAAGATCCTGCATGCTGCGTGGCCAAGAAAAAAAAGAGAGAGAGAGAGAGAGAGAGAGTCCTGGGTATCCTCAAGCATTTCCTTTGGATTCTCGCAATCTCCTGCGGGTAAAGGCAAAGAACAGGCACGGGGCAGACACTGCAGCTGCCCAGCCCAGGGCCCCTGCCGTGGTCGGGCAGGGCAGCACTGCTGGGGGTGGGGGGGTGTGAGGACTCGAGATGGAAGCCACGCAGAGGTGGGTCAGGGCTCTGGGCGCTGGGCAGGAAGGGTGGCCGGGCCGTGCAGGGACCAGTGGGCACCCAGCCCCGGGGCCTGGATGGGCTGAGCCAGGGCCACAGGATGGCCTTCGTGGGCCTAGGTGCTCTGCCTCCCTGGTCCCTTCTCCCCCCAGATATTAACAATTGTATTTTAGAGGGGCATTGATATAAAGACAAATGCAAGGTTTAGTCTTAAAAGTTCATTTTTCCCGTTTGATTTTAAAAGAACCAAAGCTTTTTTGTGGTTCTCTAAAAGCTCTAAGTGTTGTGCCTGATGTGTGAGGTGGCCCTGGCTAAGCCCCTCCTAGAAACACCTGCTGTGCACGAGTGAGGGGTCTCGGCTGTCGGCAACGCACGTTGCCTCTTGAGTTTCTGTATCATCACATGCAAAATGGAGATAAAAATACTTGCCGTAGGGCTGCTAGAGGGTGAAATGAGATAACTTAAGCAGAGCGCAGCCGACTTTCTACGCTTTGAGTCAGGGAGACAGTCGGTCAGGATACTTTACAGAATTTGTAGAAAAGAAAAAAAAAAGAGACTGTAAAATTAAAAAAAAAAATGACAGCTTGGGATTTTCAGCCAAAGCTGAAATGAATTCATTAAAATGAGAACTTTGGCAGAAGCTGAAGGAGGGCCATTCAAATGACAAGTCAGTCCCACGGCACGATCAAAGGAGAGAAGGCCCAGCTTCCTCGCAGGAGTTCAAGCACGGGGAAGAGGCTGGAAAGGGAGAGAAGGGGCCCCTCCCAGGAGAGAGGGGAGGCCCAGCTCTGCACCCATCCAATGGCAGCATCAAGGGAAAGAGAAAAACGCTGGTGAGAGAAGACACTGAAAGATGGAGCGGCTGCGGGCCAGATGGGAGGGAAGGGGCCCCATGTGCACACAGGTTGGGGTGCACAAGGCATGCCAGGTGGGGAAAGGTCAGTGGGCTGAGCCAGAGGCCACTGTGGGTCCCTGAGGGGGCAGGGCTTACACAGGATTGGGAGAGGACGCAGGTGAATATGGGACCGACAGCACTCTCTGTGTAGACCAGGCTTGTCTACACTGGTTGGAACTTCACATCCCTCCATCCATCCATCCATCCATCCATCCTTCCATCCATCCATCCCTCCCTCCCTCCCTCCCTCTGTCCCTCCATCCATCCCTCCATCTATCCATCCATTCATTCATGAGTGTTTTTTTTTTAACATCTTTATTGGCGTATAATTGCTTTACAATGGTGTGTTAGTTTCTGCTTTATAACAAAGTGAATCAGCTATACATACACATATATCTCCATATCCCCTCCCTCTTGCATCTCCCTCCCACCCTCCCTATCCCACCACTCTAGGTGGTCACAAAGCACCGAGCTGATTCATGAGAGTTTTTAAGGAGGCTACTCTTCCCCAAGGCAGCTGAGACCCCTATTGTTAAGGGGCTGGCGTTCAGGTGAGGCTGGGGGAGCAAGTGTGGTCCTCCTCGGGTACTAGGTAAGGAGACTGAACTGCAGAGGGTAAAAGGTTTGCTCAAAGTCACATAGCTGGTGGGAGAGGACACATGCTCTCCGCTGCTCTCCGACCACCTTGCCCACTCTGATAAATGCAGGAAGGAGCAGATGCCTTGGAGGCAGCTGTCCTAGCTCAGAAGGGAACAGCATCCCAGGGCTATTGCAAGGACAGCTCCCCTGCTGGGTCTGAGGGCCTTGCCCACCTGGAACCCAAGGATCAGGGCAGACTGTGCCTCCTCTCCTTGGTATTATTTTCCATGGCAAATGAGCAAACAGGGACAGGAGCAGGGCATGCGGAGGGAGCTGGGCAGTGGGGAGTGAGCCAGAACTCACTGAGGACACCCTCAACCACTCAGGCAGGGGCAGTGGTGAACTCGGACCAGGCACTACACTAGGAGTTTTATCTGTGAGCTGAGATGCCACGGGGCGGGCGCCATGTTCAAGGCCACGGTCAGGTCAGAGCTGGTCCACATTCAAACCCAAATCCTGAGCTCTAAAGCTGGTATTCTAACCTCCTCATCACTAGCCAATTGAGGCCAAGTGTAGCTGTACTAAATGTCTTCAAAAAGTACATCAGGGGGAACTGAGCTCAAAGCCCCCGCTTGCTAAAGGCTGTGCGTGTTGTGTACGGTTCCAGTGAGAGTGCTTGGTGAGCATCTCCAGCGAAAGGGCCTTTCATAGCCAGTGGACTTTGCTGCCTGGTGAACACAGAGGTCACAGACCGGAATCCAACACAGAAGGCAGGCAGGCAGGATTGTTTACCTGGGTTTGATCTGGCGAACCACAATTCCCTTCACTTTAAGACACTGCTGAGAACACATGTGCCCATAGCTATGGGTAAAATAGGACAACTCTCCATTCCAGCGTCCATGGGGGGAGTGCTGGGGCCCAGGGTCAGCTGGCAGTCGCACACTTGAACCCTCATAAAAGTGGGCGTTGTATGAAGGAGAAGGAGGGTAGGAGGTCCCAGCTGTGCTCCCTGCAAGTGGCATGCCAGTCCGTCCATCACAGTGGAGATAAAATGCTTCCATCAGGTGTGGTGGGTGCAGTGAGATGATGGGGCAACCTTGCCGAGAGCGTGTCCCTCCCAAGGGCCCCCAAATGCGAGCCTCCTTCCCTCAGAGACCTGGCAGGGGTCACAGGTGTGTCCGCTGAGCCCCAGACAATATGCCGACCGCAATGTTTTGGCAATAAGAGAAGGGATATGTGGCAGATACAAGACAGGGGCTATAATAAAAGCATCATAAACAGTTATTCATTCCAGTTGTTTTAAACTCCCAGTCTGATAATTCCCACATCTCTGCCATGTCTGGTTCTGGTTCTGACTCTGTCTCTTCAAACTGTGTGTTTTGCCTTCTAGGATGTCTTGTAATTTTTCTTGGCAGCCAGATGTCATGTACTGGGTAAAAGGACCTATTGTAATGGGGTGGCGAGGTGTGGGGGAGGGGAAGCACCCTATGGTCCTAGGATGAGATCTGTAGCCCATCCCTCCGGACCGTGAACTTCACAAGTGTTCCTCCGTGTTTTCCTCTCCTTGCAGGTGGGCCCAGATGGCTACAGTGAGCTGGAGTTGGGTATTTTCCTTCCCCCAGGTCAGTTATGCTCTGATAGTATCCCATCGGGTTCGGCTCTGGTTAACTAGCTTCCCTGAGGCCAGGCTTTGTTAAGAACAGGTGCGCTGGTCCCCTCCTTCCTGCCGGAAACTCAAGAAGACTTTACTCCGCTATTTACCGTGGGCACCTGCTCAAACTCCAGGAGGTGGATCTCACAGTATTGCGGGGGGCCCCTAATGACTAGGTCCCCCTGGAGTTTTTAACTCTCAGAGGAGTCCACACTGAGTCTCCAGCAATTCGTCAGTCCTAAAGAGTCATGAATGAGAGCTGCAGAAGATTTCGGGCCAGGAGGAAGGGTAGGGTTGCAGAGTCAGGCAGGTGGGCAGCCAATGATGCTGACACCCATCACCGGGCCAGGCAGGTGGGTGCCTGTCTGTGAGCGCAGGGAACCAGAACACAGGCTCTCTGGTGGCTGGAGGGAGGGTCGGGGGAAGCTGTGTGAGGCTGGGTCTGTGAAGGGACCTAGCATCTTGGGCTCAGGCTCTCGCTGGGGTGAGAGAGAACTGGCCCCCTGACAGTATCTGCCGTTGGCTAAGATGCTGCACGCTAACGTTCGTTCTGAAAGGAGATACCCAAATTAAAATTGATAATGACTAAGGGCAGGAAGTGGTGTTCCTGCAGAGGTTCAGATTACATAATGATCTGAAGGAAGCCCTAAGCAAAGATGGGGGAGGGAGGGAGGGGGAGAGGATGAGGAGTAAGGAGGGAGAAGATGAAATACCCTATCAGTGCTGAGCGGGAAGGGGAGCTAGGCGGTGATGGCTGGGGCCCATCAGCATGTTCTGAGAATCTGTTTTGGTTTGACTCTTTGGTCCATTTCAATTTATTTTATGCTGCCCTCCAAGTTGTGGATTAGGAGCTATTGAGCAGATGATTTTTAAAAGGGGCCTTTGGCCTCTGGAGCGGACGCGGGCCTGGAAGTGTTGGCCTTTGGGTTGTCTGTGCGGCCACCTGTTCGTGTCCAAGTGGCTGGCTGAGCTCCTCTCTGAGCTAGGCCCCGGTGCCGGGGGGACAGGTGGGGTCACAGAGCTTCTTGGAAGTCAGAATTCCTGGAAGGTGACAGACTCAGAAATCTGTCGGGGCTGCAAAGTGTCCCCAGGGCCAGGGTGGGTGGCTTTCTAGTGTCAGGAGGGCCCAGGGAGGCCTTAACTGACCAGTAGGTGTATGTGTGCAGGGCGCGGTACCCAGAGCGCCCAGGGGCCTGAAGCAGGCAGGCGTGAGGGTGAAGCTGGAGGGACAGGACCATCCAGGCACAGAGACGGGCCCTAGGGATGCCAACCTGAGCGGGCTGTGGAAGGCAGGGTGGAGGGCAGCAGCTGGCCCAGTGTGGGTCAGGCCCGACCACAGAGATGGGAGTGATGGTGGGCAGCCATGGGCCGAGGTTAGACCACAGGCCTGGCTGAAAATCTGTGGAGTCGTTAGCGGGTTCTGAGTGTCTGTGCAAAGCCATAGCCATGATTTCCTTGGCACAGTTCTCACGGTGTGTGGGCAGCAGAAGGCCCCGCCTGGCACACAGGGCCAGCAGGCCCTCATGCACCCTAACGCCCCCCTTAGGTTGGCCTCTGTTGGCTCTGGGGTCTCACAGCCTGTGTCCACAGGCTGGCTGTGCCCTCGGGACCTGGGAGCCCTGGGGAAGGTCATCACCCTCCAGCCTCCAGGGCTTCATCTGCAAAACAGGGGAGAATATGCCTGTGAGACCAGGCTGTAGAGGAGTGACCCATGCAAGGCTGGACCACAGGCCTTGGCATAGAGGTACTGACGTTGTTCTTACATTATCAAAAGCAAACCCAGCTGCCGTCTGCTAGGGAGACTCTGGAGATGACTAGCACCTGCAGGCCAGGATTGCTTTGATTAGTTCTGTTAACAAGAGCCGCAAATAACGCTAACACTGGGCGCGGTGCCAGGTCCTTAGTCTCTGGTTCATCACGTGACTCCTGCCAAGCCGCTGTTATCCTTCCCACTTACAGATGAGAAAACCGAGGCTCCGAGGTATTGTGCACCTCCCCAAAGCCAGTAAGTGTCGGGGATGAGATCACATCTGGTCTGACTCTACAGCACAGCCCAGTGTGGGCTCTGGTCCACCCTCTTACTCACCATAAGAGAAGGGACACATCATTTAACTTCTGGGGCGTGTTTCCTCACTGGTGAGGGACCTGGTAGGAAGTGGGCAAAGGCCACACAAGGTATTACCCAGCAAAACAAATACAATATGTTACAGAGGTACAAAAACATGTGTAATTACAGAGGCGCACTCAAAGGTGACAACATGGTTTTCTCATCAGATTGGCCAAGATAAAAACCACACAGTGTGAATGAGGATGTGGGGAAATAACGATTTTCATTGGCTACTGGTAAGTGTTAGAAATTCATGTGACCTTTTGGAGGGTAATTTTTCAGTATCTACTAACATTGTAAATGTACATACTCTTGGTCTCAGAAATTAAAATTCTGGGGGAATTTATCCTCAAGGTATACAAACACATGCATGCAAAACCCTACTTACAAGGGTTGTCATGGCAGCACTGTGGCTAAAAAAAGAAATCAAAGACTGTACACAACCCAAATGTCCATTTGTGGAGGAATTGGCTAAATAAAATAACCAATTCATTTATAATATTCATGCTGTGCAGCCCCAGAAGGATGAGTCTATATATGGTGATAAGGTATAATCTGTAGGATATAGTCTTATGAACAAAAAAGATGAAGTCGAATATGTGTTTCATTTTGCCAATGAAAAATTAATTGTATATACATATAATACTTCTAGAAGCAGTCTCATAAATGAATAAAGTTACTGCCCTGGAGGTGGGAAGAAAGTTATTCTTTTCTATTATGAACTCTTCACGCATTGTTTAACTTTGTTTGGTTTGTAGCTGTGCTTACTGGGCCTGTTGTGTTTGCTCACTCTTTGAAAGGTGTTTTGGTTGGGGTCTCCGAAGGGCATTTGATGGACTATATATCTGCCACCCAAAGACGCAAACCGATTTTATTTGCCAGCCTCTCTGTGCTAGTGAAGGGCCTCTCTGTGCTAGTGAAGGGCCTCTCTCTCTCTCCCCATAGTGGATGGGCGGATGCGCTCCCACTGCAAACACAGAACACCTCTTACCCCTCACTCCTGTTTCCCAGAGGGCACTGCAAGTCCCCAGAAATAACTGCGCAACTCTGGGCACCCTTGTAAGGTCCAGCTGCTGGCTGTGCCGAGGCCATGTGACTCCCAAAGCCATGGATATCTGGAGGGGTTGCGCAATGGCTGTGATGGAATGTCATCTGGCACTGAACAAAACCCTCCCTGCTTTTCCCAGAGGTGGCACATTCTATATAAAGCTGCCAGACCTGGCCATCTCCTTGCTGAGCCTGACCCCTTCCCTCCAAGGGCAAGGCAATGGATTTCTGCACAGGACTCCTCCGCAATAATGTGGCCTTTGGGCTTATGGGAGTTGGCTGAACCCATGAGCCCAAAGGCTAGGCTAGGGGAGGCCTGGCCGGGAGGGAGCAGAGGGTCCTCTCTGTTCTAACGTCTGGTTCTGAGGGGCAGTGATGTAAACTGAGACAGGATATAGACACATCCTGCCTGAGTCAGCAGCACGAAATAGGGCCCCGTGGTTCTCCCACGGCAGAGATCCTGCCAGAAAGTCAATCCTAAGGGTAATCTGGAATGGTATGCAAGTAAGGGCTGCATCCCCACCAGTTCCGGAAGGGAAGTGTCTGCAGTCATTGGTCAAGGTCTGAAACTTGAATCCTGGAGAATTGCCGCAGGGGGAGGAGGGGGCGGGGGCGTGCGGTGGGGGCAGGACAAGGCTCCCCGAGCAAGCCTGTCCTCTCCAGACAGGAATGGCTGTAGGCCTGCACTTCCTCGGTGCCTGAACTGGAATAATTACAGTGCCTTGTCCCCTTAACCCTGGTCCCGACACACACACACACTCGCTCACTAGTGTCTGACTCACCTTCACAGACACACACACGTAAACACTAACTCACACAAGCTCATGGATCCACAGTATGATGTAAGATGAAAATAAGGATGCCCGACACTTATCAAGCACTTAACACGTGTTCATCTCTGCGCTGAGCCGCTGACATACACTTAATTCTCACAACCCAAAGAGGCACAGTATCCTGTTATTCCCACTTTGCGGATGATGAAACTGTAGCTAAGAGAGGTGGGCTCGCCTCAGGTCCTTGTAGCAAGAGGTCCCAATGCAGGCAGCAAGGCCCTGACTCCACAAGGTGCTCTGTGCACACCCAGATGGCGCCGAGGGCCCTCACCCACCCGTACACACGTGGCCACGTACACACAGAGGCGCAGAGCATGCAGATACAGGCCCAGCCGCGCTCAGCCAGGCTCAAGTTTGCCGCCTAAGGCCACACAACCTTGTTCTTTTTTTAAAGACGTATAAACCCATATCATGATCGTGTTAATTACGTAACGTGATTACATTCTAGACTCAGAATGTCTCCTCTCTGACAGTTTCATACGATCAGACCTAACCAGGGAGGGATCAACATTCTTTTTTTTTAAATAAAATTTTACTTCTTTATTGCAAAAGCCCAGTGGCGGGGGAGGCCCAGCAGTGTTTCGGAACATTGCTTTTGAGATTCACAGAGAATCTCACGGCGATTTCCTTTCCGCAAGAAAGCACGTGATGGTTTTAGAAAGAAAGAAAACAGCCTCTGAAGAACTGCAACCGCCCGAACGGTCAAGGCGAGCGGATCCCTGCAACATGGGCGTGGGCGTGCGGCTGGTTCCCGCCCCGGGAGAGAGTCGGGAAGTTGGCGGAGTTAACTCAGAGTTTCTGCGGACGCGCCTCCACCGTCCTGCCCGGGCAGCTCCGGCAAACAACTTTTGCTTTCTCTCTGCGCTGCTTACCGATCTGCCTCTCCCCCTTTATTCTCTTAGGGGAAAAGTTCTGGCCACAGGCGCGTCCCCAACAGCACACAAAGAAACAGAAAGCCAGCGGATGGCCGTGGGGGCGGTGGTGGCCTCTCCAGGCCCAGGGCGCGCGGAGCCCGCTTACCAGGCTCGGGGCTCCGGACCGGGACCCCGCGATGCCCGGGGCGCTGTGATGCCCGGGACCCCGCGATGCCCGGGGACGCGGCCGGGCGGGCCCCTAGTCCCCCAGGAGGCCGGGCGCGGCCGGAACCCCGGGGCTCCTTGCCCACCACCCCCAACCCGGCTCGGCCTCCGCGGACCCGTCCCCTGGCGAGTACTCACCTTGGCGGGGCGGCGACGGGGGCGGCGGTGTGACCTGGGGGCTGCTCATCGCCGACCGGTGCGGGGCGCGGCCCGGGGGACGGTGGTTGGCCCTCAGCAGCCGGGAGGAAGCGGCACCTGTGTCACACTCCTCGGCGCGGCCCGAGGGGAGGGGCTCCGGCCCCGAGATAGGCAGACTTCATTTAGTTTTTTCTGCGGACTTGGCTGGTGGGGTTTCCACCCTTTTTTTTTTTTTTTTAACACAGACACCCGCCCACTTCTGAACTCTTCTGTGCTCCGACTTCCCTGCGCAAGAATCACATTTTTCTAACTAGTTTCTGTTTCCATCTGCAGCTACCACATACAGAGGTTGTGGTTGAGAATTACCCCCCACGTGTGGGCTGAAAAACTCCCAGATGTGACATGATGGCCTGCCCCGCCACCATCCGGGACGGTGACCAAATACGGCCAGACCTGCGTTTCAGTCTTGGCTGGTCCTTATGAGGCCTCTCAGATCCGCGGGGCTTTTGTGGCCTGGGAAGAGTTCCTGGCTGGCTGGCCCTTCCCGGCCCACCGTCCCAATCCATGGGCTAATGTCTGAGAAAGAGTCTTAGGGAAAAAGGATTGCTGGACAAAGGCCTGTGACTTATTTGGATCACCTTTGTTTGAGGCTTCCAGACAGAGTGGAGTTTGTGGAGAATTCACTTTATTAGGCAATTAAAAACTCGACATGGATTTTGACACTCCGGTTAGTCAAATGCAGTCTACCCATCTCAACCAAAAAGAATGGTGTGTGATATGCAGCATTAAGTTCTCCTCACCCCGCAGAGAGAAAGGCAGGGAGCTTGAGAACGTGTCACCCTTGTTTTAAATCCCAGTCCCAGGAAACACCCTGTCCTTCTGTCTCATGTCTGATCTTTCCCGCGGTGCTTTTCATTGCTGTTTACCTGACAGTCCTCACCTCTGCTGCAATCCCAGGGCACCATTCCAGCTGTCTGTACAATGTGTATGCTGTTGGGAGTACCCTCCCGATTGAACACAACTCAAGGCTGCCCCCTGGAGGTGTGCGATGCAGGTGCTCTGCCCAGTTCCTCCCAGGCTGGACCACTCCAGGCATCTTTATTAGAGCTGCCTGTTTGACACAGTGGGAAACTGTTCCTAATTCTCTTAAGTTAGATATTGCTTATAGATCTTTAATCAGACTTCCATGCTCAACATGTCCATGTTGACGTGAAGTGAACTATTCACAGAATGTCTTTGGCCAGGTGTGGAAATTTTGAGTCTCAGTTTCCTCATCTGTAAAATGGAGACAAGAACACCTACATTCCAGAGTTTTAGAGAGACAATGTCTATAAAATAACAGTGGGGCAGAAGAGGCATTTAGTAGAAGCTGGCAGTGATTACTGTAACCATGTAACATTTTGTTTTGTAATAGATATAGGTCCATGTTGGATAATAGTATCCACTGTGTTCAGAGTTCACAAATAAAACAACTTCAATTATCTGAAATGCAGCTGGGGAGCTGAAAGGAAGCCAAAGACCCGCCAGGTAACTGAAGAATGAGTCCCTAGGTCATCCCACCTCACTTATGGGAGAACTTCTCAGAGGCTCACTTACAGTTAACTGGCCTTTAGACATAAGCATAAGAGGTTTGTTTAATTAATTTATTGGCGTAGGACAGGTTAAAAGCACCAAAAAGTAACAAGAATTCCTTATAGACAGGAAGCCAAAAACGAAGTAACTAACTAAACGACTGAACAGCAAAGGTAGAAATCCAGGCAAACTAAAGAGTTCAGATACAAGAACAAAGTAGCATTTGTTATACAACTAAAACATCTTTGCTCCATCCTTAAGTGGAGGATGTGACTTCACCGTGGGGTACCAAGGAGCTAAGGCTTTGGGACTCCATCTGGGTTTGAGTCTTTACTGCCTTCCAACTGAGTAGCCCTCAGCATTTTACTTAACTTCTCTGAGTCTCACTTTTCTCGTCTATGAAACTGAAGCAATCTGCAAAGTTGTTGTGAGTGATACATTAGACAATTAACCATTAATGGGATAGTACGATGTCTTACTCAGCACATAGAAGTTAAAGATATCGGTCCCCATCCCCTTCACAGGAACACTTGGTTTATGTTAAGGACCCCAGGCCATTCTGAAAAGAAGGTAAGTAGTATTTAATAGTGAGTAGTTCAGCTAACAGGGACACGCTTGGTATATTTTAGAAGATTTAACCATGGAAGTGTCTAATTTTAAAGAAATGAGGGCTATTTTAAAAAGGTAAAATAATTATATGAAACATTAGATTATGTGGCAAGAGTCTGACATTACATCGCAGAAACACATTACTAGTGTGTCTTCATGTGTAGGATGTTTATTAATGGAGTAAAGAACTCAGCTATATCTTATAAAAATAAGACAGTTCTTATCTCACTTAATTCCCATAAATACCTTCAAAGAGGATATTGCCAAGAGCCCACTTTTAAGGTGAGAAAACTGAGGTTGGGAGCAGTGACAAGAACTTGTCCAAGGCAGTGGAGCCAGGATTGAGACAGTACAGTACCTTGAAAAGTACAGCAGTACAGCACAACAGCTGGCATACAGGGGCTGGCATCGAGTGAACAGGCAAGAAGAGTTACTGACTGGAGGAGGGAGAGGAGGTGGGAGATGGTAGAGCTGAAGGATTGTCAGCAAAGGAGACGGAGGGCAAGCTGCAATTTCACTCACGCCTGACGTTGATGGCACAGGTTCTGGTTCCTTGCTGGATTCAATTCTATCTACCCTCTTGAAAAAATGATCCAGTGATGTCTGGGTAGTAGCTCTTTTCTTCTCATCATAGATGACATGGTAGCAATGGATTGCCTTTTGAACAGCTGCTGCAACCTTCGTGTACCATTCTAGGTTCGGGTGCTGTGCCTGAAAAACTAACAGTGCCTCCTCAAGTAAAGAAAATCCCCTTGCCATTTCCTGTGTCGTGAATCTCTTTGATTCTTCAGTTACTTCTTCCTCTTGTCTCTCTTCATCCTTTCTCTGGGCACGTTTGCATCTTTGAAAGTTCGCGACTTGAAGGTTCCTATGTAGGGGACTTACTGTATTGCAAATACAGTAAGTATTTTTTCCCTTTGGGTCTTTTTCTGGTTCTTTCTCACTGGCACAGAAATAGTTTGACTTATCTGATTGGCAAGTTGGCAGCTTTTAAGAAAACTAGACTGCGGCTCTGTATATTTTAAGAGGAGTGGAGAGAAGAAACAGGGATTTGGTTCAGTAATGCGTTCACAAACTGTGAGTAATGAGTGTGGAGAGCGGAGTGGAGAAGGTGGGGTGCAGAGAAGCACAGAGAGACCTAGGGTGGCAGGATCCGCAGCCCCCCAGGAAACTTTCCCCTCTCCCAGTAGCACACAGGTCTTCCTGAGGAGAATCCTTCAGTGAGACAGTGTGAAGGCTGAGAGGGAGGAGACCTAATGACGGTCACTAACACTAAGCTGCTAGCCCCCTTTGGTCTAGACCTTGCTAAAGGCTGGCTCTCAGTTTGCCAGGCAGAGCCCCATGTTCAAAGTCGGTGAGGCTGCAAGACCCCGAGCTATAGCCCATGCCCCTACCTTACAGGGTGCCTCATACAAGGGCAGATCTTTGCGCATCCATAATGGCCTGTCTCTGGAAGTTTCCAAACCATACCTAGAGAAGAGGGGCAGCACAGAAACCCAGCAGGAATACCAGGTGGTCTGGGATAGTTTGAAGTGACCCTAGGCAAAATCTCATCCATCAGGGATGTATCTAAAGGCAACCTGTTATGGGCTAGGATTGAGATGCTAGGAAGCTTCAGGCTGGGAACCAAAGCAAACAAACAAACAAACAAAACCGACAGAAAGAAAGAGCACAGAGAAATGTGGGAGTGAGGGGCTGGCTTGAATCTTAGAAGAGTCTGTGAAAATGGAACAGCCTGGAGGTCAGCCTGGGTGATTCCCACACTGTAAGGAATGTGTGAATTTCCAGGGAAACATATCCCAGCGGGCATAGGGGTAGATAGGGACAATTTCCTGAGCACCTAGAAAGTGCCAGTCCTGATGCTATGTGAGGACCTCTCACATGTGATTATCGCTAATGTCACAGTGTCCTTACAGGGCAGGTGGTGCTTTGTTTTTGTTTTTTTTTCCTTTTCCATCTTCTTCATTTTACAGGAGAGGAAACTGGAGACCAGAGAGGTGAAGAAACTGCTCGTGCTCACACAGCTACTCAGGGACGGCTCTGCTGTGGTGGAAGGGCTGCCAGGTCACCCTCCTCAGCACCCCTCCTGCTCAACCCTGTGTCCTGGTGACTCCCTGGTTTCCTGCTCAGCTTGATGGGGCTCTTCATATCAGAGACCCCAAGACACAAGTAAAGAGGAAGAGAGTTGCTGGACAAGTTTCCAGTGGGTCCCATCAGAACATAGGGAAACAGAATCTTCCAGCACTTAGTGAATTACAAACTTCCAGGGAGCCCTGTTTGGGTCACAGCCCTTTCCCTCTGGATATAAGTTATTGGTATGAAACTGAACTAAAAAATGACTTCTCCAGTTGCTCCCAGTTGAGCTCTTGGACCCAATAAGGGAAGAGACAGCTTCCTCCTTTGACTTTCTGTTGTGGCTTTTCTTGTCTTGGGCCAAGAGGAGGGAGGAATTCTGGGCATGGAGCTCTGTGACCGGGAAGAGGGAACTGGAGTGGTGACGCTATTTGGCAAACGTTTGCTGTGAACTCTGTGTAGTTTACCTCATTTAATCCCCAGAGCAATCTCACCAGCAAGGAAGGACCAGGACTGGGAATGTGGCGACATGACATCTCATTAGTGGCTCACCACTTGCCACTTTGCTAAGGGTCTGTGCCTCCAAATTTCCTCATGTGCAAAATGGGGCTAGTGATGCTTACATCTGGTGTGCTTCTAGGGAGTTGGTGCAGGTCCCCTTTGGAAGCTCACACATTCGTTAAGATAATAAACACAAAGGACTGTAGAAAAACATTTTAAATATCATGTGAAGTAAACACACACATAGACATAAATGTGCCATGATCACCGCTAGATATAATTGGTCCACCTCCAGATGGGAATGGTCATGGCAAGGCCCTGCAAACATGGGTGACTATTTATCTATTTCTCCCCTTTATAAGTTTCTTCAGGTGGATGGCTCAAGACAACAAATTTAGCATATTTTATACTCTCTCACTTTTAATAGCCCATTACAATTATGTGAAAGGAATAATAAAAGAAGTTAGCTTCCTTGCAAACTATTCTATATAGAATGGATAAACAACAAGGCCCTACTGTATAGCACAGGGAACTATATGCGTTATTCTGTAATAAACTATAATGTAAAAAGAATATGAAAAAGAATATATATATGTATAACTGAATCACTTTACTGCACAGCAGAAACTAACATGACATTGTAAGCCAACTATACTCCAAAAAAAAAAAAGAAATTAGCTTCCAAAGTGAAGAGGCTTTAAGGGGGTCCTTCAGCATGTATGAGATTTCAAGAATCCCGGGAAGTTGGATGGGGTGTGAAGCATGTAGAGGGGAGAAAATAGGGAGACGGAAGCTCCAGCCCAGAGAAGCTAAGGGGGAGGCTGGGGGCTTGGCCATGGTGGGGTGGGTGGGATGGAGAGGGTGTGTCTAAGTCTTCCAGAGACACAGAGGTTTAGGCTCAGAGTCAGCAGGCTGGAGGGTGGGAGTTAGAAGTGGGGGTGGAGACAAGGAGATTTGTGGAAGTTCCACCTCTATTTGGGGTAGAGGAAGCTCCTCCCCCCTCCCGACCTTTTGGAATAATCAGCCTGGTCTTTCATTTTTAAATGTTGATAGACAACTGTATATGACAACCAAGTCACATACAAGAACCAGAACGTGGAAGAAAAAGGCCAAGTTGAAAAAAAGAAAAAACTAAGCTCAGCTAAAGAAACAGAAATAAATAAGAAAATAATTTGAAACAAAGGAACAAGGCAGAATCTTAATATGTTCAGAGATTTAGGAAAATATTAAAACCATAAAATAAGAGTAGTGTGCTATGAAAAGGAAAAACGAATAATAAGCAAGAATTCTCAAAAATTAACAGTATAATGGCCGAAGTGAAAATTCAGTTAAAGAATTGAAAGTTAAAGCTAACGAAATTCTCCTAGACTCAGGGCAAAACAAGAGAGAAGAGATGAGCCATGACTTAGGAGGTCCAACTAGTGTGAATTTCTCAGAGAGAGAACAGGGAAGATGGAAGGGAGAAAATTACATGTAAATTACATGAAGGAGACAAAGAAGGAGGAAATAGTCCAGAGCTAAAAAAGGAATATAGGCCTTCAGACTGGAAGGGCTGAATTTAAAAAATGCATCTATCTCTATTTTATATAATTTAAGAGCAACAATTATGAAGAGAACATTTTTAAAAGCTTTCGGAGACCAGTGGGTGTGGGGTTAGCAACAGGGACACCTTCTACAGAAGAGTAAAATCATACTGGCATCAGAACTCACATCAATAGTACAGGATGCTAAAAGACAACAAAGCAGTGCTTTCAAAGTTCAGGGGGTGGAGATGCCCTTGAACCTTTAATCTTACTCCTGGCTGAAAGAGCAATTGACTATGAGAGAAGAATAAAGGCATCTCTGGATACGTACAGACTCAAAACATTTAGTTCTTAAACACAGAAGAGAGCTCTTGGAAGATAAAATTTGCCAGAAAAAGGAGAACGCCACGACAGAGGAGCCCTAGGATCCAGGCGACGGTGGGTGTGGCTGGAGGGCAGGGAGGTTCCAGGCTTTCCTTTCCTTCTGGGGGTTCATGAACTTCAGGAGAGGTAACGCAGTAGGAGGAAAGACGCCTGAATAGCTAGGTACACCTGAAAATGTCATGAAAATGCATACATAGCTTCTCCACAAGGAAAAAAAAAATGTTGGCTGAAACCCCAGGGAAACAAACAAAAATCTGTACAAATAAGTCATGGTCCAACTATGAAGCCAACTAAAATATGTCATCATTTGGGGCCATTTGTGGAAGATGAGAAAAGATCATTCATTTTGCCACAAGTCTGGGGACATTCTCTTTTGAAAAATGCTGGGACCAAGATGTTGGACCCCAAGAACAGGAGGCATAAACCATCCACACCACAGGGCTCTGCAGTGGAAATGATTCTGTGGCTACCACACGAAGGCACTGTTAATTGGTATTCAGGTTCAGAATAAGGCTATTGGAAAAAAAAAAAAAACATAGAAAACAATTGGGGTCAGAGCACAGACTGCAATCTTTGATAACATTTTGCAAGTGCATGTCAATCGGTGATGGAGGTAGAGGGGAATGATGCTGGTATTTTTGATTGACACAGAGGGCATGGGGGTGTGGATGGCATTTGATGACACAGGAGTGCACCCTACACATTTCCTTAAAAGTTGCAAAGACAATCAACCAAGAGAAAACCAAACATAATGATACAACTACTCGATTTTTGGAGAAAGAAGGGAAAGGAAATGGGGGTTGTGCCACAGTGCTAACCTACCATTGTTCTCAGGACCCTGGAGTGACAATGATGAAAGGCATGGGCTCACAGAGAATTTTGAGCGTGGACTGGGTTAAGGGACTCACTCCACCTGCCTCATGTGGGTGTCTTCTTTGGCCGAACCTAAATGTACACTCTGCTGATAAGCCCTTACAAGCAGTGCCCTTCCTCTGGGCATGAGTAAGGGGAGGATGGATCTGGGGTGGGCGTAAATGAAGAGTAACTGGCATGAAAAGTCAATATGCGTTGTCTGAAGTTGGCAAGTTAAAAACTGAGATAATTAGTATTTTATCTAGGAAAATGAACTAACCCACTGGAGACCTCCTATTAGTGATGGTGAAAGAGCCTTTTGAGAGCAGGCCTGTGGGCGGGGGAGTATGTGGTGGGAGAGGGCTGCTTTTCAAACAAAAGCCCTCTGTAGTAGTATTTGAATTATTATTTTATTTTTTTTTAATTTTTGAAGAACACTTGGGAAAACCTAAAATATCAAAAAAACTTCAGCTGGCTGAGAAAATGGGCTTGACTTAGCAAGATGAAATTTAGCAGCAATTAATCTGAGTCTCTGAACTTGTTTCAATAAAATGCACAGGGAAGCATAACTTAGCTCAGTCTCCCAGCTTCTCCTCTGCATGATTTAAGGGGAGGGGTCACTGGGGGGTCACTGGGGGAGGGGGGAGTGCCATGGGGGTGGGTCTCAATCTCTGTGATCTCCTTGAAGGACTGGTCCTGAGCCTCCCCACCCCCCAGGCAATTCCAGGTGAGACTCTAAGTAGAAATGGTAACCCACCTTCTCCCAATGGACCATCCAGATGAATACCATTGTGCCTTCCTGCTTTACTTGAGTCATCACCCAAAGTTCAAGCTTCCCAGTGTCTTCATCCCATCCAGCTCTTAATGCTTAATGTGACTCTGTTGCCCATTCCTCCTGATTCTCCAAAACCTTCCACCAGTGCTCCAAAAGTCACAGTCCTACCAGCCAATTTCCCTGTATTCTGTAAATTTTTGTTAAATGTTATCTTTATGTTCTTGCTCCTTTAGGATCCAGCCTTTCTTTAAGGACATTTCTCCCTCTTTAGTCCTCTCAAGTCAAGATTTTTTTTTTTAATATTGTTTGCTTATATATCTACGTGTATGTCTATGCCTATATCTGTATCTATGTCATCTACATCTATATCTCTATAGATCGCATCTATACTTGGGAAGATTGCTTTCCAAAGTGCCCATTTCCATTGTCACTAGCAGTGTATGGAGTTCTTGACACTCTACATCTTTAACACTCAGTATTTTGAATCTTTTAAATTTAGTTTTCCAGTTTGATATATAGGACTGTTTCATTGTGGTCTTCATTGGCATCAGTCAATCAATCAATCAATCAATCAATCAATCAGATAAGATGATCAATAAAACTGAGCGTCCTAAGAAGCTGGAAAGGGCTTGTGGGCAATTAGATGGGCTGCTGGAACTGGGCTTGCCATCTGTCTCTGGCATAGACTTAATGACATTGGATTAGATACTTCCTCTCTTTGATCTGTAGCTTTCTCATACGTAATGTGGGCATAACAACTCCTACCTGACATATCTGTAGTGAGAATTAAAAACAATACATATATATAAAGTGGCAGGGACATACTAAGTACTCAATAAATAAGGATGCTTTTTCTTATTATCTTTACTCATTGGGTGGTAAAAGCCACCAAAACATAAAAAAGCAGGCAGAGCCTCAGGGGACTGTGAGGAGGCAGCAGGGGCCTTGAGAGTTAAGTTTTGAATGACCCCCTGTGATAGCTTGTACTATTATCCAACAAATATTTACTTTTCCCTTCCCCAGCATGAACCCAGTGTACTGCCCTGCCCTATGGGTATTGGGCTGGCTGTGAGGTTTGTTTTGGCCAATGGAATGTAAGTGGACATGACCTCAGCCAAATCCCAGCAGAGGCTTGGAATGTGTCTACATAGTTTGACTTGGCCTCTGGTCCTCCAGCCCTCCACCATGGATGAGCATGCCCCAGGCAGCTGCTGCTTCTTCAGTCTGAGTCATGCTTCTGGAAGTCTCACTGGCTCTTCCTATGCAGTTTTGATACCTTGATTCAGCTGTGTATGATTGTTGAGACTTGCTGGCAGTGATGGCAGTCTCAAATGTATCAGGATTTCATTGTCTATGGCGATAATAAAAAATAATAAACAGAATAGATTTTCTTTACAGATAGAAATTAATATGACAGTGGACAAATAATGTTCCTTGATAAGTATATTTATCCTCGAAGCTGTTAGTGCTTGTTTTCTCAGAAACACAAAATAATAGGTAAAAAAGATCTGTCTGTTTTGAGAAGAGAAAAAGCAGCTAAAGTAAATGGCACCGTTTTAGTTGTAGTTTTCTCTGTACTGGTGAAGCTTAAAGAGTAGAAATAAATTCCACAAAACTGGAATCTTAAAGGGTGGAAATAAGCAAGATGAGAATATAGAAGTATTTGTAGAACAGTAAACTTTAGACATCATCTAGTGCCACCTTCTCATATACATATAATAAGGAAAGGGTTAATACTAGACCCTGCCATCCACCCATCTACTCGCCTATTCATCTGTCCATCCATGGGTCCAACAATTCATGTATTCAACAGCCATTCACTGACTATCCATTGTGTGCCAGACACTGATAGGTGTGGAGGATACAGAGATGAATCAGATAAAGAGGGGCCTCGAAGAAAAACAGAGACAAACAGTGGAGAGAAACACTTGACCGGAAATTACCACGTGGTGTTCTAGATTCTGCCTAGATATCTGGGCAGGGCTCTTTCTTTGGGAGGCTGGAGCAGAGTGGACAATATTTCTACACGATGTCCAGACTCTTTGAGGCTAAGTCTTGTAGTTCTTCCCCAAGCCCCACAGCAGTTGGCACTGTGGAGCCCACAGAGATGGAAGGTGATTGAAGATACTTAGTGTGAATGTAGTGGAATCTTCTCCCATAGGTATCAAATTTTAGGTGACTAGCACAGCCCTGTTGCTTTAGCCACCTGGTTCCATGTTATGACCCTTGAACCACCTGGGCAACACATTCTGATTTATACCTCGTCTCCTTCATTCAGTCATTCTTTTTTTAAAAAAATTTTGCCTCTTCTATGTAGCATGTGAGGCAAAACAAGCACTCTATTCCTTTTTTTTTTTAAGCTTTAATTTCCTACTTCAACTATCATTCAGACTGGGATATATGATATATCTATTGCTTCTATGTCATTTGGAGAATTATATGAGTTAATACACATATAACACTAAGAACAGAAACTTAGCTAATATATCTTTGTGTGCTTTTATGAAAATTTCTGAATGACAGAGTCTTAACCATGGAATTGCTGAATCAAAGAATAAATAAATCTGAAACACAGAGAGAGACCTGCCAATTAACAATTTTCATTCCCAAGTCCTTAGGATATGAAAGTCCCATTTTTGCCATCATAGATCAATGATGTATTAATTTGTAACTTAATGCAATGTATAAAAAATAGCATTTTATTGCTATTTTAATTTTGCCTTTTCTTGACTAAAAACAAACCTGCACATCTCCAGATATATTCTCGTATTTGTGTTCTCTTTGTGAATTGTCTTTTAGGTCCTTTGTCCATTTTTCCTTGGTGGTGATTCTCTCTATTCTTATTGATTTGTTAGAACTCTTTATATATTGTTAATAATGATTATATCTTGATATGATGGGGATTACATGAGGGTATACACATGTAAACACCCATAGGGATGTACTCTTAAGATTTGTGCACTTTACTGTATGTTAGCTATAATCCAGTTAAAACTTTAAAGATAGGAAATCAGACAATAGAAACAGACACACAGAAAATTCAAGTATTGGGCTTATTAGACATGAACTCTATAATTATATGTTCAAGGAATCAGCTAAAGTGGAGATTTTTATCTGGAAACTATAAAGAAGATTATATGAACATTACAGAAATAAAAATACAACAACCTATATTAAAGAACTCAACAGATGAGTTTCACAGCAAACTGGAAAAACAACAGAATTAGTAAGCTGGCAATCAGGTCAGTAGAAAATGAAGAGACTGAAGCATGGAGAGAAAAAAAGATGCAAAATACAGAAAAAGAATATGAGCCATGTAGAGCATGGTGAAAATATGGAGCACAGAATTATAATTGGAGTCCCAGAGGGAGAAGAGAATTAAATGGTAAAGAAGATATGCTTGAAAAGTCATGGTTGATAATTTTCCCCAAATGACAAAAGACATCAAGTCACAATTTCAAAAAGTGCTATAAACCTTAAGCAAAATAAGTGCTAGAAATAAACCTATGTCTAAATCTATCACAGAAAGACTGGTAAGAACAAAAGACAGAGAATCCTAAAGGCAGCTAGAGGAAAAAGACATGTTACCTTCAAAGGAGCAACAATTAGACTGAAAACTGACATTTTTTTTTCTTTTGGCAGTAGGATTAAACTGGATTTTCTTTTTGTCTGTGTACATTTTAAATATCAGCAGAAAATAATATAAAGCTACTATTTAGGGGAAAATCCAGGTATAGAGGCTAGAGCTCTATTTCAGTGATATGGCTCTTCATGGAAATGATTTTCCACATCATCTCAACTTTGCAAATTGTCTGTAGATTAATTTATATGCCACATAAGAAAAACCATTAAAAAGTCTACAAATAGCAAATGCTGGAGAGGGTGTGGAGAAAAGGGAACCCTCCTATACTTTTGGTGGGGATGTAAGTTGGTGCAGCCACTATGGAAACAGTATGGAGGTTCCTTAAAAAACTAAAAATAGAACTACCACATGACTTAGCAATCCCACTCCTGGGCAATATCCAAAGGAAACCACACATTGAAAAGATTCATGTACCCCTGTGTTCATAGCAGCATTATTCACAATCACCAAGACATGGAATCAATCTAAATGTCCATCAACAGATGAATGGATAAAGAAGATGTGGTACCTATATATAATGGAATATTGCTCTGCCATAAAAAGAATGAAATAATGCCATTTGCAGTAACATGGATGGATTTAGAAGTTACCATACTAAGTGAAGTAAGGCAGAAAGAGAAAGACAAATACCCTATGATATCACTTATACGTGGAATCTAAAATATGACACGGGAGGACCTTCAAGATGGTAGAGAAGTAAGATGTGGAAATCACTTTCCTCCACAAAAATACATCAAAAATACATCTACATGTGGAACAACTTCTACAGAACACCTACTGAACGCTGGCAGAAGACCTCAGACTTCCCAAAAGACAAGAAAATCCCCACATACCTGGGTAGGGCAAAAGAAAAAAGAAAAAACAGAGACAAAAGAATAGGGACGGGACCTGCACCTCTGGGAGGGAGCTGTGAAGGAGGAAAAGTTTCCACATACTAGGGAGCCCTTTCACTAGCAGAGACGGGGGATGGGTTGGGGGGAAGCTTCAGAGCCACAGAGGAGAGCACAGCAACAGGGGTGCAGAGGGCAAAGTGGAGAGATTCCTGCACAGAGGATCGGAGCTGACAGGCACTCACCAGCCTGAGAGGCTTGTCTGCTCACCTGCCGGGGCAGGTGGGGCTGGGAGCTGAGGCTTGGACTTTGGTCGTCAGATCTCAGGGAGAGGACTGGGGTTGGCTGCATGAACACAGCCTGAAGGGGGCCAGTGCACCACAGCTAGCTGGGACGGAGTCTGGGAAAAAGTCTTGACCTGCCTAAGAGGCAAGAGACCATTGTTTTGGGGTGTGTGAGGAGAGGGGATTCAGAGCACCACCTAAATGAGCTCCAGAGATGGGCGTGAGCTGCAGCTATCAGCTCAGATCACAGAGACGGGCATGAAATGCTAATGCTGCTGCTGCAGCCACCAAGAATCCTGTGTGCAAGCCCAGGTCACTATCCACACCCTGCGGGAGCCTGTGCAGCCCTCCACTGCCAGGGTCCCGTGATCCAGCGACAAGTTCCCTGGGAGAACACACGGAGTGCCTCAGGCTTTTGCAATGTCACGCTGGCCTCTGCCACTGCATGCTTGCCCCGCATTCCAATTATAACTACTGTACCCCCCCGACCCTGCAATGAATGAGCCAGAGCCCGCTAATAAGCTAATGATTTAACCCTGTACTGTCTGGGTAGGAACAGATGCTTGAGGGCAACCTACAAGCAGAGATGGGGCCAAAACCAAAGCCAAACCCCAGGAGCTATGGGAACAAAGAAGAGAAAGGGAAATTTCTCTGTGCAGCCTCAGGAGCAGCAGATTAAATCCCCACGATCAACTTGATGTACCCTGCATCTGTGGAATACCTGGATAGACAATGAATCATCCCAAAATTGATGTGGTGGACTTTAGGAGCAACTGTAGACATGGGGTTTGCTGTCTGCAACTGATTTGTTTCTGATTTTTATGTTTGTCTTAGTATAGTTTTTAGCGCTTGTTATCATTTGTTGGTTTGTTTACTGGTTTGGTTGCTCTCTTCTTTTAAAATTATTATTATTATTTTCTATGTTTTATTTCAATAACTTTTAAAATGTATTATTGTTCTTTTTTTTCTTTCTGTTTTTCTCCCTCTTCTTCTGAGCCATGTGGCTGACAGGTTGGAGAGGCCTGGTGTCAGGCCTGAGTCTCTGAGGTGTGAGAGCCGAGTTAAGGACACTGGACCGCCAGAGACCTCCCGGCCCCACGTAATATCAATTGCTGAGAGCTCTCCCAGAGATCTCCATCTCAATGCTAAGACCCAGCTCCACCCAACAGCCAGCAAGTTTCAGTGCTGGACACCCCATGCCAACCAACTAGCAAGACAGGAACACAACACCACCCATTAGCAAAGAGGCTACCTAAAATCATACTAAGTTCACAGACACCCCAAAACACACCACCAGATGCGGCCCTGCCCACCAGAAAGGCAATATCCAGCCCCACCCACCAGAACACAGACACCAGTCCCCTCCACCAGGAAACCTACACAAGCCACTGAACCAACCTCACCCACTGGGGGCAGACACCAAAAACAACGGGAACTATGAACCTGCAGCCTGTGAAAAGGAGACTCGAAACACAGTCAGTTAAACAAAATAAGAAGACAGAGAAATATGCAGCAGATGAAGGAGCAAAGTAAAAACCAACCAGACCAAACAAATGAAGAGGAAATAGGCAGTCTACCTGAAAAAGAATTCAGAGTAATGATAGTAAAGATGATCCAAAATCTTGGAAATAGAAGGGAGAAAACACAAGAAACGTTTAGCAAGGACCTAGAAAAACTAAAGAGCAAACAAACAAAGATGAATGACACAATAAATGAAATTAAAAATTCTCTAGAAGGAATCAATAGCAGAATAACTAAGGCAGAAGAACGCATAAGTGACCTGGAAAATAACATAGTGGAAATAAGTACCACAGAGCAGAATAAAGAAAAAAGAATCAAAATAATTGAGGACAGTCTCAGAGACGTGTGGGACAACATTAAATGCACCAACACTCGAGTTATAGGGGTCCCAGAAGAAGAAGAGAAAAAGAAAGGGTCTGAGAAAATATTTGAAGAGATGATAGGTGAAAATTTCCCTAACAATGGAAAGGAAATAGTCAATCAATTCCAGGAAACACAGAGAGTCCCATATAGGTTAAATCCAGGAGAAATACACCAAGACACATATTAATCAAACTATCAAAAATTAAATATAAAGAAAAGATATTAAAAGCAGCAAGGGAAAAGCAACAAATAACATACAAAGGAATCCCCATAAGGTTAACCGCTGATCTTTCAGCAGAAACTCTGCAAGCCAGAAGGGAGTGGCAGGACATATTTACAGTGATAAAAGGGAAAAACCTACAATCAAGTTTACTCTACCCAGGAGGATCTCATTCAGATTCGACTGAGAAATTAAAACTTTTACAGATAAGCAAAAGCTATGAGAATGCAGCACCACCAAACCAGCTCTACAACAAATGCTAAAGGAACTTCTCTAGGCAGGAGACACAAGAGAAGGAAAAGGCTTACAATAACAAACCCAAAACAATTAAGAAAATGGTAATAGGAGCATACATATCGTTAACTACCTTAAATGTAAATGGATTAAATGCTCCAGCCAAAAGACATAGGCTGGCTGAATGGGTACAAAAACAAGACCCATACATATGCTATCTACAAGAGACCCACTTCATACCTAGGGCCACATACAGACTGAAAGTGAGGGGATGGATAAAGATATTCCATGAAAATGGAAATCAAAAGAAAGCTGGAGTAGCAATTCTCATATCAGACAAAATAGACTTTAAAATAAAGACTATTACAAGAGACAAAGAAGGACACTGCATAATGGTCAAGTGATCAATTCAAGAAGAAGATGTAACAACTGTAAATATTTATGCACCCAACATAGGAGCACCTCAATACATAAGGCAAATGTTAACAGTCATAAAAGGGGAAATCAACAGTAACACAATCATTGTAGGGGATTTTAACACCCCACTTTCACCAATTGACAGATCATCCAAAATGAAAGTAAATAAGGAAACACAAGCTTTAAATGATACATTAAAAAAGATGGATTTAACTGGTATTTATAGGACATTCCATACAAAAGCAGCAGATTATACTTTCTTCTCAAGTGCTCATGGAACCTTCTCACGGATAGATCATATCTTGGATCACAAATCAAGCCTTGGTAAATTTAAGAAAATTGGTATTGTATCAAGTATGTTTTCTGACCACAATGCTATGAGACTAGGTATCAATGACAGAAAAAAAACTTGTAAAAAATACAAACACATGGAGGCTAAACAATGCACTACTTAATAACAAAGAGATCACTGAAGAAATCAAAAAGGAAATCAAAAAAATACCTAGAAACAAATGACGATGAAAACACGATGACCCAAAACCTATGGGATGCAGCAAAAGCAGTTCTAAGAGGGAAGTTTATAGCAATACAGTTCTACCTCGAGAAACAAGAAACATCTCAAATAAACAATGTAACCTTACACCTGAAGCAATTAGAGAAAGAAGAAGGAAAAAAAAAAACCCAAAGTTAGCAGAAGGAAAGAAATCATAAAGATCAGATCAGAAGTAAATGAAAAAGAAATGAAGGAAGCAATAGCAAAGATGAATAAAACTAAAAGCTGTCTCTTTGAGATGATAAACAAAATTGATGAACCATTAGCCAGACTCATGAAGAAAAAAAGGGAGAAGACTCAAATCAATAGAATTAGAAATGAAAAAGGAGAAATAACAACTGACACTGCAGAGATACAAAGGATCATGAGAGAGTACTACAAGCAACTATATGCCAATAAAATGGACAACCTGGAAGAAATGGACAAATTCTTAGAAAAGCACCACCTTTCAAGACTGAACCAGGAAGAAACAGAAAATATAAACAGGCACTGAAATTGAGACTGTGATTAAAAAATCTTCCAACAAACAAAAGCCCAGGACCAGATGGCTTCACAGGTGAATTGTATCAAACATTTAGAGAAGAGGTAACACCTATTCTTCTCAAACTCTTCCAAAACATAGCAGAGGGAAGAACACTTCCAACTTATTCTATGAGACCACAATCACTCTTATACCAAAACCTGACAAAGACGCCACAAAAAAGAAAACTACAGGCCAATATCACTGATGAACATAGATGCAAAAATCCTCAACAAAATACTAGCAAACAGAATCCAACAACACATTAAAAGGATCATGCACCATGATCAAGTGGGACTTATCCCAGAAATGCAAGGATTCTTCAATAAACACAAATCAATCAATGTGATACACCATATTAACAAATTGAAGGAGAAAAGCCATATGATCATCTCAATAGATGCAGAAAAAGCTTTCGGCAAAATTCATCACCGATTTATGATGAAAACCCTCCAGAAAGTAGGCATAGAGGGAACTTACTTCAACATGATAAAGGCCATATATGACAAACCCAAAGCCAACATCGTTCTGAATGGTGAAAAACTGAAACCATTTCCTCTAAGAACAGGAACAAGACAAGGCTGCCCACTCTCAATAGTATTATTCAACATAATTTTGGAAGTTTTAGCTATAGTAATTGAGAAGAAAAAGAAATAAAAGGAATCCAAATTGGAAAAGAAGAAGTAAAACTGTCACTGTTTGCAGATGACATGATACTATACATAGAGAATCCTAAAGATGCTACCAGAAAACTACTAGAGCTAATCAATGAATTTGGTAAAGTAGCAGGATACAAAATTAATGCACAGAAATCTCTTGCATTCCTATACACTAATGATGAAAAATCTGAAAATGAAATTAAGAAAACACTCCCGTTTACCATTGCAACAAAAAGAATAAAATATCTAGGAATAAATCTACCTAAGGAGACAAAAGACCTGTATGCAGAAAATTATAAGACACTGATGAAAGAAATTAAAGATGATACAAATAGATGGAGAGATATACCATGTTCTTGGATTGGAAAAATCAACACTGGGAAAATGACTATACTACCCAAAGCAATCTACAGATTCAATGCAATCCCTATCAAACTACCAAGGGCATTTTTCACAGAGCTAGAACAAAAAATTTCACAATTTGTATGGAATCATAAAAGACCCCAAATAGACAAAGCAATCTTGAGAAAGAAAAATGGAGCTGGAGGAATCAGGCTCCCTGACTTCAGACTATACTACAAAGCTACAGTAATTAAGACAGTTTGGTACTGGCACAAAAACAGAAATATAGATTGATGGAACAGGAAAGAAAGCCCAGAGATAAAGCCACACACTTATGGTCACCTTATCTTTGATAAAGGAGGCAAGAATATACAATGGAGAAAAGACAGCCTCTTCAATAAGAGGTGCTGGGAAAACTGGACAGCTACATGTAAAAGAATGAAATTAGAACACTCCCTAACACCATACACAAATTAAACTAAAATTGGATTAAAGACCAAAATGTAAGTCCAGACACTATAAAACTCTTAGAGGAAAACATAGGCAGAACACACTATGACATAAATCACAGCAAGATCCTGTTTGACCCACCTCCTAGAGAAATGGAAATAAAAACAAAAATAAACAAATGGGACCTAATGAAACTTAAAAGCTTTTGCACAGCACAGGAAACCATAAACAAGATGAAAATACAACCCTCAGAATGGGAGAAAATATTTGCAAATGAAGCAACTGACAAAGGATTAATCTCCAAAATATATAACCAGCTCATGCAGCTCAATATCTAAAAAACAAACAACCCAATCCAAAAACGGGCAGAAGACCTAAGTAGACATTTCTCCAAAGAAGATATACAGATTGCCAGCAAACACATGAAAGGATGCTCAACATCACTAATCATTAGAGAAATGCAAATCAAAACTGCAATGAGGTATCACCTCACACCGGTCAGAATGGTCATCATCAAAAAATCTACAAACAGGGCTTCCCTGGTGGCGCAGTGGTTGAGAATCTGCCTGCTAATGCAGGGAACACGGGTTCGAGCCCTGGTCTGGGAGGATCCCACATGCCACGGAGCGGCTGGGCCCGTGAGCCACAATTACTGAGCCTGCGCGTCTGGAGCTTGTGCTCCGCAACAAGAGAGGCCGCGATAGTGAGAGGCCCGTGCACAGCGATGAAGAGTGGCCCCCCCTTGCCACAACTAGTGAAAGCCCTCACACAGAAACGAAGACCCAACATAGCCATAAATTAAAAATAAATAAATAAATAAAAATTAAAAAAAAAAAGTTTAAAAAAAAAATCTACAAACAATAAATGCTGGAGAGGGTGTGGAGAAAAGGGAACCCTCTTGCACTATTGGTAGAAATGTAAATTGATACACCCACTATGGAGAACAGTATGAAGGTTCCTTAGAAAACTAACAATAGACCTACCTTATGACCCAGCAATCTCACTGCTGGGCATATACCCTCAGAAAACCATAATTCAAAATGATATATGCACCCCATGTTCATTGCAACACTATTTACAATAGCCAGGACATGGAAGCAACCTAAGGGTCCATCAGCAGATGAATGGATAAAGAAGATGTGGCACATATATACAATGGAATATTAGTCAGCCATAAAAAAGACATGAAATTGAACTATTGGTAGTGAGGTGTATGGACCTACAGTCTGTCATGCAGAGTGAAGTAAGTCAGAAAGAGAAAAACAAATATCGTACGGTAACAGATATATATGGAATCTGAAAAAAAAAAAAAGGTTCTGATGAACCTTGGAGCAGGACAGGGGCCAGACAGTAATAAAGATGCAGAAGTAGAGAATGGACTTGAGGACACAGGGAGGGGGAAGGGTAAACTGGGACGAAGTGAGAGAGTGGCATGGACACATATACACTACCAAATGTAAAATAGATAGCTAGTAGGAAGAAGCTGCATAGCACAGGGAGATCTGCTTGGTGCTTTGTGACCACCTAGAGGGGTAGGATAGGGAGGGTGGGAGGGAGACGCAAGAGGGAGAGGATACGGAGATATAGATATATACATAAAGCTGATTTACTTTGTTATACAGCAGAAACTAATACAACACTGTAAAGCAATTATACTCCAATAAAGATGTTAAAATAAAAATATGACACAAATGAACATATCTATGAAATAGAAACAGACTCACATAGAGAGCAGACTTATGGTTGCCAAGGAAGGAGGGTGGTGGTGGAGGGTTGAATTGGGAGTTTGGGGTTAGCAGATGCAAACTACTTTATATATAATGGATAAACAACAAGGTCTTACTGTGTAGCACAGGGAGCTATATTTAATCTCCTGGGATTAAAGTAGAATGGAAAAGAAAATGAAAAAGAATATTTATATATATGTATAACTGAATCACTTTGCTGTACAGCAGAAATTAACACAACATTATAAATCAACTATACTTCAATAATAAAATTAATTTAAAAATAAGTTCCAAATGGCCTCCAAGACATTAAATTGAATAGGGACATTCAAAACTTCAAAAAAAATATTAAAAAAAAGAAAATCAGGCCTCCTTTTTGTTTTAAAAAGCAAATATATCTAATCAGCCATGCCAGTTTTGATTCAGAAGAACTGGTGGCTGATCCTCTTCCAGGAAGAGTGAAAGACACCTGTAAGTCTGACAGCAGCTCAAGCGAACACAGCAGCTCAAGGGAATAAGTGCTGAGCTTCAAAGGTAACTATTTTGAAGGAAAAAATAACTTATTTGGACATATATGTTATAACGTGAGATAACATATTTTAAAAAACTAATAGACTTTGTTTTTTAGTGCAGTTATACATTTACAGAAAAATTAAGCTGATAGTACAGAGAGTTCTATAAACACTTCCCCCTACACACAGTTTCCCCTATTATTCACCTCTTGCATTAGTGTGGTACATTTATTACAATCAAACGAATATTGATACATTTTTATTAACTAAAGTCCATAGTTTAAGTAAGGGTTCACTCTTTGTGTTGTACAGTTCTATGGGTTTTGACAAATGAGTAATGTTACTTATCAATCATTACATTATCATACAGAAAAGTTTCACTGCTCTAAAAATCCCCTGTTGTCGACCCATTCATCATCCATGAACCCCTGACAGATACTCATCTTTTTTGTCTCAGTAGTTTTGCCTTTTACAGAATGTCATGTGTTTGGAATCACACAGCAGGTAGCCTTTCCAGATTGGCTTATTTCTCTTAGCAATATACATTTAAGCTTCCATCATGTCTTTTCATGGCTTGAGAGATCATATCTTCTTGTTGTTGAATAATATTTTATTGTGTGGATGTGCCAGAATATCCATTCACCTATTGAAGAATATCTTAGTTACTTCCAATTTTCAGAAATTAAGAATAAAATTGCTATAAACGTTTGTGTGCAGAGTTTGTGTGGTTATGAGTGTTCAGCTCAAATGGCAAACACCTAGCAGAGCTAGATGATATGGTTAGACTGTATTTAGTTCTGTAAGAAACTGCTAAACTGTCTTCCATACTGCCTGTATGATTTTGCACCTCCAGAAACAGTGGATGAGAATGCCTTTGCTCCACTTTTTTAACAGCATTTGGTGCTTGTCAATTTTTTTTTAATTTTAGTAATCTTGAAAGGTGTGTAGTAATATTCCACTGTTGTTTTTTTTGTTTTTTGTTTTTTTTTTTGATCATTAAACATCTTTATTGAAGTATAATTGCCTTACAATGGTGTGCCAGTTTCTGCTTTATAACAAAGTGAATCAGTTATACATATACATATGTTCCCATATCTCTTCCCTCTTGCATCTCCCTCCCTCCCACCCTCCCCATCCCACCCCTCTAGGTGGTCACAAAGCACCGAGCTGATCTCCCTGTGCTATGCGGCTGCTTCCCACTAGCTATCTATTTTACGTTTGGTAGTGTATATATGTCCATGACACTCTCTCACCCTGTCACATCTCACCCCACCCCCTCCCCATATCCTCAAGTCCATTCTCTAGTAGGTCTGTGTCTTTATTCCTGTCTTGCCACTAGGTTCTTCATGGCCTTTTTTTTTTTTTTCCTTAGATTCCATATATGTGTGTTAGCATACTGTATTTGTTTTTCTCTTTCTTACTTACTTCACTCTGTATGACAGACTCTAACTCCATCCACCTCATTACAAATACCTCCATTTCATTTCTTTTTATGGCTGAGAAATATTCCATTGTATATATGTGCCACATCTTCTTTATCCATTCATCTGTCGATGGACATTTAGGTGGCTTCCATGTCCTGGCTATTGTAAATAGAGCTGCAATGAACATTTTGGTACATGACTCTTTTTGAACTATGGTTTTCTCAGGGTATATGCCCAGTAGTGGGATTGCTGGGTCGTATGGCAGTTCTATTTGTAGTTTTTTCAGGAACCTCCATACTGTTCTCCATAGTGGCTGTATCAATTTACATTCCCACCAACAGTGCAAGAGTGTTCCTTTTCCTCCACACCCTCTCCAGCATTTATTGTTTCTAGATTTTTTGATGATGGCCATTCAGACTGGTGTGAGATGATATCTCATTGTAGTTTTGATTTGCATTTCTCTAATGATTAGTAATGTTGAGCATTCTTTCATGTGTCTGTTGGCAATCTGTATATCTTCTTTGGAGAAATGTCTGTTTAGGTCTTCTGCCCATTTTTGGATTGGGTTGTTCGTTTTTTTGTTATTGAGCTGCATGAGCTGCTTGTAAATCTTGGAGATTAATCCTTTGTCAGTTGCTTCATTTGCAAATATTTTCTCCCATTCTGATGGTTGTCTTTTGGCCTTGTTTATGGTTTCCTTTGCTGTGCAAAAGCTTTTAAGTTTCATTAGGTCCCATTTGTTTATTTGTGTTCTTATTTCCATTTCTCTGGGAGCTGGGTCAAAAAGAATCTTGCTGTGATGTATGTCATAGAGTGTTCTGCCTATGTTTTCCTCTAAGAGTTTGATAGTGTCTGGCCTTACACTTAGGTCTTTAATCCATTTTGAGTTTATTTTTGTGCATGGTGTCAGGGAGTGTTCTAATTTCATACTTTTACATGTATCTGTCCAATTTTCCCAGTACCACTTATTGAAGAGGCTGTCTTTTCTCCACTGTATATGCTTGCCTCCTTTATCAAAGATAAGGTGATCATATGTGCGTGGGTTTATCTCTGGGCTTTCTATCCTGTTCCATTGATCTATATTTCTGTTTTTGTGCCAGTACCAAACTGTCTTAATTACTGTAGCTTTGTAATATAGTCTGAAGTCAGGGAGCCTGATTCCTCCAGCTCCATTTTTCGTTCTCAAGATTGCTTTGGCTATTCGGGGTCTTTTGTGTTTCCATACAAATTGTGAAATTTTTTGTTCTAGTTCTGTGAAAAATGCCAGTGGTAGCTTGATAGGGATTGCATTGAATCTGTAGATTGCTTTGGGTAGTAGAGTCATTTTCACAATGTTGATTCTTCCAATCCAAGAACATGGTATATCTCTCCATCTATTTGTATCATCTTTAATTTCTTTCATCAGTGTCTTATAATTTTCTGCATACAGGTCTTTTGTCTCCTTAGGTAGATTTATTCCTAGATATTTTATTCTTTTTGTTACAATGGTAAACAGGAGTGTTTTCTTAATTTCATTTTCAGATTTTGCATCATTAGTGTATAGAAATGCAAGAGATTTCTGTGTATTAATTTTGTATCCTGCTACCTTACCAAATTCATTGATTAGCTCTAGGAGTTTTCTGGTAGCATCTTTAGGATTCTCTGTGTATAGTATCATGTCATCTGCAAACAGTGAGACCTTTACTTCTTCTTTTCCGATTTAGATTCCTTTTATTTCTTTTTCTTCTCTGATTGCTGTGGCTAACACTTCCAAAACTATGTTGAATAATAGTGGTGAGAGTGGGCAACCTTGTCTTGTTCCTGATCTTACTGGAAATGGTTTCAGTTTTTCACCATTGAGGACAATGTTGGCTGTGGGTTTGTCATATATGGCCTTTATTATGTTGAGGAAAGTTCCCTCTATGCCTACTTTCTGCAGGGCTTTTATCATAAATGGGTGTTGAATTTTGTCGAAAGCTTTCTCTGCATCTATTGAGATGATCATATGGTTTTTCTCTTTCAATTTGTTAATATGGTGTATCACATTGATTGATTTGCATATATTGAAGAATCCTTGCATTCCTGGGATAAACCCCACTTGATCATGGTGTATGATCCTTTTAATGCGCTGTTGGATTCTGTTTGCTAGTATTTTGTTGAGGATTTTTGCATCTATGTTCATCAGTGATATTGGCCTGTAGTTTTCTTTCTTTGTGACATCTTTGTCTGGTTTTGGTATCAGGGTGATGGTGGCCTCGTAGAATGAGCTTGGGAGTGTTCCTCCCTCTGCAATATTTTGGAAGAGTTTGAGAAGGATAGGTGTTAGCTCTTCTCTAAATGTTTGATAGAATTCACCTGTGAAGCCATCTGGTCCTGGGCTTTTGTTTGTTGGAAGGTTTTTAATCACAGTTTCAATTTCAGTGCTTGTGATTGGTCTGTTCATATTTTCTATTTCTTCCTGGTTCAGTCTCGGCAGTTTGTGCATTTCTAAGAATCTGTCCATTTCTTCCAGGTTGTCCATTTTATTGGCATAGAGTTGCTTGTAGTAATCTCTCAGGATCTTTTGTATTTCTGCAGTGTCAGTGGTTACTTCTCCTTTTTCATTTCTAATTCTATTGATTTGAGTCTTCTCCCTTTTTCTCTTGATGAGTCTGTCTAATGGTTTATCAATTTTGTTTATCTTCTCAAAGAACCAGCTTTTAGTTTCATTGATTTTTGCTATTGTTTCCTTCATTTCTTTTTCATTTATTTCTGACCTGATCTTTATAATTTCTTTCCTTCTGCTGGCTTTGGGGTTTTTTCGTTCTTCTTTCTCTAATTGCTTTAGGTGCAAGGTTAGGTTGTTTATTCGAGATGTTTCCTGTTTCTTGAGGTAGGCTTGTATTGCTATAAACTTCCCTCTTAGCACTGCTTTAGCTGCATCCCATAGGTTTTGGGTCGTCGTGTCTCCATTGTCATTTGTTTCTAGGCATTTTTTGATTTCCCCTTTGATTTCTTCAGTGATCACTTCGTTATTAAATAGTGTATCGTTTAGCCTCCATGTGTTTGTATTTTTTACAGATCTTTTCCTATAATTGATATCTAGTCTCATAGCGTTGTGGTCGGAAAAGATACTTGATACGATTTCAATTTTCTTAAATTTACCAAGGCTTGATTTGTGACCCAAGATATGATCTATCCTGGAGAATGTTCCATGAGCACTTGAGAAAAATGTGTATTCTGTTGTTTTTGGGTGGAATGTCCTATAAATATCAATTAAGTCCATCTTGTTTAATGTATCATTTAAAGCTTGTGTTTCCTTATTTATTTTCATTTTGGATGATCTGTCCATTGGTGAAAGTGGGGTGTTAAAGTCCCCTACTATGATTGTGTGGCTGTCGATTTCCCCTTTTATGCCTGTTAGTATTTGCCTTATGTATTGAGGTGATCTTATGTTGGGTGCATAAATATTTACAATTGTTATACCTTCCTCTTGGATCGATCCCTTGATCATTATATAGTGTCCTTCTTTGTCTCTTGTAATAGTCTTTATTTTAAAGTCTATTTTGTCTGATATGAGAATTGCTACTCCAGCTTTCTTTTGATTTCCATTTGCATGGAATATCTTTTTCCATCCCCTCACTTTCAGTCTGTATGTGTCTCTAGGTCTGAAGTGGGTGTCTTGTAGACAGCATGTATATGGGTCTTGTTTTTGTATCCATTCAGCCAGTCTGTGTCTTTTGGTGGGAGCATTTAATCCATTTACATTTAAGGTAATTATCGAAATGTATGTTCCTATTCCCATTTTCTTAAATATTTTGGGTTTGTTATTGTAGGTGTTTTCCTTCTCTTGTGCTTCTTGCCTATAGAAGTTCCTTTAGCATTTGTTGTAAAGCTGGTTTGGTGGTGCTGAACTCTCTCAGCTTTTGCTTGTCTGTAAAGGTTTTAATTTCTCCATCAAATCTGAATGAGATCCTTGCTGGGTAGAGTAATCTTGGTTGTAGGTTTTTCTCCTTCATCACTTTAAGTATATCCTGCCACTCCCTTCTGGCTTGTAGAGTTTCTGCTGAAAAATAAGATGTTAACCTTATGGGGATTCCCTTATGTTTTATTTGTTGTTTTTCCCTTGCTGCCTTTAATATGTTTTCTTTGTATTTAATTTTTGACAGTTTGATTAATATGTGTCTTGGCGTGTTTCTCCTTGAATTTATCCTGTATGGGACTCTCTGTGCTTCCAGGACTTGATTAACAATTTCCTTTCCCATATTAGGGAAGTTTTCAACTATAATCTCTTCAAATATTTTCTCAGTTCCTTTCTTTTTCTCTTCTTCTTCTGGGACCCCTATAATTCGAATGTTGGTGCGTTTAATGTTGTCCCAGAGGTCTCTGCGACTGTCCTCAGTTCTTTTCATTCTTTTTTCTTTATCCTGCTTTGCAGTAGTTATTTCCACCATTTTATCTTCCAGGTCACTTATCCTTTCTTCTGCCTCAGTTATTCTGCTATTGATCCCATCTAGAGTATTTGTAATTTCATTAATTGTGTTTTTCATCGTTGCTTGGTTCCTCTTTAGTTCTTCTACATCCTTGTTAAATGTTTCTTGCATTTTGTCTATTCTATTTCCAAGATTTTGGATCATCCTTACTATCATTATTCTGAATTCTTTTTCAGGTAGACTACCTATTTCCTCTTCATTTGTTAGGTCTGGTGTGTTTTGACCCTGCTCCTTCATCTGCTGTGTGTTTTTCTGTCGTCTCATTTTGCTTATCTTACTGTGTTTGGGGTCTCCTTTTCACAGGCTGCAGTTCGTAGTTCCCGTTGTTTTTGGTATCTGTCACCAGTGGGTAAGGTTGGTTCAGTGGGTTGTGTAGGCTTCCTGGTGGAGGGGACTGTTGCCTGTGTTCTGGTTGATGAGGTTGAATCTTGTCTTTCTGGTGGGCACGTCCACGTCTGGTGGTGTGTTTTGGGGTGTCTGTGGCCTTATGATTTTAGGCAGCCTCCCTGCTAATGGATGGGGCTGTGTTCCTGTCTTGCTAGTTGTTTGGCATAGGGTGTTCAGCACTGTAGCTTGCTGGTCGTTGAGTGAAGCTGGGTCTTGATGTTGAGATGGAGATCTCTGAGAGATTTTTGCCATTTGGTATTACGTGGAGCTGGGAGGTCTCTTCTGGACCAGTGTCCTGAAGTTGGCTCTCCCACCTCAGAGGCACAGCCCTGATGCCTGGCTGGAGCACGAAGAGCCTTTCATCCACACGGCTCAGAGTAAAAGGGAGAAGAAATAGAAAGAAAGAAAGAGGGTATAATATAGTGAAGTAAAATAAAGCTATTATAAAGCAAAGCTATACAGACAAAATCTCACCCAGAAGCATATACATATACACTCACAAAAAAAGGAACAGGGGAAAAATTAATATATCCTGCTCCCAAAGTCTACCTCTTGAATTTGGGATGATTCGTTGTCTATTCAGGTATTCAACAGATGCAGGCACATCAAGTTGTTTGTGCAGTTTTAATCCGCTGCTTCTGAGGCTGCTGGGGGAGATTTCCCTTTCTCTTCTTTGTTGGCACAGCTCCTGGGGTTCAGCTTTGGATTTGCACCCGCCTCTGTGTGTAGGTCGCCTGAGGGCGTCTGTTCCCCGCCCAGACAGAATGGGGTTAAAGGAGCAGCTGCTTCGGGGGCTGTGGCTCACTCAGGCCGGGGGGGAGGGAGCGGTACGGAGGAGGCGGGGCGAGCCTGCGGCGTCAGAGGCGTCGTGACGTTGCGGCAGCCTGAAGTGCGCCGTGCGTTCTCCCGGGGAAGTTGTCCCCGGATCACGGGAGCCTGGCCGTGGCGGGCTGCACCGGCTCCCGGGAGGGGAGGTGTGGAGAGTGACCTGTGCTCGCACACAGGCTTTTTGGTGGTGGCTGCAGCAGCCTTAGAGTCTCCTGCCCGTCTCTGGGGTCCGCGCTGATGGCCGCGGCTCACGCCCGTCCCTGGAGCTCGTTTAGGCGGCACTCTGAATCCCCTCTCCTTGTGCGCCGTGAAACAAAGAGGCAAGAAAAAGTCTCTCGCCTCTTCGGCAGCTGCAGACTTTTTCCCGGTCTCCCTCCTAGCCAGCTGTGGTACGCTAACCCCTTCAGGCTGTGTTCATGCCGCCAACCCCAGTCCTCTCCCCGGGATCAGACCGAAGCTGAGCCTCAGCTCCCAGCCCCGCCCGCCCCGGCGGGTGAGCAGACAAGCCTCTCGGGCTGGTGAGTGCTGCTCGGCGCCGAGCCTCCGTGCAGGAGTCTCTCCGCTCTGCCCTCCGCACCCCTGTGGCTGCGCTCTCCTCCGTGGCTCCGAAGCTTCCCCCCTCCGCCACCCGCAGTCTCCGCCCGTGAAGGGGCTCCTAGTGTGTGGAAGCCTTTCCTCCTTCACGGCTCCCTCCCACTGGTGTAGGTGCCATCCCTATTCTTTTGTCTCTGTTATTTCTTTTTTCTTTTGCCCCACCCAAGTACGTGGGGATTTTCTTGCCTTTTGGGAGGTCTGACGTTTTCTGCCAGCGTTCAGTGGGTGTTCTGTAGGAGCAGTTCCACGTGCAGATGTATTTCTACTGTATCTGTGGGAAGGAAGGTGATCTCCGCGTCTTACTCTTCCGCCATCTTCTCTACCTCCCCACTGTTGTTTTAATTTATAATTCACTAGTGACAAATGATGTTGAGCATCTTTTCATATGCATATTTGCTACCTCTATATTTTCATTGATGAGATGTCATCAGCTTGTTTGCTCAGTTTTTAACTGAGTTGTTTCTTTTATTATTGTTGAGTTTTAAGAGTTCTTTGTATTTTGGATTCAAGTCCTTTGTCAGACATGTTTTGCAAAGATTTTTCTCCCAGTCTGTGGCTTATCCTTTTGTTCCTAGTATCTTTCACAGAGCATAAGTTTTTAATTTTAATAAAGTCCAACTTAGCAATTTTTTCTTTCATGAGTCATGACTTTGCTGTTGTATCTAAAAACTCATCGCCAAAACAAGGAAACTGAAATTCTCCTATGTTATCGTCTAGAAGTTTTATGGTTTTGTGTTTTAAATACCTGATATGTTTTAAATAGGTCTATGATCCATTTTGAGGGTTTTTTTTTTTTTTTTTGCATATGGATGTCCAATGGTTCCAGCACCACTTGTTGAATAGACTATCTTTTCTCCACTGAATTGTCTTTGCTCTTTTGTCAAAGATCAATGACTATATTTGCGTGGTTCTATTTCTCTGCTCTTTATTCTGTTCCATTGATCAACCTGTCTATTTTTCACCAATGCACACTGTCTTGCTTACTGTATTGCTATCGTTAAGTCTTGAAGTTGGGCAGTGTCAGTTCTTCAGTTTGTTCTTTCCTTCAGTATTGTGTTGGCTATTCTGGGTCTTTTGTCTCTCCTTATAAATTTTAGAATCATTTGGTCAATATCTACAAAATAACTTGCTGGGATTTTTATTGGGACCGCATTGAATTTATAGATCAAGTTGGGAAGAATTAGCATTCTAACAATATCAAGTCTTCTTATCCATGGACATAAAATATCTTTCCGTTTATGTAGATTTTCTTTGAGTTCTTTCATCAGAGTTTTGTAGTTTTCCTCATAAAGATTGTGTACATTTTTTTACATGTATACCTAAATATGTTACTTTCAGAGGCTAATATAAATGGTACTGTGTTTTTAATTTCAAATTCCAACTGTTCAATACCCATATATAGGAAAGAAATTGACTTTTGTATATTGACCATGTACCTGCAAACTTACTATCTTCCCTTAGTTTTGGGAATTTTTGGTTGATTTGGGGGATTTTCTACATAAGAAAGATGGAAAAAATTTGGAACATTGTAGACACCTCTGAGATGGCCAATTAATCCTGAAACTTATCCTATCAATGGACTTACTGTTTTATAAGCTAATAAGTTTCTTTACTCAATAAGCTATTTTATTGGGCTTTCCCATTACTTAGCAGCAATAGCATAATCACTGATACTAGTCAAAGAGAGTAGTTTTCATTCTATGTGACCATTTTATTTAGTAAAAGCATTTTTTCTTTCAGATATTTAGAGGGGAGACTTCCTTTATCCTGAGAAACCACTTTGAGCTGTCTTTGAAGAGAAGGTAAGGGCAGGGATTTCAACTGGCCACTTGAGCTTTGAGTCCTGACATCTTGACCCTTCTTTGGGCCTTTCCTCATTTCTGCCTTCCCTATCCTGTGAAATTCTCCTCCTTTCTCAGATCCTCAGTCAGGTTCCTTGCCTCGTAAAGTTTTTCCTTATGACTCCAGGGACCAACAAACTGTTCTTACGAAGTCACTGGCAGAATTACTGTTACAGTAGACAAGATAACCTCGATAAATAAACTAACTAACTAACTAAATAAACTTGGACATCATTTTCTCATGGTTTTACGCATATTTTTCTGTTTTCAGGGCTGGATACACTTCAAATGCTCTCAGCTGCAATTAACATAATACACAACTAAGTCATACAGAGGTCTCCTGTTTAGTTAAGAAGTCTGGAGGCAGTCAAGTGACAGTAAACCTCTCAATAATGATATGAAAGAGCCAAGCCCTTTCTTTTCTCTTTGCTCCACCATCCTTTGTATATTTGCTTTTTGTTTTTTATTTATTTTTTTAAATTAATTTTTATTGGAGTATAGTTGATTTACTATGTTGTATTAGTTTCTGCGGTGCAGCAAAAATGAAGTCAGTTATCCATATACCTATATCCACTCTGTTTTAGATTCTTTTCCCATATAGGCCATTACAGAGTACTGTGTAGAGTTCCTTGTGCTATACAGTAGCTTCTTATTAGTTATCTATTTTATATATAGTCATGTGTATATGTCAATCCCAATCTCTCAGTTTATCCCTCCCCACACTTGCTTTTTGTTTTCATGCTTGTTGCCTCATGGCAAGATGACAACGGCTGCTCTGATTAACCTCTGTACTTCCTTTATTAGAAGTCTAGAAGAAAGGTGGTTCTGGGTTGGGTGATGTCATCACAAACACAAGTTATGCTCTACTATCTGCTCTGCCCTTTCAGCATGTTGGCCTTTGACCTTAAGCTTGTCCCCTCATGGTTGAAAGGTGGCTACAGCAGCTCCAAGTTTCTCAGGTCACATACCAGAAATGTTCAAAAGCCAGAGAAAAGAATCCTTCTCCCAAATATCCCTTTTGGAATATGAAACATTTTCCTAGAAGCCCTATATAAGGCACTTCTTGGTATATCTTTGTCTAGAAATTCTTAACTAATCACTGATAAGAGGAATGGATTTGTATGGACTGGATCAGATTAATAAAATATCACTCCTTTTTGCTGGAAAGAGACCTCACTTTCCTTAAAGTATATGGCCACCTGTTAGTAAACATAATAAGGAGAGGAATAGGCACACACACACACAAAATCCACCATAGAAAACTTTCCTTATCCTAGGAAATATTGAGCAAGGAGGGGCAATGAAGTTGCACAGGCCTGATTTTGTAAAGTTTTTTTAAAATGAAAATATTCAAACAAATATTGAAATACAGTAAATACCTGCATATTCACCATATAGAAATCAATCTATCTTTAACATTTTATTATACTTGCATTAGGATTTTCTACATAAACATGTTGTCTATAAATAAGGGCAGTTTTACAATTTTCTTTCCAATTAAATGGCTCATTTCTTTTTATTGCCTTATGGTACTGGCTAGGATCTTCAGTAAAGTGTTAAATGATATAATGAGAACTAACATCTTTGCTTTCTTCCTGATGTTAGGCAGAAAGCATTGAGTCCTTTGCAGTTGAGTATGATGTTAGCTGTTGGTTTTTAGAAGTTCTTGAAGTTGGAAGTGTTCCTTTCGTTAGTCATAGTTTTTTGAGTTTTCCTCAGCAATGGAAGTTGAGTTTGGTCAATTTTTTTCTGCACCTATTGAAATAAGCATATGGATCTTCCCCCTTTATTCCACTACTCTTATGTTCATGGTAATTTGGGTCTCAGGTGTCTCCAGATTCCTGCTCACAGGAAGGGAAACCAATACAGGAGAGGGCGCTTGCAATGAAGTGGCAAACACCCACTTCTGTTGGTGAGCCCCTGATCATATGCTCACACTCAGCTACCTGGGAGCCTGGGAAAAGTGGTCCCTTCCTAGATAGCCATATTCCCAGCTGTATCTCAATTAGCACACAAGAAGGGAGAGCAGAATCTGGTAGATATTAGGCAAGAAGCCATCTAGCTTCTGTTTGAACCTCTCTAGTGATGGGAAACTTACTAATGAAGAAAGCAGCCAACTTCCTCCCAACAAAATTCTGAAAATGAAATTTGTCCTTTGGGTAGGTCCAAATCTGTCTGATTATAGCCCTCCCTCCCCCCAATTCTTCTACATGTAGCACCACAGATAGAAGAAGGCTTATGTTATTTACATTGAATAGGCTCTATATCATTTCATTTTAAAACAAGTGAAGATACATGCACCCCAATGTTTATAGCAGCACTATTTACAATGGCAAGACATGGAAGCAACCTAAATGTGCAGTGACAGATGAATGGATAAAAAAAATGTAGTATATATACACAGTGGAATACTACTCAGCCATAAAAACAAATGAAATAATGCCATTTGCAGCAACATGGATGAACCTAGACGTTATCATACTAAGTGAAGTAAGCCAGAAAGAGAAAGACAAATATCATATGATATTGCTTACATGTGGAATCTAAAAAAATATATGTAAATGAACTTGTTTACAGAACAGAAATAGACCCACAGACACAGAAAGCAAACTTATGGTTACCAAAGGGAAAGGGGGAGAGGGATAAATTAAGAGTTTGGGATTAACATATATACACTACTATATATGAAATAGATAGCCAACAAGGACCTACTTTATAGCACAGGAAACTGTACTCAGTATTTTGTAATAACTATAAGGGAAAAGAATCTGAAAGAGAATATATATGTATATATGTATCACTGTGTTATATACCTGAAACTTACACAACATTGTAAATCAACTATACGTCAATAAAAAAAGAGAAGACAAAATAGCATAAAACAAGTGATGATGTGAGGCCTCCACTCACAAGACCTCAAGAGCCTTCTGTTGCCTGTCTAAATTAGCCCAAACTCTTTGGCCTTGTGGGTGTGGTCTCCATATCAGAAAGAGAAGAATCTACAGAGCAAGACACGCTGTGACACTGTGTTATCATTCCAAGAGCAGGTGTAACAGTGAACTTGACTACTGACCAGGGTCTAGGCCCTGAGGTTTACACCTGTCTTGGGAAGTTCTGCCTTCTTCAATCACATCAGCTTTGTCCTCTGGCTGATTTCCACTGGATCCTATGATGGATGCAGCAGTTCCAGGACAAATATACAGGATACCCTCCACTCCGCAATATCCCTTTGCCATTTTGCTATGTTTCCTGAAATGCCAGCCTTCAGCTTTCATTCCTTTGGGTTAAGGTGTGGCTTCTTAACATGCAAATCAAAATTTAGATTGGACTAATACATTTTCATATTGATTAATTAGCTGGAGAAATTACAGACAAGCACGGTAATATTAAGTAATTTTCAGTAATTATAACCTCAGGATGATTCATTTTCTTTAAATGAGGAAAGTGTAGTTTAGAGAAGTTAAGTGCTTTGACTAATGCCACTTGGCAATTTGATAACAGAGCTGAGCAATCAGTGCTTCTTAACTTTAAATAGTGTGTGTGTGTGTGTGTGTGTGTGTGCATATTCGTTCATTTGTATTTTCCTTTAGGTGTGTGTTTAATTTCACAGCTTGAAAAAGTGTTAAAATCAGGCCATGCAAACATAGTTTTGTTGGATGCAGGGAATGCATCCTGTGGCTAAAACAATGACCTCCTAAAGTTTGCTTCTGAAGCTCTGAGGTCAGATAGACCTCAAGTTTAATCCTGCTTCCTTTATTTACTGATCTTTGGGAAGTGATTTAGTCTCTCTCAGCCTGTTTCCCCATCTGGAAAACAAGGATACTTTGTAAGCCAGGTTCCCTCAATCTCGACATTACTGACATTTTGGACTGGATCGTTCTTTGTTGGGGAGGTGGCGGTGGAGGCCATCCTGTGTATGATATTTAGCAACATCTCTGGTCTCTACCTATTAAATACTGGTAGCACACAACCCCACAATTTGTCACCCCAAATTGTGACAACCAAATATTGCCAGGCATTGCCAGCTGGCCCTGGGGGTGTAAAATCATCTCAGTTGAGAAAGACCACAGCAAGCATCAACTAACACGTGTTCCAGGTCCTCATGCGGTGCCTGGTTCAGGGCAACTGTTCAATGGTGTCAACACTGCTACCTTCCTGACCCCCATGCCCTTCACCTTCAGGACCAATTCCATCTACCATCACTCCTCCATGACAAGGAGAACCTCTGTACTCATGTCTGTGGAAAGAGAGATTTGCTGGGTTTGGAACAGACAATGGATCAGCTTCCCGATTCTGCTTCTTAGTCACCCAAAGGGGTTTAAATTGGAAAGGAAAACTGATGGTATCATTCTCAAAGCTGCCTCAAACACTGCCTTTTCCTTCACATTTTCAATGAACTTGTTCTCAAATTGTAGGCTCAGCTAAAAAATAACATGTATTATGCTTTATAGCTGTGGTTTTATTTGTGGGGGAAGGCACTGAATTTTTTTTAACTCAGAAGCAAATGTATGTTTAAAATGTGGGTTTGGGTGCGACTAGCAGATTTGGGATATATTGCAGAGCAACTCAGACCAGTAAAGGGCCACTGACTGCTGAGTGTGGAACAAAAAGGGCCCAGCGAAAATGGGCAGAAGACCTAAATAGACATTTCTCCAAAGAAGACTTACAGATGGCCAACAAACACATGAAAAGATGCTCAACATCACTAATTATTAGAGAAATGCAAATGAAAACTACAATGACGTATCACCTCACACCGGTCAGAATGGCCATCATCAAAAAATTCACAAGCAATAAATGCGAGGGAGGGTGTGGAGAAAAGGGAACCCTCCTACACTGTTGGTGGGAATGTAAATTGGTACAGCTGCTATGGAGAACAGTATAGAGGTTCCTTAAAAAACTAAAAATAGAACTGCCATATGACCCAGCAATCCCACTCCTGGGCATATACCTGGAGGAAACCATAATTCAAAAAGATACATACACCCCAATGTTCATTGCAGTGCTATTTACAATAGCCAGGACATGGAAGCCAGCTAAATGTCCATCAACAGAAGGATGGATAAAGAAGATGTGGTACACATATACGATGGAATATTACTCAGCCATAAAAAGGAATGAAACTGTGCAATTTGCAAAGACATGGGTAGACCTAGAGACTGCACACAGAGTGAAGTCAGAAGGAGGAAAACAAATATCGTATAATACCGCTTATATGTGGAATCTAGAAAAATGATACAGATGAACTTATTTGCAAAGCAGAAATAGAGACACAGACATAGAGAACAGACTTATGGATACCAAGGTGGGAAGGGGGGGTGGGATGAACTGGGAGAATGGGATTGACATATATACACTACTATGTATAAAATAAATAACTAATGAGAACCAACTCTATAGCACAGGGAACTTTACTCAGTGCTCTGTGGTGACCTAAATGGGAAGGAAATCCAAAAACGAGGTGATATATGTACATGTACAGCTGATTCACTTTGTTGTACAGCAGAAACTAATACAACATTGTAAAACAACTATACTCCAATAAAAATTAATTAAAAAAAAAAGACGAAAAAGAGCCCAGTGTGGAAGGATTTCAGAGCCTCTGCTAACAATGCAATTCCTGAGAAGTGAGGAAAATGAAAGATGAACGTTCACGTGCAGGCACTGGTTTTGGTTTTTAATGGTGGGGTGGGAGAAAGGCCCATCCTCAGGAGTGACGGAATGGACGCACCTCCCAGAAGTGAGTGGTGCAGGTGGTCGGAGCTATCGTGGTTCAGTGGGGCTCTCAGGGCTTGAGACGACCAGGCCAGCCTGCCTGGATAATGGGTCCAGGGCCTGGGCAGGCATCTGGCTTTGGTCCTCAAAGCAGAGGCATAGCTCCAGGCTCATCCAGCACATTCCACCCAGGCAAAGGCAGATCCAGGGTGTGATTTAGAAACCATGGCTGTGAGGTTAAAACTAGAAGCCATTTGGGAGGAAAAGCCCCACACAGCAGGTGCTTGGTTCCAATGAGGACAGCTGTGTTTTTCTTAAGCTTTCCTGGAGACTCTGATGGGTGCTCTCTTTAGGTTCATGCGAATCTCAGAAGCATCATTCACTTGGGAGGTCTGTGTAGTGAACACATACTGAGCGCTGGATTCAGCCAGCAGAAACCTTTGGTGTCAACTACACCATCATGCTTCAAATATGTAATTCTAGCCTTTTTTTAAAGGTTAACATTTAAAAATTTTATTTTTGTTAAAAAGTATAGATGATTTACGATGTGTCAGTTTCAGGTGTACAACACAGTGATTCAGATATATATATATATATAAATATATATATATATATATTCTTCTTCAGATTCTTTTCTCTTATTGGTTATTACAACATAGTGAGTATAGTTCCCTGTACTATACAGTAGGGCCTTGTTGGTTATCTATTTTATATATAATCGTATGTATGTGTTAATCCCAACCTCCTAATTTATCCCACCCCCCCTTTCCCCTTTGGTAACCATAAGTTTGTTTGCTATTTCTGTTGTTCTATTTCTGTTTTGTAATTCCATCCTTAAAATGCCTAGGAGGTAGATATTTTTGTACTCATATTACAGACAAGAAAACTGAGTCTCAAAAAGGTCAATGGTCATAAGCTATAAATAGTGGATTCAAACTCAGTTCTGTTTGACTCCAAAATCTATGCTTTTTTCCCTCCACCCTGCAAAGGCTGCGATCAGGCTGTCTGTGCTGGCGAGTACGCCCAGATATAACTAGATTTCAGGGAGGGAATGGTCTGCTTCACACGGGTAACAGAAGTAGGACATAGACACACCCACAGCCCCAGTGCCTCTCCATTCTGATCCTGCTGAGAGCCCCCTCAGAGGGTCCTCTGAGAATCCCCAAAGCCCCAGCTTACACTTTAAGCATCAGCCATAATAAATTCCTGCAACTCCCAAACCTCAGCGCTGGCTGGCTGCACACAAATTACCTGGTGAGCCTGTTAAAATGGAGATTCTAGGACCCTACCCTGGAGTGTTTGCCCCAGTGTGGGCATGCGGACAGGGCACCTCTGGACAACCGTATCTAGGAAAAGCTCTCAGATAGCTCTGATGTGCCGCCAGCTCCCACTTGCTACCTTTTCCCTCTGTCCAGGACTCCTTCCAGCACTCCCAGCTGATTCCTTCTCATCCTCAGGACAGTCACCCCTCCAGCTGACTCACCATATTGAGCTCAGTGTCTTCACCCTGTGATTTCTCAGGCCACCACCTCAAATTCCAGTTTCCATCTCAGCAGGTGATGAACTGGACATTGAAATCATCTGTCACCTTGTCAATCTCTGCTACTTTCTAGGACAGCAGTTCTTCCCTGGGGGTGATTCTGCCCCTCATGGGACATTTGACAATTTCTGGAGACACTTGGTTGTCACAGCTGGGAAAGGTGTGCTACTGGCATCCAGTGGGTGGAGGCCAGGGGTGCTGCAGAACTTCCGACAATGCACAGGACAGCCCTTCAACAGAGAACGATCTGGACCCAAGTGCCAATGGTGCTTAAGTGGAGAAGCTCTGCGATCAAATCTCTCCTCTCCGTTGACTAGCTGTGCATCCCAAGCAAGTTTCTTACATTCTTCTCTGTGGCTGGCTTCTTCTTCTGTGACATGGATTCTTAGAGAGCCCCGACTTCATGGCGGTGGGAAGGAAATGGGTTAATACAAGCAAAGTGCTTAGAGCAATGCCTGGCAGGCAGGGGGTCAGTGACCGTTTGCTGGACCCACAGTGCAGGCCTCAGGCGGAGCTTAAGGCCTTCAAGTCCCTCCATTCAGCATCCACTCTGCTGGGCTCCAGTCCTGCTGCCCAGCTCCGTACCACCCACCAAGGATCCTCTTTCCTCTGCCCCGCACATTTGCATTTCAAACCCACCTGGCCAGTTGGACTTGGCCTTCTGTGGGTTTAACCTTGACCCACTGGTTAGGTCCCCTCCAGAAAGCCTGCCCGATGGGGGCGAGGCAGGAAGGTGCTCCATCACTTCAGAGCCTCAGCGGGTTATTTAGGTGATCTGGGCACCCCCTCCCCACCCCAGGCCTGCTTGGAGGCAGTGTTTCTGAAACCCCCTGGGTGCCGTGGGTACCCTCCAGGCTCTTCAATTATGCCCTGAGGCCTTCCTCCTCAGTCCCTTTGTTATACCTGTAACCAAGCAGGACCCTAGGAGGTCTTCCCAGAATAGACCCCAACCATGTCCTCCGCCTGCTTTTTGTCTGTAGAAAAACCTTAGTCAAAGAATACATTTAATCAGAGAAGTGAGAAAATGCAGAAAGAAAGGAAAATAGTCAAGCAAGACAAAATAATAATACTTTAGGCATTAAACAAAGTCAAGGACCTTTAGTTCTTCCTCAAGGACTATGGATAATATTCTGAGCCATGTCCTTTGAGATGTTTTGCAGATACTGAAATCCTCACCAGGTGGGAGAAGTTAACTGCATGCTGCCCACAAGCACGCAGACCCCAGACCAGTTGGAACCAGAGGTTGATGATGTTGACTCCCAGTTACCTCACCACCAACCAATCAGAAGAACGTCCACAAGCTGATCAGGCCCTCCTGCTCCTTGAACCATTATTATAAGACTCCTTCCTGTTCCTTCCAAGGTGGGACACACAGTCTTGAGGGCACTAGCTGGCTGTGGCCCCATTTGCCTGGCAAAGCAATAAAGCTATTTCTTTCTACTTCACCCAAAACTCTGTCTCTGAGATTTAATCCGGCAACGGTGTACAGAGACCAAATTTCGGCAACATACCCTGGAGATACAAGGCAAAAGAAGACATATCTGATGTTTGCCCACAGGAAACTCACAGACAAGACGAACACATTTGTCAAACAGGAGGCCTCCTCAGCTGGACAAACATCTAGGATCTGGTCCTGCAATTCTGGGGCCGAAGGTTTGGCTGGGCAGGAGGTTGCCATCTCATGGGCACTGCTACAGTAGTGGGCATAGCACCAGCCGTCCACACAAATACCTCACTCACGACAACCCCGGTGATGGTTACTGTTGTCCCCCTCAGTTTTCCCGCTGGGAAGCTGAGGCTCGGGGAGGTCAAGTCCCTTGCCCAAGGAAGTGGAACCCAGCAGAGCCTGGCTCTTTGTACATGTGACATTAACCAGTGCCCTTCCCCCCCCCCCCACTGCCATACCCTTTCTGGCTCTTGTGCTTGGGCACCATGGTGCCCTCCCAAGGAGGAAATGATCCTGGTTCTTCCCAGATCCTGCCTGTCCTTCTCTGTGTCTGGTGATAACCTGGAGGCCATCCATGTGTGTATAAGCAAGACATCTGCTCCCATCCGGCCGGCCTCAACCACGCCAGCCTGCTCGCTTTGCTTGGAAGGAGGTCTGGCCCTCATCTCCAGATGGATTCCCTCCACCCACCGACGCTGTTGACTGACTGGTTTATACACTGCTCCCCACCTTGCAAATCATTGCCTGGCATTGTCCTCAGTGTTGTCAAAACTGCTTATCCGACTAGGAAGGCTGGAGGAGCCAGGCCATAAAATTAAACGAAATTACCGCAGAAACTAGGGTGTTCGTGACAATGAGGTGGAATTATAACTGGGAGGATGGCAAGGGAGGTTTATGATGCCCCCATGCCTGCCTGCAAAGTCATTATTCAAAAGGCTTTCATTTGCCCTGATGTCCAGGCTTCACATCGTCCTTGACAACTTAGGAGGACTTGCTGGCCTCCATGCTGTTTTTCTCAGGTTAACAGAATTGGAACATTGGAAGGGTCTCTGGTTCAGCTGGTTCAACCCTCTCATTTGTTGGGTGGGGAAGTTGAGGTTCAGAGAGGCATTGGGGTCTCAGAATACCTTAGTGATGGAACCAGTATTCAAACTCAGATCCCTTGGCTCATAGCCAGGTGCCCCCTTTCCTATAATTTTGGAATACTTTTTGATATAAAAAATTGTATCCATACATCACTGTGAATTAGTATTTAAACACAAAGTTAGATGTCCAGACACATGGACACAAGCCAAAACCTCCAGGCTTTTCTCATCTCTCCTGTGGAAAGGCACTGGTTAACAAGTGGGCAATTTTCAGGCAATGTCACAGTTGGTTTGGAAAATGGTTAGGCCATTCCACTGCAGGAAATAAAAAGAAAACCAAAACCTCAAACGGAAAACCTAATCACCCTCCTAATTTTGAGGGCACATTTGCCGTTGGGACCTGAGATGGACGTTCTTATTCCCTTGCCCACTTCTCCTCTGCCTTCAAGAAACCCCTTTCATGTTCATCGGCTCCCCAGCCCCTCCAGGGACTCTACTAATCATTCTTTGAACCTGCCTTCCAGGGTTTTGTGGTGTCAAGAGGGAGACAGACAAGTGTGATATGAGCTGTGACAGAAGGAGGCACAAGGCAGGGTCACCTCCTCCCTTTCCTTCTATAACTGTACTTCAGAGACAGGCTCAGCACCATTGAAACAACCAGAGAATCATTAAATTATTCATTTGAGCACCTTGGAGATGCCATTCTGTGAACTTCTGACCCAGTTTTTCAGGCAAAAAATAGTATCACAGACAGGTGGTGACCACATGAGTGAGGATAAACTACATGCCCCAAATATAGCAGCTCCTTCGCCTCAAAGGCTCACATAACACAGGTGCCCTGGTCTCACAGAACTTGTCTTTACAAGGGCTTTTTTCAGATTTTAGAAAACCTCTAAAATCACCAAGTTTTCATTGCTGCAGTTATGACTATGAATAGCTTAAAAAAAAACTTTTAGGAAAGAAAGAGAATCATAGCTTTTCTCTTAAGAATGGTTGTGTTTTGGAGGAGGAATAATTCTTTTTAGAGTTACATTATGTGAATGGCAGTCCCTATTCTTCCTCCTACTATCTGGGAAAACTAGACATGTTTGAACTTTTCCGGGCTTCACTCTCCACATATATGAATGAGGATATTTTCCACTCAGCCATGTATCACAGAGATTTTCCTATATCAATACATTGGTGGTGGTGGGACGAATTGGGAGATTGGGATTGACATATATACACTAATACGTGTAAAATAGATAATAAGAACCTGCTGTATAAAAAATAAATAAATTTCAAAAAATACATTATCTACTTTATTCATTTTAATGACTATGTACTACATTTTCAGTGATTGATGCACCATAATTTACTTAACAATTCTCATATTGATAATTGTTTCTCATTTTTTCTTATCCAAAACAATTCTGTAATAAAGTAGCTTGTCTATAAATTTATGTAAAGTTTAGAGAGAAGTTTTCTGGAATAGATTTGAAGTCATTGAATTGGGGGTTAGATGGCAGGCACATTTCATATTTTAATAGTTTCTACAAATTGTCCACCCCAAATGCTGTATCTAATTTACACTTCCTCTGCTATTTAATTCCCCCACAGCGTTGCATGTTATATATTACCAAGTCCATTTTAAAGATGAGGAGCTGGGGTCAGAGAGAGTAAGTCAATTTCCTGGTGGATTATTGTTAAATAATCCAATGGAGATTTGACCGAGGTCAGCTTGTGTTTGTTTCACTGTCCACACCATATCGGCTTCCCTCTGGGTCCACCAGCCTTCATGACCCATGGAAAGAAGGGTTCATTCATGATGGAAAGAGAGAAAACAGCAGAGATCCTTCAAAAAGCACATTAGAATTGGAAGAGTAACATCACGGGGTACATGGAGGGCCACAACCAGACAAGTCTTTTTTCTTTTATTAAATATTAGATACAAAATAATATTTGTGAAATATGCATAATAAATAAAAAAAAAATAAAATAAATGCCAGTAAATCCAAACACAGTATAAGAAAGAGAATATAACCAGGATCTTTGAAGCCCAGTGAGTACCCCTCCCTCACCCTATCTTTTCTTCCGCAGAGGTAACCCCTATACAGAATTCATGTTTATCATCGTCTTGCATTTCTTCACAGTTTTAACAACTCTGGCTGAATCTATCACAAGGCTGCTCTATAACACTTCAGAGAATACGCAAGTACCTGAGCATGTCTGTTGAAGTGGAACAATGCAGGCCAGCATCGTTCTGACTCGCAGCCCCAAGAATATAGTGCTTAGTGTTGCGAATTTTAAACTTTATTTAATGGAATTGTACCATATGCACTCGTCTTCAACTTGCTTTAGGCTGCTCAACACACTCTTTTGAGAGTGAGTCATCATATACTCCTGGCTGTAGTTCATTTATTTTCACTGCTGAACAGGATTGTGTGGGACCAATGGACCAGTCTCTATACATTTGCCTACCTTCGGGCATTTGGCTGGTTTCTGAATTTTTGCCATTATAGAATGCTGCTGTGAACATTTTGTAGATATTCCCTGGAGCACATGTGCACAAGTGCTTCCAATGCAATCCTACGAAAGGAATGTCTGTATCTTGGAAATGTACAACTTCAGTTTTACCAGATAATGCCAGATTGTTACCTCACAGCAGTAGATGGATTTTTTGGGAGATGTTTGCCAAAACTTGATTTTGTTAGACTTTAAAAAATTCTACCATTCTGACTGAGTATAAAATAGCATCTCATCATGGCTTTAATTTGAATTTTCCTGATTAATGATGGGTTGAGCATCTTTTCATATTTTTAATAGCCATGGATGTTTTTCGGTGAAGTATTCTCTCAAGTCTTTTGCACATTTCTCTTTTGAATCATCTTTTTTTTCTATTGATTTATAGTAGTTCCTTAAGTAGTTTGTATTCTAATTCTTTGTCAGTTATATATGTTGCAAATATGCTTTCCCAACTTGTGGTTTATGTTCATTTTTTACAATGAATTCTTATAGCAAAGAGAAATTCCTAGTTTTACTATGTCTACATTGTTTTTTCCTTATGATTTGCCTTTTTTAATCTTAAGAAATTTGTTCGTATCTTGCAGTCATAAAGATATTCTTCCATATGATATTCTAAAATGTTTACAGTTTCATGTTACACATTTAAATCTTTAAAGCAACTGAATTTAATTTTTATGTATTGCATGAGGTAATACTCCAATTTCTTTCTTTTTTTTCCTCCTCAGTTGCGTAATTAACTGTCTCAGGACAGATTATTGCAAAGCTCATGCTTTCTCCTTTGCTATACAGATTATTTGTCTTGTTTAGAAGCCTGTGTGTGGACTCCCTGTTCTGCCTTGTCAGTTCACTAATGCCATACTCTTAGTTATCACGGCTTAAAAATTATTTATTTATTTATTTTAATTGAAGTAAAGTTGATTTACAATGTTATATTATTTCAGGTGTACAACACAATTTGATATTTTTATAGATTACACTCCATTTAAAGTTATAAAGTATTGGCTCTATTCCCTGTGTTGTACAATGTATCCTTGTATCTTACTCATTTTATACACAGTAGTTTTTACCTCTTACTTCCCTGCCCCTCTCTTGTCCCTCCCCCACTTCCCTCTCCCCACTGGTAACCACGAGTTTGTTCTCCATATCTATGAGTCTGTTTCTGTTTTGTTACACTTGTTTCATTTTTTAGATTCCACATATAGGTAATAACATACAGTATTTGTCTATCTTTGCTGAGAAGGACTCCCTATCTGGTTTCTTCTTCAAGAGTATCTTGGCTATCTTTGCTCCTTAAGGCTTCCGTATACATTTTAGAAGTTGCTTGTCAAGTACCACATAATAGCTTTGAGGATATGGGTTAGATTTGCACTGAAGTGTGTATCATTTTAAAAATAACTGATATCTTTAACTTGTTTAGTCTTCTGATCCATAAATATGATATATTCCTTCATTTATTTGGATCTTTATATATTTTAGTATAGTTTTAGAATTTTCTTTACAAAAAGCTTAAAATCTTGTGCTACATTTATTCCTAGGTACTTTATAATTTCAAGGCATTTAAATAGTATCTTTAATTATAATTTTAAAATGTTTGCTGCTGTTTTATATAAATAATTTTAAAATCAGACTACTTTGCTAAATATATTTTTAAATTCTAATAATTTATATGTCTACTTTAACATTAACATTATTTATTTCCTCCTTCTCTCCCTTCTTTCCTTCTTTCTTTCTTGTTTTTATACTTTTTATTCTATATTTTTTCTTATTACATGGTAACTCACTAGTAAATGTTGACTAGAAATGGTCATAACAGGCATCCTTCCTTTTCCTCTTCATAAAGGAAATGCTGAAAGCATTTTTCTATTTATTATGATACCTGTTTTAAGGTGTTTGTAGATTTTTTTTACCAGTTGAAGAAAGTCCACTTCTACTTTTAACTTGCTAAGAATTTTTAAAACATGAATGGAATTTTCTTTTCATCAAGCAAAAATTCTTTGATTGTTCTCTTTTAAACTGTTAATGTAGAACTTATTTAAAATGATTTCTAATATTCAATTACCTACATCCCTATTGGCAGAATGTATTATCTTTTCCATGTATTTTGGATTCAGTTGGCTAACATTTATTTGACTTTTTTTTGCATTTAAGTTCATGAGATGGCCCTATAATTTTGTTTTCTCATAAAATGAGTTGTAGAGTATTTCCACTGTTTTATCCTCTATACTGTTTGTTTAAGATTGGAATTATTTGTTTCTTGAGAGTTAGAACTAATAGGGAAAACCACCTGAGACATATGTAATATTTTCTTTGTAGAAAGATTTCTAAATGTTGATTTAATTCTTTTAATATTACTGGGATTATTTACATTTTCTATTTCTTCTGGTGTTGATTTTTATGTTATATTTTAAAGTAATTTGTCCATTTGATGTAAGTTTTCAAATTTATTGGTATAAAGTTATTCATGAAATATTTTTACTTTGTGCAGCATCTGAAATTACACCCATTTATTGTTTCTAATACTGATTATTTCTTTTCATTAGTCTTACAAAGGATTTTTCAGTTTTTATTGGACTACCCTCTGCTCTATATTTCCTTCCTTTCATTCTTGTTGTGACCTCTCAAGTTACATTTTATGCTCATTAAACTTAATCCTTTTATTTTTCTAACATAAATTGTTAGGCTATGCATTTTCCTCTAAATGCTGCTTTAAATAAATTCCGTAATTTTGTTAAACTGTAGTTTCATTATTGCTCAACACTATGTATTTTAACATAATTATGACTTATTTGATTCTTAAATTATTTAAACTGTGATATCACCTCACACCAGTCAAAATGGCCATCATCAAAAATTCTACAAACAATAAATGCTGGAGAGGATGTAGAGAAAAGGGAACCCTCCTACACTGTTGGTGTGAATGTAAATTGGTACAGCCACTATGGAGAATAGTATGGAGGTTCCTTAAAAAACTAAAAATAGAACTACCATATGATCCAGCAATGACACCCCTTGGCATATATCTGAGAAAATCATCATTCAAAAGGGTACATGCACCCTAATGTTTGTTACAGTGCTGTTTACAATAACCAAGACATGGAAGCAACTTAAATGTCTATTGACAGAGGAATGGATAAAGAAGATGTGACACATATATACAATAGAATATTACTCACTCATTAAAAAGAATGAAATAATGCCACTTGCAGCAACATGGATGGAACTGGAGATGATCATACTAAGTGAAGTAAGTCAGAGAGAGAAAGAGAAATATCATATGATATCGCTTATAAGCGGAATCTAAAAAGAAATGGTACAAATGAACTTACAAAACAGAAACAGATTCACAGACTTAGAGAAAAAAGTTATGGTTACCAGGGAGAAGGGTGGGGGGAAAGGATAGTTAGGGAGTTTGGGACTGACATGTACACACTGTTTTATTTAAAATGGATAACCAACAAGGACCTGCTGTATAGCTCAGGGAACTCTGTTCAATATTATGTAACAAACTAAATGGGAAAAGAATTTAAATAAGAATAGATACATGTATATGTATAACTGAATCACTTTGCTGTACACCTGAAACTATCACAACATTGTTAATCAACTATACTCCAATATAAAATAAAAAGTTTAAAAAAAAAACACTTAAAAAAAAAGAAAGAATGAAATAATGCCATTTGCAGTAACATGGATTGACCTGGAGATTATCATACCAAGTGAAGTAAGTCAGACAAAGACAAATATCATATGATATAGCTTATATGTGGATTCTAAGAAAAATGATAAAAATGAACTTATTTACAAAACAGAAACAGACTCACAGACTTAGAGAGCAAACTAATGATTACTAGGGGGGAAAGTAGAGGGCAGGGATAGATTGAGAGTTTGGGATTGATATGTACACATTGCTATGTTTAAAATAGATAACCAACAGGGACCTCCTGTATAGCACAGGGAACTCTGCTCAATATTCTATGATAACCTAAATGGAAAAGAATTTTTAAAAGAATAGATATTAATACACATATATGTATAACTTTGCTGTACACCTGAAACTAACACATTGTTAATCAACTATATAACTGATTCACTTTGTTATAAAGCAGAAACTAACACACCATCATAAAGCAATTATACTCCAGTAAAGATGTTAAAAATAAAATAAAATAAAATGAAAAAAGAAAACTATACTCCAATATAAAATAAAAATTACGAAAAAAGAACCCATTCTTTGAATAACTTTCTTTAGCTTATAAGACACTTAAAACATTTTAATTTGTTTTCTTGATAAATTCTGAAGTGTATATCTGGTGATAAACTCAAAGATTATTATTATTGTTTTTAAACATCTTTATTGGAGTATAACTGCTTTACAATGCTGTGTTAGTTTCTGCTGTATAACAAAGTGAATCAGCTATACGTACACATATATCCCCGTATCTCCTCCATCTTGCGTCTCCCTCCCACCCTCCCTATCCCACCCTCTAGTTGGTCACAAAGCACTGAGCTGATCTCTCTGTGCTATGCAGCTGCTTCCCACTATTTATTTTACATTTGGTAGTGTATATATGTCCATGTCTCTCTCTCACTTCGTCCCAGCTTACCCTTCCCCCTCCCCTTGTCCTCAAGTCCATTCTCTACATCTGCGTCTTTATTCTTGTCCTGCCCCTAGGTTCTTCAGAACCATATATATATTTTTTTTCAGATTCCATATATATGTGTTAGCATATGGTATTTGTTTTTCTCTTTCTGACTTCCTTCACTCTGTATGGGATTTTTGTTTTAAAAAAATAAACTATGTTAAAAATAATTTTTGTTTATATTTCTGTTATTCATTCTAATGAATTACATTCTGTTATTCATTCATTTATAATTTATAAGAATATAAGAATATATGAGAAATTCAAATTTCTAAGAATATTAAGAATTTTTAAATTTATATTTTGTTTATAATATCTAACCAATTGCATCAGTTTTTTCATGTTTGAATTATGACCCTATTGATCAACTTTTTAAAGTGCTACATATGTGCCCTAGAAATATTTGTATTTTCTACTGGTTGTGTTAATGTGCTAGCTATGTGTGTTTAATTTTTGCTAGTTGCATTGCTCAAATTTTATATGTGAATAGTGATGATTTTTCCTGATATATCTATCATTAGCTGTGAAAATTGTGTTAAAATCTCCCACTATGATGTTGTTATTGTTGTTGATGACGATGATGATCATGATGATGATGATTTTTTCCCTTTAGTCCTTTTAATTTCTGCTCATTATGTTGTTATGTGCAACAACTTTAAAATTATTATACCTTCCTTGAGAACTATACCTTTAATTGTTGAACAGTGATTTTCTGTTAATGTTTTATGCTTTAAAGTCTATTTTGTCTGTTATTAATATAGTTATGTACTAGTGTTGGTTAGTATTGATACTTGTCTGGTAATTTCCTGTATTTGTTTACTATTATTCTAATACTATGACTTAGAAATGTTTCTTACAAATAGCATAAGACTAGCTTTTGTTTATTTGTCTTGTCTGACAATCTTTGTCTTTCAATTCTTGAATTTAGTTCTTTTACATTTGTTCTAATTATTATTCTAATTCCATTTATTTCTATCATCTTTTTGTGTATTTATACTTTTTGTGTATTATACATTTCTTATGCTTTTCTTCCTCTCCTTTTCCCTCTTCTTTTTGGTTGTTTGAGCATATTTTCTCATTGCACCTTTTCATCTCCACTGTTTTGGAACTGATTAATTCTATTTTTGTTCAGTTAATGGTTACCTTAGAAAATTTGAGATGCTTAGCCTTCTCCTGAAAAATATAAGAACTGCATAATAAATTAACTGTAGTCTCAGTCTTTCCTTCTGATATATTATTGTGGGTGTTTTAGATCTATTTTATTTTCCCCCAAGTGTTGATAAACAATATTATTTTTGTCTTATATAGTCAATATGTGAACAAATCTACCTCCATATTTACCATTTTATTTGCTCTTCATTTACTCTTGCATCTCAGACATTCCATGTGATTGCTTTTACTTTGCCTATAGGATAAACTGTACAATATCATAAGTGAAGGTCTTTTGGGTACAGAGCTCAGTTTTTGTTTGTATGTTTTCCTTTGTTCTTTTTTAACTTCATCTCCTTCAGAAAGATATTTTCACTAGGTCAACCGTTATTTTCTCTAGTACATGTAAGATATTATTCCACTGTCTCCTGAGTTTCATTTGCTGTTTGTCATTCCTTTATTGATTATCTGTCTTTGTGAAGATTTTTAAGACAGTCTCTCTTTCCCCTTGGTATTGTGCAGTTTTACAATGACTTTTTATGTGTGGATTTTATTTTTAATTTTCATCCTGCTTGAGATACACTTGCTTTTATAAATAGTAATGCCTTTTATTAGTTTCAAAGTTTTTCATTCATTATTTCTTCAAATATCATATATCCCCATGTCTGACTTCACTTTTTCTGGGCTTCCAATTAGACATGTATTGGGTTGGCCAAAAAGTTCATTCAGGATTTTCCTTAAGATGTTACAGAAAAACCTGAACGAACTTTTTGGCCAACCCAATATTATAATACTCCATGTCTTCTAAGCCTCCTTTGTTATTTCTTGACTTTGTGTTTCTATACTGCATTATAGGATATCTTTAGATCTAGCTTTTGTTTTATTAAATATCTCTTCAGCTTTGGAAATTTTTCTGTTAAAATCATCCATTGGGCTCTTTATTTAAATTGCTATACAGTTTTGGCACCCTATTTTTGTCAGAATGGTTTGGATATTTTAATAGTCTTATCAATACCCTGTTTTTATTAAATTAAATCCATTAAATATACATATTTTGTATTCTTGCTGGTAACTGTGATTAAGAAGTTGATGAGAATGGGTTGCCTCCTGTTATTACTGCTAATTCTCACTTAGGATGTCTGTTTTCCTTGTGTATGTGTGTGGTGTGTGTTTTATTTATTTATTTTTTGCATTTGTGAAATCAGAATCCTTGGAAATTCATCTGTGGGGATTCTGTGAAGCTTGTGTTGAATATTTGCTTCTATTGGTTATCTGGGGTTGATACTTTAAACTGAGTTTCATCTTGAGATTTTTTCAGACCTCCCAGCTCATGTGAATTTATGCTGCAATTTGAGTGAAAACAGAATTTTCTTAACAATTCCCAGGATAGATATTTTTCCCTTTACTCAATGCCATAATGCAGGACAGATGTGTTTCACTGTTTCCCCCCAGTGGGTGTGGATGTGTGTAAGTGGGAGTGAGTTAGCATGTAGGTTTATTTCTTGTTCACTCTTACACTGAAGAATGATCGAGTTTTATGAGCTACATATGTGCCTAAGAAAGATTTGTTTTCTCTACTGATTGTGTTATTGTGCTAGCTTTGTGCCTTTAGTTGGGCTTTCTAGCTACACACTCAATGCATCTCTGGCTCCAGCTTCATGGAATTAGACCTCTCACCTGGGCAGACCCTGAGCTTTGCATCTTGATCCCTGAGTCCTGTGGTGTCACAAATGAACACTAAATGTCCTCAAGGAGACGGGTATTTTCTATGTTTGACTTAACTCTATAGATTCCAGATTTAATTTGGCTTTTAATTTGAAGTACTCTTACTTCTGTGCCAGGTAGTCAACATATTAAAAAATAAACTTGCAATGCTTTGTCCAGTATTTTTAGTGGTTTTTTTTTCTCCCCATTTGGAGGGGTCATCAGTGCTCCTGTTCTGTCAGAGTATCTAATGTGCAAGACACTATGAAAATCATAATGAGTGAACCCAAAGAACATCTGATACCTGATCTCAGAGAGCTTATGGTCTAGCTAATAAGTAATGGGAAACATACCTGAAGCAGTTAGAGAACATAATAAGATGGGCTGAAATTAATTTCTGAGCCTGCGCAAGTGAATGTGATCACTATGAGGGTTTGGAGGAGAGGCGGGAATCTCCTCCAGAGACTAAGCTGGAGGAAATGAGCTTAAAGCATGTGGAGGATCTCTATAGACAGAATGGCAAGAAGAGGGAGAATATTCCTTGTATGGGCAAAAGCACTATGGAAGTCATTATGGTGGAAAATTCATGATACAACATGGCTTTGGTAGTGGGTTGTTCAGCAGTAGGTGCTGGATGTAAGCTGCTGATGAACATAAGCCTAAATATAAGGCCAGAGTGGGATTGTGGATACAGTTGAAGTCCAGGCAGAAGAGTCTTGGGGTTGTCTTGCAGGCCACTGGGAGGGGTTCTGGAGTAGGAAAGCCACACGAAGGATGGATCAGAGCTGAGAGCACACTCTGCTGGCCCATGGGTCAAATCTAGCCAGCAGGTGTCCTGCAAGTGTTGGACCATGTTCTGCTTGAAACATTGGATTGCTTGTCCAATCAACAGTCTTCACGTTAAAAATCCAGATGCTGTCTTTTCTAGAATAGTGGGAGTCAGGGCTTGCAGGTTTGTGGGCAGTACCTGGCTGAGTAGACCAGCACCTGCCCCTTTGAATGTAGCAGGTGTTCCTCCAGTCTCTCTGGTCCCCACTCTCCTGATTACTGGGCAAGTGTTAGCTTTTCATGGCTCTTGTTTTTACCATCAATTTGGAACTGTAAATATTTCTTATGTGCGTATCCCTATGATGTAAAGATGAGCGGCAGACTGCGAGGGCCAAGTGTTTCAGGAAAAGTGGGAGAGAAGATATTTCCTTACCCAAGTGAAGACTATTCCTATTCATTTAACACACACAAAGAATGTCTAGGTCTAAAGATTTCATCTTCAACACGGTTCTGGGGAGAAATCAGTGTGACTTGTTACATGCACTCCTTTGCATTGGCTCCTCCTGAGTGAGAAGGTGAGGGCCTGGAAAGGTGACCAGAAGGACTGTCAGTCCCTCAGCTGTGGCCTGTCAGCCCATGGAAGAGCAGTGTCTATCCTTGAGGACCAGACAGAAGGACTAGTGGCTGGTAAACACAAAAGATGATTCCCCAGCAGTTGGGATGAAATTGTCCTGTGGGGCTCCCCACCTCACAGGGCCCTCACCTCTGGGTAAGCCAGGAGGCCAGAGAGGGTGAGGGCTGCCCAAAGCCAAGCTGTCCACTCCTGAGCCTCTCTCTACCTCACAGCACTGGACTTCTCAGGACAGCTGATTAGAAGAAAGGGCTGTCCACTTTTGGAGGTGGGGGACCTGGGGAAGGGGGATTCTGGGAATTGTGTGGACGATTCCCTTAAAGGGTAAAAGAAGACACAGTTGCAACTGGCTTGTCTCTGGAAGGTGCCCCCAGGCTAGATATGGGATTCTTATTAGGAACATGAGGTTCAGGTGAAGTTTTTCCTCCACTTTGCAAACTTCCTGTGAGATTACTTTGAAATGAAGCATTCACAGAGAGGCTTCTCTTAATCCCAACAGGAATGACAGCAATGACTGCTCTCTGCAAAAGGAAGGTGTTTCTAAAGGGGAGGAGAGGAAGGGGGCACCTGTTCCTTGAGTCCCACATGTTCCATTTAATCTATGCCCAGCCCTGGGGGTGGCTACTGCTGTCATCCCATTGGCCAGACACCCATTGGCCAGACAAGGGATCTTAGAATGGGGCAGGACTCTGCGTGCACAGCTCACCTAGATGGGACCTCTCTGACCCCTAACGCTTCCTCTCTCCCCTTCCCAACCCTGCCTGCCAAGGGATCTGCAGACCAAACTCAGGGTGTGAAAAATTGTTAGACATTTTGGCTTGCTATGATGAGGTACGATTGAGTCAATTTTTTAAACTGTGGAAGAACTGCCTAAACGACTAAAGAATTGCCCTTTTCTTTCATTTCCCAAATGCAGTTTTTCTTGGAGCTATGTGAGCACACATTGAAATATGGATGTTTACCTTTTAGAACATTGGAGGAGAGGAGAGAGGGAGAGTGAAAGGCATGACTGAAAACGAACTATATTTGATGGAGGACTCATCACTGTCACTGGCCTTTTTTATTTGGAGACTCTTCTGATTTATAAACGTGTTATTCAGCAGCCCAGGAAAAGCCTAATTACCGGGCCACTGCAAGCTTATGCGACACATTTCACAAAGAACCATTGTCTTTAATTGTGAATGTGTATGTCAAAGGAGTTCATAGTTAGCTGTTTGCAATAGCCACCCTCTTTATTAGTGCCGGTCTCAGGAAATCCAAAGAAGTGAGATCTCCATCTCCGTGTTTGTTTATTTATTTTGTGGAATGAGAGGTCAATCCCAAAGGAAAATTAATTCTTCCAGAGGTTCAGAAGACTAGTGCAACTAAAATGTCTCCTGTTTGTTTTTTAGTTTCTAATGTCACACTCTTTCTCTATTCCATATTCTCAGGTAGAACTGGAAAAACCAGTACTTCCACGATTACTGGAACTGGCTGACTTTACCTTCGCCAGGGCCAAGAAAACACTCTCTGCCTTAGCTGGCAAGGAATGGGGGGGTGGGGGGTGGGGAGGAAGGGAGTTTGCATTTATTGCGTTTAAGGGACTTCAGATCACTGCCCAGAGCTCTGTACAAAGTTCATCTCTTTCAATTCTTACAACAATTTTGTTCAAAGTCTGAAGCTTTTGAAAGAATCTCTCTGTGGTTTAAATTTGCATTTCCCTGATGACTAATGATATGTGCTTATTGGATATCAGAGTATCTTCTTTTCCTTTTTTAAAATTAATTTTTATTGGAGTATTGTTGCTTTACAATGTTGCGTTAGTTTCTGCTGCACAGCAAAGTAAATCAGCTATATGTATACATATATTCCGTCCTTTTTGGATTTCCTTCCCATTTAGGTCACCACAGCATTGAGTAAATTTCCCTGTGCTATACAGCAGGTTCTCATTAGTTATCTATTTTATACATAGTAGTGTATATATGTCAAAGAATGTCTTATTTTTTTAAGGATCTGTTCAACTCAGATGTTTTTGCTCATTTTTATTAGGTTGTTTGTCTTTCTATTATTGTTAAGGGCCTTCATATATTCTATATTCAAGCCCATTGTCAATTATTTGTTTTACAAATACTCCCTCCCAATTTGTGACCTGCCTTTTCATTTTCTTAACTATATCTTCTGAATAACAAAATTTTTAGTTTTAATGAAGTTCAATATATGTTTTTTTTCTCTTGTGCTTTGTTTTAGTGTCATCTCTAAAAAGTCCTTGTTTGCTCCAAGAAGGTATTCTCCTATGTTTTTTAGATGCTTTAGACTTTTAACATTTGTATTTAGGTCTATGATACTTCTTGAATAAATTTTTGTGTATAGTGTGAGGTAGGGGTCAAGATTAATTTTCTGTTTATGAATATATAGTTGTTCCAGTACTCTGGCACCTTTCTTGAAAATTCAATAATCATATGTGTGTGTATGTGTATGTATGTATGTGTGTTCCAGGCTCTCTCCTATTCCATTGATAGTATTGGCTACCCTTGTATCAATACCACAACTGTCATACTATTGTATTTTTAAAGAAAGTTTTGAATTCAAGAAGTGTGTATTCTCCTACTTTGTCCTTTTTTTCAAGACTCTTTGTCTTATAGGTCTTTTAACTTTTCATATAAGTTTTGGAATCAGCTTTTCCGTTTCTATAGAATAGCCTATAGGGATTTCAATTGGGATTGCACTGAATCTACCGGTTTGTGGAGAATTGACATCTTCGCAATATTCAGTCTTCTAATCCACAACCATGTTGTGCCTTTCATTTATTTAGGTCTTCTTTAACATTCCTCACCAATGCTGTGTCTTTTGCAGTGTAGAGCTCTTGTACTTCTTTTAGTAAATTTATTCGTAAGTATTTTGTGTTTTTCTTTTTTTTTAAGAGAATGGTAATTTTTAAAAAATTAGTTAATTTATTTATTTTTGGCTGTGTTGGGTCTTCGTTTCTGTGCAAGGGTTTTCTCCAGTTGCGGCGAGTAGGGGCCACTCTTCATCGCGGTGCACGGGCCTCTCACTGTCACGGCCTCTCCCCTTGCGGAGCACAGGCTCCAGACGCGCAGGCTCAGTAGTTGTGGCTCACGGGCCTAGTTGCTCCGCGGCATGTGGGATCTTCCTGGACCGGGGCACGAACCCGTGTCCCCTGCATTGGCAGGCGGATTCTTAACCACTGTGCCACCAGGGAAGCCCCGTATTTTGTGTTTTTGATGCAAGTGTAAATGGCAGATTTTAAAATTTCATTTTCCATTATGTAACAGTGTAGAGCAGTCAGGGTTCAATCAAAGGAGCAGAGTCACTATACGGAAAGTAATGTAGAAAGAGATGTTAATTAAAGTTATTAGATCTTATGCAATTACAGTAGGTTGTTAAGCAGTCTGTTGAGCTCTGAGCACTGTGTCTGGTACAGGGTTTCAGGTATGTACAGGTAGTTGAGAAAGAAAGATAGACATGAATGGGAGAAACTGAGGACAAACCAGAACCTGTAATAACAAAATGGAACTCTGTCTCTCTCTCTCATCACTTCTGCTATGGACTGAATTTTGTCCTCCCCAAATTCATACATTGAAACCCTCACTCCCAATGTGACTATATTTGGAGAGAGGGCTTTTACAAGATAATTAAGATTAAATGAGGTCATAAATGTGAGGGTCCTAATTCAATACGATTGGTGGCCTTATAAAATCAGGAAGAGAGAGAGATGTCTTTCTCCGTGCTATGTAAGAACACAACTAGAAGGCAGTCGTCTACAAACCAGAGAGTCCTCACCAGGAAATGATCATGCTGGCACCCTGATCTTAAACATCCTAGCCTCTGGAACTGTGAGAAATAAATTTCTGTTGGTGAAGCCACCCAGTCTATGGTATTTTGTTACGGCAGCCCCAGCAGACTAGGACAACCTCCAATCTTTATGATGCAAGTGACTTGCAAGATAACTGATGTCCTTCACCATGCAACTGCTCACCCAATTGGCCCAGGATTTTTAGAAGCTTAATAAATATATTGGGCGAGAGCTGGAGGATTTGCCCGCCCAGCTGCTGCTCTCTCCAATGAGTAGGCCAGAAAATAAAGAGCAACATGTGAAAGCTGTAATAACCCTGTCTTATGTTATAATTCTGCCTGTAAAAGTGATAACTCTTTCACTTCCATCTTCAGAACATCAGATAAAATTCTCTCACGGCCACTCTAATTACCTTAGCTAGTTTGACATAGTGTGAAGTCAACACACATTGTTTACTGCTAGTAGGTAGAAATAGAATTTAGATTTTTATGTTGACCCTTTACCCTAAAACTTTTGTAAGTTGACTTACTTGAGTTTTTAGTTTATATTGATTCTTTTGGAGTTTTACATGTACAACCATCTGCCTGTTAATAAGGGAAGTTTCACTTCTTCTTTTCAATAAGTATGCCCTTTATTTGTTTATCTTACTGTATTTCACTAGATAGGACCCCCAGTACAATATTGAATAGAAATGGGGGGAACAAATGCCCTTATTTGTTCCTGAACATATAGGAGCATTATTTGGTTTTTACCATCAAGTATAATGTTAGCTGTAGGCTTTGCATTGATGTTCTTTATGGGATTAAGAAAGTTTCCTTTCATTTCTATAGCTTGTAATTGTTATCATGAAAAATTATTGAATTTTATTAAATAATTTTTCCATTTTCTAAAATAATTATATTTTTCTCATTTATTCTGTTAATGTAACAAATAGCATTGATTAATTTTAGAATGTTAAATTGACCTTGCATTCCTAGGGTAACCCCTAATTAATCATATTATGTTATTCTTCTTATATACTGTTGGATATATTTTGCTATTATTTTATTAGAGATTTTTGTATTTTTGTGTATGAGTCTCATTGGTAATCACTTTTTATTATCGCTGGTGGTGGTGTAATATCTGTGTCAGGTGTTGTGAGTTTATGCTTTTCTTATAGATTTGGGAAGTGTTCCTTTTTCCTTTGTTTTCTGAAAGTGTCTGTAAAATCGCTATTATTTCTTCCTTAAATGTTTGATCTAATTTTACCAATGAAATCACCTGGGTCTGGACATTTTCATTATGAATTTAATGTCTCAATACATATGTCTATTTACATTTTGATATATATGTTATATATCTGTACATTTGACCCTTGAACAACATGGGGGTTAAAGGCATGCTGACCTCCTGCACAGTTGAAAATCTGCATAGAATTTTTGACTCCCCAACTTGTAACTACTAATAGCCTACCATTGTCTGGAAGCCTTACAAATAACATAAACAGTCGATTAACATATTGTTAATCGACTGTTCTTACAATAAAGAATATGTATTCTTACAATAAACTAATCTAGAGGAAAGAAACTGTTGTTGTTAACAAAATCATAAGAAAGAGAAAATATCAATACATTTACAGTACTGTACAGAATTTACCGATACTGATTAGTTTACACCATCATTTTACCAGATGAATCATCTATCTGTCAGTACCTACATCAGTACTGTCTAATATGATAAAAACACTGTAGATGTTATACGTATTACTAATAGTAGACATCAAAAATGAAAAGATAATTTGAAAAAGAAATTCATATTTATTTACAGGTATAATAATTCATGCCATGATAACAAAGAAGCAGAAATATGATTGCTTCATGGTGGCCTAGCCTATACACTAATGAATGAATCATTATAAAATTTTTATGGCATACAGTATTACAATCATATTCATCGTGTAGTATTGGAAATATTGTTCCATTTTTAAAAAGAACACTTACCTGTGATGATAAGCCGATAAGCAATTTCCCCAATTATGAGGGAGAGAGGCATAGAGTATGGTAATGGAATTCTTTGAAACCGAAGTTATATAACAATAAGAAAACTAACAATTTATTAATTTTATATTAAATATCACTCACCTTATGCCTATGTAAGGATAAGCTAGTATCTACGTATATTTTATGCATTCTTTTCTTACTTTTTTGATATTTCTAGGCTATGCTATTTGTCTGCAACTTTTTTCAAATTGTTGCAAACCCCCCAAAACTTTTCCAATAGATTTATTTAAAAAAATTCTCATATACGTGAATCCATGCCATTCAAACCCATGTTGTTCAAGGGTCTACTGTATATCAATGTCATACAAGTCATATCTATGTATGTTTATGTTATAGAAGTCCTAAATATGTCTATTTAAATATATTATTTCTTCTTTTGTCAGGTAAGTTTTGCTTTTCAAAAAATGTTAAATGTACTAGAATAGAGTTAACCATAATATTCTTTTATTATGTTTTTAATGTATTTGTCATATGTAGTGAAATCCTTTTTCCTTCCTGAAATTTATAATTTGTGCATTTTCTTTTCTTTATTTCTGGATAATTCTTGTAAGGTTTTTATCAATTTTATTAATTATGTAAAGAACCTTTCAAAAGTTTCATTAGTTTTTCTACTATTTGCCTCTTATCTATTTGATTGATTTATTTTGTGTCCTTTTTTCAATACTTATTTATTTATTTTTGACAAATAAAAATTGTATATATTTAAGGTGCACAATATATGTATATGTTGTGAAATGATTACCACAATTATACTAATTAATATATCCATGACCTCACCTAGTTACCTCTTGTGTGTGTGTTGTGAGAACACTTGAGACCAACTTTGTAGCCAATTTCAAGTACACATTATTATCACCTATAGTCACCATGCTGTACTTTAGGTCACTAGGATTTATTTATATTATAACTGAAACTTTGTACCCTTTGATAACTACTCCTTTCTCTCCAGCCTCCAACCACTATTCTACTCTCTGTCACTATGAGTTCAACTTTAAAGCAATTTTGACTGTCATCTACATACATATGGGTTTTTTTGCAGTTATTATGCCTGGCATTTGCAGCATGTGTTAGATCTATAAATTGATGTATTTCACCAAATCTGGACTTAAAAAAACATATTATTTCATCATTTAACTTTCTTTCCCAATCTCTTCTCTCCTTCCAGAACTTAATTGTATGTGTTAGACTACTTGATGCTGTCCCAGAGTCTGTGAGGCTTTGTTCATTTTTGTTCAATTGTTGCTTCTCTCTTTTTTAAAATTTTTTGGTCACACAACGTGCATGTGGGATCTTAGTTCCCCCACCAGGGATGGAACCCGTGTCCCCTGCAATGGAAGCTCGGGGCCCTAACCACTGCACAACCAAGGAATTCCCATCCTACAGTCTTAATGCAGCTTTATATGTAGTCTTCAATCAGGTACTGAGAGTCTTCCAAATTGGTTTTACTTTTTACAAATTGTTTTCACCACTCTGGTTCCTTTACTTTTTTGTATACATTATAGAATCACTTTTTAAAAATTTCTAAAAGAGCATGCTGGAATTTTGATTGGAGTTGGGTTGTATATGCAGCTCAGTTTGGAGAGATTTAACTGCTTAACAATATTAAGTTTCTAATCCATGAACAAGATATATATCACCATTTAATTAAGGTAACTGATTTGTTTTATCAGAATTTTGCAGTTTTTACCACAAAGATACTGCACTTCTTTTCATATATTTTAAATACTATTTTGAATTTTATTTTTTATACATCATGTTCTTATTATCTATTTTATACATATAAGTGTATATATGTCAATCCCAATCTCCAAATTCATCCCACCACCATCCCCCCACCAAACACTTTCCCCCCTTGGTGTCCATACATTTGTTCTCTACATCTGTGTCTCTATTTCTGCCTTGCAAACTGGTTCATCTGTACCATTTTTCTAGATTCCACATATATGCATTGATATACGATATTTGTTTTCCTCTTTCTGACGTACTTCACTATGTGTGACAGTCTCTAGGTCAATCCACGTCTCTACAAATGACTAAATTTCATTCCTTTTTATGGCTGAATAATATTCCATTGTATATATGTACCACATCTTCTTTATCCGTTCACCTGTCAATGGTCATTTAGGTTGCTTTCATGACCTAGCTATTGTAAAAAGTGCTGCAGTGAACATTGGGGTGCATGTATCTTTTCGAATTATGGTTTTCTCTGGGTATATGCCCAATAGTGGGATTGATGGATCACATGGTAATTTTATTTTTAGTTTTTTAAGGAACCTCCATACTGTTCTCCATAGTGGCTGTATCAATTTACATTCCCACCAACAGTGCAGGAGGGTTCCCTTTTCTCCACACCCTCTCCAGCATTTGTTGTTTGTAGATTTTCTAATGATGCCCATTCTAACTGGTGTGAGGTGACACCTCATTGTAGTTTTGATTTGCATTTCTCTAATAATTAGTGATGTTGAGCAGCTTTTCATGTGCTTCTTGGCCATCTGAATGTCTTCTTTGGAGAAATGTCTATTTAGGTCTTCTCCCTATTTTTTGATTGGGTTGTTTGTTTTTTTAATACTGAGTTGCATGAGCTGTTTATATATTTTGGAGATTAATCCTTTGTCCATTGATTTGTTTGCAAATATTTTCTCCCATTCTGAGGGCTGTCTTTTCATCTTGTTTATAGTTTCCTTTGCTGTGAAAAGCTTTGAAGTTTCATTGGGTCCCATTTGTTTATTTTTGTTTTTATTTCCATTACTCTAGGATGTGGATCAAAAAAGATCTTGCTGTGATTTATGTCAAAGAGTGTTCTTCCTATGTTTTCCTCTAAGAGTTTTATAGTGTCCAGTCTTACATTTAGGTCTTTAATCCATTTTGAGTTTATTTTTGTGTATGGTGTTAGGGAGTGTTCTAATTTCATTCTTTTACATGTAGCTGTCCAGTTTTCCCAGCACCACTTATTGAAGAGACTGTCTTTTCTCCATTGTATATCCTTGCCTCCTTTGTCATAGATTAGTTGACCATAGGTGTGTGGGTTTATCTCTGGGCTTTCTATCCTGTTCCATTGATCTATATTTCTGTTTTTGTGCCAGTACCATATTGTCTTGATTACTGTAGCTTGTAGTATAGTCTGAAGTCAGAGAGTCTGCTTCCTCCAGCTCCGTTTTCTTCCCTCAAGATTGCTTTGGCTATTTGGGGTCTTTTGTGTCTCCATACCAATTTTAAGATTTTTTGATCTAGGTTTGTCAAAAATGCCATTGGTAATTTGATGGGGATTGCATTGAATCTGTAGATTGCTTTGGGTAGTATAGTCATTTTCACAATATTGATTCTTCCAATCCAAGAACATGGTATATCTCTCCATCTATTTGCATCATCTTTGATTTCTTTCATCAGTGTCTTATAGTTTTCAGAGTACAGGTCTTTTACCTCCTTAGGTAGGTTTACTCCTAGGTATTTTATTCTTTTTGTTGCAATGGTGAATGGGATTGTTTCCTTAACTTCTCTTTCTGATCTTTCGTTGTTAGTGCATAGGAATGCAAGAGGTTTCTGTGCATTAATTTTGTATCCTGCTACTTTACCAAATTCATTGATTAGCTCTAGTTGTTTTCTGGTGGTATCTCTAGGATTATCTATGTATAGTATCATGTCATCTGCAAACAGTGACAGTTTTACTTCTTTTCCAATTTGTATTCCTTTTATTTCTTTTTCTTCTCTGATTGCTGTGGCTAGGACTTCCAAAACTATGTTGAATAATAGTGGTGAGAGTGGACATCCTTGTCTTGTTCCTGATCTTAGAGGAAATGTTTTCAGTTTCTCACCATTGAGAATGATGTTTGCTGTGGGTTTGTCGTATATGGCCTTTATTATGTTGAGGTAGTTTCCTTCTATGTCTACCTTCTGGAGAATTTTTATCAAAAATTGGTGTTGATTTATGTCATAAGCAGTTTCTGCATCTATTGAGATGATCATATGGTCTTTTATTCTTTAATTTGTTAATATGGTGTATCACACTGATTAATTTGCATATACTGAAGAATCCTTGCATCACTGGGATAAATCCCACTTGATCATGGTGTATGATCCTTTTAATGTGTTCTTGGATTCTGTTTGCTAGTTGAGGATTTTTGCATCTATATTCATCCGTGATATTGGTCTGTAATTTTCTTTTTTTGTAGTATCTTTGTCTGATTTTGGTATCAGTGTGGTGGTGGCCTTGTAGAATGAGTATGGGAGTGTTCTTTCCTCTGCAATTTTTGGGAGGAGTTTGAGAAGGATGGGTGTTAGCTCTTCTCTAAATGTTTGATAGAATTCATGGGTGAAGCCATCTGGTCCTGGACTTTTGTTTGTTGGAATATTTTTAATCACAGTTCCAATTTCATTAGTTGTGATTGGTCTGTTCATATTTTCTATTTCTTCCTGGTTCAGTCTTGGGAGGTTATACCTTCCTAAGAATTTGTCCATTTCTTCCAGATTGTCCATTTTATTGGCGTAGAGTTGCTTGTAGTAGTCTCTTATGATGCTTTGTATTTCTGCGGTGTCCGTTGTAACTTCTGCTTTTTCACTTTTAATTTTATTGATTTGAGTCCTCTCCCTCTTTTTCTTGATAAGTCTTGCTAAAGGTTTATCAGTTTTGTTTACCTTCTCAAAGAAACAGCTCTTAGTTTTATTGATCTTTGCTATTGTTTTCTTGTTTTTTATTTATTTATTTCTGCTCTAATCTTTATGATTTCTTTCCTTCTACTAACTTTGGGTTTTGTTTGTCCTTCTTTCTCTGGTTCCTTTAGGTGAAAAGAAATGAATATGCTTCAAGTATTTCATATTTTTGGCAGTGTTAAAAATAACTGGTTATTCTAGGAATTACAGTATATATATCCTAATCTTCTCAAGATTAAATAATTTAAAGCATAAAAAAATTCTGTTTCCAATTTTTCCTGGATAGGACTTAGAAATACAGTCAATTTTTGTATATTGACCTTGTTTCCAGAAACTTATCTAAATTCACTTATTACTTCTAGTACTATTTTGAAAATTATTTGCCATTTCCTATGTGGACAATAATTTGTGATTAATGTTTTAGTTCTTTGTTTACAACTTATGCTGTTTATTTTCTTGTCATATTGTACTTGATAAGCTAGCAATTATGATGTTGAATAGGAGTTATAAGCACAGATATTGTCCTCTTTTTCATGATATTAGTGGGAAAGCATTCACTTCATCATGTTTCGTTTCTTCAATGTCAGCAAGGAAGAGAGAGATTCCAGCATGATGAGTGTTATAGTATTATGTAGTGTAATCACATACATCCTTTTATCATTGCCATATTCTATTGGGTAGAAGGAAGTCACAGGTCCTGTCCACACTCAAGAGAAAATTATCCCACAGAGATATGAACAATAAGAGATGGGATCAGGGGGCCAACTTAATAGCATATCTGCTGCAGCAACAGTTGCTTTGGGGGTTATAGTTAGCATCTTTTACTTATAACTGTTTACCTATAACTAATATTATATATACTACTTCACATATAGTATAAGAAATTTGTAACAGTATACTTCTGTGTTCCTCTTTAGCCTTTGTGCTGTTGCTGTCATAAATTTTACTTCTACATATTTTATAAATCCCACAATAATTTGCAATTATTTTTTCTTTAAACAGTCAGTTATGTTTTAAAGAGATTTTTAAATGAGAAAAAAATCTTGTTTTTAAAATTTTAAACCTACATATTTATCATCTCTGAAGCTCTTCATTCTTTTACATAAGTCAAGTATTCCATCTGGTATTATTTTCCTTCTGCCTGAAGGATTTCCTTTAACATTTTTTATAATGCAGATTAGCTAATGATGAATTCTTTTAGCTTTTGTATATCTTTAAAAGCTTTTATATCACCTTTGTTTTTGAAAGATATTTCTGTTGAGTTTAGTATAGTAGGTTGATTTTTTGTTCTTTCTATACTTTAAAGATGTTGCTCCACTGTCTACTGGTGTTCGTTTTTACCAATCAGGAGACTTCTGTCATTTTTGCCTTTGTTTTTCTGTATTTAAAGAAACTTTTTTCTCTGGATACTAAGATATTCCCTCTATCACTGGCTTTTAAAAATTCAATTATGATATACCCTAGTGCAGTTTTTGTTTCATATTTCTTGTGCTGTGTCTACTTGAACTTCTAAGATCTGTGGGAATTTGGGACAATTATATCTTCAGATATATTTTTTGTCTCTGTCCTCTCTCCTCTTTTTCAGGGATAGATTATACATATATTAGGCTGCTTGAAATTGTTTCACAGCTCACTGATGCACATTTCAGTTCTTTTTTCAGCTTTTTCCCCCTGTTTTAAAAAAATTTATTTAGTTTCTATATTTATGTTTTCAAGCTCATTAATCTTTCATCTGTAATGTATAATCTGTTTTTAATCCCATCCATAATATTTTTCTTCACCAATATTTTTCATATCGAGTTTGATTTGGGTCTTTATACATGTTCCATATCCCTGCTTAACATGTGCACCCTTTCTCTTCCTTCTAAAAATCTTATGGAGTATAGCTATAATCAACAATTTAATATCCTTGTGTACTAATTGTATCATCTGTGCCACTTCTTGGTCTTGTCCTACTAATGGAATTTTCTCCTCCTGTTAGCATATGAACATGAAACCGCTTTGTTTCTTTCCAACAGCTGTTCCCCACTGTACTGTTACAGGAAGATTAGATTGTAGTGTTATCAGTGATCTAAAAGAGCAGTGGGAACACAAGGGAAGTGAAGATGGTCCATCAGGAAGATCAAGGAAGATTTCCCAGAGTAAGAAAACCCCTGAACTCAGTTACCAACTCAGAGTAAGTATTGGCAAAGGGGAAAAAAGAGGCAAAGGAAGTTCCTGTGGACAAAGCACATATGCAAGAGCACAGAAATGAGAAATGAGTGCATTAAAGGGATCTCAGGGAGCTCCCTGTGGCTGAGTTATGGACAGGGAGTGGAGAGAGGAAACAGTAGATTAGTACATGGAGCCAGCATGTGGTGGGACCTGTGCGTGTCTGGAGAGCTTGAGCTTTACTGGCATAGCAAGACTTTGGAAGGTTTTAAAAATTGTGCTAACATAATTAATCATAAAATGCACTATCTTAACCACTTTTAAGTGTACAGTTCAGAGGCATTAAGTACATTCACATCGTTGTGTAACCATCATCACCATCTATCTTCAGAAAATTTAAATTTTCCAAACTGAAACTCTGTACCCATTAAACATTGACTTCCCATTTCTCCCTTCCCTCAGCCCCCACAGCAGCCACTATTCTAACTTTTGTTTCTTTGAATTTGCGCACTCTAGGTATCTCACATTATTGGATTCACACGCTATTTGCCTTTTTGTGATTGACTTATTTCACTTAATGTAATGTCTTCAAGATTCTTCCACATTGTAGAAGGTGTCAGAGTTTCTTTTCTTTTAAGCTACATTTATTCCACTGTATGTATATCACATGTTGTTTATCATTCATATGTTGATGGATATTGGGTTGCTTTCACCATTTGGCTATTGTGATTAATGTTGTTATGAACATGGGTGCACAAATGGTGTGTTACAGTCCATGCTTTCAATTGTTTGGGTATATACCCAGAAGTGGAATTGCTGGGTCATATGATAATTCTGTTTAATTTTTTAAGGAATGCCATTTTTGACAGTAGCCACATCAATTTACATTCCCACCAGCAATGCAAAGGAGTTCTGAGTTCTTCATATACTTGCCAAAACTTATTTTCTGGTTTTTTTAAATCTTAGTTCAATTTTTTGTATAGTAGTTATCCTAATGTGTGTAAAGTGGTATCTCACTTTGGTTTTGATTTGCATTTCTCTGATGATTAGTGGTGTTAAACATATTTTCATGTGTTTATCGACCATTTGTATATCTCCTTTCAACAAATGTCTATTCAAGACCTTTGCTCATTTTGAAATCAGGTTGGTTGCTTTTGTGATGTTGAGTTGTAGGAGTCCTTCATATATTCTTGATATTAATCCTTATCAGATATATGATTTGCAAATATTTTCTCCCATTCTATGGGTTGCCTTTTCACTCTGTTGGTAGTTTCCTTTGATGTACAAACATTTTAAATTCAAATACAATTTATCTATTTTTTCTTTTGTTGCCTGTGCTTTTGGTGTCATATCCAAGAAATCATTGTCAAATTCAGTGACGTGAAGCTTTTCCTATTTTCTTCTAAGAGTTTTATCATTTTAGGTGTTACATTTAGGTATTTGATCTATTTTGAGTTAACTTTTGTATATGGTGTTAAGATAAGTATTCAATTTCATTCATTTTAATGTGTATATCCAGTTTTCCCAACATCATTTGTTGAAAAGACTGTCCTTTCCCCATTGAATTGTCTCTTTCCTCACTGATTTGTCCCTTCCTGTAGGATGGTTTCAGCACCCTTGTCAAAAGTTATTTGATCATATGTGTGAGGGCTTATTTCTTGGCTCTCTGTTCTATTCCACTGGTTTATATGTTTTTCTTTAGGCTGGTACCACACTGTTTTGGTTACTGTAGTTTTGTAATAAGTTTTGAAATCAAGAAGTCTGAGATCTTACATTGTTCTTTTTTGAGATTGTTTTGACTATTGCAGGTCTCTTGAGATTCTATATGAATTTTATGATGGATTTTTCTATTTCTGCAAAAATTGGGGTTTTGAGGGATTGCATTGAATCTGTAGATAGTTGTGTGTAGTACTGACATCTTAACAATATTAAGTCTTATAATTCATGAACATAGGATATCTTTCCATTTGCTAGTGTCTTCTTTAATTTTTTTCAGCAGTGTTTTGTAGTTTTCACTGTACAAATATCTTGCCTCCTTAAGTTTATTACTACATATTTTATTCTTTTTGATGCTCTTTTAAATGGAATTATTTTCTTAATTTCCTTTTTGGATTATTTATTGTTAGTGTATAGGAAAAAAATGATTTTTGTGTGTTCATTTTGTATCCAACAACTGTGCTGAATTCTTTTATCAGTTCTAACAGTGTGTGTGTGTGTTTGTGTGTGTGTGTGTGTGTAATCTGTAGAGTTTTCTACACATAAGGTCATGTGGTCTGTGAAAAGTGATAGTTTTACCCTTTCCTTTACAATTTGGATGCCTTTTATTACTTTTTGTTGCCTATTTGCTCTGTCTAGAACTTTTAATACTATGTTGAATAGAAGTGGCAAAAGTGGTCATTCTTGTCTTGTTCAAAATTTGGTAAGTTTTAAGCAGGTGATTGACAAGGTCCTATGCAAGTTGTCTGATGATCACTCTGGCTGCTGAATGGAGGATGGCTGGAAAGGGCAAGACTGGAGGCAAAAACATTAATGAAGGAGCTTTTCTGTAGTCCATGTAAGGGAACAAACTTGCTTAGAGGCAGTGGGGTGAGGCCGCAATAGTGACACCCAGTGCCTACTGATCCTACACAGATGTGAGAGGCTCTAATGGCCAAAGAACCATCTACTGCCAAAGCTAGAGGACAGTTCAGGGTAGGATGATGCTGCATTCTTCTCCACATTCTCATTCAGAAGGGGTCAAATTAAAATCAAAACCAAAGACTCTCAGCGTGTGTGTTTGGGGGGTGCTTGCTAAGTCAAATATTCTAGACTATGGTCTCTTCACAAGAAGTGTAGATTACATGGCAGACATGAAAGGCAGTAAGGGAAGCAAACCACTCCATCCAGACCACCCTTCTTCCTTTCTCACACTCCCCACGCTAACACCTTCTTCAGAAAAGTGTAGAACCTTTTGATCCCAGAGTTACCAGAAGCAAGTGGTGAGTAGTCATTCTTCAGTGTCCCAAGCTGGGAATAGGAGTTTCTGGCACTGGTTAGGTGTCAGTGGAAGGGAACAATGTAGCATATATGTTGAAAATGAACATCTTGCATCAAGAGCCAGGACCAGCAACAGAATATCTTGGGTTCTGGATACTCAAACGATTACTTCTAAAACAGACCAAGACAGTCAAAAATACATATCACTTTGGGCCATTCTGCACACTGGAATCAATTACTGCAACAATCAAGTAGTCTAGGGATTGAGAATTGAATCCAGGTCTTTCAAACTTGAAAGCCCACACTCTATTCTTTGTGGTTCTGGCATCTTCTGATTGTCCTACTTTGTTCTGTTTCCTGGTCTGTCTGCATGGTATACAATCAGTAGCAAATTTTCTCAGACTCTGTCTACAGTTGCTCAATGTTCACCTCAAAATTGATATTTCTTTTTAGACATAAGTTTTACACCAGCCAGTATACTTGGAAATGCTCAAAACAAATTGCATCTCTTAGGAAAGGCTTTTTAAAAAATAATTAATTAATTAATTTTTGGCTGTGTTGGGTCTTTGTTGGCTGCATTGGGTCTTCGTTGCTGTGCGTGGGTTTTCTCTAGTTGTGTCAGGCAAGGGCTACTCTTCACTGCAGTGTGTGGGCTTCTCATTGCAGTGGCTTATCTTGTTGCAGAGCATGGGCTCTAGGCATGTGGGCTTCAGTAGTTGTGGCACATGGGCTCAGTAGTTGTGGTTTGTGGGCTCTAGAGCATAGGCTCAGTAGTTGTGGCGCATGGGCTTAGTTGCTCCGGGGCATGTGGGATCTTAGTTCCCTGACCAGGGCTCGAACCCATGTCCCCTGCACTGGCAGGTGGATTCTTAACCACTGCACCACCAGGGAAGTCCCAGCAGACAGATTCTTAACCACTGCACCAGGGAAGCCCAGGAAAGGCTTTTTAAAAAATCGTGGGTACTGTAGTCAAATAGGTCTCTTCACTCCGAGTGCAGTGTGTTTTCTGGCAATCTTCTTTAGTTCTTTCTCCATTACGTGGCCATGGGAGAATTAATTTCTTCTCCACTAGATAGGAGAAGAATCTCCCTTTTTGGGCCCAAAGTGACTACTGGTAGTAATATGGATGTCATGGTGCTGCCTATACAGTATCATCAGACACGGAGCCAGTTGGCTACAGTGGAAGGTGTGACTGCATTTTACTCCTGCTGTCAAGAGAGCTGCACCAGAGCTGCTCATTCAGAAGCATGTTTTGAAGTCTTAGCCCTCTCAGAGGTAGAGAACTGGAAGGAGGTTGAAGAAGTCCAAAAGTCAGAAGACTCAGGAGAACTGAAACCTTGGCCAAAATTAAGAATGGGGGTGATGGTAGGAGGAACTGAATATTCTTATTGTGGGATAATCCTCTGATCCCAGCGAGCCAAAAGTCAAACCCAGGGGAGATGGCATGGACCCTAAAAGTGAGGGTAGTAATGGGTGGCAATTCTCAGAAAGGAGTTACAGTCATGGGGACTTTGTAAGTACCAGTGAGCATTTTCCAACTGTAGTGGAGAATTTATGTGCAAATAATATGCTCCCAAGTGATACCCACTCTGGGAGCTCTGTTGATTATAGCATTTGGCCTTTGAAAAGCTTCATGAGAAGGAAACATGTTTAGAAAATGTGACTTATTATTCTAATTTAACATTTACATGCCTTTGCCATGCTGATTTTAAAGAAATTAATTCTGATTTATAAATGTTTATTTGATTGATTTTGGTTTTTAGGGGCTAAAATGTGAAAACTAGAAATGGCCTGTGAAGGCCCTGGTGACCACCAGACACCATCAGATTCCTTCTGAGCCTTGGATGGCCCTGGTCATTAAGGCATTAAGACCAACAGGGGCTGGGAGGGAACAGTTTCAAGTTAAAGGAATGATGCAAGGATGGCAGAGGGAGGAAGCCAGGCTCATAAACCCAGGAAGATGAGACAGATTAGGGTTAGAATCCAGGAGGACAAGCAGGGACCAGGAAACCAGAGTAGAAGCCTAGAGACCCAGGAAAATGGATCAGAGGTGAAAGCAGACATGAAGAGTTCATCAGAAAGTTCACCGTCTAGCCTGGTGGTTCTCAATCCTGACCACACATGACAATCACCTGGGAAGTGATCTGCCCTTCATCACCTCCCAGATTTTTTTCAGGTTTTTCCAGTAGGAGTTTTATGTCCATACTCCAATGGAGACTTTCCTGCCAAGGGCAATAATGATGTCGATATTCCATTTCCTAAATTTAAAGAATACTTTTTTTTCATTCAACTTATCAAACTTCCACAGAATCCTATGCAGTCAATCCTCCTCCTCTAAAGTTTTTCTTCTCTTGGCTTCCATGACACCATTCTTGACACCATATATATATATATATATATATAGTGGCTCATTTTTGAGCTTCTTCTCTTTTGGACTTCTCACTGTTGGGATGTTCCAGGAGCCCATCTCTGTCCCTCTCCCTTCCTCTCTTTTCTTGTCTTCCCCATCTCACCACCCCTCTCCTCTTCTCCCTTCTCTTTTTCCCCTCTTCTTTTACTTCCCTTCTCCTTATTTTTCTCCTCTTTCTAAATATCTATACTCATATCCTGTGTGACCTATCAATGCCCATGGCTTTAAATACCACCCATACACTTAGGAGATCTGAATCAGTCAGGATAGCCTAGATTCTGTAGTATTAACAATTTCCAATTTCATCACTGTAACATACATAAGGTCTGTTTCTTGCTTGTGCTACAGATCCAACTTATGTCAGCAGGAGTTTTTCCTCATTGTAGTCTTCTGGTTGGAGTCATTATCTTGATAGAAGCTCCCATTCTCACAGCAGCTGTGAAAGGGGTGAATTGCTCATTGTCTCCTCTGAAGTGTTCTGCCCTGAAAGTGAGATGGGTACTGTTACTGTTCCATTTTCCAGATGAGAAAGTGAGGCATCAAGAGGCTAAAGTGAGAGGTGAATGCGGGCTGTGAATCCAGAGGTCTATTGTGATCACTCATTTATGAATGAGCACTAAGGCTCAGTGAGGCTGCGCACTTGCAGAGGGCCACATAGTTCTCAAGTGCTTATGGGGAACTCTAGTCTGCTGGGCATCAAAGCCCTCATCTGCCATCTCATCATGCCACCTGTCACTGGAAATCCATTCTCACTTGTGAAGGAATCATTGTCATCTCCTAAGAATGTCAAGTTTTACTTGAAGGAGTAACTTACTAACAATAGCTAACATGCACTGGTGTCTTACAGGATTTAGCTTACTTGACAACTGCTGTATGTAAACAGCACTGTGGAGTAGATGCGATTATTCCCATTTTAGAGTGAGGATTGAGACCTGGAGGATGGAGGCTTCCTCTAAGGCCACCTAACAAGGGGAGGTGGAGCAGGGGTCTGAGGCTGGTTAGGTGACCCCTCACCTTATCACATGACCTCAGATAATTCATTCAAAACGTGCTTTTCCATCAAGACATGGAAACGACCTCAATGTCCATTGACAGATGAATCTATAAAGAAGATATGGTATATATATACAATGGAATACTACTCAGCCATAAAAAAAGAACAAAATAATGCCCTTTGCAGCAACACGGGTACAGCTAGAGATTATCATACTAAGTGAAGTAAGTCAGACAGAGAAAGGCAAATACCATATGATATCACTTATATGTGAAATCTAAAAAGTGACACAAATGAACCTATCTATGAAACAGAAACAGACTCATAGACATAGAGAACAGACTTGTGGTTGCCGAGAGGAAGGGAGTTGGTGAAGATATGGATTGGGAGTTTGGGGTTAGCGTATGTAAACTATTATATATGGAATTGGTAAACAACAAGGTCCTACTGTAAAGCACAGGGAACTATATTCAATAACCTATGATAAACCATAATGGAAAAGAATATTAAAAAATGAATGTATATATGTGTACAACTGAACCACTTTGCTGTAGAGCAGAAATTAACACAACATTGTAAATCAACTATCCTTCAATACAAAATTTAAAAAATAAAAAAGATAAAACAAAAAAAAGTGTGCTTTTCTAACCAGGTACACATTAGCTGTTGAGATCCACCTCCTGCCTCAACATTAGTGGATACCTTATAGTCAGTGTGTGAGATGGGCCAGTCCTGCAAGTTTGGCAGGCATAGATGTAGAGGCATAGTTCTGAGAGGAAGGTCTGGGCTAGAACCCTCAGTGGTCATTTTTCACAGCCAGGGACCCCTCCCCTTAGAGTAGCACATACTTCATAGGTTCAAGGCAGGGGGATTTTGTATGCTGAGGGAGCAGCTGACAACTTTCCTAATCTGGAGAAATTGGGCCTCCTGGGCTTCCCATTGCCCCCGGGTTGGTTCACCTCCTGAGTGGCCTCATTCCTTGCAACCCCACACCCAACATGTGTCCTCTGTGCTTCATCACTCTGGGACTGCCTGGCCCCTCCCCCTCCTTTCCCTAATTTCATCACCAGTCATTGCCACGGCGTCTTGGTTTTGCTCATCCTAAAGTGTGACCCTGTTTCCATCTTTTTGACACAGCCATTGTCCCATTTTCTTCCCTCTACGTGGCTTTCATTCGAATCTGCACAGCACAGGAAAAGAGGACATATTTTGGGGTCAGACAGATTTGGGTTGGAACCTTGATTTTGTCACCTAGCAGGTGAGTGACCTTGTATGTGTCACTTCAATCCTCCAGCCTCAGTCTCTGCATCCATACAATCGGGTAGTCACATCTACCCTGCAGAAGGCAAGACTATGTATAAAGGCAACACAGAGTCTCTGGTGCAGGTGGCTTGTTCACAAACGTAGGAATGGCCATCTTTTAGTCCGCTGTTTATTAAGAAATTACTATGTGGTAAAAACACACTCACATATGCACATAAATGGATACGTACATACATATTAAATGCATTTAGTAAGGTTGCATATTCACACATGCCACTGCCCAGATGGATGATGCATAATATGTCCCTTCTTTATCCTGGCTAAGTTTCCTTCTTGAGGTCCAAACCTGGACGGCTAGTAAGAAAACAAACTTGCCAATTAAAAAAATTACCCAAACTTCTTTTTGGTTTCATGTCCTTTTGGTTTAAGTGTATTCCTTTAAGTCAATGCTAAGACCCTCAGTATCCATTCTTCCCTTTCTCTGTCTCAAAACAGGGGTCTGTGTGTAGGAAGAGCTTACTGTGAGCTTGTGGTGGTGGGAGGGAACATGCATTTTCTTGGAGCTCTTGCTATGTTCCCTTTGTGCTAACCATTCCTTCCCCTCTGGGTCACTGATCCTATGGTGGGTATTTGACATTGCTTGGTTGGTGACTTCAGGTCGACCTCAGTGCTCTCAGAGCCACCTATACTCCTGAGACCTGGCCGTGTCTCTCCTTGGGAACCCTTCACCCAGATAAGCTGCCTCGTGACCCACCTTCCGCATGCCTGCTCCAGATGGTAACGGAATTACCACCCGATGTGGTAAAGGTGAAAGGGAATAGAAAGTAGAAAGCTTTCTGAGGAACCCTTGTTTCAGGGTGGGAGGGGTTAAAAGAGTTTGAGGACCTTATATATTTTTTAAAAGTTTATTGAGAGAAGCCAGCACAACTCCCTTCAACCAAAGAGATTCTAAAAATAATAAAGGCCTTTTTATCCAATGGGGTCATGTAAATTTTTTATTCCATTTGGAATAAAGCAAGCATGTGAATTCCCAGCTCTTTTTAATCTGTCACTCGTATATAATATGTCAAAGGGCTGGCACCAAAAATGTGGATTACATAATGAGTGAGTTGGAAGACTTCTTTCTGACATAAGTATGCCTTAAATTACATACTGTTCATTTGGTTTTTAAAATGTGGAGTTCTATTTTTTTGTGCTTGTCAAATATGTTTTGGAAAGCTGTAAAATTTCTCAGTAAGGATCAGAAGTTTTCTGCTGAACAAAGTCGACGCTACTCTTTTGGTGCTCCGTGTACTGCTATTCGGAGATCAGTGAGGTTTATTTGTGTTTCATTAATCATTATTGCTTGAAGTTGAATAATAATCATCACAGAGATAATAAATATCCCGTGCCACTCTGATTTCTTTGCTTAAGAGATGCCAAGAGGTGGATGGACATTGCAAACTGAAACCTGACGTCTGGGTACACCGCACCTTGGGTGGAGGAGGTGGAATCTACACGCTGTGATTTCAGAGGCTCCTGGAGATGAGGCATGCTCACACTACAGGGATAATTGAGGTCTGAATTGTCCTTTCATGGGACACACTGAGCAGGAAGTAAGGGAAAGTAAACTCCCTCACACAGGGTTAACACAGAGCAGCATTTATGTTGTACCTACTAAGAACAAGGCAATGGACCGTAGGTTCTGATTCCTGTGTCCTTGTATCCCCACAGGGATGCTGTGAGGCTGCAGTGCCACTGTGGGTCCCGGACGACTGAGACTCTGACAGGTGAGCTCAGGGACCTCGGGCCAGGCAGAGGGTGAGTGGCTGAGCTGCCATGGGAGCCCAGGTCTCTCTCAGTCCCTTCAGGCAGAGCTCACAGCACCACTCAGGAAAGCCTTACTGTCGCATTTTTACAGTGAGGTTTCCAGAAGTGAAAAAAGCTGTCCAATGTCTCCAGGTGTATTTCTTTTTTTGGCATTTCCCCAACTCAGTAAGTGACAGGACTTGGATTTCACCTAGTTCTGCAAAGTAAAGCAAAATTAGTCTTCAGGCAAAATCTGTCCCAGACCGTCAATATGTACAAAAAGGATAAAAACAACATTAGTATATACTCATTTCGTAAATCTGTATTATAACATTTACTAGTAAAATTAATCAATGAGAACAATTAGGGTGTCTTGACAATCACAAACATTAAAAACTGTTTAAAATGTAACTAATAGTTTTACATCAACTTCAGCATCCAATTTATTTCTTAGTTTCATGGTATTTGAAAATCTCAAATTTAAAAATATGACCAGTTGAAAATGCTAAATTCTTTCTACAAGGTCCAGGTCCTCCAGCTGACTCAGGGGAAGGTTGACAGGGGGCTCCATGTCACAGCCAGGTGTGCTGACCTGCACATAAACCCTGGACAGGACCCTGAGTGGTGTCTGGGCAGGAAGCCTTTCCGGTTCACCTCTGGGTTCTGGTTTTGGAGTCCCCTCCTTGGCCACACTCACCTGGAGCCTGCTGTGGCCCTCGTTGGCAGTGTGGCACACCAGCCCCCCACTCAGGGAGACAGATTGGGCGTCCCCATCGACCAGCTCCTCTCTAATCTCTGGGGTGGGGCTCTGCAATGACAGTGACCGGCAGCTGGCCCAGCCTGGAGGTATCAGAGCCCTGCTTGGCCATTATTGTTTCTTCTGCCTCCGTGACCTTCAGCTCCCAGATCAGGCTCAGACCTGTGTCTGCTCAGATATCCACCTGGGAAGAAAGAGATACACCTGGAGGGCTTGGGATAAACCTCGGGCAAAAGGGTACCGCCTCAGCTCTCCACATCCCACCCAGCCAGCTTTGGGGTATGGACATGACTGGCTCACCAGGCTCTGACCCCTCATCAACCTGCTCTTGCTCGAAGCAGACCCACCCCACACGACCCTGCCTTCCACACAAACAGAGAGGGGACATAGGGCTACCTGGGTGGGATCAAAGTGGTGGCCTGGCCTGGACTGGCCTGTCCTGGGCTTCCTTGTGTCACCTTTGGGTCCCTCCAGGCAAATGGCCAAAGGCGTCTGGGGTGGGAACTGACCCAACATCTACAGCATCAGAAAAGGCTGTCACCATGGGCTTTCCTGAGGCCACAGGATATCAAGACATCAGGACACAGAAGGCTATGTCCATTCAAGCGTCTCCACCCCAGTGAGCTGGGTAGGGGGCTTCTCTAGAATGTACTGCATGAATGGTTACTGGGCTTCCAAGTTCTGTTGGGCTCTATTGCCAGGCAAGTGAGGTCACTTCCTGGGGTCACTTTACCCGGCTTCCTCTTCACCCAAAGCTCCCCAAGGGCCCCTCTGGGCTGCTGACTGCTCAACCCTCACCGCATGCTGTGTCCATGCATAGCGACACCAGTGGGGAGTCCTGGGTTCATCTTCCCAACACACAAGAAAAGAATAGGCATGGGCCCATGCCCATCTTATCCTTCTCCACCTGACTAGCCCCATCATGTCAGAAAAATATGTCCCTCCTCCTGTCAGAAGACAAACACCAGGTAAAAGACTTAGATGTAAAGCAAACCAGAATATTGTTTTGAGCTACAGACACTTTAAAAAAAAAATGGCAAAAATGAAGCAAACAAATCCCCCAAACAACAGGTGGAAGAAGGGTGTGCTCACCCTTTCCCTTTTCCTTCTTGGAAGCAAGAGATGACATATCCATCACCCACCGCCCCCCATGGAAGACGTCCTCCCTCTGCAGGAAGGAGAGTAACATTGTTATTGTCAAGGGCAGAGAGTGAAGAACGGAAGGATTCTGTACTGACCTTGCTCAACAGCATTCTCATCCTCCTTTGCCCCCCGGCATAGTGTAGTTCCTTTTCCACATCTGCCTCTCTTTGTTCAACCCAACAGAAAAGCATTTAGGCTTTTCCACTTCTCTGGGTCTCTCTTCATTTCCTTAGGAGTGTTCCCCATGTCATATAAAGTTTAGGGAAAATAAATGTGGATGGTTCTCTCCTGTGAATCTGTCTCGTGTCCATTTAATTCTCACGACCAGCCATCAACTCTAAGAGGGTAAGGTTTTGTCTTGGCAATGTCTTCCTTGCCGTATACTCAATTTCTACCTCCTTCCTTGGCTTGATTCCTCAGTATGCTGACATGTTCTCAGCTACCGTCTTCAGAAGCTCTGTGAACATGGGCTGTGTCTTTTTCAAAATGAAACACATTCTTTCCATACCGTCCAACCCTCGAGCTCCTCGGTATCAGCGGACCCAAATGAGCTGAATGTTACGTCCACACAGAAACCTGCACACAGCCATTTACTACAGCTTTATTCATAACTGCCAGAAATTGGAAGCAACCAAGATGTCCTTCAGAAGGTGAATGGACACATAGACTGGGCTACATCCATGCAACAGGATATTCTTTGGCACAAAAGAAATGAAGGGGATATGGAGCCATGAGGAGACAGGTGGGCCACTTTAAATGCATATCACTGAAAGAAGCCAATCTGGAAAGGTGGCATAGCTTAGGGTACCAATGATATATGATATTCGGGAGAAGGTAAACCATGGAGAGAGTGAAAAGATCAGTGGGTTGCCAGGGGTTTGCAGTGGTGTTGATGGGTCGGGGAGGTGATAAATAGGCTGAGCACAGAGGATTTTTAGTGAAACTATTCAATATGATACATTCATGATGAGATACATTTGTCAAAACCCATAGAATGTACACCACCAGGAGTGAACCCTAATATAAACTCTGGACTCAGGTGATCATGAGGTGTCTACATAGATTCATCAGTAGTGACCAGCACACAGAATGTTGATAGGGTAGTTGGGGATTTGGAGGATCTGGGCGCCTGTGTGATGGGGCTGGGGCTGACAGCAACAGTAGAGATGGGCACATGTGGGACCTCTTGGTACTCTGCTCAGTTCTGCTGTGAACTCAAAACTGCTTTAAAAAATAATAAAGCCTATTTAAACCAAGAAACAAACAGACCTTCCAGTAGCATCCCATGGCTGCTCCTCTTCAAGTCCTCTACATGTCTGGGCCACTTGAGAGCCAAACTTCAGTGGACATTGTCCTTTCAACATGCACCCTTTCGAAATTTCATCTGACACCCATTCTTAATCTCATTTGACACTTTTCTTTATTAAGATAGTCTTTTTTTTCTTCTTTTTTAAAAATTGAAGTATAATTGACTGGCAATATTATATTGGTTTTCTGGTATACCACATAGTGATTCTACATTTTTATACATTACAAAATGACCACCAAGATAAGTCTAGTTACCATGCATCACCATACAAAATTATTACAGTATTATGGACTCTGTTCCCTATGCTGTACATTACATCCCCATGACATCTGTTTTATAACTGGAAGTTTGTACCTCTTAATCTTTCTCACCTATTGCATTTATCTCCCCAACTCCCCCGTACTCTGGAAATCAGCAGCTTGATCTCCGAATCTATAAGTCCATTTCTGTTTTGTTGTGTTTGTTCATTTGTTTTGATTTGTAGATTCTACATATAAGTGACATCATAAGGTATTTCTCTTTCTCTGTCTGACATGTCTCAGCATAATAGCCACTAGGTCCATCCATGTTGTTGTAAGATTTCTTTTTCCTTTATGGCTGAGTCATATTCCATTATATATATATATATATGAAAAATACATATGAAGATATATATTCATATGTATATATGAAACCTTTATCCGTTTTTCTAGCTATGATATCAGGGTGGCTTCCATATCTTGGCTATTGTCAATAAAGTTGCCATGAACATAGGGGTGCACATATCCTTTTTAATTCGTGTTTTTGTTTCCTTCAGAAAGATACCTCCAAGTCTTATTCCTGCCTCATATGGTAGCTCTATTTTTAATTTTTTGAGGAACCTCCATACTGTTTTCCATAGTGGCTGTACTGATTAACATTTCCAACAAAAGTGCACGTTCCCTTTTCTCTACATCCTTGCCAATACTTATTTGTTGTCTTTTGGATGATACCCATTCTGTCAGGTGTGAGGTGATATCTCATTTTGGTTCTGATGTGAACTTCCCTGATGATAAGTGATATTGAGCATTTTTTCATGTGTCTGTTGGCCATCTGTATGTATTCTTTGGAAAAATGTCTGTTTAAGTCTTCTGCCCATTTTTTAATTGGGATGTTTGTTTTTTGGAGGCTGAGTTCTATGAGTTCTTGGTCTACCCTTATCAGATACATTGTTTAGATATGAACCCCTTATCAGATATATTAGTTTCTCTTGTTTGGTAGGCTGCCTTTTTGTTTTGTGGATGTCGGTGATGAGGAGTAGAAAGGAGAGAGTGGAAAAGTAACATGAGGGCTGGGACTTGAAGGGTGACTAGTACTTTTAAAAAAATGTTTATAGTGACTTTATTCATATTGCCCCAAATTGGAGAAAACACAAATACCCTTCAACTGGTGAATAAAGAAATTATGGTCTATGTATAAAATGCAACATTAGTCAGTTAATTAAGAAATAAAAGCAATTAATCAATAAAAACAAAGCAACTATTAAGACATGGAACTAAATGATAAATCTCAAATGCATTTGCTGAGTGAGAAAAGCCAGATTCAAAACTACCCTCTATGTGACTCAGTTGATATGACATTCTGAAAAAGGCAGAAACATATAGACAAAAATCAGATTAGTGACTACCACTGGGATAAGCATTGACTACAAAGAGGAAAAAGGGAACTTTGGGGGGGATTTTTTTGTCAATGATCCTTTTGGGTACTTATACAGGTATATATGGGAGGGCGGGGAGGAGGTTGAGGCAGGGGTGGGCTGGGGACTCTTTGGGGCTCCGTGGGTGATGGTGGGACCCCAGCACAGGCTGATGGAACAGAAGGAGCATGCACAGCCATGCTCCTGCTCCCCACGCAGCACCCCTTCTCCTGAGCCTTCTGTGATACTGACTTAGATTCTTCCTGGGGGTAGGCACAGCCCCAAGTCTGGGGCAGGGTCCTGGGTGGCTGAGTCCCAGTGCAATCTGTTGCCTCAACTGCCCCTTACTGAAGCTCCCTCACTAGTATTAGTATTAGTATTACTAATCAGTATTACTAATTAGTATTCTGCTAATACCCTGGCAGCAGAAATGGTACAGCGTGTTCTAAACACGATGAGGAAATCCAAAGATAATTTGCAATAATGCATCTGGTGTGATCAGTTGCTCTGCACCTGGAATGGAAACACAGTGGAGGCCGTTTGCAAATATGTAAAGTCTTATCAAAGGATGCCTTGTGCGGAAGTAACAGAGTAGCTTCTCTGGAAATGCTGCTGTAGCAGTAACAACGATTATTGATTACCTATAACTTCAGACACTTTGTGGCTTGTAATTATCACAACACTTTGATGGGTATTATTATTACCTTTTTACATCCCAGATATCTGAGTACAAGGAAATTAAAGTAAAGCACAAGATCATGCACCAGTAATGGATAGAGACCATCTCAACTCATGCCTGCCTGACTCCACTATCGCTTTTAATGCTCAGTACCACCCCCAGACCAGAGCTTCTGTGTCTTGTTTGCCTATACATACTTTCTCTGTAGCCTTAGGGGTCCTGATACTGGAAAAAGCAGAGGAAATCAGGGGTCAGATGATCGATCTAGTGCTGTAGCAATCAGGGACAGTTTGGTCTAGAAAAACCTCACAGATGCATGCAGGGTCCCCTTCAGTGCCATGGAGGGACCTGGAGATGCGCCTGCTGGGAACCGGCTATTGGAGGCTCAGAAAACCCCAGTGTGGCCTGTGGCCTTATCCCTGATGCTTAACACAGAGAAGGGAGGCACTGAGCAGGCTGACATAGGAGACACAAAGAGAAAGGGAAGGTGCATTTAAAAGACTGAGAAAGACCCACACTGCTCACCATCACCAATTAACTTAAGCCTTACTTCTAAAAAAACACACACACATACAGTATCTATGCCTCAATTACATCACACTTCCTACCCTGCATTGTAGTTAATTCATTAGTGTAAGTAATGTTTATTGAGCATCTACTGTGTGTCAGACACTGTTCCAGGCACTAAGGATATAACAGTGAACCAAACAAACAAAAATCCCTGAAACTATATTCAACTGAACAATTAGACAGGAATAACCCGTGCCACAAGGAAAGGTAAATATAAATGACTATATAAAATGCCAAAAAGAGTTTATATTGTGATACTATGAAGAAAGGCAAATACTAACTCACAGACTGAGCAAATACAAATTGCAAACTATATACCAAGGATTTATGTGTCATATACACTTGTCAAGTTATTTCACATCACAGCACACGTGGAAGTGAATAATATGAATTTAGTATCCTGGGAAAAATGAATGGGGCTGGGTGCAGCCTGAGCAACGAGGCCTGTGGGGATGATGCCTCAGTCCCCACCAGGATACCCGAGGACCAAAGCGACACACATTTCACCATGCTTCTAATCCACGTGTAGCAAATACTACTGTGTACCATGTGGCAAGCCCTGCATAATACATCCAAAGCTCCTACAAATTGAACAAATGATATTCCAATAGAATAAGAGGAAAATATGATGCGTAGACAATTTACAGAACTCACAGAGAAAACAGCAAAGCCTAAAAATCATATAAATAGATGCTCAGCCTCACTAACAACTAGAAAAATGCAAAAAAAGAAAAAAAACACCTTTCCTGTTCCCTGTTCCTGTGATGCTGGGGAAATGGATACCCTTGACCTTCCTGGTGGAAATGTGAGTTTAATATTCCTGGAAAACAGTCTGGTATGTTGTATTGAAATGAAAAATATGCCTATTGCATACATGGACAGTCATTAGAGCCTTGTTTGTAATGTCAAAGGACTAGAAAGAACCAAAATACCCATTGATTAAAGACTGGTAGAATAAAGATGCACCCAAGTACTGTAGTCCTGTGCAGGTGTGAAATGTCATGAAGCATCACCCTTATACTGGAGTGGAAAGTGTGAGAATAGGACGCCAAGAGAAGAAAGCAAAGTTTGGACCCCTCTGTTTGTCCAACTGCTGAGCAGTCTTCACGCTCATGAAAGTGTTTGTAAAGTCCTGGACATCGGAGGACCCCACAGAAGCCAAGTAGTTTGTGGTTCCATGTCCCTCGTTAGACCGAGAGCTCCCTGGAAGAAGGACTGGCCCTGATGAATGTCTGTGGAGTGGATGGGTTCATCCTGAGGGAGGGTGGAGTTCTGGGGAAGTTAAATATAAGCAGAGCAAATTCTGTTTTGAAAACTGGTTTGGGCCAGAAGGTCAGCACAGCACAAGGACACCAGATATGCACAAGGACAGCAGAGGAAGGAGCCTGTTTTCCAAACCACCCAGGGAAGTAGGGAGGAGAAGAAGGTCCATGTGGGGCAATGGGGCAGGCTCTTTCCTTGCTCTGCTCAGCATTTCTCAGCATCCCTGAAGCCAGGAGGCCTGCTTCTCGGGAGAGGGGGTCTCTTATCAGGGAGATACATGAGGGCTATGGATGGGGCAATGGGAGGGTCCTTCACAGTGTCCTTTTCTCCTCTGCAGCTATACACAGTATTTTTAAAAATTTTTATTGGACTAGATTTGATTTACAATGATGTGTTATATTTAGGTGTACAGCAAAGTGAATCAGTTATACATATACATATATCCATTCTTTTTTAAGATTCTTTCCCCATATAGGCCATTACAGAGTATTGAGTAGAGTTTCCTGTGCTATACAGTAGGTCCTTATTAGTTATCTATTTTATATCTAGTAGTGTGTATATGTCAATCCCAATCTCCCAACTTATCCCTCTTCCCCTTATCCCCTGGTAACCATAAGTTTGTTTTCTACATCTGTGACTCTATTTCTGTTCTGTAGATAAGTTCATTTGCACCATTTTTTTAGATTCCACATATAAGCGATATCATATGAAATTTATCTTTTTGTGTCTGACTTACTTCACTCAATATGACAATCGCACCTATGGTCACCTAATCTATGACAAAGGAGGCAAGAATATAAAATGGAGAAAAGACAGTATCTTCAGTAAGTGGTGCTGGGAAAACTGGACAGCCACATGTAAAAGAATGAAATTAGAACACTCCCTAACACCATACACAAAAATAAACTCAAAATGGATTAGAGACCTAAATGTAAGGCAGGACATTATAAAACTCTTAGAGGAAAACATAGGCAGAACACTCTTTGACATAAACTGCAGCAAGTTCTTTTTTCATCCACCTCCTAGAGTAATGAAAATAAAAACAAAAATAAACAAATGAGATCTAATTAAACTTAAAAGCTTTGGCACAGCAGAGGAAACAATAAACAAAACAAAAAGACAACCCTCAGAATGGGAGAAAATATTTGCAAATGAAGCAACAGACAAGGAATTAATCTCCAAAATATGCAAACAGCTCAATATCAAAAATACAAACAACCCAATCAAAAAAATGGACAGAAGATCTAAATAGACATTTCTCCAAAGAAGACATACAGATGGCCAGTAGGCACATGAAAAGATGCTTAACATCACTAATTATTAGAGAAATGCATATCAAAACTACAATGAGGTACCACCTCACACCGGTCAGAATGGCCATCATCACAAAATCTACAAACAATAAATGCTGGAGAGGATGTGGAGAAAAGGGAACCCTCCTACACTGTTGGTGAGGATGTATATTGGTACAGCCACTATGGAGAATAGTATAGAGGTTCCTTAAAAAACTAAAAATAGAAATACCATATGACCCAGCAATCCCACCCTTGGGCATATACCTGGAGAAAACCATAATTCAAAAAGATACATGCACCCCAATGTTCATTGCAGCACTATTTACAATAGCCTGGACATGGAAGCAACCTACATGTCCATCAACAGAGGACTAGATAAAGAAGATGTGGTACACATATGCAGTGGAATATTACTCAGCCATAAAAAAGAACAAAATAATGCCATTTATACATAGTTTTGAATGTTTGCTTTTTAACATAAGGTACATAATGATTATGTTATTACAAACACTCCATAAAAATGCGCTAGTGTTAGGGGCTTACATTGCTTATGTTATTTTTCTTTACAACAAATCAAACTGAATTGTACATCTTTGAACAAAAGAAACTTTTTATTTTACAGACTTTCCTTAGGGTGGATTGTAAGAGATGGAATTAGAGCAGTATAGGACCAGTTTATTTTCGGTCTCTTTGTCTATATTTAATGAATATCTTATACTGGAGACCTGAAGCCGTATTAAAAGCAGCACCAGGCATGTTTTGAAACTATTACCTCAATCTGGGCCATTTCCACAGTCCAACCTAAAGACTGTGCATCAAGTTAGAGGCACAGAAAGAGAGAGGCTAGCTGGGCCGTGGAGGAGGGTGTGGCCCTGGGGCTGCTCAAGTCCTCACTGGCCCTGGAGACAGTCCTCCACGGCAGAGAGGCGTCCACCCAGGCGAGGATGAGGAACAGGAGGACTAAGAGGAGAGGGATGCTGTTGAGGACTGACTGAGGTTGGAGCGGGTGGGAGAGACCGGAAGTGATGCTTGGGTGAGCAAAGAAGAAAACTGATAGAAGAGAAGAAGGAAGAAGAGGGTAGTGGCCACAGAGAGGAACCAAAGACCTAGATATGGGACTTCATGTCCTTAGCAGAGCTCCGGGATCACCCAGGTTTATGGTTGACATGGTTGAGAGGTCTATCTGGCCTGTGGCTTCTTAGGGGGCTAGAGAGAGGGAGGGTCTCCCTTTTCCATAAGTCAGGTGGAAGGGAGTGTGTGATTTGGGAATCAGGAGTAATGGATATAAAATAAAAATCTTTAAGTTCTCAGGCTCCAAAACTCACTCAGGCCAACACAAGCATGCTGTCTCTCTTGGAAAGTGTCAGGGTGACCCTCCTCGGGGTTGGAATTTCCACGTGGCAGTCATGTTCTAACCCTGCCCAAGTGCCCAGCATGGCCCCAGCTACGTGAGGATTAAGACATGGCCTCTGGCCGTGAGGAGCTTGCAGCCTAGCAAGAGAGGCAAACCCAGGGGCACTGTGGTCCTGCAGGGACCCCTGGGAAGTCTGCACTCCATTGTGCCAGCAAGAACTGAGTCCCAACGCGGAGGGTCTGCATGTCATTGTCCTTGGCATGTGTCCTTCTCATTCGGTTCTGCAATTTTATTCACTCACCAAATATCCATGGAGCCTCTGTTGCATGACAGATCCTGTCCAGAGTGAAAAAGCACACAGAGTGGAAAAATAGTCGTTCCAAGCACGATCCCTGTTCTCATGAGGTTCACGGTCCAGAGGGGTGGCAAAGAGATAACTACCAAGAGCATAAGATAGGCAGTGTTGAGAGAGGTTTGGAATGCGGATTCTTATTTTCTCGTGTGGCTGGGACTGTCTGGGGGTCAATGTGGAGAGGTATAAGGGATGGCTTCTCAAAGAAAGAAGTTTACACTGAGTTGTGGGAGTACAATTAGGTTTTGGTGTCTACCAGAAGAATAAGCTAATGTGTAGACGAATGAAATAAGTGTGTTTCTGGCAGAAGGCACATCCAGAAGAGCACGGCAGGGTGCATTCAGGGAGTGTGTGTGAGTGTGTGTGCACTTGTGTGTGTTGGATTCTATGTGAAACATTGAGCTCACTTGTTTATTTACATTCTTTTTTACCAAGAGGAAGGTTGAAAATGTTAGCCTGCTTCATTTTGGTCTGGCTTGGACTGGTCAGATAGAAGGGAATCCAGCAACTTTGATGAGACATAAACGTCCACATTAAAACTCCACAAATGCTCACCTTCAAGGAAGTCTATCAATTCATATTTTTCTTATGGAAATTTTTTCTTATTTATATTTACTTATGTATTACTTATATTTTCCCCACAGATGGAAAGATAGCAAATTTAACCTTCTTTTAAATAATGTATATATTCTCACAACTTTGACAGTCACAAAGCACGTTGCATATATATAATCTTCTTTGACCCTCACCTCTTCTTTTGCTTTTCTCCTGATGGATGTGCAAAAAATTAAAAAAATTACTTTTCTCTTTGATCAATTCTGCCAGTTGATAACTGGACAGTCAATTCAGTGGCTACGTAAGATACTTCCTTAAACTTTTTCAGTCAATCACGTCATACAAGAATTTCTGACCCAGAATAAAGCTTTAACAAATACGATCGATATTCTAAAGTAGCAGATGTGGAAATTTACAGTATATTTTGAAACCTAATTGATTTCTAAAACCACATGCATGGAGTGCCAAAGACATGGATTCTTATAATTTGTTGGGATATGAGTATGGTCTGGGAATGGGCTGTGGATGACCAGGAGTCTTGTCTGGAGGGAGAAAAATACAAATAAGACCCATATTCTAGACCTGACTCTGCCACTATATGGTCCAGAAATTCAATCCTGATCCCCTGGTGCTCTGTCTGCAAGATGAGAACTTTGGCATGATTATGGGCAGCTTGGTATACATTTAGAAAGCGATTTAAATGTGTTCTAATCACTTTCACATACTTTGGTCCTGTGAAGTAGCTGGACCGTGACGTAGCATTTATAATAATAAAAAAAGGAAAGGGACATCCAGAGAAGTGCAGAGGCAGGCTCAGAGTTGCTTGGCCAGAGCAGGGTCTCCTGGCTTCCAGGCACTACACTGCTGCCATCCAGCGCTCTGGAGTCCCCTGATGGTGTTCCAAAGGGAGATCCCACATGCAAGCAGGCACCTGCTCAGTCTCCTGACCTGGCAGTTCTTCCAGCTGTATAGTGCAGACCCTCCTTAGGGCCAAAAGGAGATTGAGGCAGGCCTAAGGGGGGAAAGGAAGCAAATGAGGACTTTAATAAGATGAAATGTTAACTTAAAAACCGGGCTTATATGATCCAGAAATCCCACTCCTGGACATCTATCCAGAGAAAACTCTAATTCAGAAAGATACATGCACCCTAATGTTCATAGCAGCACTATTTACAATAGTCAAGACATGGAAGCAACCTAAATGTCCATCGACAGATGAATGGATAAAGAAGATGTGGTACATATATACAATGGAATATTACATAGCTATAAAAAAGAATGAAATAATGCCATTTGCAGCAACATGGATGGATCTAGAGATTATCATACTAAGTGAAGTAAGTCAGAATGAGAAAGACAAATACCATATGATATCACTTATATGTGGAATCTAAAATATGATACAAATGAACTTATTTACAAAAACAGAAATAGACCGACAGACCTTGAAAGCAAACTTATGGTTACCAAAGCGGAAAGGGGGCGAGGTAAGGATAAATTAGGAGTTTGGAATGAGCAGATACAAACTACTATATATAAAATAGATAAACAACAAGGTCCTACTGTATAGCACAAGGAACTATATTCAATATCCTGTACTAAACCAAAATGGAAAAGAATATGAAAAAAAAATGTATATATATGTATAACTGAATCACTTTGCTGCAAAAAAAATTAAAAAAAATAAAAACAGGGCTTATTTTCTCTAGATTTCTAATGTTTACAATCGCCAAAATTTGCAGCCCTCAGATGCAAACATTTGCTTCTGGTAGGGGAGGGGCTTTCTCAGTCAAAATCAGAATCAGACAAACTTCAAAAAATAAAAATTAATTTAGTCAACAACTTCGGCTTTTTGTTGTTGTTGTTTTTAATATAAGTGCATTATTGAGCTATAATTACATACCTTAGCAATTGACCCATTTAAAATGTATAATTTGATAGCTTTTAGTATATTCAGAGTTGTGTAAATATCACCACAAATCTAGAAATTTTTATCACCCCAAAATGATACCCTGTAACCATTATCAATCACTCCCATTTCCTTTCAAACTCCCTCCCTCTCACAGCCCTGGGCAATTACTAATATAATGTCTGTCTCTATAGATTTGTATATTATGGACATTTCACATGAATGGAATCATATACTATGTCATCTTTTTTATCTGGCTTCTTTCACTTAGTGAAATATTTTCAAGGTTCATCGGTGTTTTAGTAGGTATTAGTACTTCATTTTTTTATATTGTCAAACAATATTCCATTGTTTGGACATACCACATTTTATTTATCCATTCATCAATTGTTTTCACTTTTTGGCTATTACGAATAATGTTGCTATGAACATATGTTGTACAAAGTTTTTGTGTGGACATATGTTTTCATTTCTCTTGGCTGATGCCTAGAAGTAGATTTGCTGGATCAAATAATTTTTGTTTAACTTTTTAAGGGACTGCCAAACTTTTTTTTTTTTCCAGAGCAGCTGCACCATTTTATATTCCCACCAGCAATGTCTCAGGGTTCCAATGTCTTCACATCCTTGCCAACATATGTTATTATGTCTTTCTGATTGTAACCATCCTAATGGGTGTGAAGATGTATCTCATCATGGTTTTGATTACCATTTCCCTGATGGTTAATTATGTTGAGCATCTTTTCATGTACTTATTGGACATTTATGTGTCTTCCTTGGAAAAATGACTATTCAAATCCTTTGCACATTTTTAAATTGGGTTACTTGTCTTTTTATATTAGTTGTAAGAATTCTTTGTATATTCTAGATTCAAGTCCCTTATTATATATAGTATTTGCAAATATTTTCTCCCATTCTGTGTGTTGTCCTTTCAGTTTCTTAATGGTTTCCTCTAAAGCACAAGAGCTTTAATTTTTATGAAGTCTATCTATTTTATCTTTTGACACTTGAGGTTATAGTGTCAAATCTAAGAGGAATTTGCCTAACTCAAGGTCATGAAGATCCTGTTTGATAATTTTAGCTCTTACATGTAGGTCTATTACCCATTTTGAGTCAATTTTTGGGTATGGTGTGAAGAAATGGTTCAACTTTATTCTTTTACCTGTAGATACCCAATTATATTAGCACCTTTTGTTGAAAACACTATTCCTTACCCAGTGAATTGTCTTGATACCTTTGTTGAAAATTAGTTTACTACATGTATGAAGGTTTATTTTTGGACTGTCAATTTTAGTCCATTTATCTCTACATCTATTCATATGCCAGTACTATACTGTTTGGATTATTGTAGCTTTGTAGTTATTTTAAAAATTGGCCAGTTTGAGTCCTCCTCTCTTGTTCTTGTTCAAGACTGCTTTGGCTAGTCTGAGTCCTTGACATTTCTGTATGAATTTTAGGATTAACTCATCCATTTCTTCAAAGAAGTCAGCTTGGATTTTGACAGAGATTGCACTGAATCTGTAGAGAAATTTGGAGAGTATCAACATTTTAACAATATTAAAGCTTCCAATCCATGAACATAGGATGTCTTTGCACATATAGAACTTTTTTTCATTTATTTCAACAATGTTTCATAGTTTTAAGTGTACAAGTTGTGCACTTTTGTTAAATTTATTCCTAAATATTTTATTCTGTTTTGAAGCTGTTATATATGGAATTGTTTCCTTATTTAATTTTCAAATTGTTCATTGCCAGTGTATAGAATTATAACTGCTTTATGAATGTTGATTTTGTACCCTGTGAACTTGTTGAATTTGTTATCAGTTCTAATAGTTTTTAAGTGGATTCCTTAGAATTTTCTATATACAGGATGAGGTCATCTACAAACACAGTTTTATTTCCTCCTTTCCAATCTGGATTCCATGTACATATTAGACTAATTTCCCTGACTAGAACCTCTAGTACAATATTGAATAGAAGTAGTAGAAGCAAACATCCTTTTCTTGTTCATGATCTTTGGGTGAAAGCATTTGATCTTTCACTATTAAGGATGTTACTTGTGGGTTTTCACACATGCCCTTTATTAGTTTGAGGAAGTTCTCTTGTATTCTTAGTTAGTTGAGTGTTTTTATTATAAAGGTGTGTTCAATTTTATAAAATGTTTTCTCTTCATGTATTGAGATGATTCTGTGATTTTAGTTCTTTATTGATATTGTGTATTCAATTAATTGATTTTTTAATGTTAAACCAACTTTGCATTCCTGGGATAAGTCCCACTTGGTCATGATATATAATCCCTTTCATATGTTGCTGGATTCAGTTTGCTAGTATTTTGTTGAGAATTTTTGTGTCTATATTTGTAAGAGATATTAATCTGTAGATTTATTTCTTGTATCATCTATTTTTGATTTCCTATCAGAGTCACACTAGTCTCTAAAAATGAGCTGGGACATGTTCCTTCCTAGTCTATTTTTTGGGAAGAGTTTGTGAGAATTGGTAATAATTATTTAATGTTTGGTAGAATTCACCTGAGCCTGGGATTTTTTTGTAGATATTTTTAAAATTGTTAATTTAACCTGCCTTTTACTCAATCTATTCAAATTTTTAATTTCTTCTTGTGGATTTCAATAGTTTATGTCTTTCTGGGCATTTGTCCATTTAATCTAAGTCATATACACCAGCGGTCCCCAACCTTTTTGGCACCAGGAACCAGTTTCATGGAAGACAATTTTTTCCACAGATTGGGGGTGGTGGGGGGGAAGTTTCAGGCGGTAATGCATGTGATGGGGAGCAAAAGGGAGTGGCAGATGAAGCTTCGCTTGCTTGCCCACTGCTCACGTCCTGCTGTGTGTCCCAGTTCCTAACAGGCCACGGACAAGTACTGGTCTGTGGCCAGGAGGTTGGGGACCCCTGATATACATTGTTGCTCTTTTTTTGTTTTTTAATTTTCTAGATAATAAATACTTGGTCTTATTAAACATTTCACTATTAGCTTTAATACTTTCAGTATGGCTCACAGAGGAGTGTACAGTTTCTGGAATGAGACAGACCTAGGTTCAAGGTCTATCCCTGCTCCGCTCTAGTTCTCAGGGGTGAAATTTAAATTCTATGGACCTTGGTTTCCTCATTGAAACAATGAAACTAGTGACAATAAATGGGTTGCCAAATTGATGATACAAGAGGTTTGGAAGAAGTCCAACAGTCCACCATGTGGCAGGTTGTATTTTCCAAAGAATTTTATGATAATTTTCTTTCTCCATATGTTTTTATAGAACTTTCCACTCACCCATCTAAAGGTAGAATCTATTTCTCCTCATCTTGAGTTTGGGTAGGCTTGTGACTCACTTCTAACCCATAGAATGTGGTAGAATTGATGCTGTATGACATTTGAGGCATTTGCCTTCTTAGCTAGAACATGAGCTAGTGCTTAGAATATTGAGCTTCTATATAAAAACTACTACTACTGCTCTGAGGCCACCTCGATATGAGAAAACAAAGGGTCCATGGAGCAGTCTATTGTAAGTGTTTTATCCTCACAGCCCTAACTGAGGCCCCCAGCCAACATGAAATATCAACTGCCAGATATGTGACTAAAGATGCCACCAGATAATTCAAGTCCCCATCTGCTGAGTGATCCAAGGTAAAGCCCTAAATACTGTTGTACAAAATAACATATCTGAATTCTTAATCCACAGATCCATGAGCACAACAAAATTGTACGAAAAGATGATCAGTTTGTGGAGTAGAGTAACAATCCCTGAATGATCACTTCAAATGATTGCATTGTTGTAATGACTAAAATAACAAATGTGAAGATTAAGATATTTCATGAATTACAGGAAATAGGAGGAAATTATGGAAGGAAAGTCCTGTTCTTTGGCTTTTCTCCCCATGCACAAAGCTGTCCCTGCTGTCGTTCTTGCCTGCCTCTCCAGTGCCTCCCCCACATACTCATACTTATGGACCAGCTTCACCCACATGAACATCTTGGAGGTTCCCAAATGGAGAGGGCTGGTTCTCACCTGGGGCCTTAGGTTCCTATGTTCCTCTTGTCTGAGATGCTTTTCTCCTCCTATTCCTCTTTGCTGGTTCCTCTTCACATCTGTGATTTCCGAGAGTTGGTCCGCTTTAGGGCTCAGGGCATAGAGATCCTCTTTTTCTACATTTACCACCCATGTGGATTCCCTTTGTGTTGGAGCTTAAAATCACCCTTCAATGGTCCCTGATCTTGCAGAATATCGTTCAAAAGCCTTCCCTTAGGCCTTATGGCCTTCAGTGACCCAGACCTGGCTAACCTTCAGGGTTCTTCTCTGGCCCTAGAAGCACACTTTGTTCCTGACTTATGGACCTGTGTATAGTCCCCCAAAGTATCATGCTCCTTCAGATCTCCATAATTTTACATGTGCTGCTGCCTCTGCCCAAATTTCTCCTCCACTTCTTTGTTTCATTAGACACTGCTGATTCTTTGAATTTTTGCTCTTCCTTTAAACCCCATATGATGTCCTACTTTCTCAGACTCATCTGAGTGGCCCTAATGGGTGCTCCTACATTCTGTGGTTTATATCCCTATTTTTTGTCATGCTGTTAGTGCTGTTGATTTGCCTGCTTTCCCCTCTGGATTTAGAGCTTTTAGAAGGTAGACATCAGTGTGTTCTGGGACCTAATATGCTGTGCATTCCAGTGTGGAGGTTTAGTAAGTGTTTTTACTGGAGATGGTGTGTACATTAAAAAAGACACCTGGATGAAAAAGGCCACTTTTCCCTTGCCTTGGAATCTTATCAGGCAGATCCCTGCAAGTTGCCTTTACTGTCTTATCCAGACACCTGGCTGCAATCCATCAGACACTCTCATCCATTAAATATAATTTTATGCTTTGTTAGAATAGCCAGATGTTAAGCACAGTGAAAAGATGTCGTTTCATCCAATGGAAAGATTATAAACCTATTTACACTGGCAACCAACCACAAGTACTTAAATGATGGATGGAGTGGACAGGTCTTTCTGTTGGTAAACCCTGGAATAATGGGTCCTCCCAGGAGAGGGGAGCTGGGGGTGGAGTTGGACTTCTGAGGAGTAGTCATGACCTGGTTAATTGTTTTACCTGCTTGAGATTTTTTTGATGATACATGAATTTGTTACCCCAGGACAGCTTACCCCAACGTTCTAGATTTTTCAAGGATTTAGACAGGACATTATTTTTTTTTAATTCTTTTCCATTATTATTATTATTTTTTTTTATTTGGCTGCACCAGGTCCTAGTTGTGGCATGCAGGATCTTCTTTGCCTTGTGCGGGATTTTCTTTGCGGCAGGCGGGCTCTTAGTTGCAGCAAGCGGGCTCTTAGTTGCGGCATGGGAAATCTAGTTCCCTGACCAGGGCCCCCTGCATTGAGAGTGCAGAGTCTTAACCAGTGGACCACCAGGGAAATCTCCCAGGACATGTTTTGAATGAGATTCCATCCTTGTTTCAGTTGATGGTGCCAGCATCTAACCAGGCACCCAGGCTAGAAATATGGAAATCAACCAGTTATCTAGTCCTGCCTATCTTATCTCCCAAATACTTCTTACATATTCTCATTTCTGGGCCTGTTACCACTGCCAAAGTATATTTACCCTCATCACCTCTTGGGTGAACTCCCTCCATAATTTAGAGTTTAACAAATTCCTTTTGTAAATCAAAGGAGATATTGATTGAAATGCAATTATGGGGAAGAATTTTAATATACACAGTAAGGAAATCAAAGAATTGACATTTTAAATTAGGTTTTCCTAATATGGACATTTTGAATTGAAATTATTTCCCAATACTTTCTGGTAGGGTTTGAATACTCAACTTCCCTGATTCTGAGAAAGGGAGAACTAATTTGGTAAGTAGGAAATCAAATTTGAAAAAGAGGCAAACACTATAGAGGTAGAGGGAGAAAAAACTTTTTTGAGACTAAAAAGTGAGAGCTAAGGAGTGGAGCTAAGGGAAGAAAGGAGGGTATTACCAACAAGGAACTTGAAATATTTTCCTAGGAAAATTGATGAAGATGGGAGAAGGCCCTTTACTCAGGGACAGCCTGGTGGTTGGAAGGATCACTGTTAATAGCATTATTCCAAGACTCCTTGTGGTAGCTGAGTTATTACCCACAATCTGCCATCTTTCTCTTGAGTGAGGTCTTCCCATCATTTGTGCTCAGGGACTTTGATCATTATTTCTTTCTTCATCCACAACCATCACCTTATCCATGACTACCTGGGGGAAATGGGACCTTCTTTTGCTGCCAGATCCAAGACATTTGTGTGTGTGTGTGTGCGTGCGTGTGTGTGTGTGTGTGTCTGCATGTGTATTTTGGGAGATCACAGTCAACTAATTAAGTTTGGGAGAAGTTTCTGAACAACTGCACTTTGGTGCGTTTAAAGACACAAGCTGGGGACCCAATGAGTGAAGAAATTGTTAATGAAATTGCCACTGCCTGCTCTTTGCCATTTACTAAGTATAACCTTAGGATAATTTCATAAACACTTTGAATTTTCTTGTGTGTAAAATAGGGAAAATAATTTCTACTTATCAGGGTTGTCATGGGAGGAATACATGGGATAATACATATAAAGTTTCTTAGTCTGTGTGGAGCCTGAGAGATGACCAATAAATTATACACATTATTATACTCAAAGTTCTTAACGACCCTGCTTAATCTTCATCAGGTTTATCCTGATTTCTTTTTAGGTACTAATAACATAGACTATTAAATTTATCTTTCTATAAGAATGTTCTTGTGCTTTATGGTTATTGAGGAAATCATCTATTTTGGGGCCAGATTCTCTTGAGTATTCCACCATGATATTTTTATAAACCCATTGTCTATGTAAATGTGTTCTCCAAAACATAGCACCTCAAGATGCACTTTAGAAAAAAATACTTTCATGGTCAATAAGTGTGGGCAATGTTTTACGCTGTATTCAACTTTCACCTTTATCCTGCTCTAATAGAGATGCACTGAACATATAAATATAGTAACACTTTGTTTAGGCCACACTTTTTAAAAAAATTAATTAATTAATTAATTTATTTATTTTTGGCTGTGTTGGGTCTTCGTTTTCTATGCGAGGGCTTCCTCTAGTTGCGGCGAGCGGGGGCCACTCTTCATCGCGGTGCGCGGGCCTCTCACTATCGCGGCCTCTCTTGTTGCGGAGCACAAGCTCCAGACGCGCAGGCTCAGTAGCTGTGACTCATGGGGCCTAGTTGCTCCACGGCATGTGGGATCTTCCCAGACCAGGGCTCGAACCCGTGTTCCCTGCATTGGCAGGCAGACTCTCAACCACTGCGCCACCAGGGAAGCCCCGGCCACACGTTTTAAAACCACTTTGAATATAGAACTAATTTCCCCCCATGAAATATCTAGTAACATCCTAAGGAAGGATTGATTGTTCCACAGATCACATTTTGGGAAATGCATCACTAAGCAAAGCCCGTGTTTTCAATATGCTTAATGGCAGCATGAGAGTCAAAAAACAAGGTGGGGTGCTATCGGGCAGTGGCTGCCACAAGTCAATACTTTCAGCTCCATGGGAGGGCCTGCCACTCTTGATCTACACCTGCTTTGATACCTTGCTTTTCAAGATGATTAATGCATGGAATGATTTCACGTTACCGTGCATTAGCAAAGATTTGTTCTGACATTTCATTGGGAGTCAATCAGAAATCCAGTTTGAAGTAAAGTCAATAAACTTCAGGTTTCCCATTCTCTCTCTTGTTTATTAATAGTATTAATGGGGTCCAAAGGCCTTTCTTGTTCTTTTCAAAGCCTGCCAACATAAAATAACATGTCTTAGGTATAAGACCCCACTCTGTTCTAAATATACTGCATCACAAATAATACTCACATAATTCTATTATAGTATCCAACTTACTAGGCAAAGAAACAAAGGCTAAGAGAGTTTTAAAAGCTTGTTTTTTGTCAAAAAGCCAGAATTCCAATATATATATATTTCTGATTCAACCACAATGTATTATGTTCCACAGCAAATCATACGTCTTCAGAAAGCCTTACCTGCTCAACTTTATTGGATAACTACAAATACGCTGTGCAAAAAACTACCCAAACACTAAGTGGTTTAAAGCAAACATTTATCCTCATGGATTTGTAAATTGGCTAATCTAAGTTGGGCTCTGCTCTATGAGTCTATTATCCTTTTTAGAGACCAGCATGTTTTTCTCATGGTGATGGCAGAGACACAGAGAGCAAGAAAATCACAAACGTGCTTTTCAAGCCCTGGATCACTTCATGTGTGCACTAACATTCTATTAGATAAGGCAAGTCACATGGCCCAAACCAAAGTCAGGGGACAAGAAATCATTCTCTGTTTCTATTGCAGAAGTAACTGCAAAGCCACGTGCCCTGTAGTGTAACATATTCACAGATTTTAGGGATTAGGATGTGGACATCTTTGGGGGCCATCATTCTGCTACAGTATATGGTTCTTGGACATTCTAATAGCTATTTAGTGGTATTTCACTGTGGTTTTAGTTTGCATTTTCTTTTTTGTTTTTTTGGTTGCAACGTATAGCTTGTGGGATCTTAGTTCTCCAACCTGGGATCAAACCGAGGGTCACGGCAGTGAAAGCGCCAAGTCTTAACCACTGGACCGCCAGGGAATTCCCTTAGTTTGCATTTCCTGTATGATTATGTTGACCATCTTTGCATGTGCTATTTGTAATCTGTATATTTTTTTTTGGTGAAATGTCTGTTTAAAGTTTTGCCTATTATATATATTGGGTTTATACTTTTCATTTGAATTTTGAGAATTTTTATATAGTGTTGATACCCTACATTATGGATCAGGTGGGTGAAATGAAAATATTGTTTTCAGACTGTGGCTTGCTAAGTGTGTCTTTCAAACATCAGAAGTCCTTAATTTTGATGAAATTAAATTTATGATTTCTTACTCAGTCATGCTTTTGGCATGGCATCTAACAAAACTTTGCCTAACTCAAGGTCATGAAAATTATCTCCTACATGTTCTTTTAGAAGTTTTTTAGTTTTAGGTTTTACATTCAGGTTTATGATCCATTTTGAGATAATTTTTGTATGGGGGGCATAAGATATAAATCAAGGTTTCATTCTTTTTACTTTTTTGATTTGGATATCCAGTTGTTTCAGGATCTTTTGTTCAAAACATTATCCTGTCTTCATTAAATTTTCTTTGTACCTTTGTCAAAAACCAATTAACAATAGAAGTATGAGTCAATTTCTGGGCACTCTGTTCTATTCTATCTTTTTTCCAATAATACTGTCTTTATCATGGTAGCTTTATATTATCAGGTAGCATGAATAGTCCAACTTTGTTCTTTTTTAGAATAGCTTCTGGTTATTCTAGTTCTTTTGCTTGTCCATATAAATTATAGATTCAACTTGTCAGTCATATATAGTATCATTATAGAATATTGGTACATTGATCCTATTTTCTGTGACCTTGGTAAACTCACTGTTTAGGGTTAGTTTAGTTGTAGTAACTAGATTCTTGGGAAATTTCTATACAGAAAATTATGTAATCTGTGCATAGAAACAGTTTGTTTCTTCTTTTGTTTATCTGTATGCCTTTCCTTTCTTTTTCTTGCTTTGTTTCTTTGACCAAGACCTTTGGTACAATGTTGAATAAAATTGGTGAGAACATACATCCTTGGGTTGTTCCCAATTTTAGGAGAAAATAATTCAATCCTTCACCATTACGTATGAAGCTAAGTGTAGAGTTAATTTTTTTTTTAATTAAACCTACATACGGGGCTTCCCTGGTGGCGCAGTGGTTGAGAATCTGCCTGCCGATGCAGCGGACACGGGTTCGAGCCCTGGTCTGGGAGGATCCCACATGCCGCGGAGCAACTGGGCCCGTGAGCCACAATTACTGAGCCTGCGCGTCTGGAGCCTGTGCTCCACAACAAGAGAGGCCGCGATAGTGAGAGGCCCGCGCACCGCGATGAAGAGTGGCCCCCGCTTGCCGCAACTGGAGAAAGCCCTCGCACAGAAACGAAGACCTAACACAGCCAAAAATAAATATAAAAATAAATAAATTAATTAAAAAAAAAAAAAAAAAAAAAACCTACATACGTTTTATCCCTAAAGTGTTTTATTTATTTATTTATTTTTATTTATTTATGGCTGTGTTGGGTCTTTGTTTCTGTGTGAGGGCTTTCTCCAGTTGTGGCAAGCGGGGGCCACTCTTCATCGCGGTGCGCGGGCTTCTCACTATCGTGGCCTCTCTTGTTGCGGAGCACAGGCTCTAGACGCGCAGGCTCAGTAATTGTGGCTCAGGGGCCCAGTTGCTCCGCGGCATGTGGGATCTTCCCAGACCAGGGCTCGAACCCGTGTCCCCTGAATTGGCAGGCAGATTCTCAACCACTGCGCCACCAGGGAAGCCCTAGAGTTAATTTTTGTTTGTTTGTTTGTAGATGTCCTTTATCAGAGGTAATGGTGGGCTAGCATGTATCAGTGCCTCTCTTCCATGGGTAGACAGTTTCTTCCTGTTTCCTTCCCCTGCTGTGGTAGGTTTTCTCAGACTACTGCTTTTGTTGCCCTTTCTACTATAGATTAAGCTTTTTGTTCTGTAGGAAGGATTGAAAAATGGATGTGGACAGACCTCAGATAGTGCCTACTCTCCAGCACCCCCCAAACAGCTTCATGATGGGGCATTCTCAGGATCCTCCCTGATCTAACATGTGAGCACCTGGTGGGGTCCTGGAAGAAAAGCCTTTGAGAGGTTTGGACCTCTCTATGTCTGTGCTGCAGGGGCTTCACACTCTCACACTAGAGCTCATTCAGATCTTAGTAATTCATCAAAATTTTCTTGCTGAATCTTCTTATTGGCATTCAGTAGTGTTTCATTGGGTCCTGTTTCTTTCTGTAGGTGACTCTTTCTCCAAAGTCTCATTTTTTTGCCCTATGACCTCAGTTATCTAATGAGTTCAAGAAAAGAAATTAAAGGGTGTTTTTCTTATTATAATGGTGAGAGCAACACTCTTCTAGTTTTGTACATCTGAAACTGGGTGTTTCTTCTCACATCCAGAGTTGGGGAGGAGGAAAAAAATATGAAAAGGTAATGTGTTATTAAGAAACTACTTTGAGCCATGCATTGTGCTAACTTGCCCATACTATCAAATTTAGACATTAAACAATTACATAAGGCAGGAACCATTATTATTATTATTATTACCACACCAGTTTGTGCTCTTAATCATTTTGTGCACTGCTTTTGCTTTATCTTGTGTAATCATCACACTAATCATCTGAGGAAAGGGATCACGATGATCTTAGTGCTGTTACACGACCAACCCTTAGCAGAATCTTTAGCACATAGTGAATGCAGAATAAGTCCCTGTTGAATCAATTAGTGCAAATGCAGACTTCAGACACATGTGTGATAGTCATTACATTATCTCAGCATTCCTTCCCTTCCCACATCACTGGAAGTTTGGGATGGGCTAAGATCTATGCATTCAGAAATGTATTCATTCATCTACCGGCTGTGTGAAGCTGAGTGTGGTAGGAAGGCAGTCACAGAGCATGGGGCCTGGGCAGGCGTCCTGACTCTTCCTACCGACTTATTGGCACCATGCTAGGAAATTTGTTCCTCCCTTTGTGATGTGGCCTTGGTGCCTGAACTATCTGACATTCTCGTAGCCAAGTCTGCAGAGCTGCATCATTTTAACCACTGCTTCCCCCTCCCCCCATTCACTGCTTCCTTCTTTCTCAACATTCCAAAGTCCTGCTGCCTTACTTAAAATCAATTTTATAGTATGAACAGGATCTCCAGGTAAAGGTGTACATTTGTGATCTGTACAACAGAGCATACATGGGGGTGAAATGCAGCCCACGCTCAGCTCACCAAGACAAGCAGTCAGAACGGTGGCCGTGTCTGCTGGGGAAAGAGCATTTTTCACAGTTTCACAAAGGCACTCTGTGGGTTGATGATGACCTTGATCTTGCATGAGACTGTGCCTAGCAGGGGAGCAAATCAAGAGAAGAACTCTTTCCCTTTGAACCCCAGATTTCTAGTGATTTCTCTGCAGTAACCTCCGACCCCTTCTGCCACCACCCTCTTCTATTTCTTGTGTTTCTTCTCTCATGTGCTTAGATTCCCCTTGGTTTGGCTTCATCTCCCCCTCCCCTGCTTACCCCATCCCACTCCACCACACACAGCACACAACACCAGTCCCACTTTCCTTCTCCATTTCCATTTTGTTTTTCGCTGGGATTCTAAAACCAATCCTGATACTCACACCTGCTCAGGAAATTAAAATGTTTAATCCTTTTTGGCTGTCACATCACTGTGAGGCCAAACTGACAATCTGCTAACTATAGACTCAGAGCTAAAATAACAAAATATTTTGCAAGCTGGGCTAGAATCATAAGGGGCGGATTCTTTTTTAGCTTTCCAAAGCCAACAATGCAAAAGAAAATACTCCACACTTCCCTTCTGGCTTTTCCATTAAACAGTGTGGGGAGACCCTCCCTGGGGTGTGTCTATGGACTTCTTTGTCACCTTCCCCACTCTCTCTCCATCTTCCATCTCACACTTGCTTCTTGTGGATAATCTCCCTCCCTCCCCAAGCGTGTACCCTGGAAGGGATCCTGAGAGGCTGTGATAACCAGGAGCCCCACCTGGCATGTGGGTTGCCTGCCCACTGCCTGGCATTGGGCTTGGAGACACGTTAGTTCTCTGAGAGAAGCCTACCTCTCTGAAGGAGGCCAACGCTCTGCTTGCAGATAAAGGGGATGGGTTTGGAATGCATCTCTCCAAGAGGTCTGACGGACACGGCTGATGGAACAGAAGTCGTCCTGAAGGAACAGAAGAAGGACAAGAAGCTCTGACCACACCTGCTTGGACACACCAAGCACACCCCATCTCAGCATCTTTGCTCTCGGTGTTCTGTTTGCCTCAGATGTTCTTCCTCCAGTTCTGTGCATGGTTCTGTCCCTCATCCTTATTTGGATACTTGCTCAAATTTGATCACTTCCCATCTGTCCTACATAAACATGCTTATGTCACTTTCTACTTTTATGACATTTATTGCTCCCTATCCATAACTTAGTTGCTTACCTTTTTTTTTCTTTCTTTTTTTTTTTCTGTTATTCTCTCTCAAATATAAGCTTCACGAGGACAGGAATTTTGTTTTGCTAACTACTAGCTTCTTCATACTTAGAACATGGCCTGGTAAATAGTGGGTGTTCATTAAATGCTTATTAAATATATGAACCTTGGGAACATCTCAAGTGGGCCAGGCACCATGCCAGTTGCTTTACATCCTTTATCTCATTTCATATTCAAATCATCTTGCTGAACAGTTTATAGTCACCCAGACTTTACAGAGAAGGTGGCCAGAGGTTCATGATGTTAGGGATGCCTGGGCTATTTCCACAGTGACTTGACCTCTGGCCTGTCTGACCTCAGAGTCTATGTCCTATACACCTTAGCTTGCTGCCTTGCGAGCACTGGTGACACCAAGTCTTCCTCCCCATCTTCCTTTCCCAATCCTCCATCTGTGACGGGAAGGACTTTCAGTTGGGGCCCTTGAACACTTTTGAGGATATATAAGAGTTTCTCGGGCCCTCTTCCTGACTACACCTCCCTGGTCTGAAACTTCTCACATCAGTGTTCCTCCTGACTGGCTTCCTGTTTTTCTCAGAACATCCTGAGAGATGATATCTTTCCCTGTGTATTGCTTCAGCTTCTATCCATAATTTAGTGACGTGTGAAAACAAATTTCACCTAAGGAGTTCCATAAATTCACAAAGGAATAAAATATCAAAGCTTTTTAAATCTTTCATATTTGCTTTCTCCCTTGACAGAGTTGCAGCTTTCTGGATCACAGTGTATAAACGGCACAAGTGAGCTCTGAGGAGGTTGAGAAGTCTCTCTATGCATTTGTTCCACCATGGTACCCAGTCCCAGAGGCCTGCATCCCAGTGATGGGAGACGCATCTTTCTCATGGAAAGGACACTCCAGCCCTGCACCCACATCTGCATGCACGACAATTCTCCAGGTTGCAAGCCTGCTATGCCTGTACCACGGTCACCGTGCATCGGGGCAGGTCCACTCCGCTAGCTGTCATGGTCTCAGTTCTGAACCCTTGCCGATCCCATCCCCCACCTCATATCCAACACTGCTCTCAGTTTGTTAAGCTTCCAGCCTCGTTCACCTGACTGTCCTGCAGACTTGAGGCTGTGCACTGCCTTCCTGTTCTTTGCACCTCTTCCTGTACCAGCCCCATTGCCTTGGGCAGCCTTGTCCTCAAGTGACCTGGTTGAGAACCCCATCTTTGGCTACGTTCTCCTGTGGGAGGCCCCTCCTCTGGGTTTTCACAGGCCCTGAGCAGGGATAACCCCTGCTCTTCAGAAGTTCCTAGATGGCCTTTAATAGATATTTTAGGGATTTGATTTTGAGTGCCCTGGACCCCTTAGAGTGCAAAAAAAGGGAACAGGAGGTTCTTAAGCCAAAATTCTTAACTTGACAAATGCCTTAATTCAGTTCATTCATTTATTCAACAAGAACTTACTGATAACCTGATATACACCAGAGACGGTGCCCAGTGTCGGAGATTAAGAGATATAGGAGCCTCACCTTTCCTCTCACGGAGCTCAGAGCTGTGATGCAGGTCAGAGAAGACAGGGAGTAGGATGAAGCAATGCCGGCCAGTATTTGCTGAGCCTGTATTTCCATATTCCAGGTCCTGTACCAAAGGATTAACATGCTCCTTCCCATCTAATCTGTGCTTCAGATTAGATGGAAAGGAGCAAATGTAAATGTGTATGCTGTCAGAACAGCTCAGGGATTCCCCGTAGACCCACTCGATGGTGATCAATGGGAAAGAGTGCAGGGCCGACGTCAGACAGAACAGGCCATGTTGCTCTGCCTGTAAGTGGCATCGGGCTGCTCTTAATTGCTACCCCCTCCCCCAACCCGGTATAACCCAGCTGCCCTCTTCCTCTCCTTAACATCTGTAATGTCTTTCTAACTGATTGCCTTCTAGCCAATTCCCCTGATCTACTTTCCTGTGCAGCAAACTGAGTCATCTTTTCAGACAAGAAATCTGATTATAGTACCCCCAGCCCAAACTCCTTAAATGACTTTCTATTTCTTTAAGGTCAGGTCCAAAATCCATAGCTTGGCTGCTAAGGAATTCACCTGGCTTGTGCCTAACCCTAACCCTAACCCTTACCCTGACCTGGCTTCAGCCTCTGAGCTCACCACTTCCTTCTGGCTCACTTCATTCTGGTCCCACAGGCTGTCTGGAAGTTCCTAGAGTGCTATGTTTTTTCCTCCCCCAGGGCTTTGACCATGCATTCCCTCTGTGTGAAAGTCCCCTTCTCCTTTCTCAGGCTAATTCCCATTATTTGACAGTTTTCAGCTTGAACTGTTTTCTCTCACTTCCTTTCCTTTCCTTAGAATAGTTCAGGCCTCCTATTATATGCTTCTGTGGTACCCCATCTTTATTCTTTCAGCCCTTATCATAGCTGTAGATGTTATATATGAGGTGAAATGGTTGGCCATCCACTAGTCTTTGGTCAGAAGACAACCTATAATTAAAATAGCTGTTGTTGGTGTATCTAATCTTATGCCACAAGGACTTTGGTTGAGCAGGAAAAGCTCTCAATGCATCAAACCACAATGGTGGGTCTGTTATTCTTAAAAAGGCAGCTCAGTGCTACTAATAAGTGAATGACCCTATCCCCACATGAGTTATACTCTGGTGTCTCTAAGTACTTAATAATTATAAAGTAATTATTGCTTGTACCTTGGAGTTGTTACATCACAAATTACAATATAAAGGGGACCAGTCCATCAAAGATCTTTCATTGAGGAAGGTGGGGAGCAGGATGGCAGGACAGTAAATTAAAAAGGGAGCATTGTCCTTTTTCTTGTTCATGGACAGGGAGCCCTTTGTCTTCAAAAACATGTGAGACTAAGCAGAGTAATGTGGGCCAAATCTTGAAACTTGATTCCCTTTGCAAGATGTAGGTGGTATAAAACATGCTTATATAATTATAAGGAAGGTCGGGTACTTTTGGGAACAGGATGGGATGATAAGCCTAAGATCTTTGAAGAAGGCAGCCCCTTCTTCCGGCAATTGAAGGTGTAGAGAACACCATGCAGTCAGGCTTGGGGACAAACCATCACTGGGACATTTATAGAAAGCAGCAAGTGGACCAGTTTTGAGTGTGTGGTTGGGTGTTTGGCCAGTATTGTCACAGTCTTCAGTTTGTTACACTACAATCTTCCCTTGGTCTACACTCAAAATTTAGTAAGAACAAGAGTTTCCTTGAGTGAATTAATTCTATGGTCTTTTCTGACTCCCAAGACTTGATGATAAGCTCTTTGAGGACAAAACCATGTCTTACCTTTGTTGCCCCAATACTCAGTTCAAGGCTTGGTGCAGAGTGGTCACTTAATGTTGTTGAGTTTGGATGAATGGGCATCTGAACATTTTTCAGTGAGAGGAGGGTAAGAGCCACTGAGAAGGAAGAATTAAGAGGGAAAAGTCTTGATGTGGGTGGGAGGAGATGGGGTGTATTGCTCAGATGTTTGACAAGGTGTTAGTTATAGAGAGGAGAGGAATGCCTGTTCTGATGAGGCAGACAAAGTGAAAGAAGCAGGGGCATTTGGGGATAAGAGTAGTGTAGAAAAGGGAGGTGATATAGATAGACTTGTACTTCTCCATAATGTTGCTTCTTAACAAAGTTATAAAGAAGAGATGTGTGTATGTGCATGTGTGAGTGAGAGAGAGAGAGAAAGGGAGAGAATCCTGATTTAAGGGCAAGAGGACTAAGTATCATGGCACAGAAGGAAAACCAGTGAACCTTGGACTGTGGCTCTTCCACTTATCTGTATGACATTGGATAAGAAGATGATTTACTTCTCAGAGTTCCTTCCTCAGTAAAAGAAGATTAATTTAGCTCACTGATTTAATGTGATGATTTATTTAGCTATCACAAATGAAATCTCTTTGTCAACTCTACAACATATTGCAAATGTATTTCTTTGAAAGATCTATTTATAGTTTAGTTTGGTTGAGGAAAGAAGTTTAACCCATCTAAACAGTATAATGAACTAAGTATAAAATGTTAAAAAAAACCCCACAAAACTATGAGAGCACAGAAATACAGAATATCAGCTTGGTGGATTTTTGGAAGTCATTGACACAATCTCCCATATTGTATAAGAGTATTTTCCTGTTGTAATTATTTCTATATACATCTCTATTTGTCTTTCCCCATCCAGTTTGCTAATTCCCCCCAAAAGAGATAATATCGCTGTATGTCAGCATCTATTAAAATCTTATTTATAAACTAGTTGCTAATACCTGTATATTGAATTGATCTGTTGAAAGCTCTCATTTTACAATTGGAGAAACAGGCTCAAATATCTCAAGTGACTCTGCAAATCTCACACAACTAGGTCTTCTCACTGCCAGCCTAATGTTTTTTTACAATCTGATCTCAGGAAAGAGATGGACCTTGAAGCCGCATAGCACAGGGAGATCAGCTTGGTGCTTTGTGACCACCTAGAGGGGTGGGATAGGGAGGGTGGGAGGGAGATGCAAGAGGGAGCAGATATGGGGATATATGTATATGTGGAGCTGATTCACTTTGCTATAAAGCAGAAACTAACACACCATTTTAAAGCAATTATACTCTAATAAAGGTGTTAAAAAAAAAAACAAACATAGGAGCAAACAGAAAACAGGATATTCCTGGCAAACAAAACAGCTTCAGAAATAGGGTTTGAGTGTTCAGGGGTCCTTTGGTGGACCAGCCTGGCTGCAATGGAGGGCAAACACATTTTTACCAGGCTTGCTAACCTCTAATGAGTCCTGAGAAAAAGAATCAAGAAATTGTCAAAGATAATAATAAAAATCTTAATTATTTAGCAATTTGTCCAGTACTAAACTCTAAGGCGGGCAACACTAGTGTCATATAAAATGAATGCAAAATTGAACACATCAAATCAAATAAATGCTTCCTTCTTGTCAAAGTCTCCTTGGAATTACATCACAAACAACCCTCATGATAGTAATGAATCAAAGAAGTCTCCTTAATTTATTTCAAAGGCAAATGCCATTGGATAAGTTTGAGGTCACTAGAGGTCCTTCATGGAGTCTGACCAATCTTAACGGAGCACCCACTTACTTCAGAGGGAAAAGTAGACCAGTGTCTATTAGTCCCTGACTTTCCTGAATCTAGTATCCCAGGACCACGCCTTAGCATTGTGTGCCACTAAATTGAATAGAATGCATTTCAGGGCTTATTGAAAAATATACATAAAATCATGGAGGGCTTTCTGGAGGAAGGATGACTTTGGTAACATCTTAAGAATGGAAAACTACTGTTAGAGCCCTTCATTGTCTCCCTAATGGTGGTGTGCAAAGCCCTCCAAATCCACCCCTCCTTAGCCATTCAGTTTTGTCTCCCAACGTTTCTCTTTCATGTCCATACACCCCAATCATACCAAACTGCTCATAGTTCCTTGAGCTATATATTGCAATTTCACACCTCTGAGTCCTTAAATATGCTAATTTTTCCACCTGATGCACCATTGCCCTCCTTCTGCCTGGAGAGGATGTCTCCTCTGTGTTCAAGACCCGTATGACTATTTCTTCCGCCAACTAAGGTACAGTTGATTACTATTCCTTGTGTCCCACTCTGTATCTTGTATCACCTTCCTTATGGCACTTATCTCACTATCCTGAATCCTTTTTTATTTTAATAAGAATTTTCTGTATTTATCCCTGTGAGCTTAAAGACTAGGCTCCATGTATTACTGGGGATTCTATTCCCACTAAGTCACTGATGCAACGTAGATGATCTGTTTGTCAGATGAATGAATGGATTAATGAATGAATGAAAGATGCCAGGCTAATAGTTTAATGCGTCCAGGAGCCAGGTGGTTGCATTAGGTAGAATGCAGATGCATTTGGCTGCAAAAAATAGACAAGCCAACTCTATTAGCATAAATGGAAATTGATTCATGCAAAGTTTCTACAGGGCTGTGAGGCCCAGGGTTGGGTGATTCACAGCTCAGTGATGTTAGCTGGACCCGACTTCTTTCTTTCCTTCTGTTCTGCCTTCTCCTCGCTCCCCCTGGTGGTTGCAAGTTGGTTGCCAGCAGCTCCCAAGACCTACAGGCATCCAGATCCACATCAAGAGAGATGACGTGTCTCCTCGGAAAGCTCTTTGAAGAGAAAGGACACATTTTCCCCCAGAAGCCACTAGGTAACATTGTTCCACTTCTAGTACCCAGTTTGGATTGGGTGGCCACTCCTGAACCAGTAACTGTGGCTGGGAGGTGAGATTTGTTGAGAAGTCACATGTTCTGCCTTAGAGCTGGGGGAAATTGTTTTTGAGGGGAAAAAAATGAGAGAGATGTGGATACCCAACAAAATAAGACTATTTTAAAGAAAGGAAGGCAGGATTTGGGGGAGGTGATCGCAGTGACTAGAATGGGATGGAAAGGACATGCCCAAAAGCCATTCCTGTGGTCTGTGTTGACCCTGAACTTTGATTCCTTGTTGGGTTGGAATTTGGGGCTCTCGCTCATTGTCTTTTGCCTTATAAAGTGACAGTTTATTAAAAAGAGAAAGAAGAAAAAACTCCCAACAACAGTGTGTGTGTGTGTGTGTGTGTGTGTGTGTGTGTGTGTATCACATACGTACATCTTCAAAGTTTGACCTGACCTTCTGTTCATGATGTGTCTGCCAAGGTAGAGGTGAAAGTCATCTTGAGTCTCTGTCAGGCTGAGGTGCAGCAGAAAGGGCCCTCTTCTTCAGAGAAGCTAGTTTGCTGCTCTTGGAATATACATAAAGGGGACACATTTTTTACTGTCAAATGCCTTCTTCTCCACTCTGCAAAAAATTACAGGTGCAAAAATCCTGTCCAATCAAGGGAAGCTTCAGCATTTGAATTCTGGACTCACTTGCTGGGACCAGATCCAGGGAGGTCCAGCCCTGTGGAGCCCCACCCTGTGCCAGAGGTTTATTCACATTGTCTTCTTTAATCATCCCTGTGGTCACACTAGGGAAAGAGACCTGCAAGGGGATTCACAGGGAAGGCACTTCTCCTCGAAAACAGGCTTGTCCCAGACACATCACCAATCTACCCCCTTCATCTCCCTCCACCTACATGCTGAAGGTTTCTTTTGACACCTTTCTCTTCTGACCATGCATTTCTTTTCCACTTCATCACAAAAACGCAAACAAACAAAAAACAAGCACGATCAACCAACAGATAAGTTCCCTCCCACAAAAACAAAGTCCAAAAAACACGAAAACAAACCAAACCACCACCACCATCAACTCTTATGGCTTCACAGTAAGAGTATTCAGCATGAATCCAAAGTTTTAATGTTGTCTGGAACAAGTTTACATTCATCTCACTGAATTAACACAAAATTCAAGTCTGTTTAAAAGGCAAGGAAACTTGGACACACCAGGGAAATGCTTTAGTTGACATATGCTCGTCTTAGGCTCTGCCTGAGTAGAGATGTGTGCTGTCTGGTGGACTCCTGCTCTGTTCTAGTCTTTGATTTTCTCTCCCATGAAAGGAAGAAATACATTGAGTCAGCAAATACTCATTGTACTACATGGCATGTACTAATATTAGTTCTAGGAATATAGCTATGGACAAGATCTCCCTGCACCTGCTCTTGCAGAGCTTAATTCCAGGTGGAAAGATGAACACTAAACCTGTGAATCAAGATGTGATCAAGAGAATTTCAGCTGGTGATAATTTCAATGAAGAAAATAACACAGGGAGATGTAGTAGGAAGTGTCTGGGGTGGAGGGCTAAGTTAGATAAGGTCAGGGAAGACACTCTGGAAGAAGAGGACATTTGAGCCAAGGCTTACATGATGGGAAGGACTCAGCCATAGGGAGGAATGAGGTAGTGCTTTCCAGGAAGTGAGAAGCAAAGTCAGAGTTTGGAAGTCAAGAGTGAGCTTGGCTTGTTTGAAAAAACCAGAGAGAGCAAGGGAAGAGTGGTGGATTGTTTCTGGATTCTGGTCCTTTATTCTGAGGGTTACCCCTGACCCTAATGCATAATTTAACCCTCATAGAAGCCATACTTTATACACACTATGCCTATTTTAGAGATATACAAACTGACACCCAGGGTCAGTGGGCCACTTGAGATGACATAGTCAGACAAGAGCAGAGGAAATATGGACCCCCACGCCCCACCCACTACTAGGTCAGTGTGAGAGGGTCAGTCCATGCAAGACCATCCTTACTTCTGATACCAGTTGCAGGTTCAGAGGTTTCCCCAAACCAACTCTGGGTTCAATAATTTGCTAGGAGGAATTCACAGAACTCACTGAAAGCTGTTACACTCATGGTTATGGTTTATTACAGGGAAAGGATGCTGAAGAGAAACAGCCAAGGAAATAAGCATGTAAGGCAGAGACTACAAGGGTATGAAATGTGGAGTTTTCAGTTGTCCTCCCCAAGGAGTCAAGATGACATTTCCCTCCTGGTACTACTCCATGTGACAATATACATGGAATATTGCCAATCAGGGAAGCTCACCTGAGCCTTGGTGTCCAGAATCTCTATTAAGTCTCCATCAAGTGGACATGGTTGGTTGATTGCCCTCATGACTTCAGTCTCTAGCCCTTCCAGAGGCTGACTGATATTCCATGACCAAAAGTCTCCACCTCAAATCACATTTTTACTATCAGGTGTGGCCAGCCCCACCCTAAATCATATTCTTAGGCTATCCAGTGTGACCCAAGGGCTCCAGGCAAACAAAGACACCACTACCAGGCAGGTGCCTTTCCTACTGTGCTGGTAGCTGGCATCTGACAAAGAGAAGGAGAGAGCTGAGTTGCCTGTGGACCCACCTGAAATTGGTCCTGTGTCTTATCATGGCTCTGCAGTCCCTATATTAGGACCTCCATCCACCCACCTCACTTTAGACTAAGCTACTTAACTGAATTGGCCCTTCCTTTTCAGCCCTGCTCTCTCCTCCTAGATCTATCCAAGTCTGACCCAATCTGAACTATCCCTCCAAGTTTCATCAATAGAGAGGCAGTGTGGTGGGCAATGGGAATGTGAGATCACACAGTGATCGTTGGAAAAACCAAGTCTGCCCGTGCTAGCTTAACTCATTTGGAAAATTACTTGGAATCTCTGAGCCTGTTTCCTCCTGTCTAAAACATCACAGGCTTCTTATGAAGGAGTCTGTACACACAAGTGCTGAAGGCAGTGATCAATACATTATTAGCTATTATTGTTGTCCTGGTGGCTGCTGTGAGTGTTCAATGAGGGGATACATGTCATTAGTACACAACAGTTGCTCATTGCACACATTTCCTTTCTTGCCAAGGTCTTCTTTGTCCTCTTTGCCTGAAACAGTATATAAGCCGATGTTCCTGTTCTCTGAAGTAAAAGACTTTTGCTTTAGTCTCCCAGGCCTCCCTTGAGTCTCAAAAGGCTGACTCAGGAGTTAATGATCAAGAATGTGAAGATGTAGAAACAAAGAATAGTTAGGCTGGGAAACTGGTAACAATTTAGGCTATAAATCCACCACATAGCAGAGTCACCAAACTCCCAGTTCCCTGAAAGATATAGATGAAGGCCTGACACACATTCCTAAGTTGTTTTTATAGGAAGCTGACCCCCACCAGATGAAAACTGCTGACCACAAGAACATAGACCCTAGACCGGTTGAAACCAGAAAGTTGATGATGCTTGAAACTTCACCTTGACGCCAACCAATCCAAGAATTGTGCACGAGATGATCACGCACCCTGCAGCCCCTCCCTCACACGGCCTTTAAAACCCCTTCCCTGAAAACCATCAGGGAGTTTGGGTCTTTTGAGCATGAGCTGCCCATTCTCCTTGCTTGGTGCCCTGCAATCAATGCTGTGCTTTCCTTCACCACAACCCAGTGTCAGTAGATTGGTTTTACTGTGCGTGGGTGAGCAGACCCAAGCTTGGTTTGGTAACAAACCTAGCTCATCATGCACATCACTTTGGGAGCTGAATGCACACACACACACACACACACACACACACACACACAATCTTCATTCTCTCATCTCCAACCACAGCACCCTCTTTGCTCTTCCTGAAGTGTCTGAAACGAGCCCATCTCCAGACATTTGTTGTTTTATGTCTTTTGCTTGTAACAGTTTTCCCAGGATAGCTGTGTGGATCAACACTTTATTTCAATTGGGCCTGTGCTCAAACACCAGCCCCTGAGAGGCCTTCCCTGACCTCACCACTCTTCCCCTTCCCCTGCTTGTTTTCCCCCATGGCATGTATCACTCCTGATGTTATATTATACATCTGATTGCTTATTTTATATCTTCATCAGAACTTATGTTACATCAGAACAGGTTCTTTGCTCAGTACTCTGCCCTCTATTCCTAGAATAGTGCTAGTTACATAGGAGGTACTCATCTGATATTTGTTGAATAAACTAAAGCATATTCTCTTACATCGTATTCTCATGGTTTTCATGTTTTGTTTACACATACAGGCCTAGAAGATGGTGTCAAGGACTTATCTGTTTTCTCTCTCCACTGAGTACACTGCAAAAACATTGGTTTATATCCCACACTCAATGAAGACAACTATAATTCACTTATATTTATCTACCTATCAGTCTCTTTTTACTGAAAACAGATTTACTGATGTCTGTGTTGCACCTAGTCCTATGCTTGATTTTCTAGGAGTTGAAAGATGATTGAAATGTCATCCTGCCTTCAAAGAGCTCATAGTTCAGTAAATTGAAATAACACCTCAGAAGAAGAAATGTGTTTTCCATGGTGACTCAGTATAGTATATATAAACACATGCACACACGTGATGAAAACAGATATTTTAGGAAGCCATGCTCTCTGCTGTTGTCTATTCATTCTTTGGCACTTTTCAAAAATGCTGCTGGCAACTCACTATACTGATTTTATGACTCACTAATGAGTATGACCCATAATTTAAAAAACATGACTGTAATACAACTTAGTTACTTTCCCGGATTACATAGGGAATTGTGTAATTATTATTTCCCAGCTATTCCATGTCTGCCTTCTCCACTATAATGATAATGATATATACTCCTATCTTACCCTATACCAAACACTGTTATAAGCACATTTCATGGATTATCTTGTTAAATCTTAATAACAAGACTTCGAGGCTAGGCCTATTATTAACCCCATTAAACCAACTGGAAAATAAGCCCAGAGAGATTAGAAAGTCATATTTTTGTTGTTTTTTTTTTTGGCCACGCCCTGCGGCATACGGGATCCCAGCCCAGACCAGGGATCGAACCTCTGTCCCCTGCAGTAGAAGCGTGGAGTCTTAACCACTGGACTGTCAGGGAAGTCCCTAGAAAGTCATCTTATCTAAAATCTTACAACTGGTGAGAGGCAGAGAGCTGGAATCTGTCTTTGGAGCTGTGCTCTTAACCACTACACCACACTGATTCTCTAGAGCCACTGGACTTGGTCAAGGACCATATCTGTTTTCACCTGTATGTCCAGATTTGAAAGCTCCCAATTTCCCTGGGCTCTTTCTCCCTTTTAGTGATGTTATTTCTCCATCTCATAGTGTAGTATGGTAAAGTATATATCTGATCTTTATGCCCAGTTCCTGGCAGAGAGCTTCAAATGCCCTTGGAATTTCTTAAGTTACTAGAGTGTTTGTTATGCTAATGAGGTGACTCATGGTGTATTCTTAGATGGCTTCAGGATGTTGGGTGCTCATCAGAAAGACCTACTTCATAATTAGAGGGTTGTGGCCTCATTGCACCTGGTCTTATGCACCTTGTTCATGAGAAGCTGCCCACCATCTCCATATGAGGCTGGTTTCACTACAGGTCACTATTTTTTTTGTCTGCTGAGTTTTCTGATTTTTAAAGAGTGTTTATATCAGTCATAGATGGAGAGTACAGAGGTTAGATTTAACTCTCAAGTGGGCACTATGTTTTTAAAATCCAGAAAAATTTCCTTAACCTGGATTTGTGTCTTCTCTTGGGACATCAGCTCTGGCAACTCTGGGAGCACACTTCCTCAACTCCAACAATGGACCAGATCAGAAAGTGCCTCCGTTCACACTTACTCTCACGTCCCCTGTCCCCACCACCCCTCACTGCCTCACCTCAACTCTACTCATTCACATTAACTGCCCAGCTTCATCCTTTCCCTACATCAATGTTATCTCCCACCTTTTCTGTCCAGAATGTTAAGTGCAAGTGGAATCCAGGAAGTTTTATTCTTTTCTTCCACAGTCATTCATTTGTTTATTCAACAAATAAAGAGTGAGTGCCTGCATGTGCAGAACTATTCTAGATGCATGGATGTATTTTAACACGAGTATTTAAATATGACTGCCCTCCCCAACCCCCCATGAAGGAAGGAAGGCACAGTTATTTGGGAAGATGGACAAGCTGACAAAAACAGTACAATACAATACCTAATTAAATGGAAAGGAGTACAGGGTGCTTTGTGGATACAGAGGACAACTGATCCCATAAGGGTCAATAGGATGGTGAAGGAAGACTGCCAGCCTTTCCTGAGAGGCAGCCTTATGATTGGTGTGAAGGGTAATTAGGACTGATCCTGGGGGAATAGAAAGAGTCCTCCAAGCTGGGGCAGGGCAGATTTTGAAAGACAAGAGGTACGGTTGCACAGGCACAGAAACATTTCAGCGTGCTTGGAAAGGACCTGAAAGGGGATAAGGAGGGAGATGACAGTGTCAGCTACACATGAAGGAACATGGAGAATGGGAGGGCAGGATCTGTGGGGCTGCCTAGGCGGAGGTCCTAAATCCATGGGTATTGAGGATCTGGACCACTGGCAGGGGCCAAAGAAGGATGTCAGCAATGGAAAGAGCCAGGATGTAGAAACGCACAGACCCAAGAAGACCGTGTGTGCCGTCCTAAGCATCTTCTGTAGAGCACAGGCCTCCAGTGATGGAGCTGGATGAGCCAGAGACACACCTGGTTTGTCCTTACTCCCAGCAGTGACACAGGAAGATCTTGACAGCTCTATCTCAGTCTCCAGCAGAGGGAGAGGAGGAACAAGCAAAAAAGCTGACCATGCCCCCAGCCGATTCTATATTTCTGGAGCCAGATGCCTGGCTCAAGAGAAGGGACAATTTGTCACTTGATATAAGATTAAAGTTTTAATCTGTGTTAGTTTGCAATAACCAATAGTAACTGAGACCTCCAAGATTTGCACAAAATGTCATCAAAGGACAAGAAGAGAGTTTGACAGGGCCTGGTTGAAAGCAATGATTGGAAAAGATAAATAAAATATTTACATGTGGGGGCGTCATTGGCTACACATCACTTAATATGCTTGTTACATAGGGCTGAACAAGATTCATGTCAATCTGAAGGACTTATCTGAGTGGCTGGTCCTGAGTTCCAGATTTAGACAAAGATGGTCTGGGAATGAGAAGGGTCAGGAACATGGGAGGCACAGGACACATGACCCCCACAGGGTGACGATGATGCAAAGGCAACTAAGCAGCAGGTGAGTTCACGGGCTCAGGCCAGAGGCAGGGTAGCTGGCCTCATCTACTTGGGATTTCTGAGGGCTTAGGCAATAAGTAAAGAAGACACGAAAAAACAGCACAGAGCAGGCGACTCTGGCACCTAGGGAATGGCGGGGGCAGACACACTCGCTTTGTCCACCTTGTGGTCTGAACAGTGACAGGTAACTCCACAGGTGCATGTCCTTCGAAATGCAGGCCAGCCACCTTCTCATGTCCACGGTGACCGTGGAGCCATACGGATCAGCGTGTCTGTTATGCTTTCTTTAACTCTCAATTACTGTAAATGAATTTCTGCAGAATCACCGAGAAGGGGGAAGATTTACAACAGATTAACTTTCATTTAGTTTAACAGAATTGTCTAAATGCATAAATCCGAGCCTGCCTCAAGTTCATGAATTTTTATAGCTCCTGCTTGGTTGACAATCCTTTTCTGCCTTTCTTTCCTTCCTCCACTCTTCTTGTCCCCTCCTCCTTTGCTCTGCCTTTGGATCTGCCTGGGTTCTGCACCTCTGTCAGACACTTTGCGAGCCAGAAGATGAAAGCTTCCAGAGACCTGTGTAAAATATATTTATGGTGTGTCTCTGCAAATACTCTTGTTTAGTCATAAGAGTATAAATGCAGCATGACAAGCAATTTGTTGCATGAAAGCTGATATTAATGACTTGACATATTCATACCTACTTGTATGATCAGATTTTTTTGCCAGTGACATACTCTGGTCCAAAGTGTCTTATATTGACTACCCCTTTCCTCGTATTAAGAGAACATCTTCCCAAGTTCCCATATGATTCCTGTGGGTACCAACGAGCTCATTTCTTTATAGTTAATGGGGACCTTACTGTGGGAAGCAGGGTGTCCAAGGGAGACAGGTTTTCCATTAATTGAATCAATAGAATTTCCTGGCCCGACTGCTTCTGTTAGATGTTGGGGTGTACAATGGGACAGGACTGCAATGGCCCACTGCACAAGCTCACTGTCTAGGGGGGTGTCATAGACATCTAAGTCCAGGGCTGAGCTGGGATGAACCTATTCAGTTTTCTGTCTAACGCTACCTTCCTGCAAGATTGTCATGGAAAGCGCCCATCACACTTCTAGGACTGTTAGTGACCATAATGACCAGATACTGGGGTAAGGCAGAGCAATCACTTGGGGAATTAGGACCTCTATCAAACCCATTTTGTCTTCTTCCATGACTTCTCTCTTTGGATCCATTTTGCCCAGGAGGGAATTATCCAAAGCAAACCATCCCATAAAGAAACAACAGTTCTCAGGTTTATGAGACAAAGGTCAAGACAATAAGACATAAAACAGAGAGGGTTTAAAAGACAATTCATGTCCATGTTCACTTCCACTGAGACTGGGAAAGCTCTGAGCTGGGGAGAGGGTGGTGAGGAAAGAGAGGGATGGGAGCGGTGTGAGCCCTGTTCTGGCTTGTCCTCCCCAGTGAATCCAGTGGGGTGGGGGCATGGAGAGAAGCTGTGTTAAACCTGGCGAGATGAGAGGCGCTCTGCTGCATCAGGACCAGACTTGAGGATGGTGCTGATACCGACCAGTTTTCTTGGCCTCCTTAATCAATAGAAATTGACTAGAGGCCAGACTAGAAATTCAGGCAAGGCTTTACTGGGGCTCCTGCAGGTGCAGGAGGGAGCAAAAACAAGTAATAGGTTCCCTTGCTCACTCCCTGAGCGGGTATGAGCTGGTTCCTTATATGGGGTGAAGGTAAGGGTGTGTCCAGGGGTCGGGCTGCAGGGGTGGCTGAGGTGGTTTGCCCACCCGTCTGGTGGTGTTGTGTGCAGGGGGCATGCACAGTACCCTGTTTTTGCTCCCAACACCCTGTTTTTGCTCCCGACTCTTCAGAGGTGGCAGTTGGGTTTTTTGTTCTTTGTCCATAATTTGCCCCAACTGTGCACGCACGCAGTTATTTTTAGTCCCATATAGTTTCTTTGTATTTCATTGCTTGAGGAGATGTTTGTCCAGGTTCAAGCATTGCAGCAAAGGGTCCCAGGTCCCAGGCTGTCTCAGTGCCAGCCTCACAAATCCACTCTGCACCACAAGGTGGTGGGGGGTGACAGTGGTTAAGATACGGAAGCAATACAGATCAAGTTCCCCCAGAACTTTTCCCTTTTCCATCGTCAGGGCTGATTTAAGCATTAGAAGGGGAATCATGCAGCAATCAGACACAGGGATGACTGATGACACAGAGGTCCGGTGAGGAGCTATTTGTACAACCCGTTGATGAGGTGCCAGGGGCTGGAATGGCGCATGGCAGTGGGAATGACAATGACTCAACAAAATGACAGTGAGGCAGGAGATAGATGGGCTCCAGTCTAGGCATTTACAACTGGCCTCCTAATTACATTTCTTGGGGTGAGAAAAAGATGAGCTTCAGGCCGGACACTTACAAGTAGCCCCCTGTTTGCATTACATGAGACAGGAGATAGGTGGGCTCCAGGTTAGGCATTTACGACCAGCCTCCTGTTTGCCCTCCGAAATGGAAGCAACAACAGAAACAGGGTAAAGAGCCAGGCTCTGTATCCTGTGGACACCTTAAGATAACAGTCATGGCAGAGACAGAGAGGGGCTAAACCCTGTTTGAGGAAAAGATCAAGAGGTCACATATTTCCCATCCTTGGGGCAAGGGAGACACTGCACATGTACAGAAAGGCTCCTTGGGGGTCAAAAATCAGGGGACAATGTCAGGCCATAATGAGTCTTGCTTCTCCTAGACTCCTTTGTGTTGAGATCCATCTTGGCTGAGAGGTGCATGTGCACCTAGGGGGAGGGTCCTGAAATGAATTAGCCAGGGGGGAAAAAGCAAGATGATTGGCCAGAAGCGAGACAAAGACCCAGAAGAACTGCCCGATATAAATGACCTAATTGGGACTTTCCTGGTGGCACAGTGGTTAAGAATACACCTGCCAATGTAGGGAACATTGGTTAGAGCCCTGGTACGGGAAAATCCCACATGCCGTGGAGCAACTAAGCCCTTGTGCCACAACTATTGAGCTTGCACTCTAGAGCTGGCAAGCCACAACTATTGAGCCTGCATGCCACAACTACTGAAGCCCGTGCTCCTAGACACCGTGCTCCACAACAAGTGAAGCCACCACAATGAGAAACCCGCACGCTGCAACGAAGAGTAACCCCCACTCGCTGCAACTAGAGGAAGCCCACGCACAGCAATGAAGACCCAACGCAGCCAAAATTTAAAAAATAATTAATTAAATTAAAAAAAATTTAAAATTTATGTTTAAAAAATAAATAAATAAATGACCTAACCTCTTCTTTACTGTGCTCCTCCTCATTAGGGGGGATGCCCACACCATTTCTCTCTGGGTGTACATCTCTGCCTTGCTTCTATCTTAACTAAACAAACTGTTTCTCTGTGTGCTCTCCCACTTGTTGTGCTGTGTCTCTAATAATAAACTTTGTACCTGTTTTTACAGTTTTTGCCTCCGTGAGAAATGCATTTTTCACTGGGGGCAAGAGCCAGGGAAAAATAGCTTCTAGCTTCTAGCCCTTGCCTGTCTGGTGGCTATGATTCCTGGTTTTCATCTAGGCTATGCAGGTTCAATTCCTGGACAAGGAATTAAGACCTCACTTCACGCCACTGTTCACTGCTGCCTCTCCGAGATCAACAGTAGAAGACGGGAAGAAAGTCAGGTGATGTGAGCATTGTACCCGGGTATCACAGTGATGCAAACTTCTACTAGATTACAAGTCATCCCTGCCTCCTATCAACCCCAGGGTGTATAGTTCCTCTTCCACAATTCATTAGCTTTTGACCTGAAGCACAGATACCTTAGAGACTAAAATTTAGTGAGACTATTTGACATTTTTATAATTCCATGACCAAAGCAGACCTTGCAGGACAAAAGTCAAATTGTTAGTTTTACCCCTGAGACCCAGAGAATTTCATAAGAATATGAAAAAAAGAATCTTATGACTTATATCCTCCTCAGAAGAAACCTTTCCCCTCTAAGCTATTTTGTGACATTCTAGGAGATGGAAGGGGATAAAACAAAACTTCTCTTGAGATGGTCAAAATAAAATTAAGTCCTATTCTCGGGATGAGGTTGAGAAAGCACAATGGAAATTTTTCTCACCGAGCCCGGAGGCTGCTTGGTCTCTCTGGCGAGTTGTAGGAAGTTGTTACCTCTGTACACATTTACTTGTGCCCTCGTGCACAAGGGGCTGTGCCTGGTGCTGGTGCTTTGATTCTGACAGCAGTGAGCCTTAGTAGGGAGAGAAGCCTTCCCCAGCACAGCAGGACACAGGCAGCACAGCTTCTTGGGGGAAGATGACTCCACAGAATGTCTTGAAGAAGATGGCTTTACCAGAGCGGAAAAGAGGTTACAGGGCTTTTCTGGAAGAACAGAGAAAAGGAGGGAGACCAGAGCTTCTGCTTTCAGGTCGGGTGTATTTGCGACAGCTCCAACTCTGACAAGAGAACTAGACATTCTATCTACCAGCAAGACATTTTGGTGGCTTCAGAAGCCCACGAGCTACCATCTGTAGCCCTCGTGGCCAATCACAGTCACTTGAGACACAGTGTATGCTCTTGCCTGCCATCTTTTGTAATGTGAACTTTGTAGATTTGTGTTCTTTTCTTTTTCTTTCTCTCTTTCTTTTTTTATTTTGGTTATCTAGATTTAAGTGTTTTATATATTAAAAAAAATACATAGTCCCTGCCTTGCAATTATTTGTGTTGATGCTTTGTTTGCATACTAGATTGTAAACTACTAGAGGGCAAGGGCCATTGTTTATGCATCCTGGCTTCCCCCGTAGCATCTGAAAGCATTATACAGAGCACTGCATCTGATGGCATGGGCCAGAATACAAGATTTGAAGCAGGAAGAACTGGGTGTGCTTCTGGTTTTATCTCCTTCTTGCAGTGTGACCTTGTCCACCTGACCTAACTTTTTTGAATTTCAGTTATGTTATCCCAAAAGTGAAGATACCAAATTCAGCTACTACAAGGCATTATTGTTAGGATGAAATGGCATAAATGATAAGAAATGGATAAGTTAATATTTGGAGGTTAAAATTTGATCAGTCTTAGGTTTAGGCTATGTTAAACCAAAAGCCATAATTTCCTAGTTGTAGATCATTAAGTTTCACTAGGAATGAGGTGAAACAAGGACTCAACAGGCATTCAGACTGGTGTCCTATTTTGAATCTTTCACTTTTTACTGGTAACTTAATCAAAATCACAGTATCTTTACTTACCTACCACAATATTATGTACCCAATAATGTACCTAAAGATGTTCCTGTAAAAGAAGAGATCGCATAGGTAATTGCCCACTCTGGTTCCATACTCCTGTTCTGTTTCCACTTCTGTGCAATTTGTCTGCAGAGATCTAGACTTACATTTTAATTGGAATCCTATGAATATTAATCACATATATATGATTACTGTGACACTGTATATTATATTAGGATGTAAGCTCCTTGAAGGTAGTAATTTTTGCCTGATTGTTTAATTTCTGTGTCCCCATCACTTACAATGGCTTCTGACTTATGTATTCAATGAATATTGAATGAATGAGTGAATGAATGAGTGCCCTCCCAGTGTTCGGCCAATCATAGTGATTCCTTTGGATGCTAAGGCAGCTTGGATTCGGCATTGTCAAGGGCAGGTAAAATGAATGAAGCTTGGTTGTCCAATGTGCTTGCCTCTTGCAGTTGAGTTAATTTGATACCTGAGGCGTCTCCTGGAGATTATGTCAAAACAGCTAGTTTCCTAGGCAGACAGGCAAGGCTCATAAATCTGCTCCATGCATTCTCACTCTCTTTAACAACAACAAAAATTCATTTTGAGATAAAATGTCCTGAAGGGGCCTTCAGTAATATGCATCACCAAAATGGAGAGAGTCAAATGCATCACCTCAATCCCGGGACGCATATTTCATTGCTAGTTAGTGTCAAACATTATCTCATTTGTCAACAAAGAAGTGTGGGGAATAAATACTACCAGGCAGGCACGTGGAACAGGCTCTCTTTTTAACCAGAAGAGTATGTGTTTAGAAGGAATATGGGTCTAGCAATGGGTGAGTTTATCACTTCCTATCAATGAAATTCGATAGGACACATGCTCAGACCTTGACTGAGATACCATGAAGCTGACATATAATTAGTACACTTTTTCTAGTGATAGTAAACAGTTACATTTCAATTACTCTGAAAACACCAGAACAAACACAGAAAACGTGTATTTTCAGAGGGGTTATATATTCTTTGTCTCACATATAACTGAAAAAAAAACAACAACAACTGTGAATTATGCTGGGAAATTTGTTGCTGACTTTATTCAAAGTGTTCAGTGAAGGTCAGAGAGAATCAAGACTGTATTTACAGGATGAACATTTATTTGTAAAGAAGGGGAAACGTGGGTACAAAACATGAATTGTATTTTTACTACTTGGGAGGGCGAGTTGGTCTACCTGTTTTCTTCATTCAAAAGTTTCATGCCATTTCTTAAGCATGTTCTATTTTTGTAAGGATTTTAGGAGTCAACTTCCATGGCAAATCTTGTTGAGTTTTTAATTACTCTTAATTTATAGACACAGTTGGATGATATTATTTTTAAAAATTCTCTCATATTTATTCTAGTAATTTACAATTTCTTTAACTTTGATTCATACAAAAAGTAAAGTAGGCATCTATCTTCCATTACTTTCCAGAAGGTCAGCCATTTGTCCAAACACCAGGTATCAATCAATCCATCTTTATTTAACTGGTTTGACCTAACATTATATCTCTTACTAAATTTTATCTTATTTTTGAACTCTCTTTTCCATTTCATTGATGTATGTCTTCTATTTATGCGTCAATATTAAGCTTGTAATTACTATACTTTATAATACTTGTGATCATCTTCTTTAGAATTATTTGGGGTATAATTTTATGTTTGCTTTTTCATATAAAGTGTTGAATTAGTTTGCTTTTACTAACTCTCCTTCCCTTTTAAAATGTCAAAATCATATAAATATACATTTATAGATTTACAGATAGGATGTTGACAGCTTTACAGATTTATATAGATTTATTTATGAATTTATAGAGTCTTCATAGCTTTATAATATTGACTTTTTCTCCTCAAAAATAGAGTATGACTTTCCATTCATTAAAATAGGTTTTTTTTTATAATTCTCACTAGCATTCACAATTTTTTTCATAGTGTGCTAGCATATTCCTTGTTAACACATATTTTTATTCTTTGTGGCTATTATAACTGCAGTCTTTTTCTCATTATGTTTTCTAGGTGGTTAATCATTTTACAGTGGATCGCTATTGAATTTTAAATGTTGATTTTGTAATCAACCACCTTACTGGGTTCTTTTTTAGTTCTTAATAGTGTTCAGCTAACTTTCTTGGGCCTTCTAGACATACTCTATTATCTTTGGCAAATGACAATAATTTTGAATCCTTTCCAACTTTATGTGTCGTATTTCTTTTTCTTGCCTACTTGTACTGGCTAAGACCTCCAGAATAATGATAAAAATAGTGAAGAGAATGGCCAATATTGTTTTACTCCTGATTTTAGTAGGGATGCTTTCAGTGTTTCACCATTAAACATTATGCTGGCTTTGGCTTAATCTATTGGTACTTTATTAAGAGCTTTATTTTAATTTTAAAATCAGGAATAGGTATCGAATTTTATTGAATATTGTTTGTCCAGTAGGTACAGAAGTATTTATGCCTTTTTGGCTACTATGATGAATATTGTATAAGGCATTTGGTGGCTATATATTCCTGTATTAATGTCCTGTAGGATTGCTTGTTAATATATCATATAGGACATTTACAATATTTACAATCTATTTACAATAATGCAATTTATTAGTAAATTTTGTCTATGTCTTATGTCATTTTATGTCATCGTACTATTTTTGGTCATATTTTCATATCCAGAGTATTATGGTTTTGTAAAGCTAATTTGGGAACTTTTGGTGTTTATGCTCTGAAAAAAATTTGAAAGCACTTGGGCAATCTGTTAGCTGAAACATGGATAGAATTCATCTGGAACCTGTGATGCCTGGTATCATTTATCATGTTCCTTTGCACCCTGTATTTCTGTACATTTATGCTTAACTCTATAGACTTTATTAAATTTACATTTAATTTTACTTTTACAAGACTACTTCTTAAGAGTTGCAGGGTACTTCCATTAGAATGGCCTGATTTTCTCTCTTTTTATGTTATTAGTAGCCATTGATAATCATTGTCTAGACCCATTAATTAATTGGATTTCAATTATTGATATAATGATTCTATCATTTATTCCTTGTTTATTTGATGGAATAATTTCATAAATAGACAACTTCTCAGCAATATTTGCTTATTGTGAGTTATAGTTCATATAGTAAATATAGTAAAGGTAAGATAATTTTTTTTTTTACCAGTTTTCAAAATAATAAATTGTTTCCTTAGCAATGACAGGTGTTTTGCTTGTTTTGTTGTTGCTGCTTTTGTATCTTTATGAACTCCTGGATTTAGACTTGATGTGAGCAGTTAGTAATGTAACTAACACATTTTGCCACCTCTGAACAATAAAACCTTGTGAAACTTGCTCCGTGAATCCTTTTCACAGAGACTTTCTAGTATTTGATATTTTTCTTGCTTTCTGATAGGAAAAACTGTTATATACTTTCATTTTGTACATTTTCTTTTGTTTTAGATCTGGAATCCAGAGTCATTTTCCCATAGTCCTGGTTTATCTCAGTAAGAAGGTATTTACAGAAAGTACTCTGTGCATGAGGTGTGTTACTGCCACTGGGCAATCATTGTTTTTAGGACTTTTCAGTGTATAGAGTAACACAATTTTTTAAAACATTTTGTTGTAAGTTCATACTGAAACTTCAAGCTATGATTATTATCTGTCATAATTATCAATTTTCCTTATTTCATACCACACACATACCAATTTCATGATGACAATATTAACACCACTAACAGAGAGCTTTACATGTATGTGGCAATTTGAGGCATCCAGAACTGTGAGAAAATAAATTTCTGTTTTTTAAGCTACCAAGTCCATGATAATTTGTTACAGTAGCCACAAGAAACTAGTACATGTTTTTTTCCACTTTTCAGCTATTATGAATAATGCTGCTATGAACATTTGCTTACACATTTTTGTGTTGACATGTTTTCATTTCTCTCATGTACACACGTTTGTGTCAACATGTGTTTTCATTTTTCTTCCCATATATCTGGGAGGGTAATTCTTTATCATTTCTTTTAGCTATGTGAATATATTTATAATAACTGCTTTGAAGTCTCTGTCTACTAAGTCCCAAATCTGGCTCCTCTCAGGAACATTTTCTGTTGGGTACTTTTTTTCCTGAATATGTGGTATACTTTCCTATTTCTTTGCATTTCTCATAATTTTGTTGTCCTTGTTGTTGTTGAAAACTGGATATTTCAGATAATATATTGTAGCAATTCTGGTCAAATCCCTTCCCCATCCAGTTTTTAGTACTCTTATTTGTGGGGTTTTTTTTTTTTTCTGTTATTTATTTTCTTGTTGCTGCTTTTCTGTTTAAGAAATTACCTGGACCAATTCTTTAGAGTCTGTATTCTCTGCAGTTGAAGCCACTGAGTTCTCTGCTACTTTTCTTAAGCTTTTGTTCTTATTTTTATGCTTAGCTTCCTGGGATTTATCCCTAAATCAGTATAATGTAGTAGTCAGCCATTTTTAGGTCAGAAGATTTCCTCAAATGCCTTTCTTATCCATCTTCCTCCCTTTGCTAAGGGGAACTGTGTAAGAGGGCAAACCTTCAAACTTCAGACAGTCTACACGATAGACCTAGCTTTCACTCCCACCATGTGCAGGGCTTCAAGTTCATCCTGAGGAAAGTGCTCTTATTTTTTTACCATGTTTTTCCTGGGCATGTGCACAGTCTCCTGCGTGAGCACCAACTTTGAGATCTGCAGGAATGTCAGATCTTTCCAAATTCCCTATGGTCATCTTGTTTTCCATAATTCCCTTTTATATTCCTGGCTAGACTGTTGTTTACTACAAACAAAGCAAGTCTTAGCCTTAGGCAGCTACAATGTTGTCAAGAGATTGATATTGCTTTGGTAGTCCCCTAAGGGTAAGGTTTTTTTTTTTTTTTTCTTCTTCTTAATGAGCTGAGCACTGACTTGAATTGAATAGCCACAGTACCTGGGCATAGAGATTTTTCTGGTAGTTGGAAGTTCATATAACATATTTACTGTGCTATGAAGATGGTGCTTTTAATGGGATATCAGAAAAGTTCAGTCATCCTGTTTGGCTGCAAGAATATTGGCTTTCCATAGCTACCACACTACTGAGCAGAGCATGACAGGTTATGGGAATAGGCCCAAGTTAAACGGAGGTTGTGTTATGAAGGTTCAGTAGTTTCTTTTAGATAAATGATTTTCAGTTTGCTGTAGCTTTGGTTAATTTCCAGAGTTCTGAAATAGTTATTGGTTAATTTTGTTAAAGCAGGTGGGTAGATAGATATGAGCAGAGAAAGGGGGGCAGGGGCTAGGTGACAGGAAACCACACATCTTGTAAACAACGGGGGTCCTTGGGCAGACAAAGAAAAGCAGGAGCCTCCAGACTGACAGGAAACAACACATGTTGGGGTGATAAATGTCCTGGAGGAGGACAAAGAAAGGTGGGAAAAGGGGGGAATCTCCAGCGTCTAAATGTAACTTTTGCTCATTATGATCTCATTACAATAAAATTAGCCTTGCAGATTGGAAGTTCCCATCATGCACCAATGCCATGACACTTCCAATAAAGACTAAATAAGGACAAAAATCCCTCCGCTCCTTGGGAAGGTGAAGCTGGGTTGAAAATCAGAAAATAAAACCCCCAAACCCTCCCATCCCCAATGAATATGTTGCCTCTTCATTTCTATGCCCCACATAACCTGCTTGGCAAAGAAACTCAGGGCAGCTACTCACCTGAGACTGCCTGCTCTTCTGTGGAGAGTATACTCTTGCTTAAATAAATCCTCATTTTACTTTCTTGACCTCCCTGTCTCCTCTCTGAATTATTTCTGTGATGAGACAAGAACCTACCCTCTAGGAACATTTCTGTTTTGCCAGTATTTTAATTTTCATTGTTTTTGTAGGAGAGCAGTCCATTGAGGTTATCACTCCACTATCCTGTCAATCACTCCCAGCTATTTTTGACAGTTAAGCTAAATCCTCAATGTCAAAACATATTATCGGTACTAACTTTATTGTATTCCTTATAATCATATTTACTTCCATGGGTAAATACATCTTTCATGTTTACAACATTTCTTGATAATGTAGTTTAAGTCATTTAGGTTGTCTGAAGCTCATTCCTTAGATTCTTCAGGAAAGAATCATGAAAGCAATATTCCCTGTATTCCTGTGTAGAAATAAGACTGTGACTGTGACTTTTGTACTTGAATATCAGTTTGACTGGTTATAAAGTCCCTGATTTATATTTAATTTTCTTGAATATCTTAAATGTTATGTGACATAAAATGTTGCTATCAAAAAATCTGATGACCGTATTTTTTTCCCTTATAATTTACTTGGTCATTGACAAAAGATGCTTTCTTTTATGTATTATAATAATTTTACTTTAATATGTCTCAGTGTTGGTTGTTCTGGATAGATTTTCACAGATATGTGGCATTCTATTTTACTATATAGAGTCAAGTAACACTTGAATTCAAAGAGATCTCTTGAATTATGTTTTTAGTTTTTGTTTCATTCATTGCTTTTGCTTTCTTCTTCAAGAACTTCAAATCTACATATACTGAATTTCATTTGCCTCTTTTCTGTATCTTTCACTTTCTTTTGAATTCTTTTTGGGTCAACTTAATTTTTAAAAAGAATTTAAATAATGCCCTCTTTCAATCACAAATCATAATCTGTTATGCTTATTTATCTTGTATTCTCTTTGTCAATTATTTATTTCTGAGATTTTTTTCTTTTTTAAAAACTTTCCTGAATTCTGTCACTTCTTTTTTTCAAATCATCCTTTACTTAATCACCAAATTTTTGAATATTTTCTAATTGTAATGCTTTTCTTCCAATTTTTTTGAGATATAATTGAAATACAGCACTGTGTAGGTTTAAGGTGGACAGCCTAATGATTTGACTTACATACATCATGAAATGATTATCACAATAAGTTTAGTGAACATCCATCATCTCATAGAGATATAAAATTAAAGACATAGAAAAAAAAAGTTTTCCTTGTAATGAGAACTCTTAGGATTTACTTTCCTAACTTTCATATATGACATACAGCAGTGTTAATTATATTTATCCTGTTTTACATAAATACATACTAGATATCCTAGTATCTATTTATCTTAATAAATGGAAGTTTGTACCTTTTGACTTCCTTCATCCAATTCCCCCTCCCTCTACCCACCACCTTTGGTAACCACAAATCTGATCTCTTTTTCTATGAGTTTGTTTGCTTGTTTGTTTTTGAAGTAAAATTGACCTACAACACTATGTTAGTTCCTGTTACACAATATAGTGATTTGATATTTCTACACTTTTCAAAATGACCACTATGATAAATCTAGTTACCATTCGTCCCATACAAAGATATTACATCATTATTGACTATATTCCCCACACTGTGCACTTCATACCTTTGACTTATTTATTTTGCAACTGGAAGTTTGTAACTTAATCTCTCTCAACTATTTCTCTCCTCCTCTGCACTCACTTCCCTTCTGGCCACCACTTATTTGTTCTCTGTATCTATGACTCTGTTTCTGTGTTGTTATGCTTGCTTATGGTTTAGTTTTTTGAATTTGACATATAATTGAAATCACACAGCCTTTGTCTTTCTCTGCCAGACTATCTCACTTAGCGTTATACCATCTAGGTCCATCCCTGTTGTTGCAAATGGCAAGATTTCATTCTTCTTTTTTATGGCTGAGAATTATTCCATTGTATATGTACACCACATCTTCTTTACCCATTCGTCTATTGGTGGGCACTTGGGTTACTTCCGTATCTTGGCTATTGTAAATAATGCTGCAATGAACATAGGGTGCATATATCCTATCTAATTCATGTTTTCATTTTCTTTGGGTAAATACATGAGTGGATTTGCTGGATCATATGGTAGTTCTATCTTTAATTTTTGAGGTCCAAGTGTAATTTATGTTGCCTTTGTTTAATGTCTATCCTCCTCTTAATTTCTTTTGATTCATTTTCTGAGCTCATCTTTCTGAGGGTGTTTTAATTAGTTGAAAGTTTCCTATACTTTTGAAGAGAGAAATGCAGCAGGATAACTTTTACAGCTTTATTTCTCTGGAAATTCCATTCCTCTTGTTTCACAAAGAGATAAAAAAAATGCTTTCTGAGATCTGCCTTCTTGGCTCCCATTCCTGTTTCTACTGGGATCTTCTTTTTCATTTCCTTCTATTGCTTAATGGGTTCTGTCCCTGGAAGTTTCTTCTTATAGGAGGGATTTATACTGGAATGGAGATTTACTTTTTGAATTTGGAGATTTCATAAAACCTATATTGTTCCAGCATCAAGATTCTCTGTTAGTATCCGAATCAGACATTTCAGGGCTTCCTCAAAATTTTGATTTCTCTTCTTAGTTGATTTGTCATACTTTGCAGTGAATATTTGTTGTCAACTTTGGAGTTTGTCTGTTTTCAGGGTCATGATAAGCCATGTTGTCTTTCTCTATGTGGTTCTTGTAGGTGTTTGTGGTTTTTCCTTGCCCCTCTTTTGGGATCTATAGGATACCTGCTTACTGGATTTTGTCATATATGTTTTCTGTATGCTTTTATTTAGCTTATTCTGGTTTCTGTGTGTGTCTCTCTCTCTGTGTGTGTGTATGTGTGTATTTTAAAGGAATAAGAAAAATTTAAAAAATATATTGCCATTCCCAACATTTTCCTGAAATCCTAATGATTATATTTTCACAACCTAGTTTATTTCATTTGTTGTTTTATAACTTTTTATCAAATATTTTTTATCTTTTGCTTGAGTTCTTGCATTATAGAAAACATATATTATTTTTTCACTTTGTAGACAAATATTAATCACAATTTTCATCATGTAGATTGTGTAGTATGGTGTATATTAATCAATTGTCTGGGTAGTCTTTCCCTTTCCTCCTTTTTAAATTTCAATATTTGTAATTGGTATGTTAATACTTCCTTTTCAATTCTCACTTATATCTTAAAGAAGAGAGAGTAAGAATATGGTGGAAAGTAAGTCTTAATGGACTTTTTGAAAAAAATATAGTCCTAAGAAGATACTGGAAGTATTTATTGCAGAAATTCAGCAATTTGAGGGGCACTTTCTTGTCCATAAGAAGTTCCTCAAGCATGACTTTCCGGGGGAATAATTATAATTATAGAGTACAGAGTAAAGTGATTGTATTTGTGTGATTTAACCTGTACTTCTCTTGGCTTGACAAAGATCAAATAGCTGCATAGATTTTTGTCATCCACAATGTTTCCTCCAGCATTCCATGTCAACAGTGATCTTTTTCCTTGAATATCTGGTAGCTTCTTATCTAGCACCACATTAATTGCCATTCCATGGGTGTCAAACAAGGTTCAGGAATACTTTCTAGATTGTTGGACCACTTAATTTTCTTGTTTCAATTAAAAGAGGAATGATTGTTATTTTTCCTTGGTGCATAAAACACTTTTTTCAGACTTTCAATTCTTTCATAAACCTGAAGAGACCAATATTTTCATTAGACAGCCCATATCATCCTGGACCAATATTTACAGTATTGGCATGGTTTGTTCATACATTGTACTTTGTGATTTTAGGCATTTCATATTTTAACTGTTATTATCTGTAATTGTTTTTCTTTCTTCCAAGTTTATTTATAAGAAGATATTTTTATTCTTTTATCTTCAACCAAGGCTGTCAGAATATATTCCACAGAATATATTCTTTTACTATCAACATTATCATCAGCTTTTTCAGGTGTAGGAATCATTTTGACTTTTGTCCTGCAATGGATTTCTTTGTCAAGGATAGCATATTGAACATAAAAGAACTTTATACCCTTCCTATGAAAATTGTCTTTTCTCTTCTTTTAAATAAATCTGATGCATCTTTTCTTTTTTATTGCTAGGGAAAATTAGTCATATAACTTTCATTCAGCTTTTCTTTTATTAATCCAATCAATAGTTATTGACTCCTTACTATGCACAAAGCACTAGTCTAAGTACTAGACAAAAAAGCCCTTGTCTTCATGGGCTTTCATTTCAGTGAAGGATGAAGACTAAACAAGTCAGCCTGCCTGACTTCCACAGGTCTCCATGGTAAGTGTTTCTTAAACTGCTCACCTTAACTGCCTTCAAATTGTATTATTTTCTTTTTGAACTTTAGTCTTATCAGGGTTTTATTTACTAAGATACTACTTTTCAGAATAAATTATAAATACTCTTGAACATTTCATAATGTAGCTTTCAGAAACAGATTGAACATGTCAGGGCTCCAAGGTGACATAATTTAAGCTTGTATCAGAATACAGATACAAGTGTATGTACTAAATATAAGACACTTAAAAAGAGAAACACTGAAACAAAATGAAGCAGGTTGTGTGATATAGGCCACTTGACATTTAGCTCAAAAGGACATTTTACAAGCTGGTTAAAGGTAAATCCTGTATCTACAGAAATATTGACTGCTTCTCATATCAATCATTCATCAATATGTCTAGACCTTTCCAACAGAGAGTTTGCAATGAATTTAACTTTCCTTCTGTTCAGATTGCTAGCACAGAATCAATGGAAACCAATTGCTCTTTGTCAGAAGTATAAGATAACAAAATAACTGAGAGTTATAGTGATCTTCAGTCAACTGGTTAATTATTAGTATTTTGGTTACTTTTTTTTTTTTAACCTTCAATCATTTCTCATTTCTCACACTATCAAGTTTAATCTTCTCTGCCTTTCTTTTTTTTTTTTAATTTTATTTATTTATTTATTTATTTATTTATTTATTTATTTATTTATTTATTTATGGTTGTGTTGGGTCTTCGTTTCTGTGCAAGGGCTTTCTGTAGTTGCGGCGAGGGGGGGCCACTCTTCGTCGCGGTGCGCGGGCCTCTCACTATCACAGCCTCTCTTGTTGCGGAGCACAGGCTCCAGACGCGCAGGCTCAGCAATTGTGGCTCACGGGCCTAGTTGCTCCGCGGCATGTGGGATTTTTCCAGACCAGGGCTCGAACCCATGTCCCCTGCATTGGCAGGCAGATTCTCAACCACTGTGCCACCAAGGAACCCCCTTGGTTACTTTTGTTTTTTTTTTTTTTTTTTATTTGTTTTTATAAATTTATTGGTTTTATTTTTGTCTGTGTTGGATCTTCGTTGCTGCGCGCGGGCTTTCTCTAGTTGTGTCGAGCGGGGGCTACTCTTCATTGTGGTGCGCAGGCTTCTCATTGCAGTGGTTTCTCTTGTTGCGGAGCATGGACTCTAGGCACACGGGCTTCAGTAGTTGTGGCACATGGGCTCAGTAGTTGTGGCTCGTGGGCTCTAGAGCACAGGCTCAGTAGTTGTGGCGCACGGGCTCAGTTGCTCCACAGCATGTGGGATCCTCCAGGACCAGGGCTCGAACCCGTGTCCCCCGCATTGGCAGGCGGACTCTCAACCACTGCGCCACCAGGGAAGCCCCCCCTTGGTTACTTTTTAATTTTGAATTTTCTCTGGAGTGAACTCTTGCTCTATACTTTCCTCCAGTGAGATGCTCTACCTTAGTGATTTCCAGAAAGTAAGAGTAAATCAAACCAATTATAATGAGTGCTCTTTTGAGCCCAGAAATAATTAAAGACAGCAAAATGGAAACTTTCACAGGTCTATCCTGAACTCCTACCTGCTCTGTCCACAAGCTCTTGCGTGCCTGTTTTTATAATAGGCTTATTATCAAATCTGGTAAATAGATATTTAGCTTCAATTAATCCCTGTTTTTCACTCAACTGTGTTTATCTAGTAAACTAAAGAACTGAGCTGATTAAAAATTTCCTTAGGTGGGTTGTCATAATTTCCTTACCAACATTTTTTTCCTACTTTGACCCAAATTGCCCTTAAGCAGGCAGGCCACATCTAGGCAGCTGGATGTCATGTGCTTAGGGTTGAAGATGACATTATAGAAAGAGACATCAAGCTGGTATGGGGACTAGGAAGTGCAGTGGTCACAGATAGTAGCAAACATTAGGTCAATGCCTTAGAGTAAGTTCCCTGAAAATAGACTATGAGATGCGAATGACATGCAAAAGGCTTTTTTTGTGGTGTGATCACAGAAGATAAACCTCTAGTGAAGTGAGAAGTCAGAATTAGACAGAGGGAAAAGCTGACTTGCAATGTGGTCTCAACTAAGGCCCCAGTCAAGCCAAGGAAGCTCTTGAGCTGGGACAAGTCTTCACATGGACCAGACCTTTATTTCCCTATATCGGCTTCCTTGGTGGTGGCGTAACGTTGGACATGTAGTTTCCTTTAGCTAAGAGTAAAGCCCAGGAATAGATATAGCTGTGAACTTTCAGTGTCCAGTATTCCCAGCAGCTGGGATGTGTGTATTTGGATTATAGAAGGCATCTGGTTGGAACACCAGATAATCCATCACAGTTAGTAAATTAGGCAGGCTTAAGGTTAGGGAGTGTACAGTTGTGTTTTTTATGCCACTAGAAGTGCAATGATTAAACAGTAGCACTGCTAAGCTCTTACGGCCATAAGGGAAAATTTAATGGTATAATGGCATCCATGTTTCTTCAAAATGAGTGTTTTTCAGCCCAGACCCCAAATAGGCAATGGTGCTTCCCATAAGAAAGTATGAACTATAATCCTTTGTATCATCCCAAACTAAAGATAATGGAAGTCAGAGCAACAATCACTTGGGTAAATGGGCAGGGAGAAAAATAACACAGAACCAAGACACACAGAGAAGGATGTTTTTGTCTTTCCTGGGTCAAGTAAAGCAGCAAGCTGACTTTTCACAAAGCATTTGGAGGAATCCAACTACTATCAGAATATTGATCATTAAAATTAGAGTCTATAAGTTATCTTTGGATTTTCCTTCTCCAGTAAGAGCAGAGTGCTGGTTATATGGCAATGCTCCTAATAAGGACAGCTACAGAATGTAAACAAAACACAAAACAAATCTCTTTGAAGGTACTAGAGGACTACTAAGGCAGTCAGAACTTTAAAAGCCAGGACCTGAGAGAGAAGGAAAGCACATTGAGATGGGTCCACATTCCAGAGGGATTTTCCCATTGAGGCATTGGACAGGTCATAAGTGGAGTGGGGCCCAGAGGCTCAGAAGCCAAGGAGAAAGCAGTGAATTCTGGTTGGGAAACTGACCAGATTCGTATGCAGTCTCGTGAGGCTGTGAAATTAAACTTGGACTCTGGACTCAAAGTCAATCATTTGAGGATAGACCAAGATACCAGAGAAAAGGGAAGTACATTGAGATGCACAAAATCATCTGCCTATTCTTCCTCTTAATATATGTGTTCGTCTTTAGGCAGAGGGGTTAGGAAAGCAAGAGGACAGCACGACAGATAAATAAATAGGGGGGTCAGCAGAATTCTTATCTTCCCCTGGGCTAAGGAGATAAACAGGAACTCTGGACCCACTAAAGAGATGGAACTCTGGTAAAGATCCCACTTCCAGGCATAAGAATAAGGATGAATTCCAGTAGTAGGAGTAAAGATATAAGCCAACTCTCAGAAAACTCTGAAGCCCACATTCAAACAAGCCCAAACCAGACTAGACCAAGGCTATCTCCCCAAGATTGATCCTTTGTGGAAGGGAGTATCAACCAGACCTTTAAGTTATCTGTGTAAATTTTAACACACACTGCATGACATTCAATTAAAATTACCAGGAAAACCATGAGTCTGGACTAAGTTGTCTAAAAATGGGGGGAAAATTCCATGTAAACAGACCCATATGATACCTCAGTTATCAAAATGGTCAGAGACAGGCTTTAAAATAACTGTAATCAATATGTTCAACAAAATAGATGACAAACAGAATTTCTACAGAGACTTGGACTTCATAATATGAGACAAAAAGAAATTAGAGAGATGAAAAATATAATATATGAAATTAAAAACCCATTATATGAATTAAAGGCAAATTAAAAAAAAAACAGCAAAAGAGAAGATTGACTAAACTATAAAATAGACAGCAGAAAATATCTGAATTGAAACATGGAGAGAAAAATAAAATAAAATACAGAAAAGAATACAGACGACACATGGGAAACAGTGAAAATGATTAATATACATGAGACTGGAGTCCCAGAGAAGAGGAGAGTGAAAATGCAGCACAAGCAATATTGAGGAGATACTAGTAAACAATTTGCCCAAACCATTTAAAGACATCAAACCACATATATAATAAGATTTACAAACACCAAGCATAATAAATGCAAAGGGACATATAACTAGGCACAGCAGAGGTGAACTGCTAAAAATCAAAGTCAGTGAAACAATTTGAAATGAAATAGAAAAAATACAGTATATTACATCCAGAAAGCAAACAGGTGTTTTCTAAATAGAAATTACTGAAGCTAGAGACATGGAACACCATTTTAAAAGTGTTAATTTAAAATAAATGCCAACATATTTTATATCCAACAAAAATATCCATCTTTAGACAAACAAAAACAGAAAATTCATAACCAGATCTGCATTAATAGAAATTCTAAAGGGAGTTATTTAGGCAGAAGAAAAATAATTCTAGATGGAAGTAAGTAAATACAGAAATGAACAAATAGTACCTGGAATAATACATATGGAGAAAGTAAATCTAAACTTAGATTGATTATAGAAAACTATGTCATACATTTACTTAATGTCAATGTACAATTAAATACATAAAAATAATAATGCTAAATTTGTTTGGGGAGTTAAAATTATTTTAAGGTATTGATGGTGTCTAAGATATCTACAAAGGACACATTTATACTATGCTGTAATATGTCAAAGACCATATAGCCACTGAAAGAAGAGCAAAATAATTTGTCTATGCAATAAATTTATCTATGAAATATTTATCTATAAAATGAGAGATAGAAGAAGCAGCAAATAAGAAATATGTTCTAGGGTTTTCATGAAAATTAGATACTTGCATCACTAAATGATTTTTGCATCATTCATTCAGCAAATATTTATTACATCCCTACTCTGTGCATTGCTTTTGGTTTTGGAGATACAGAACTGAATAAAATAGACAAAAATCCTTGGTGTTTAGTAGATAATATTCTTCTGAGGAGAGATAGTTAAGTAAAAGGTTAAATATAAAAATGGTTCATGGCTATTTTATACAGGTTGATCAGGCAAAATCTAATAGGTGGTATTTGACTAGATACTTGAAAAAAGTGACCCTTTTTAAAATTCTAATACCAGACATTTTAAGGCTGGTAGCAAAACAGGCATGTTACCAGGAGAATCCCACTTTCACATAATCTGTGAATTATGTGATTGTTCACGTAATCAGAAACCACAAAAATTATGAGTATAAATGTATGCTCAAGCTTAAGAGGTGGCCTTGGGAATGCTACCTGTAAATAACTCATTGAGATAAGAAATTGCCTTCCATGTGCTGCTACCAAAGCCTCTTGATAGGTCTGCAGGGAGACTGTGGTGTCTGGAGAGACCACTTCAGGTTGTAGTGCTTTTTTAGGTTTTTGAGCATGTAATAGACTCTTTACATAGTCTATTGTATTTTGGAGGGGGAGTTGTTTTTCTGGGAAGCTATGATATTTTTGTTCATCTTACAATGTTTTCAAGCAATGTACACTGTTTTTCCACCCTAACTGAGTTCTGGGTTAGACAAGCAGAGACGAACACCTGGTGTCATTCCTTCAGATAATCCCTAGGCAAGTTTGAACAGACAAACACAGTAAATTGTGAATAAGATCTGCACTGCTCTCTCTGGAAGCAGAGCTTAGAGTCCCACACTGTGAATGTAGGCTTTCATCTAATAGATTGTCACTGAGCTGGGGAGAGCATGGGGCAAGGGCAACTAAAAACACCACGATTTTATACAATTTTTAACTTGCTTTTTTCTTGATTCAGTGTTCATTTGGTGTAAAACTTTCTCTGTTTTCCAGAGTTTTGACAAACTTGGTTCAGACAATTTCTGCTGGTTTTTTGATGTTTTTGTGGAGGGTCAGGAATTTGGAGTTGCCTACTCTGCAGTTTTTCTGACATGGGCATTTTTGAACTAAAAAAACTAACAATTTGTACTTAGAGTCTCTTGTATTTTAAATGTAGATTGACTTAGACTCTTAAAATAATATTTTATTCCTTTTTCATATATATAGCTATTTATAACTATATGAATATGTTATATATATGATACTATATATTATATTATATATATACACACACAATAACTAGCCAGTTAGCTCCCTAGTTAATTAGACATTGCACAGTATTGGCTAGAACTTCTAATATGATGTTATTCATAAACAATGCTAGAATATATGTATTTGATAGATATCTTTAAGAGTGGTCCTTGTATGCCTAATTTGCTGGCAGTAATTTGTTTTAACCATGAATACGTTTTAAATTTTATTTAATGAGTTTTCTACATATATTCAGACCATCCTCTTATTCAATATTTTTAATCTGTTAAATATATCAATACTTTTTCTAATGTTAAACAACCCTTGCATATTTGGGTGAATGCAACATGGTCATTGTTTTTGTTTGTTTGTTTCTTTGTTTTTACAATAACATGCTGGTTTATGTTTGCTGTCTTTGCTTAGCAATTTTTATTCATACTAAAAATAAAAATTTACTATAATTATCATTTTTTTCCTCTTTTCCAGTTTTATTGAAATATAGTTGACTTACAGCACTGTATAACTTTAAGGTGTATAGCCTAATGATTTGACTTACATACGTCATGGAATGATTATCACAAGTTTAGTGAACATCCATCATCTCATATAGATAAAAAATCAAAGAAATAGAAAAAACAATTTTTGCCTTGCTATGAAAATTATTAGGATTTACTCTTAAAAACTTTCATATATAACACACAACAGTGTTAATTATATTTCTCATGCTGTGCATTATATGCCAAGTACTTATTTAATCTTTTTTCTTTTTAACAACTTTATTGGAGTATAACTGCTTTACAATGGTGTGTTAGTTTCTGCTTTATAACAAAGTGAATCAGCTATGCATATACATATACCTGCATATCTCCTCCCTCTTGCGTCTCCATCCCACCCTCACTATCCCACCCCTCTAGGTTGTCAAAAAGCACCAAGCTGACCTCCCTGTGCTTTGTGGCTGCTTCCCACTAGTTACCGATTTTACATTTGATAGTGTATATATGTCCATGCCACTCTCTCACTTCGTCCCAGCTTACCCTTTCCCCTCCCTGTGTCCTAAAGTCCATTCTCTACGTCTGCGTCTTTCTTCCTGTCCTGCCCCTAGGTACTTCAGAAGCTTTTTGTTTTTAGATTCCATATATATGTGTTAGCATACAGTATTTGTTTTTCTCTTTCTGATTTACTTCACTCTGTATGACAGACTCTAGGTCTATCTACCTCCCTACAAAATAACTCAATTTCGTTTCTTTATATGGCTGAGTAATATTCCATTGTATATATGTGCCACATCTTTATCCATTCATCTGTCGATGGACACTTAGGTTGCTTCCATGTCCTGGCTATTGTAAATAGAGCTGCAATAAATATTGTGGTACATTACTCTTTTTGAATTATGGTTTTCTCAGGGTATATGGCCAGTAGTGAGATTGCTGGGTGGTATGGTAGCTCTATTTTTAGTTTTTTAAGGAACCTCCATACGGTTCTCCTTAGTGGCTGTATCAATTTACATTCCCACCAAAAGTGCAAGAGATTTTTTGATGATGGCCATTCTGACCATTATGAGGTTAAACTTCATTGTACTTTTGATTTGCATTTCTCTAATGATTAGTGATGTTGAGCATCCTTTCATATGTTCATTGACAATCTGTATATCTTCTTTGGAGAAATGTCTATTTAGGTCTTCTGCCCATTTTTGGACTGGGTTGTTTGTTTGTTTTTTTAATATTAAGCTGCATGAGCTGCTTGTAAATTTTGGAGATGAGTCCTTTTACAGTTGCTTCGTTTACAAATATTTTCTCCCATTCTGAGGGTTGTCTTTTCGTCTTGTTTATGGTTTCCTTTGTTGTGCAAAAGCTTTTAAGTTTCATTAGGTCCCATTTGTTTAGTTTTGTTTTTATTTCCATTTGTCTAGGAGGTGGATCAGTAAGGATCTTGCTGTGATTTATGTCATAGAGTGTTCGGCCTATGTTTTTCTCTAAGAGTTTTATAGTGTCTGGCCTTATATTTAGGTCTTTATCCTAAATGTGAGTTTATTTTTGTGTATGGTGTTAAGAAATGTTCTAATTTCATTCTTTTACATGTAGCTGTCCAGTTTTCCCAGCACCACTTATTGAAGAGACTGTCTTTTCTCCATTGTATATTCTTGCCTCCTTTGTCAAAGATAAGGTGACCATATGTGTGTGGTTTATCTTTGGGCTTTCTATCCTGTTCCACTGATCTATATTTCTGTTTTTGTGCCAGTACCATACTGTCTTGATTACTGTAGCTTTGTAGTATAGTCTGAAGTCAGGGAGCCTGATTCCTCCAGCTCCATTTTTCTTTCTCAAGGTCTCTTTGGCTTTTCGGGGTCTTTTGTGTTTCCATACAAGTTGTGAATTTTTTTGTTCTAGTTCTGTGAGGAATGCCAGTGGTAGTTTGATAGGGATTGCATTGAATCTGTAGATTACTTTGAGTAGTAGAATCATTTACACAATGTTGATTCTTCCAATCCAAGAACGTGGTATATCTCTCCATCTATTTGTATCGTCTTTAATTTCTTTCATGAGTGTCTTATAATTTTCTGCATACAGGTCTTTTGTCTGCTTAGGTAGGTTTATTCCTAGGTATTTTATTCCTTTTGTTGCAATGGTAAATGGGAATGTTTTCTTAATTTCACTTTCAGATTTTTCATCATTAGTGTATAGGAATGCAAGAGATTTCTGTGCATTAATTTTGTATCCTGCTACTTTACCAAATTCATTGATTAGCTCCAGCAGTTTTCTGGTAGTGTCTTTAGGACTCTCTATGTAGAATATCATGTCACCTGCAAACAGTGACAGCTTTACTTCTTCTTTTCTGTTTTGGAATTCTTTTATTTCTTTTTCTTCTCTGATTGCTGTGGCTACAACTTCCAAAACTATGTTTAATACTAGTGGTGAGAGTGGGCAACCTTGTCTTGTTCCTGATCTTAAAGGAAATGGTTTCAGTTTTTCACCATTGAGAATGATGTTTGCTGTGGGTTTGTCATATATGGCTTTTATTATGCTGAGGTAAGTTCCCTCTATGCCTACTTTCTGGAGGGTTTTTATCATAAATGGGTGTTGAATTTTGTCAAAAGCTTTATCTTCATCTATTGAGATGATCATATGGTTTTTCTTCTTCAATTTTTTAATATGGTGTATTACATTAATTGATTTGCATATATTGAAAAATCCTTGCATTCCTGGGGTAAACCCCACTTGATCATGGTGCATGATCCTTTTAATGTGCTGTTGGATTCTGTTTGGTAGAAATTTGTTGAGGATTTTTGCATCTATGTTCATCAGTGATATTGGCCTGTAGTTTTTTTCCTTGTGACATCTTTGTTTGGTGTTTGTATCAGGGTGATGTTGCCCTCGTAGAATGAGTTTTGGAGTGTTCCTCCCTCTGCTATATTTTGGAACAGTTTGAAAAAGATAGGTGTTAGCTATTCTCTAAATGTTTGATAGAATTCACTTGTGAAGCCATCTGGTCCTGGGCTTTTGTTTGTTGGAAGATTTTTAATCACAGTCTCAATTTCAGTGCTTGTCATTGGTCTATTTATATTTTCTGTTTCTTCCTGGTTCAGTCTCAGAAGGTTGTGCTTCTCTAAGAATTTGTCCATTTCTTCCAGGTTGTCCATTTTAATAGCATAGTGTTGCTTGTAGTAATCTCTCATGATCCTTTGTATTTCTGCAGTGTCAGTTGTTACTTCTCCTTTTTCATTTCTAATTCTATTGATTTGAGTTTTCTTCCTTTCTTTCTTGATGAGTCTGGCTAATGGTTTATTAATTTTGCTTATCTTCTCAAACAATCAGCTTTTAGTTTTATTGATCTTTGTTATTGTTCCATTCATTTCTTTTTCATTGATTTCTGATCTGATCATTATGATTTCTTTCCTTCTGCTAACTTTGGCGTTTTTTTTTGTTCTTCTTTCTCTAATTGCTTAGGTGTAATGTTAAGTTGTTTATTTGAGATTTTTTTTGTTGCTTGAGGTAGGATTTTATTGCTATATACTTCCCTCTTAGAACTGCTTTTGACGCATCTCATAGGTTTTGGGTCATCGTGTTTTCATTGTCATTTGTTTCCAGGTATTTTTTGATTTCCTCTTTGTTTTCTTCATTGATCTCTTGGTTATTAAGTAGTGCATTGCTTACCCTCCATGTGCTTGTATTTTTAAAAAAATTTTTTCCTGTATTTGATATCTAGTCTCATAGCATTGTGGTCGGAAAAGATACTTGATACAATCTCAAATTTCTTAAATTTACCAAGGGTTGATTTGTGACGCATGATATGTTCCATCCTGGATAATGTTCCATGAGGACTTGAGAAGAAATTTTATTCTGTTGTTTTTGGATGGAATGTCCTATAAATATCAATTAAGTCCATCTTGTTTAATGTACCATTTAAAGCTTGTGTTTGCTTATTTTTTTTCATTTTGGATGATCTGTCCATTGGTGAAGGTGGGGTGTTAAAGTTCCCTACTATGATTGTGTTACTGTTGATTTCCCCTTTTATGGCTGTTGGCATTTGGCTTATGTATTGAGGTGCTCTTGTGTTGGGTGCATAAATATTTACAATTGTTATATCTTCATCTTGGATTGGTCCCTTGATTGCTATAGTGTCCTTCTTTGTCTCTTGTAAGAGTCTTTATTTTAAAGTTTATTTTTTATGATATGAGAATTGCTACTCCAGCTTTCTTTTGATTTCCATTTGCATGGAATATCTTTTTCCATCCCCTCCCTTTCAGTCTGTATGTGTCGCTAGGTCTGAAGTGGGTCACTTGTAGATAGCATATATATGAGTCCTGTTTTTGTATCCATTCAGCCAGTCTGTGTCTTTCGATTGGAGCACTTAATCCATTTACATTTAAGGTAATTATCTATATGTATGTTCTTATTACCGTTTTCTTAATTGTTTTGGGTTTGTTATTGTAGGTCTTTTCCTTCTCTTGTGTTTCCTGCCTAGAGAAGTTCCTTTAGCTGTTGTTGTAAAGCTGGTTCGGTTGTGCTGAATTCTCTTAGCTTTTGCTTGTTTGTAAAGGTTTTAACTTTTCCGTCGAATCTGAATGAGATCCTTGCAGGGTAGAGTAATCTTGGTTGTAGGTTTTTCCCTTTCATCACTTTAAATATGTCCTGCCACCCCTTCTGGCTTTCAGAGTTTCTGCTGAAAGATCAGCTGTTAACCTTATGGGGATTCCCTTGTATGTTATCTGTTGTTTTTTCCTTGCTGCTTTTAATATCTTTTCTTTATATTTAATTTTTGATAGTTTGATTAATATGTGTCTTGTTATGTTTCTCCTTGGATTTATCCTGTATGGGACTCTCTGTGTTTCCTGGAATTGATTGACTATTTCCTTTCTGTTGTTAGGGAAATTTTCACCTATCATCTCTTCAAATATTTTCTCAGACCCTTTCTTTTTCTTTTCTTCTTCTGGGACCCCTTTAATTTGAATGTCAGTGCGTTTAATATTGTCCCAAGGTCTCTGAGACTGTCCTCAATTCTTTTCATTCTTTTTTCTTTATTTTGCTCTGTGGTAGTTATTTCCACTATTTTATCTTCCAGGTCACTTACCCGTTCTTCTGCCTCAGTTATTCTGCTATTGATTCCTTCTAGAGAATTTTAAATTTCATTTATTTTGTTGTTCATCATTGTTTGTTTGCTTTTTAGTTCTTCTAGGTCCTTGTTAAATGTTTCTTTTATTTTCTCCCTCCTATTTCCAAGATTTTGGATTATCTTTACTATCATTACTCTGAATTCTTTTTCAGGTAGACTGCCTATTTCCTCTTCATTTGTTTCGTTTGCTGGTTTTTTGCCTTGCTCCTTCATCTGCTGCGTGTTTCTGTGTCTTCTCATTTTGCTTAACTTACTGTGATTGCCGTCTCCTTTTTGCAGGCTGCAGGTTCATAATTCTCGTTGTTTTTGGTGTTTGCCCCCCATTGGCTGAGGTTGGTTCAGTGGGTTGCATAGGCTTCCTTGCAGAGGACACTAGTGCCTGTATTCTTGTGGATGAGGCTGAATCTTGTCTTTCTGGTGGGCAGGACTGCATCCGGTGGTGTGTTTTGGGCTGTCTGTGACCTTATTATGATTTCAGGCAGCCTCTCTGCTAATGAGTGGGGTTGTGTTCCTGTCTTGCTCGTTGTTTGGCATAGGGTGTCCAGCACTGTAGCTTGCTGGTTGTTGAGTGGAGCTGGGTTTAGCATTGAGATGGAGATCTCTTGGAGAGCTTTCGCCATTTGATATTTTGTGGAGCTGGGAGTTCTCTGGTGGATCAATGTCCTGGACTCAGTTCTCCCACCTCAGAGGCACAGGTCTGACACCCAGCCGGGGCATCAAGACCCTGTCAGCTACATGGCTCAGAAGAAAAGGAAAAAAAAAAAAAAAGAAAGAAATAATAAAATAAAATAAAGTAAAATAAAAGTTATTAAAATAAAAAATAAAAAAATTATCAAAAATCAAGAAAAAATTTAAAGTAATAAAAAGAAGAATAAAAAAAAGAAAGAAAGAAGAGAGCAACCAAAGCAAAAAAAACAATTCCACCAATGATAACAAGCGCTAAAAACTATATTAAAAAACACCAACAAACAAACTAAAAAAACGGACAGACAGAACCCTAGGACAAATTGTAAAATCAAAGCTCTGCAGACAAAATCACACAAAGAAGCATACACATACACACTCACAAAAAGAGAAAAAGGAAAAAAATATACATATTGTTGCTTCCAAACTGCATTACCTAAATTTGGGGGTGATTAATTGTCTATTCAGGTATTCCACAGATGCAGGGTACATCAAGTTGTTGGTGGAGGTTAAATGCGCTGCTCCTGAGGCTGCTGGGAGACACTTCCCTTTCTCTTCTTTGTTCACACAGCTCCTGGGCTTCAGCTTTGGATTTGGCCCCGCCTCTATATGTAGGTCGCCTGAGGGCGTCTTTTCTTCACTCAGACAGGACGGGGTTAAAGGAGCAGCTGATTCGGGGGCTCTGGCTCACTCAGGCCAGGGGGAGGGAGGGGTATGGAATGCGGGGTGAGCCTGTGCGGCAGAGGCCTGTGTGACCTTGCAACAGCCTGAGGCATGCCGTGTCTTCTTCCGGGGAAGTTGTCCTTGGATCATGGGACTCTGGCAGTGATTGGCTGCACAGGCTCTTGGGAGGGGAGGTGTGGATAGTGACCTGTGCTTGCACACAGGCTTCTTGGTGGCGGCAGCAGCAGCCTTAGCGTTTCATGCCCGTCTCTGGCATCCGCACTGATAGCTGCGGCTTGCGCCCATCTCTGGAGCTCATTTAGACAGTGCTCTGAATCCCCTCTCCTAGTGCATCCTGAAACAATGGTCTCTTGTCTCTTAGGCAGGTCCAGACTTTTTCCTGGACTCCCTCCCAACTACCTGTGGTGCACTAGCCCCCTTCAGGCTGTGTTCACGCAGCCAACCCCAGTCCTCTCCCTGGGATCTGACCTCCGAAGCCCAAGCCTCAGCTCGCAGCCCCCACCTGCTCCGGCGGGTGGGCAGACAAGCTTCTCGGGCTGGTGAGTCCTGGTCGGCACC